>NC_047106.1:90673562-91273562 GCF_902500255.1 Thalassophryne amazonica | reverse complement strand
GCGTCCCAGGGTATGACCACCATCCTGACAATAGTGGACCGGTTCTCCAAGGCGGCCCACTTCGTAGCCCTCCCGAAGCTCCCGACTGCCGAGGAGACTGCAGACCTCCTGGTCCACCACGTCGTGCGTCTGCATGGTATCCCCACGAACATTGTCTCGGATCATGGTCCCCACTTCTCCTCGCAAGTCTGGAGGAGTTTCTGTAGGGAACTGGGGACCACCATGAGTCTCTCGTCCGGGTACCACCCTCAGACAAATGGACAGGCAGAGCGGGTGAATCAAGATCCGGAGCAGGCCCTGCGGTGTGTAACCTCCATGCACCCGACGGCCTGGAGTCAACATCTGGCCTGGATCGAGTACGCCCATAATAGTCAGATCTCCTCAGCGACCGGCCTATCCCCCTTCGAGGCATGTTTGGGGTATCAGCCCCCATTGTTCCCAGCCATGGAGGGATAGGTCAAGGTCCCCTCGGTCCAGGCCCACCTCAGAAGGTGCTGTTGGGTGTGGCGCACAGCCCGCTCTGCCCTTCTGAAAGCCCGAACGAGGGCTAAAGACCATGCAGACCGCTGGCGTGCACCGGCTCCTGCATACCAGCCCGGGCAGGAGGTATGGCTATCAACCAAGGACATCCCTCTGCATGTTGACTCCCAAAAACTGAAGGACAGATACATCGGACCGTTTGCAATCATCAAAGTCCTCAGTCTAGCCGCAGTAAAGCTGAGGCTACCAGCTTCACTGCGGATACATCCAGTCTTTCACGTTTCCAGGATTAAGCCATATCACACCTCCAACCTCTGCACCCCCGGACCAGCGCCGCCTCCTGCCCGCATCATAGACGGCGAGCATGCGTTGACCGTCCGCAGGCTCCTGGACGTTCGTCAAAGGGGCCGGGGATTCCAATATCTGGTGGACTGGGAGGGTTACGGACCCGAAGAACACCCCTGGGTGAAGCGGAGCTTCATCATGGACCCGGCCCTCCTGGCTGATTTCTACCAGCGGCATCCCGACAAGCCTGGTCGGGTGCCAGGAGGCGCCTGTTGAGGGGGGGGTCCTGTTGTGTGAGCCGCCCGAAGAGGAGGTACTCCTGGCCCAACACCAGAGGGCACCCTGCCTGAAGGCGGCCACCAGGAGCACCAGGAGCCCGGAGCTGACAGCTGTCATCAATCACCTCATCACTCATTACACCATAAAAGCCTGGAGGAGATACCACATCTCTGCCGAGAAATCGTCTTACCCGACAGGTAAACTCTCAGCCGTTCAGTGCCGTATGCGCACCTTTGTACAGCTAAACTTGCCAGTTGTAACGTCTTTACATCTGAGCCGTAGTTGTATGTTCTTTGCATCTGAGTCTTTGCAGCTGAAACCTTTTTGTAAATACATAGCTGGTTGCTGAGTTTGTGGACGTTTGGAGGATTCGGCGTTCCCGCTCCTCAATCCAAAACTTGAGTGTTTCAGAAGGATCTGCATGTACTCTGAATATCTGTGTTCAGGAGGTGGAGGTTTTCCACCAGAAGGAACTTTGACTGTCTGTGCTGAACTGTTTGCTGGGTGTGCACACACCCAATTGATCTATTTGTGCTTCCTGCCAGCAGTACCCGGTCCGACAGCTGGAGGCGGTGGCCACCTGGGGACTCAGGACTTGGCGGCTCCGGTGTCTCTCGGGTCTCCGCTGGCAGTGGAAATCGTGTGGGGCCTGGCTCTTCTCTGGACAGGTGTCTCCTATCCTCGAGCCTGCCCACACGTCACCGACTGTTTAATTGACTGTTGTCTAAGATCGTATCTGTATACCGTTGTGCACATTTCACAACATTAAATTGTTATCTTTTTGTATTTCCATTGTCCGTTCATTTATGCCCCCTGTTGTGGGTCCGTGTCACTACACTTTCCCAACATTTTGTTTAAAATAAAAAAGGCATCAGTATTATTTTATTCATATATAAAAACATCTAATGTTTGTATTGATTAATCAAACAAAATGTTTTGCATATAATCATTCAACTTTATTGATATGTGTTCCTTGTAACTGATGTGTGTTTAAGTGTGATCTTTCTTCATTATCAATATGTTGATGGTGAAGTATTCTGTTTATCCAAAGGATGTGTTTAAGTGACTATCAATGATGTGTATCCATTCAAGTGTCTTAGAACAATAGTATATCAAAATAGTTAATGTGTTTAAATAATAAATAAATAATACAAATAATACAACTAATATAAGCATAAGGTAAAATAAAATAAAATGAAATGTGGACTAAGTAATGTAAAACGTAAAATATATACAACTGTGGAATCATATTGCACATGATTTACAGATATTGCACAAGAAACTTGAAGGTGCGGATTAGAGTGATTTGTTATTGTTCAGTGCAGTGATCGCTCTGGGGAGAAAGCTGTCCCTGAGTCTGTTTGTCCTAATTTTGATTGACCTATACCGTCGGCTGGAAGGTAGTAGGTCAAACAGGTGGTTGCTAGGGTGGGATGTGTCTATGCAGATGCTGGCAGCTCTGCTGAGGTAGCGAGAGCTAGCGATGTCTTCCAGGCTGGGCAGAAAACAGCCAGTGATCCCCTGGGCCATTTTGATCACCCTCTGCAGCGCTCTCCTGTCTGCTGCTGAGCACCCCCCGTACCACGCTGTGATGCAGTACATCAGGATGCTCTCGATGGTGGCTCTGTAGAACAACACCAGCAGCTTCTCCTCCAGATTGTTTCTCCTGAGCACCCTCAGGAAGTGGAGTGCTGCTGGGCTTTCTTCACCACCACTGTGGTGTTGACAGTCCAGGAGAGGCTGTCAGAGAGCTGCACTCCCAGGAACCTGATGGAGCTGACCCTTTCCACACAGTCCCCTTGGATGCAGAGCGGGGCTGGGTCAGCCCTGTTCTTCCTGAAGTCCAGGATTATTTCTTTTGTTTTTGTGGTGTTCAGCAGCAGGTTGTTAGCTGAACACCACGCTGTCAGTTGATTTACCTCATCTCTGTAGTCGGTCTCATCACCCCCTGAGATGAGCCCAATCATGGTGGGATGGATCGGAGAGCAGTCGTGCGTGTAAAGGGTGAACAGGAGGGGGCTCAGTACACAGCCTTGAGGGGAGCCGGTGCTGAGTGTGATGGTGGAGGAAAGGTGGTGGCCAAGTTTCACGGCCTGTGGGTGGTTTGTGAGGAAGTCCTTGATCCACTGGCAGATGGGGGTGGAGATGCCCAGATGTGTCAGTTTCTGGACCAGGATCTCTGGGATGATGTGGTTGAAGGCTGAGCTGAAGTCCAGGAAGCGCATCCTCACATAGCTGCCCTGGTGCTCCAGGTGACTCAGCGCGGTGTGGAGAGCTGTGGTGATAGTGTCCTCTGTGGAGTGGTTTGCCCTGTAGGCAAACTGGTGGGGGTCCAGACTGGGAGGCAGACAGGCTCTGATGTGCTGAGAGACCAGTCTTTCAAAGCACTTCATGACCACAGGCGTAAGTGCAACAGGCCTGTAGTCATTTATGCTCTCAACTGCTAACTTCTTTGGGACTGGAATGATGGTGGAGGATTTGAGGGAGGATGGAATGGTGGCCTGCGACAGGGACAGGTCGAAGATGCAGGTGAAAACTCTAGCCAGTTGGTCAGCACACGCTTTCAATACCTTTCCAGGTACACCATCAGGGCCTTCCTTCCGCCTTCCTGGGGTTCACCGCCTTCAGCACACATCTCACTTCGTGTTCCTGAAGTGTTAGCGTGCTAGTGCTGGAGGGTGGTGGGTGTGGAGTTGCTGCTGGTCTGTCTGCTTCGAAGCGGAAAAAGAAGCGGTTCAGCTCCTCTGCCAGAGAGGTGTCAGACATGGCATTTCCTGGTTTGCTGCTTCTGTAGTTGGTTATATGATTTATTCCCTGCCACATCCTTCTGGGGTCATTTACAGCGAAGTGGTCATCTATCTTTTCCTTGTCGGCAGCCTTGGCCTCTCTGATGCCTCTTTTCAGATCGGACCTGGCCGCGCTGTACAGGGCCCTGTCCCCTGATTTAAAGGCGGTGTTGCGGCTTTTTAATAGAGACTGGACTGCACTGTTCATCCAGGGCTTCTGGTTTGGAAAAACCCTGACTCTTTTGTTGATGGTGACAGTGTCAACACAGTTCTTAATGTAGGAGAGTACGGTGTCAGTGTACTCCTGCAGGTTGTGGCTGGAGAATAAATCCCATACAGTCTGTGAGAAGCAGTCCTGTAGCTGGGAGAGTGCTCCCTCAGGCCAGGCTTGGATTGTCTTCCGTTGTGGCTTTGTTTGCCTCAGCAGGGGGGTGTAGGTGGGGGTGAGGGACAGGCAGAGATGGTCAGATCCAGTGAGATGGGGGAGGGGAGTGACTTTGTATGCATTTTTAATGTTTGAGTAAACATAGTCCAAAGTATTTTCCCCTCTGGTGGCACACTTCACGTACTGGATGAACTTAGGGAGCACAGTCTTTAAACACGCTTGGTTGAAGTCACCAGCAACAATACAAATGCCATCCGGGTGGGCCAGCTGCTGTTTATTTACACAGGTGAGCAAGAGGCTAATGGCCATCTAACATTAGCGTCAGGTGGGATGTAAACAGCAAACACAACGACTACTGTGAACTCCCTTGGGAGATACAAAGGTCTGCACGAGACTGCCAGCACCTCTAAATCAGGAGAACAGTGAGAGTCAATGACCCTGCTGCTACAGCACCACTTGCAGTTCACATAAACACAGAGCCCTCCACCTCTGCACTTACCCGAATCACTGGTTCTGTCCAGCCGGTGTAGTGTGCGGCCTGCTAGCTCGACTGCAGCGTCAGGGATCAGCGGGTGAAGCCATGTCTTCGTGATGAAAATAACGCTGCAGTTCCGCACAAAGTTGTTTGTGGCCATCTGTAGCTCCAATTTGTCCATTTTGTGTGTGATGGATCTGGGTGTGAGAGGAAGAGACTCAGTAATGCTGGCCTGTGAGGTTGTTTATGTAGCCTAGCATCTGAGCCGGACCAACATCGTCACTTCTGCTTCCTGTCTCTACGCCACCTTCTCCGCCTGCTGGGCAGGCCGGTAATCCACAGAGAGCCCGGTGTTCTCACTATGTCCTCCGGGATGTTGTGGTACTGGTGGAATTCTCTCGTAACCGACAGTCTGTACCTCAGACCAACGTTGATAAGGTTCTGGCGGCTGTAGCTGTGGGTCGCTTTACAAAACTCGAAGAATATACACGCAAAAAGTAAGAAAAACAAGCACCAAATTGGAGAGCTAAAAGCCGCTGCGCCCCTGCGCGCCACCATCATGCTCCTAATCTGATCCTAATAATCCTATAATAATAATAATAATAATAATCTGATCCTATAATCCTAATGGTTTATAAATATATAATATTGTTACAGGCTTAGCTTGTCACCTTGAGGGTAATGTATTATATAAGCATTTATTCCCTTGTTCTGTTTGTGAGGAACACAGTGTATAAAACAAGAGCAATCACAGATTTCTGACGTCCACCAAGGGTTGACAGGGACTCAAAATAAAGGATATGTGATTCACATCACATATATGAATCACATATGTGATTCAAAAGGTTCTGCTATTAATCTATAAAAATTATTCACGAACTAGCACCTCCCTACTTAAGATGACCTAATTAAACCCGATGTACTTGCCCAGGCTCTACAATCTCAGGGTGCAGGACTACTTTGTATCCCTAGGGTGAATAAAAAGTCTGTGGACCACAGAGCATTCTCTTATCATGCACCTGTTTTGTAGAATGATCTCCTTATGGAGATAAGGATTCTGCAGAAACACTAAAGTCCAGACTTAAAACGCATTTATTCTCCCTATCGTATGGCAAGCATACCAGCATAATATGGAACTATGCTTCCTTTCATTTAAATTCAGTTTATTATTAATGGAATAGATCTCTGTCTCCCTTTGTCTCAATTCTGGGTCTGTTAGTGAAGCTCAGGGCAAGCAGCCAGTGATTACCTTAGTATTTTCTCTGCTTTCCTGTTTATTTAATACTGATGAATTACTTTTCTGGCTGACTGATTCTGGTGTTTTTCTCTGTCTGAGGTAAGGAGGGAAATATGCGAGAGTGGCATCTGTGGACAATGAATTCGACTGCTCGCCTGACCGTGAGATGCCATGCCTACATTTCATGCATCAGATGTTTTTATCCAAGCTTTGTAAAAAAAAAAAAAAAAATCCAAGCTTTGTAAAACTTCATAAAAACCTTGTAACTGTTAGAATAGCCTAAGCAGTGGGTCACCCCTCTGACTCTGGTCTACTTGAGGTTTCTTCCTCAATATAATCTGAGGGTTTTTACCTTACCACTGTGTGCTTACTCTAGGGGTTCGTAGGGTACTTGTATGAAGCGCCTTGAGGCAGTTTTGTTGTGATTTGGCTTGATATAAAATGTAATGAATTGAAATAAATTGAAATCACATTATGACCCAGAGTTTACCTGTGTCCACATTCCACAAAACAATGCAATAATTGCATACTGATCCAGAATGGTCTGACTATCAAGAAGTTGCAATCTGATACTTAATTCACAAACTGAAATAAAATAGTGTCTTCCTTATCTTGGTTTTTCATGGTGATGTTGTATCTTTCTGCTGCAGAACCTGCATATTGATCCAGATCAATCCCCGCAAATCCTAAGCCAGACTCCAGATCATCTCCAAAATTCAGTCTTCCATGCCCAAATAGCTATCTGTGTTGTGAATTTGGTGAGAATCCATGTAGTAGTTTTGCCGTAATCCTTCAAAACCTATATAAAGTGAAATTTTGATCAAGAACACAGATCTAGATTCAGGTCACCTCCAAAATTTAACGGAGTCTTTCATGGCCTAACACCAATCTGTGGTGACAAGGTGGTGAAAATCCATTATTGTAGTTTAGATGTAAACCTTCAAAGCCTACATAAATTGAAATCTTGATTCAGAATCCGGATATCGGTGCAGCATCTGCAGTGATGCGGTCGCTGTATCGGACTGTTGTGGTGAAGAGAGAGCTGAGTAGGGGGGCAAAGCTCTCGATTTACTGATCGATCTACGTTCCGATCCTCACCTATGGTCATGAGATTTGGCTCATGACCGAAAGAACGAGATCGCGAGTACAAGTGGCTGAGATGAGTTTCCTCCACAGGGTGGCTGGGCACTCCCTTAGAGATAGGGTGAGGAGCTCGGTCACTCGGGAGGAGCTTGGAGTCGAGCCACTGCCCCTCCATGTCGAAAGGAGTCAGTTGAGGTGGCTCGGGCGTCTTTTCCGGATGCCCTCTGGACGCCTCGCTGGAGAGGTGTTCCGGGCCCGTCCCATTGGGAGGAGGCCCCGGGAAAGACCCAGGACATGCTGGAGGGACTACATCTCTCGGCTGGCTTGGGAACGCCTTGGGGTTCTCCCAGAGGAGCTGGGGGACGTGTGTGTGTGGATCGGGAGGTCTGGGTGGCTTTGCTTGAGCTGCTGCCCCCGCAACCCGACTCCGGATAAAGCGGAAGAAAATGGATGGATGGATGGATGGAATCCGGATCCAGATCACCTCCAAAATTTAAGCCCCTGTCATACATAGCAAGAATGTGCAGAAACCATACCCGACACGGCAAATACTGCCATAATCCAATGCGGTCCAGATGAAAAGAGGCGTGGTCAGCCATGTCAGAATGCATCTGGATTACCTCATCCATACCTGCATGATGGCATCCAAAGCACACGTAGACAACAGGTAGATGACACAGACTGCTGTCAGACAGCCATAAAAGGTGCTGAAGACTGCCCGATGTCCAAATGTCAGGATGGGAAACACAGGACTGGAGTGCTATATTCCTCATGCATACAAGTGCGCAATGCGAGTGGTGCATGTGCACTCCGCACACACGCGTGAGGGTGCAATTATCACTCAGCCATGTGTCTGTGTGTGTATGTGTGTATGGATAATGCTGCATGAGCTACTAAGCATGCATGCTTAATGCCACTGGACAGCTTTTTTTTTCTTTTTTGCTTACTTCAGGAGCACAGTGCAACTCTGGACACCATGGTGATTGGATTATCACATGGGATTATTATTATTTTTATTTTTATTTTGGGTGAGAGGATTTTAACCACAGGCTGCGGTTTCTGCTCCACGTCCGTGCTGTGAAACACTCCTGGACCACTGTTGGAGGTGAGATTCATGTTTATTAATTATTTCATGGCCTGGCACGACAGTTCCATGTCATATCTCCTACAGAGTTAGAAGGTGATCATTTATTACAGCATGAGATCTGTTCAGCTCTGAGCCTGGCACGTGCAATGATGCGTTACTGCGCACCATGGAGAGGTGCAGCTGCCCGTGTTATATACAGTTATGATGGAGGCAATATTCACATTATTTACGTCGCCCATGAGAAGGAATGGACAAATATATGCACTGCAAGGTCTATTGTGGATATAACAGCCTGTTCAGATTTGCGGCAACATGCGTACAGTAGCGCACGGTGCTTTCAGTTTGATAGCCGCTGTTCACATTCACTGCAAATGATAATAATTCATAATTATTATGATGATGCATGCCACATACATTTCAACAGTTCCAGGGCTCGCAAAATTTCAAAATCCCTAGTAGCCCTTCGGGCAGGCACTCTTCAAGTTTTGGTAGCCTGAAATGAAATGAACTGGGCCATTTTTTGTTTTTAATGTTTTAATGCAAGTGATAACACATTTAACCTAATTAACATTTTGGAACTTTTAATAACACAGAACAAAATGCCAGTTGTTGAGGGAACAGTCTCATCATCTTCAGACATTTCCTCTTGTGCCACAGTCTCCTCTTCTCTGCTCACTGTTTTTCCTGTTTTGTGTACAATATGTCTTGTGCCCTTTGTGCTCAACATCAAGAAATGAATTGCTGTCTCAGGACAAAAGGATTCCACTGATTCCCCATTTATGGAGATGTGCATAAGGTCATTCAGTGTTTCAGCCTGGAGACTTGTGCGGTATACTGTTTCACACAGTTCATGCAGGAAAATCCACTCTCACAAATGGCTGTTGATGGACTTAGTGTCAGCATTAACTTCACTAGCAACAACACATGGGACAGGTTTTCAGGATTCTCAGATAAGAGATCTTTGTACAAGGTGTCTAGTTTGCTACCATGGTGTGCTGAAAGCCACATTTTTAGATCCATCCATTCTTATGGAATTTTGCCTTTTTCCTCTTCATTTAGCAAAGTGTCAAATGTTTGACAAGACAGTCCACCTCTTCATCCCCAAAAGTTGACAGCTGGGAAGAGTAGAAGGGTCAAAAACTTGAAAGCAAGACAAGGGTCTTTGAGAAAGATTTTTACATCTGTTGTCCATGTACTTAACTGTGTTGTCAATAATCTTCAGGAACAGTGTACTAATGACACTTTTGTCCTTGTCTTCACATCCCCCCCTAACAGGTTGCTGGCTTTTAGTGAGTTTTGTTCCACTGTAAGAAATACTCTCATCATCATTTACTGTGAGTTTGGTGTCCAGGGATTTTTGAAATTCACCTGGCTTGGTTTTAAGGCTGATTAGGCGTGATGTTGTGCTCTCAACTAACTGATTTGTTCGCATAATGCTCAGTTTGTCATGCTGCATTTCAGTGCTGCATTTGGAAAGGATTGTGCTGTAATCTAACATAAAATGCAGAAATCTAACAAATCTCTCACTTTCATCTCCTGCACAATCCCCTTTGCTTTTGCAGCATCTTCTGGTGTAACACCACTTCCTCCTGACATGTTTTCCAAATGGGTAACTGTTTGAGTGTAGTTTTTTCCACAGCCTTTAGACATCTCAGCCTGCTTGGCAGCCACTGGGTGCTTTTTAGGCCACTAAAATGTGCCAGTTTTTCATTGAGTATTTCACTTATTTCAGTCAGTTCCCTTCTCTTTTTTGGTGAATAATAATACATCTTAAAGAAGCTTTTGAGTGTGTCTTCAAATTTTACTAGGTACTCGCATCCTTTAATGCTGTCCAGCACTGCCAGCTCTAATTTATGTGCCACACAATGTATATCAATAATGTTAGGTGCCCTTTCTTTGAGCCGCCCAGCTACTCCAGTTTTTTCTCCAATCATTACAGCAGCACTATCAAAATTGGCACAGACCACTTTTTTTTTTTCCAAGTGTCTGCCCTGATGCCTACATGGTCCACAGCTTCATCAATGGCTTCTAGAACCCCTGCAGCATTTGAGCTTCTGACTGGTTGGCATTTCACCATGTAAGTAGATATGTCACCATTTCCCTTTACATATCTAACATGAACCAGCTCCTGTTCAATAACCCCAGCATCTGGTGGTTGGCTCTCACTGCGGTATTGTATCACTTCCTGTTCCGGAGCACAGCGGTGTTTTGCTGTATCTGTTAGCTGTTTAATCTGCACAGTTAGATTGATCTAGTTACCTAGATAACGATTTGTTTCACAGTGTAATCTTCACGTGCCTTAACTAAACCACTCCCTCTGCTGAATCACCTCTAAATTATTTACACATTATTCACTTTGTGTGTTTTTAGGAATCCCCTAGCCTAGCGCAGCTACTAGCTCTTAGCCGGTTTAGCATGGCGGCTTCTCCTGTCTCTCCCGCACTTTTCTGCTCTGGGTGTGAAATGTTTAGTTATTCCTTGGCCTCCTTTAGCAGTAATGGTACTTGTAATAAGTGTAGCTTATTCGTAGCTTTGGAGGCCAGGCTGGGCGAATTGGAGACTCGGCTCTGCACCGTGGAAAATTCTACAGCTAGCCAGGCCCCTGTAGTCGGTGCGGACCAAGGTAGCTTAGCCACCGTTAGTTTCCCTCTGGCAGATCCAGAGCAGTCGGGAAAGCAGGCCGACTGGGTGACTGTGAGGAGGAAGCGTAGTTCTAAACAGAAGCCCCGTGTACACCGCCAACCTGTTCACATTTCTAACCGTTTTTTCCCACTCGACGACACACCCAACGAGGATCAAACTCTGGTTATTGGCGACTCTGTTTTGAGAAATGTGAAGTTAGCGACACCAGCAACCATAGTCAATTGTCTTCCGGGGGCCAGAGCAGGCGACATTGAAGGAAATTTGAAACTGCTGGCTAAGGCTAAGCGTAAATTTGGTAAGATTGTAATTCACGTCGGCAGTAATGACACCCGGTTACGCCAATCGGAGGTCACTAAAATTAACATTGAATCGTTGTGTAACTTTGCAAAAAACAATGTCGGACTCTGTAGTTTTCTCTGGGCCCCTCCCCAATCGGACCGGGAGTGACATGTTTAGCCGCATGTTCTCCTTGAATTGCTGGCTGTCTGAGTGGTGTCCAAAAAATGAGGTGGGCTTCATAGATAATTGGCAAAGCTTCTGGGGAAAACCTGGTCTTGTTAGCAGAGACGGCATCCATCCCACTTTGGATGGAGCAGCTCTCATTTCTAGAACTCTGGCCAATTTTCTTAAATCCTCCAAACCATGACTATCCAAGGTTGGGACCAGGAAGCAGAGTTGTAGTCTTACACACCTCTCTGCAGCTTCTCTCCCCCTGCCATCCCCTCATTACCCCATCCCCGTAGAGACGGTGCCTGCTCCCAGACCACCAATAACCAGCAAAAATCTATTTAAGCATAAAATTCAAAAAGAAAAAAATAATATAGCACCTTCAACTGCACCACAGACTAAAACAGTTAAATGTGGTCTATTAAACATTAGGTCTCTCTCTTCTAAGTCCCTGTTAGTAAATGATATAATATTTGATCAACATATTGATTTATTCTGCCTTACAGAAACCTGGTTATAGCAGGATGAATATGTTAGTTTAAATGAGTCAACACCCCCGAGTCACACTAACTGCCAGAATGCTCGTAGCACGGGCCGAGGCGGAGGATTAGCAGCAATCTTCCATTCCAGCTTATTAATTAATCAAAAACCCAGACAGAGCTTTAATTCATTTGAAAGCTTGACTCTTAGTCTTGTCCATCCAAATTGGAAGTCCCAAAAACCAGTTTTATTTGTTATTATCTATCGTCCACCTGGTCGTTACTGTGAGTTTCTCCTGTGAATTTTCAGACCTTTTTGTCTGACTTAGTGCTTAGTTCAGATAAGATAATTATAGTGGGCAATTTTAACATCCACACAGATGCTGAGAATGACAGCCTCAACACTGCATTTAATCTATTAGACTCAATTGGCTTTGCTCAAAATGTAAATCAATCAATCAATCAACTTTTTTCTTATATAGCGCCAAATCACAACAAACAGTTGCCCCAAGGCGCTCCATATTGCAAGGCAAGGCCATACAATAACCATGAAAAACCCCAACGGTCAAAACGACCCCCCTATGAGCAAGCACTTGGCCACAGTGGGAAGGAAAAACTCCCTTTTAACAGGAAGAAACCTCCAGCCAGAACCAGGCTCAGGGAGGGGCAGTCTTCTGCTGAGACTGGTTGGGGCTGAGGGAAAGAACCAGGAAAAAGACATGCCGAGAAGGGGGGCAGAGATCGATCACTAATGATTAAATGCAGAGTGATGCATACGGAGCAAAAAAAGAAAGAAACAGTGCATCATGGGAACCCCCCCACAGTCTACGTCTAAAGCAACATAACCAAGGGATGGTCCAGGGTCACCCGATCCAGCCCTAACTATAAGCCTTAGCGAAAAGGAAAGTTTTAAGCCTAATCTTAAAAGTAGAGAAGGTATCTGTCTCCCTGATCTGAATTGGGAGCTGGTTCCACAGGAGAGGAGCCTGAAAGCTGAAGGCTCTGCCTCCCATTCTACTCTTACAAACCCTAGGAACTACAAGTAAGCCCGCAGTCTGAGAGCGAAGCGCTCTAATGGGGTAATATGGTACTACGAGGTCCCTAAGATAAGATGGGACCTGATTATTCAAAACCTTATAAGTAAGAAGAAGAATTTTAAATTCTATTCTAGAATTAACAGGAAGCCAATGAAGAGAGGCCAACACGGGTGAGATATGCTCTCTCCTGCTAGTCCCCGTCAGTACTCTAGCTGCAGCATTCTGAACCAACTGAAGGCTTTTTAGGGAACTTTTAGGACAACCTGATAATAATGAATTACAATAGTCCAGCCTAGAGGAAATAAATGCATGAATTAGTTTTTCAGCATCACTCTGAGACAAGACCTTTCTGATTATAGAGATATTGCGTAAATGAAAAAAGGCAGTCCTACATATTTGTTTAATATGCGCTTTGAATGACATATCCTGATCAAAAATAACTCCAAGATTTCTCACAGTATTACCAGAGATCAGGGAAATGCCATCCAGAGTAACGATCTGGTTAGACACCATGCTTCCAAGATTTGTGGGGCCAAGTACAATAACTTCAGTTTTATCTGAGTTTAAAAGCAGGAAATTAGAGGTCATCCATGTCTTTATGTCTGTAATGTCTGTAAGACAATCCTGCAGTTTAGCTAATTGGTGTGTATCCTCTGGCTTCATGGATAGATAAAGCTGGGTATCATCTGCGTAACAATGAAAATTTAAGCAATACCGTCTAATAATACTGCCCAAGGGAAGCATGTATAAAGTGAATAAAATTGGTCCTAGCACAGAACCTTGTGGAACTCCATAATTAACTTTAGTCTGTGAAGAAGATTCCCCATTTACAAAATGAGTCCACCCACCACTTTAATCATATCTTAGATCTTGTTCTGACTTATGGTATGGAAATTGAAGACTTAACAGTATTCCCTGAAAACTCCCTTCTGTCTGATCATTTCTTAATAACATTTACATTTACTCTGATGGACTACCCAGCAGTGGGGAATAAGTTTCATTACACTAGAAGTCTTTCAGAAAGCGCTGTAACTAGGTTTAAGGATATGATTCCTTCTTTATGTTCTCTAATTGCATATACCAACACAGTGCAGAGTAGCTACCTAAACTCTGTAAGTGAGATAGAGTATCTCGTCAATAGTTTTACATCCTCATTGAAGACAACTTTGGATGCTGTAGCTCCTCTGAAAAAGAGAGCTTTAAATCAGAAGTGCCTGACTCCGTGGTATAACTCACAAACTTGCAGCTTAAAGCAGATAACCCGTAAGTTGGAGAGGAAATGGCGTCTCACTAATTTAGAAGATCTTCACTTAGCCTGGAAAAAGAGTCTGTTGCTCTATAAAAAGCCCTCCGTAAGCTAGGACATCTTACTACTCATCACTAATTGAAGAAAATAAGAACAACCCCAGGTTTCTTTTCAGCACTGTAGCTATTGAGCCGAGTATTCCTTTAACTTTAACTAGTAATGACTTCATGACTTTCTTTGCTAATAAAATTTTAACTATTAGAGAAAAAATTACTCATAACCATCCCAAAGACGTATCATTATCTTTGGCTGCTTTCAGTGATGCCGGTATTTGGTTAGACTCTTTCTCTCAGATTGTTCTGTCTGAGTTATTTTCATTAGTTACTTCATCCAAACCATCAACATGTCTATTAGACCCCATTCCTACCAGGCTGCTCAAGGAAGCCCTACCATTATTTAATGCTTTGATCTTAAATATGATCAATCTATCTTTATTAGTTGGCTATGTACCACAGGCTTTTAAGGTGGCAGTAATTAAACCATTACTTGAAAAGCCATCACTTGACCCAGCTATCTTCGCTAATTATAGGCCAATCTCCAACCTTCCTTTTCTCTCAAAAATTCTTGAAAGGGTAGTTGTAAAACAGCTAACTCGTCATCTGCAGAGGAATGGTCTATTTGAAGAGTTTCAGTCAGGTTTTAGAATTCATCATAGTACAGAAACAGCATTACTGAAGGTTACAAATGATCTTCTTATGGCCTCGGACAGTGGACTCATCTCTGTGCTTGTTCTGTTAGACCTCAGTGCTGCTTTTGATACTGTTGACCATAAAGTTTTATTACAGAGATTAGAGCATGCCATAGGTATTAAAGGCACTGCGCTGCGGTGGTTTGAATCATATTTATCTAATAGATTACAATTTGTTCATGTAAATGGCGAATCTTCTTCACAGACTAAGGTTAATTATGGAGTTCCACAAGGTTCTGTGCTAGGACCAATTTTATTCACTTTATACATGCTTCCCTTAGGCAGTATTATTAGACGGCATTGCTTAAATTTTCATTGTTACGCAGATGATACCCAGCTTTATCTATCCATGAAGCCAGAGGACACACACCAATTAGCTAAACTGCAGGATTGTCTTACAGACATAAAGACATGGATGACCTCTAATTTCCTGCTTTTAAACTCAGATAAAACTGAAGTTATTGTACTTGGCCCCACAAATCTTAGAAACATGGTGTCTAACCAGATCCTTACTCTGGATGGCATTACCCTGACCTCTGGTAATACTGTGAGAAATCTTGGAGTCATTTTTGATCAGGATATGTCATTCAAAGTGCATATTAAACAAATATGTAGGACTGCTTTTTTGCATTTACGCAATATCTCTAAAATTAGAAAGGTCTTGTCTCAGAGTGAGCTTCTGGTTGGTCTCCTGTGGAACCAGCTCCCAATTCAGATCAGGGAGACAGACACCCTCTCTACTTTTAAGATTAGGCTTAAAACTTTCCTTTTTGCTAAAGTTTATAGTTAGGGCTGGATCAGGTGACCCTGAACCATCCCTTAGTTATGCTGCTATAGACTTAGACTGCTGGGGGGTTCCCATGATGCACTGAGTGTTTCTTTCTCTTTTTGCTCTGTATGCACCACTCTGCATTTAATTATTAGTGATTGATCTCTGCTCCCCTCCGCAGCATGTCTTTTTCCTGGTTCTCTCCCTCAGCCCCAACCAGTCCCAGCAGAAGACTGCCCCTCCCTGAGCCTGGTTCTGCTGGAGGTTTCTTCCTGTTAAAAGGGAGTTTTTCCTGCCCACTGTCGCCAAGTGCTTGCTCACAGGGGGTCGTTTTGACCGTTGTGGTTTTTACGTAATTATTGTATGGCCTTGCCTTATAATATAAAGCGCCTTGGGGCAACTGTTTGTTGTGATTTGGCGCTATATAAATAAAATTGATTGATTGGTTGATCTGTGCTCCCATCTGCTAGCACAGACAAAAACCTGCTGTCTTTGATATCTTTTTGAATCTGGTCTCTAGAGGTTTCTGCTATAGCCCTAATAAAATCTCTGCAGGCATGGTCATTGTGGTAGGTAGAACCTACATCTATGCCATTTGCTTTTTGAAGTTTGCAAAGACTGCCAAATTTTGCCTTTGGCAATTCACTTTTTGCAACATAAAATGCTCTTCTAAAAAGTCTAGTCATTATATCCTGCTGTGCTTTGTTCATGTGTTGTATGGTTTTTGCAATTGGTGTCTCTTCTGGGAATAAAGCTGCAGACTGGGCACTAATGCACTTCTTATGTGACAGGGAGTTGTCATGGGTTCTGATGGGGTCTTTCCTTAAATTACTAGTACCAAGTACAAAAGCATTGTTGGAGTCAGAAACTGTAGGGAATTGACGACACACTTGACAGAACATTTGTTGTTTGGGCCGCTGAACAGGCGGTACTGCTGGCCCACCACCACCAGATGGTGCCCTGCTTGAAGTGTGGGCTTCAAGCACGAGGGCGTCATAGCAACCGGGAGTGACAGCTGTCACTCGTCATCAGCACCAGCTGTCACTCATCACACATCATCATCACAATAAAGGCCGGACTGCCACTCCACCTGCCACTCCTAGACGATATACTCATCTTTTCTCCGGATCCTGAGACCCATGTCAAGCATGTACGTCAGGTCCTGCAGCGGTTGTTGGAGAACCGGCTGTTTGTGAAGGGCGAGAAGTGCGAGTTTGTCCTTCCTGGGGTTCATAATCTCCTACAACTCCGTCGCCCCTGATCTGGCCAAGGTTGCGGCAGTGAGAGACTGGCCCCAACCAACAAACCGTAGGAAACTGCAACAGTTCCTCGGTTTTGCACATTTCTAACGGAGGTTCATCAAAGGCTACAGTCAAGTAGTTAGCCCCCTGACAGCCCTGACCTCCACAAAAGTCCCCTTCACCTGGTCGGATCAGTGCGAAGCCTCGTTTAGGGAGTTGAAACGCCGGTTCTCGACTGCACCAGTTCTGGTGCAGCCCGATCCCAATCGCCAGTTTATTTTAGAAGTGGACACCTCTGACTCAGGGATAGGAGCAGTGCTATCCCAGAGCGGGGAGTCCGACAAGGTTCTCCATCCCTGTGCCTACTTTTCCTGCAGGTTGACCCCGGCTGAAAGGAACTATGACGTCGGCAATCGGGAACTTCTAGCGGTGAAAGAGGCTCTGGAGGAGTGGAGACACCTGTTGGAGGGAGCATCTGTACCATTTACGGTTTTCACGGACCATCGGAACCTGGAGTACATTCGGACCGCCAGGCGTCTGAACCCCAGGCAAGCCTGCTGGTCACTGTTCTTCGGGCGTTTTGACTTTCGGATCACCTACTGCCCCGGGACGAAGAACCAACGATCTGACGCCCTGTCCCGGGTGCACGAAGAGGAGGTCAAGACCGAGCTGTCAGACCCTATGGAAACCATCATCCCTGAGTCCACTGTCATGGCCACCCTCACCTGGAACGTGGAGAAGACCGTCCGGGAGGCCCTGACACGGAGCCCGGACCCGGGGACAGGTCCGAAGGACAAGTTGTACATCCCACCAGAGGCCAGGGCTGCGGTCCTAGACTTCTGTCACGGTTCCAAGCTCTCCTGTCATCCAAGGGTGGGAAGGACCGTGGCAGTGGTCCAGCAGCGCTTCTGGTGGGCGTCTATGGAAGCCGACGTCTGGGAGTACGTCCAGGCCTGCACCACCTGCGCCAGGGGCAATGCCGACCACCACAAGGCCCAAGGCCTCCTCCAGCCTCTGCCCGTGCCTCATCGCCCCTGGTCTCACATCGGCCTGGACTTTGTCATGGGTCTCCTGCCGTCCCAGGGCATGACTACCATCCTCATGATAGTGGACTGGTTCTCCAAGGCTGCCCACTTCGTGGCCCTCCCGAAGATCCCGACGGCCCAGGAGACTGCAGATCTCCTGGTCCACCACGTCGTGCGTCTGCATGGGATTCCATCGGATATCGTCTCAGACTGTGATCCTCAGTTCTCCTCTCAGGTCTGGAGGAGTTTCTGCAGGGAACTGGGGGCCACCGTGAGTCTCTCGTCCGGGTACCATCCTCAGACGAACGGACAGGCAGAGCGGGCGAACCAGGAATTGGAGCAGGCCCTCCGCTGCATAACCTCGGTGCATCTGACGGCCTGGAGCAACCATTTGGCCTGGATCGAGTACGCTCACAACAGCCAAGTATCATCGGCTACTGCCTCTCCCCGTTTGAGGTGTGTTTGAGGTACCAGCCCCCATTGTTCCCGCTAGTGGAGGGAGAGGTCGGGGTGCCCTCGGTCCAGGCCCATCTGAGCAGGTGCCGTCGGGTGTGGCGTGCTGCCCGCTCTGCCCTGCTCAAAGCCCGGATGAGGGCCAAGGACCATGCAGACCGCCGGCGTGCCCCAGCCCCTACGTATCAGCCTGGGCAGGAGGTTTGGCTTTCCACAAAAGACATTGCCCTGCAGGTGAAATCCCAGAAGTTGAAGGACAGATACATTGGACCTTTCACCACACTCAAAGTCCTCAGTCCAGATCCACCCGTTTTTCCATGTGTCACGCATCAAACCTCATCACGTTTCACCCCTCTGTACCCCCGGACTGGCGCCGCCTCCTGCCCGGATCATCGACGGGGAACCGGCTTGGACCGTGCGCCGGCTCCTGGATGTCCGTCGGAAGGGCTGGGGGTTCCAGTATTTGGTGGACTGGGAGGGGTATGGACCTGAAGAACGCTCCTGGGTGAAGAGGAGCTTCATCCTGGACCCGGCCCTCCTGGCCGACTTCTACCGGCGTCACCCGGACAAGCCTGGGCGGGCGCCAGGAGGCGCCCGTTGAGGGGGGTTCCTGTTGTGTGGGCCGCTGAAGAGGAGTTACTGTTGGCCCACCACCACCAGATGGCGCCCTGCTTGAAGTGTGGGCTTCAAGCACGAGAGGGCGTCATAGCAACCGGGAGTGACAGCTATTACTCGTCATCAGCACCAGCTGTCACTCATCACACATCACCATCACAATAAAGGCCGGACTGCCACTCCACCTCCCCGCCGAGAAATCAGCTACCACTCAAGGTAACTTTCTCTGCGGTAATTTTCTGTTACTAAATGTTGTTCTGTGTGCAGCCGTTTTCCTGTGGCTACAGTCTGAAGCTGGATTGGCGGAAAGTGTGAGCGCGACATCTTTGCCTCTCACTCCTTCCAGGGAAGTTGTTGGGTATTTTCTCCTCCAAACATTTTTAAAACCTTTAACAAGACAAACAGAGTCAAGAACCACCAGTGAGACAGAAAGTCAAATTTTACGCGCGGAGTGCAGTCAGGCTATACACCAAAGCTACACTAAAGTCTGGCCTGCGCTCCCGCTCTTTTTATTAAGGACTTCCCTACATACATGGGCGGTACAGCTCCTAAGGGGAGGAGTGATAGCGCGTGAGCTGTTGCCACAGAACCGCTGATTGCACAATACATTCAGGACGTTCAGAACCTTTTTAATCTTGGGCTTGATTAAGATGTGTTTAAGACATCTATCGATTAATCACACTTCTTCTGACACAAGGACTAATGTATCATAATCACACTGTGGTTGGAACATTCAATTCTCTATTCTTTATCTCACTGCTCCGCTTATGGCTGCATTCTGCCTGGGTCATCTTCACATGTCCTGAAAAAGAGCTTAGCGTGCACACAGAGATACCACAACTTGCAGAAGCACGTCATGTCACATATCTTAAGTAACCTTCACCCATCACATCAGTACAGTACACTTTATCAGAGCAGAGAGAACTACATTCTACCAGAGCAGAGAACACAAACATGCATGATAAAATAAAACAGTGTATCTACAGAATAACTCCAACAGAAGTGACTGACAGGAGCTGCACGGGTGCACTGTTTCTGGAGGTGGAGGTTCTCCCTCCCGGAGGGACTGAGCAAGGAAGGATTACTGGGTGTGTCTTCACACACCCACCATTAACTGTTTCTGTTTCTGCCAGCAGTACCAGGTCTGACAGCTGGAGACGGTGGCCACCTGGGACTCGGGACTTGGCGGCTCCGGTGTTCTTCAGATCCGCTGGTGGTGGAAGCCGTGTGGGATCCAGCTCTTCTCTGGACAGATGTCTTCTATCCTCGAGCCTGCCCACACGTCACCTTGTGTATGATTGACTGTACTCCTCAATTGTTATTGTCTGTATTCCGTTGTGCAATTCACAACATTAAATTGTTACTTTTTGGCTTATCCATTGTCCGTTCATTAATGCCCCCTTTTGTGGGTCCGTGTCACTACACTGTCACAACAACATTGTTTTGTTCACCTTATCATATTCCAGCCAAGGGAATTCCTTAGTCCATGAAACCACAAATGTGTGCTTTCTTTTTGCTTCATAGTCTGATTTTTCAGAACTCTTTCTTTTTGGGCTGGCTTGTCGCTCTGTTCCTTTGGAGGCTGGCTGCTCTGATGCTGAATTGGCCTGGTCCTGTGTGGTTGCCTGTTCATCTGTGCTGGACTGTCCCTCTTTCTCTGCCCCCTCATCATTCTGACCTGTGTTTTTTTGGCTGTACAGAACTAAAATATCGATGTAAATCCATCTTTGTTCAAAAAAAAGAATAAATTAATTAAATAAATAAATACAGTTGTTTCGCACATGTGCGTTTTTTTTTTTTTTTACTTTATTAACCTACCATCAAAAGACATCTATATTGGTGTGTTTGCAATGCTTCAATTCTGAATAGTAGCGTGGTGACTGCAGACTAAACCAGCAACTGTTTTGCTTCCTATTCTTCCCACTTCATCGTACTCGGTGCTTCGTGAACATGCGCCTGGCAAGTGTGTGCGGCGTGTGAGAAAGCAGGCGGGACAGCGAGAGAGAGAGAGCGAGCGAGCGAGCAGGAGAGAGAGAGAGAGAGAGAGAGCGAGCGAGCGAGCAGGCGAGAGAGAGAGAGAGAGAGAGTGAGCGAACAGGATACTGGATACTCATACTCATACTCATACTGAAACGAGTATGCAGCTCAACCCTAATTAAATGTTTTAAAAGTCTCTTCGGCTGCTCCCTTGTCTTCACTCAGGGTCACCACAGCAGATCTGAGGTGGATCTGCAAGTGTTTAAGTGTTTATATAAGTAAAATATAAAAAATGCAAAAATTTAAAGTTTTCTTAACCTTGACTTTTTTTAAAAAAAAATTCTGAGTTATTTTCTATCCTTTATTCTAATCTACACAGCTTGTACATTACTTGCAAAACATCAGTTTCTCCACATCATTTGGTGACCAGGTGCTATTTGATGAGAATGGTGATGCCTTACCAGTCTATGGCATTGTTAACTGGCAGTGGCTCCCTGATGGAACAATCAAGGTTAAGAATGTGGGTGTGGTTCATAAGTCACTGTCAAAAGGTGAAGATATCAGACTTGAAGAAGACACAATCTTCTGGAACTGGCAGTTCAAAGAGGTCACAAGCTAAACTAACATGATTTCAAAGAAAAGTATCAAACAGTGAAATGGTGAAGAATAAGAAAATTTCTTCTGATTCTGTAGCCACCCCGATTAGTGTGCAGCAAAAGCTGTCCATCTGGCACCCGCATGGCAAGAAAGAAAGGCAAGCCGATATGCTGTTTTGACTGTGTGCCATGTTCTGAGGAAAAGATCAGCAATGAGACCGATTGGTGTTTTTTTTTTAACTTCAGCTTTCCTTTGAGAATAAAATGAATACATTTTCTCTTTAGGCTCCATGGATTGCACCAGTTGTCTGGCCTAATCCTCAGCATAACCAATGTGTTCCTAAAGGAACTGAGTTCCTGTCCTACCATGAGCCTCTGGGTATCTGCCTGACTGCTGCCTCATTGCTGGGGACATTTATCTGTTCTATTGTCCTCAGGATCTTCACATATTATTGCAGTACACCGATAGTACGAGCCAACAATTCAGAACTGAGCTTCCTGCTCATAATTTCACTAAAGCTGTGCTTTCTGTGCTTGCTGCTGTTCATTGGCCGACCTCAGCTGTGGACATGTCAGCTGAGACATGCAGCCTTTGGGATCAGCTTTGTGCTTTGTGTCTCATGTATCCTGGTAATAACCATGGTGGTTCTGGCTGTGTTTAAGTCCTCCAAACCAGGAGGTGGAGCCAGGATGAAATGGTTTGGTGTCAGACAACAAAGAGGGACAGTTCTGGCTTTGAGTTCTGTCCAGGCAGTAATCTGCACTGTTTGGCTTGTCTCTTCCTCTCCAGCTCCTCATAAAAACACTCAATATCACAATGACAAAATAGTTTATGAATGTGTTGTTGGATCCACAGTTGGTTTTGCAGTGTTATTGGGTTATATTGGCTTTCTGGTCGTCCTCAGCTTCCTGCTTGCATTTCTGGCCAGGAATCTTCCTGACAGTTTTAATGAGGCTAAACTCATCACTTTCAGCATGCTGATATTCTGTGCTGTGTGGGTGGCATTTGTCCCAGCTTATATCAGCTCTCTGGTAAATATGCAGATGCAGTGGAAGTATTTGCCATCTTGGCCTCCAGCTTTGGGCTTTTGATTGCACTGTTTGGACCCAAATGTTACATTATTCTCCTAAGACCTGAGAGAAACACAAAGAAGGCAATCATGAGCCGAGATATTGAGGCTTAACCTTCAAGTGGCTGAATGGGGTCATTTGTGACCCCAGCTGTACACTCTAAAAATCTGCTGACTCAATGAGAAAAATTGATGTAACAATTTCCATTGATTTTTGTGAGTTATTTCAACTTTCAACTAAGTTGGTGCCATAAGACTTCTCGAGTTAAGTTGAAATAACTTTAAACAAATCTATGCAAATTGTTCCATCACTTTTTCTCGTTGAGACACCAGTTCATTTTTTAGAGTGGACATGTGGCATTGTTACATTGACATCCGTACAAGTCTGACTTGTCAAAGCTTCTTGGGGAGATCAGTGGAGATCAAGATTTCTGTGTGAAGAGGGTAGCAGGTATAAGAGTGAAGGAACAGTCAGGATCTGATGAAACAGGAATAAGGGGTCACGAGTTTAAGATGGCAGTTATCTCGACAAGAAGGGTAACAAGAACTTCAGTCATGTACTCCCAACTTCCTCCCATGTAGAGAGCATGAGGTGGGTTAAAGACCCATGTGCGTTTGTTCTTGTCCAAGAAATCTTGTATTTCCTGGTTATTGCACTGATTTGTAGTTATCATAAGCTCCTTCCACGCCCCCAGGAATTTAGCTCTGCAATTGGATCTCAGTTGTTTTACTGGACCACAAATAGACATGAAGGCATTGATGAAACTGGATGACTCCATTGACTCAATTACCTCTGATACCTAAGCAGGTTCAAGTAACAGCCCAATGCTTTCTGTTGGCTAGGCCTCCATGTGTTTGCCAAGAACTGATTCCCCAAGGTCCAGGCATCTACACCAATGTAAGTAAATGGTGGACAGACTGTTACATGGTCCATTGGTAGGTCTTTTGGGTTTCTGTGTTCCACCTCAATTTGTGGCATGTGACACAATGTTGAATGACAGAGCTGATGCAATGTTTTCCACCAACAAGCCATAGGCCAGCTGTTCTTATAGTGCCCTCTGTAAAATGGCATCCCTCGTGCTGTACTTGTTGGTGATAATGTTGACAATGTAGTTAAATGGTGCTTTCCTGGGATGATGAAAGGATGATCATTCTGCATGTCGGCTTGTGAAAGATGACCTCCAACTCTGAGGCAATCTGTGTCATCTTTGAAAGGTGACAGGTTTTTGAGGGGAATTTGTCTGGGTATCTCTTTCTAGGCTTCGATGTATACAGACTCTTTCCATGTGCTCTACTCTTCAAGCATCTTATCTGGAAGTGGGTTGTCCCATTCACCTGCGTCTGTTGAGAGCTGTTTTCGAAGGGCCCTGCCTTTGATGCTGACTGGTGCTGTGAAGCCAATAGGAACATACAAACTGTTTATGATGGAAAGTACCCCTCTACAAGTGTAGGGCTTTTCAGTATTCAACACCTGAAAGGTGAACTCTGTTGTAAGGTAATGTCCCAGCTTATACCAAGACTCCTTTGCATTGGTGGACTGTCTGCCCCTAGGTCTAGATCCTTCAGACCCTTTGCAAGATCCTCCTTGTGGAACGTTTTCATCACTGTGATGTCGTTGGAGGCAATCTTATGTAGCCTCAGGCTGGACCTCCTCCCCGACCTCAAAGCAATGGAACATTTGCTTAATATCACAGTGACAGCCACCTTTTCTTCATGCACCCACATGAGCACACCCAGCAGGCTGTTGTTGAGATTCGGACCAGTAAGAAGAACATTATTGACTATAGGGCATGCCTTTGTGGCATGCCGTATAGTCAATAATGTAGAGCAGCCACACATTCGCTAAAAGTGAGAAACATATTAACAAACAGAATTTTCAGTTTTCAAATTGCCTTTTTTTAAATAAAAAAAGCCATATTTACAAATACAGATTCATTTGTAAAACCCACCACACATTTCAGTAACTGTGTTATACCGACCAGCCAACCACCTACGTCAGAAAACTAATGTACCCATAATGCAATGCGGCATGTGTGTCTAAACACTAAAACCTTCAAAATTAGTGCATTACTTTAAAACTAAAATGTATAGCTGATATTTTCACTTTGTAAAACAACAGACGTGATGTTAATTTCAATAACTTGTCCGCAATTAGATTGTTTAAAATTCTAGCCATAAGTCAAAACTGTCTGCCTGTACAAGACTCCACTGAAATGACCAGCAGGTCTGTATGGTGTGAAGAGAAATTATCATTTTTTTCCCCTCTGTCATTTCTCTCTGATCACCAGGGGCCTCATGTACAAAAACTAACATATACTTTCTACTAAAAGCTGGTGTACACCAATACCATGAATATGGCGTAATCACAAATATATCCAGATGTATCAAAGTGTGCATAGGCATGAATTCACACACGTTCCATTTATACATCTCACTGAACATGGCATTGAGTGTGAAACCAAACTCCTCCCTGGTCACGCCCCATTTAAATATGCAATTTCATGTAAATAGGCCCTTGGAACAGGGATTGCCCACATCACATCAGACAACATGAACACAGAAAAAAAAAAAAGTACTATAGATGACTGGAAATTACAAGGAGACATGCAGGGACTGTTTATTAGGTACGCTGTTAAATGGTTTAATCATGAAACTGGAAAAATGTTCGTGGTAGCTACGGAGTGTGAATGTGTGAGGCCGACATGCAGAACAGTGCGCACATACTGACGTTAAAAAGGTGAGGCGCGCCTCCGCTGACAGTGTGACATTCACAATTTACACACGCATTTATTGACAAATACGGCTCACAGAAAGCCTGTTAAGAAGCTTTGCAGCTCACCATCAAGCAAAAATAAAAAAGGCATTAATAATGATAATAATAATAACATGCCCACATGTGTCCATGCTGATTTTTGTTCGGAACAATTACACGAATAAACTATTTAAACACAACTCCCCTCCCACCCCACCCCCATTGTGCACCCTCCAGCCTCCAGCGCGCATTTGCGCATCAAATATGATTTGAACATTGATGGAATGAAAATATCTCCTATTAACAGAAACAAATTCATCTTGTGATGGCACCTTTAGCAAAATGTGTGCAGTTAATAGCTTCAATTACATTTGGGAAACCGGCTCTCGCTGCAAAATGTGCTGTAATGTTGGAATGTACCTGATGACATTTGGATGATTGCAGCTCGGCACAAGGTTGACTGGCACACACCTGACCGATCAACCAGCTCACGCTGGAATACCCATGATGCCAGGAAGCCCAGCGTGGTCAGCACCTGTTTTGGCACAGACAACCCCTCGGTACTCACCGTATTGCGCTCTGGGCCGATCGCAGTTTTGTGCGCACTTTCAGTAACAGTGGTCTTGGTAATCGAAATCGGTTTGAGCCAATTGTCCTCATTTGGAAGTAAAGCCTTGCATTCACTGAATACACGCTCACATCGGATTGCAGCATTTGCAAGGTCCATTGTTAGTGCTATTTTATGCATCACTTTGCGCATGCTTTTATATCCATTCATATAATTGCAAACACGTGGGTGTGTTAAATGTTCATCAGTGCGTCTCTGCTATGCACACCACTCTGATGACGTCTTGTTTTCACATTATTAAGGGTTTCCTGTGTCACCTGTACATGTTGGAGATGGAACAATAGAAATGTATGTACACCAGCCAGAATTTTTGAGCACTGCACATTTCCACGCTCAAATCACTTTTGATAGATCTGCACATGGATGTGGAGATGGGCATATGCCAGGTTGTTGTGTGTTTGCACGCTTTGTACATGCGCCCCCAGGTCTCTTTTACTGAGAGAACACTGAACTGAGACAGAAGCCCTGACTCGTTGTGTCAGTAGCTGCCGTGTACTGAAGTCAATACTGAAAGTTATTGGTTTAGCTTTTGTCTGTAACTTCTGCTAAATTTTTTAGGGATTAATCGGTTTAGCTTTATAAAAGTTAACTTTTTGGTTAGCTGTGCCCACCACTGCTCTGGACGAAGTGAGGAAAGCCACTGACCTGTTGCAGCAAATCACCGAGCATGGACAGCATTTCCGTCGACCTTTTGAAAGTGGCAAGCCCAAGAGCTCTAGAGGTGTTCCATAGAATCTTAATTAACATCTAGTAAGAGGAGGCAATGCCACAGGACTTTAGAGATACCACTGTTGTATCCCTGTTCAAGAACAGGGGCAACAAAGCAGACTGTGGCAACTACCGTGGGCATCTCCCTACTGTCCATTGCAGGAAAGATCTTTGCACATGTCAACCGGAACCACCTGATTGGTGCCATCTCAGAATGCACCTCTACCAGAAGCCCAGTGTGGATTTAGGCTGGGACGTAGCACCGCCGACATGGTGTTCATGGTGAGACAGATCCAGGAGAAGTGAACTGAGCAGAACATGGACTACCCTGTCTTCATTGACCTGACAAAGGCCTTTGACACAGTGAACAGGGAAGCACTCTGAGCCATTTCAGAGGTTTGAAGCCATACAGAAGGATCATGGACTGGAGAAAAATGATTTCTTTAGGTACCTGCAAGTGAGAAATTATTTTAACAAAAATCTGAAAGAGGTGTTAGGAAAAGGTGACTCAGGGTTCACGGAGGGGTTTTTTAATCATTAACTAAACCCAGAACATGCAACAAAATTATTTCCAAATTACATGCCATACAATTATCTAAACAAGTGAATAGAGAATGCATAAAGAAGAAATGGGAAAAGGAAGTAATGGTAACTATTACACAGGACAGCTGGGAGGAAATATGCTAGTTACAACCAGGTTAAATACATAACGGGAGTTCTGCTGGAAAAAATATATATATTGCAAGACTTTTTTTTGTCACACCCATAGAGAAACAACATCTGGGGGCAGTGGGGACACTTGTTGGAGACTTTGTGGTTTTAATGGAGCCAACCACTTCCGTGTTTTTTGTTGGGGGGGGAGGGGGGGGGATTGGCAGGGATTAAGGCCTAACTGGGAAGAGATCCACAAACATGAAAAAATGTATTTGGTGTAAAAACTTAAAATCTACATTTAAATGTGATGTTATGTATTTGGGTGACTTACTGTTTGAAACATGGGTCATTAGAGACAAACAAACAAAAACAAAAAAAAACTGCTGGCTATACTATTGGCAGCCAGTAAGAAATCCATCACAAGGAAATGTTTAAGAGCAGATCCACCCACCATTGATGAATGGATTGAAACTGTCTGTGAGATTTATGTTATGGAGAAGATATCTTTTTCTCTTAAAGTTGAGAAAGGAACATTTTATAGGAGCTGGACCAAATGGACTGAGTATGGAAAACCAGTCACATCTGATTTCCTTTCGCTGTACTCAAGCTTTGTGTGAATATACCCTCTTACCATTTTGTGATGTTTTGATTGTCTGAGATGGTGTGCTCCCCTGTTCTGTTCTGTTATTGTTCTGAACTGCAATAATTAATGAAACGTATAAGAAAATCCAAGGAGGGCAGTATGGACACATCATGTTGAACTGTCTGTATCCATATTTTCCTGTGTCCTTAAATGCCTAAGTCTGTAAATGATGGAAATTTGCCTTTCCAAATAAGCTCATTAAAAAATAAATAGTAAATAAAGTAAGTCCCTTCGGCTGCTCCCTTGTTTGCACTCGGGGTCGCCACAGCAAATCCAGGGTGGATCTGCATGTTGAATTGGCATAGGTTTTACGCCGGATGCCCTTCCTCACGCAACCCCACATTACATAGAGAAATGTGGCAGGGGTGGGATTTGAACCCAGAACCTTCTGCACTGAAACCAAGCGCATTAACCACTTGGCCACCACCCCCAGAAAATTTGCAAGGATTTGCGGGGTGTTTTATGACCCCGGAAAGAACTATGAGATTTTTGACATTATAGTTTAAGATGGTATTGTCATCTACCAACTCTAATCATTGGATTTTACTGTTTTGCAGGGAAACATGGCCAACAAATATAGAAGAGCTAGATTTACAGCTGCATAAGCATTGAAACTGATTCTTGAGGCACAGAGTGAGGATGGAAAATATAAGTGACAAATATATTAGAGAGAGAAATAAATACGAAGAACCCTAAAACAGTCATTTATACATTTTGCCAATACATAGTCAGTGAGGTTATAAATAACCCCACTTGGTCATATTAGTGACATTTTCTAAAATAGCTTGGTTGCTTGAGGGTTAAATTCAGTATTTGCATGCTTAACTTGGTTTAAAGTTGTAGTATGCTTTATG
This sequence comes from Thalassophryne amazonica, assembly GCF_902500255.1. NCBI lineage: Eukaryota > Metazoa > Chordata > Actinopteri > Batrachoidiformes > Batrachoididae > Thalassophryne > Thalassophryne amazonica. The sequence goes on along the minus strand of NC_047106.1, from coordinate 91,244,880 downwards.
GGTTTTGAATAATATTTGTGTGTACTTTATGTATATTCTGTAACTCTATTTAATATCAGTTACCGGTAATATCTTGAACTATTCATTTTTGCACAGCATGTACATGGCATCTTGCCACCTCACAACACTTTGAACATGCCTTTGAATGCTTTCTCTTGTCTCATCAAGATCATTACATAAGAGACACTATTGTCAGCAGTCTCAATAATTTGGTAATTATCTACTAGTTCAGTTCGTCAGCGAGACACCAGTCTCATTGTCATGTTTCTTGAGCAAGATCCCTGACACACACTGCATACCTGCACCAAGATCCATCCATCCATCCATCCATTTTCTTCCGCTTTATCCGGAGTCGGGTCGCGGGGACAGCAGCTCAAGCAAAGCCGCCCAGACCTCCCGATCCACACACACCTCCCCCAGCTCCTCCGGGGGAACCCCAAGGCGTTCCCAAGCCAGCCGAGAGATGTAGTCCCTCCAGCGTGTCCTGGGTCTTCCCCGGGGCCTCCTCCCAATGGAACGTGCCCAGAACACCTCTCCAGCGAGGCTCTTCCCGAGTGACCGAGCTCCTCACCCTATCTCTAAGGGAGCGCCCAGCCACCCTGCGGAGGAAACTCATCTCGGCCGCTTGTACTCGCGATCTCGTTCTTTTGGTCATGAGCCAAATCTCATGACCATAGGTGAGGATCAGATCGTAGAACGTAGATCGATCGGTAAATCGAGAGCTTTGCCCCCCCTACTCAGCTCTCTCTTCACCACGACGGTCCGATACAGCGACTGCATCTCTGCAGATGCTGCACCGATCCGTCTATCGATCTCACGCTCCATCCGTCCCTCACTCGTGAACAAGACCCTGAGATACTTAAACTCCTCCACTTGAGGCAAGGACACTCCACCAACCTGAAAGGGGGCAAAGCACCTTTTTCTGGTCGAGAACCATGGCCTCGGATTTGGAGGTGTTGATTTTCATCCCGGATGCTTCACACTCAGCTGCAAACCACCCCAGTGCACGCTGAAGGTCCTGATTTGACGAAGCCAACAGAACCACATCGTCCGCAAACAGCAGAGACAAGATTCTGTGGTTCCCAAACCAGACCCCCTCTACACCCTGGCTGCGCCTAGAAATTCTGTCCATAAAATAATGAACAGAACCGGTGATAAAGGGCAGCCCTGGCGGAGGCCAACGTGCACTGGAAACAGGTTTGACTTACTACTGGCAATGCAAACCAAGCTCCTGCTGCAGTCGTACAGGGACCGGATAGCCCTTATCAAAGGACCCCGGACCCTGTACTCCCGGAGCACCCCCCACAGGGTGCCCAGAGGGACATGGTCAAACGCCTTCTCCAGATCCACAAAACACATGTGGACTGGTTGGGTGAACTCCCATGAACCCTCGAGCACCCAATGGAGCGTGTAGAGCTGGTCCAGTGTGCCGCGACCAGGACGAAAACCACACTGCTCCTTCTGAATCTGAGGTTCGACCATCGGTCAAATTCTCCTCTCCAGTACTCTGGAATAGACCTTACCGGGGAGGCTGAGGGTGTGATCCCCCTATAGTTGGAACACACCCTCCGGTCCCCCTTCTTAAACAGAGGGACCACCACCCCAGTTTGCCAATCCAGAGACACTGTCCCCGATCGCCACGCGATGTTGCAGAGGCATGTCAGCCAAGACAGTCCCACAACATCCAGAGACTTAAGGTACTCAGGACGGATTTCATCCACTCCAGGAGCCTTGCCACCGAGGAGCTTTCTAACCACCTCTGTGACTTCGGCCTGGGTAATGGATGAACCCGCCTCTGAGTCCCCAGTCCTTCCTCTTCGGAAGACGTGACGATGGGATTGAGGAGATCCTCGAAGTACTCCTTCCACCGCCCGACAACATCCCCAGTCAGGGTCAACAGCTCCCCACCTGCACCATAAACAGTGCTGGTGGAGAGCTGCTTCCGCCTCCTGAAGCGCCGGACGGTTTGCCAGAATCTCTTCGAGGCCGACCGATAGTCCTCCTCCATGGCCTCCCCGAACTCCTCCCAGACCCGAGTTTTTGCCTCTGCGTCCGCACGGGCTGCGGCACGCTTGGCCTGCCGGTACCTGTCAGCTGCCTCCGGGGTCCTACCAACAAAGATAAGTAGGACTCCTTCTTCAGCTTGACGGCATCCCTTACTTCCGGCATCCACCACCGGGTTCGGGGATTGCCACTGTGACAGGCACCAGAGACCTTGTGACCACAGCTACGAGCGGCTGCATCAACAATGGAGGTGGAGAACATGGTCCACTCGGACTCCATGTCTCCAACCTCCCCCAGGATCTGGGAGAAGCTCTCCCGGAGGTGGGAGTTGAAGACCTCGCTGACAGAGGGTTCCGCCAGTCGTTCCCAGCAGACCCTCATGGTCTGACCGGCTTCCTCCCCTCCCAGAGGATCCAACTCACCACCAGGTGGTGATCGGTCGACAGTTCTGCCCCTCTCTTCACTCGAGTGACCGAGACACGTGGCCGAAGGTCAGATGATACGACTACAAAGTTGATCATCGACCTCCGGCTCCGGGTGTCCTGGTGCCATGTGCACTTATGGACACCCTTGTGCTCGAACATGGTGTTTGTGATGGGCAAACTGTGACTAGCACAGAAGTCCAACAACTGAACACCACTTGGGTTCAGATCGGGAGGCTGTGCTTCCCGATCACCCCCCCTCCAGGTCTCACTGTCACCGCCCACGTGGGCATTGAAAATCCCCCTAGGAGAACAATGGAGTCCCCAGTCAGAGCGCTATCTAGTACCCCCTCCCAGGGACTCCAAGAAGGTCGGGGTGCTCTGCACTGCCGCTCGGCCCATAGGCCGAGACAACGGTGAGAGACCTGCCCCACCCGAAGGCGTAGGTACCGCGACCCTCTCGTTCACTGGAGTAAACTCCAACAATGGTGACTGTGCTGGGGAGCAATAGCAATGCGACCCCAGCTCTCCACCTCTCTCCATGGGCAAACACCCAGAAAAATGAGAGTCCAGCCCCTCTCCAGTATTTGGTACCAGAGCCCAAGCTGTGAGTGGAGGTGAGCCCGACTATCTCTAGTCGGTATCTCTCAACCTCCCGCACAAGCTCAGGCTTCTTCCCCCCCAGTAAATAAATAAATAAAATAACAAATCTTGGTGCAGGGGAAGGATTGGTTATTTTATTTATTTATTTATTTATTTATTTATTTATTTATTTATTTATTTATTTATTTATTATTATTATTATTATTATTATTATTATTATTATTATTATTATTATTTTGTCTTGGTGGATCATTTTCATGCTGCTGAGTCTGGCTGTGGTAACGGCTTCTGTGAATGAAGTGCTGTGACTCTTTAAACTTTTAAAGCTCAAGTTGCTCTGATCAGGTCCGCTGATTTGATCAGACCTAATCGATCAGGTCGTCGATGATCCCGCCAACATCCAGTGACGGCGCTTTTAAAGAGTCACAGCACTTATTCAGGTTTGATCAGACTTGATCGATCAGGGCGTCTGATGAGTGCACCAACATGCAGCGACAGTGCTTTTATTGTAAAGAGTCACAGCACTTATTCAGGTTTGATCAGACCTGATCAATCAGGGCGTCTGATGAGTGCACTGACATGCAGCGACGGCACTTTTAAAGAGTCACAGTCACTTATTCAGGTTTGATCAGACTTGAGAGAGAGAGAGAGAGAGAGCGACAGAGAGAGAGAGCGACCAGTCTGCTGTTTCTGTTTGTTTCTGGATTTATGAGTTGAGGTTCAATTCCCTGTTCTGAGCACACACACATCCATCAGTTAAATCAGCTGTTCTGAGCACACAGAGGCGCTGCGGCTGCGTGATCATGTTCTCGAGCTGATTCACTCTGGATGCACGCACTCAGTTTTTGTATGTGTACAGGAGTGCAGTGTTGCTCAGACTTGCATGCAGTAATGCCGTGCTGCGCAGACCTGCTTAAAACTGCATACTTTGTGTGTCCAGTGCTCTACGACGAAAAAAAATAAACATTTAAAATTAAACATGTTTAATTATTTTCCATCCTACCTGCGTAGCCCTCAGCATACTGCTGTATAGGGAAAAAAAAAAAAACAACCTCAACGTAGAGCTGCTTAAAGTGGGTGTAGACCTGCTCAACTCTGCGTAGATGGTACGCCACAATATGCAGCTCAACGTTTGCGCCAGTGTGAAAGGGGCTAAAGCCTGATTGATACATTTTTAAATTCAGTTTGCTCTGCTTATGTTCACATACAGGTTTGTGATCTGGTTACACAGATGTGGTTACCTTGTAATTTTCAAAAGACCACAAATTTCTATCTGACAGTTTGTGACACGTTGTCGGTAAGATGTTAGCTAATATGTGAAATGAATTGGATCATTGGCCCTATTTTTGCTTCTGTCAATGTGGATGACATGCAAGACAACAATGACGCAGTTCAATAAAAGGGCATGACACAGTAATAACATTTCATGATTTATCTTAGACAAGGGGTAAATGGCAAAAGGGACACAATAGATTTTTCCTCTGCCAATGTGACTTTACTTGTGTATATTATGTTGTTTTCAAACCTTTGCTCTACTGGGTCTCCTGCTGTTTGTTCTTGTCAGTTACAGAGACACTTCCACCTGAACATGATCCACAAGTCTGGACATGTGGTTCTGGGTGGATTTTTTGTATTCCATTTATTCTCAGTTCCTGTCAGTCAGAACCTCTGTCAGTCAGAACCCCAACAGTTGACCTGCTACAGGTGAGTGTGTCACATAAAGGCACGGATATATTAATAATATTTTAATAAGGGTCACAAATTATTATTATTGAATTTATGTGGTTTCATACTGAACATGCTTGTTCATTCCCTTCATATAAATTTAAAGTATAACTACCAGTGATGTGCGGTCAGGTGAGGCTGTGCCTCACCTGTCATCATGGAAAGAAAAATATAAAATGAAAAAATAAATTAAATGTCATGGTTTTGGCCCGATCAGGGCATTGAGCCCACCTTTCCTCTCTTTTTGTTTGCCTTCTGCTCCAGTTTTGCGTTATTAGGTGTTTTCATCCTTTTTTATGCTCTGTTTTACGGTTCTCTCTGTTATTATTTCTGTTGTTCAAGCTTTCCTTAGTCAGTTGTGTATTCATTTATTCATTAATTTATCACTTGGTTGTTTAGTCTCTATTATTTGTAACACTGGTTGTGCTTAAACATCAGATTTTGGTTTCTATTATTGCTTTGCCTATGGTTAGATTTACCACCTTGTTTTCTATGTTAGCTTCTGGTTGGTCTCCTGTGGAACCAGCTCCCAATTCAGATCAGGGAGACAGACACCCTCTCTACTTTTAAGATTAGGCTTAAAACTTTCCTTTTTGCTAAAGCTTATAGTTAGGGCTGGATCAGGTGACCCTGAACCATCCCTTAGTTATGCTGCTATAGACTTAGACTGCTGGGGGTTCCCATGATGCACTGAGTGTTTCTTTCTCTTTTTGCTCTGTATGCACAACTCTGCATTTAATCATTAGTGATTGATCTCTGCTCCCCTCCACAGCATGTCTTTTTCCTGGTTCTCTCCCTCAGCCCCAACCAGTCCTAGCAGAAGACTGCCCCTCCCTGAGCCTGGTTCTGCTGGAGGTTTCTTCCTGTTAAAAGGGAGTTTTTCCTTCCCACTGTCGCCAAGTGCTTGCTCACAGGGGGTCGTTTTGACCGTTGGGGTTTTTACGTAATTATTGTATGGACTTGCCTTACAATATAAAGCGCCTTGGGGCAACTGTTTGTTGTGATATGGCGCTATATAAATAAAATTGATTGATTGATTGATTGGTTAGTTTTAGTATTTCTCTCTACTCATGCTCATGTTTGATTTTGGTTCCTGTTATTGTTGTTTATATTCTGGATTATATTACGGATTATTTTGAGAAGAAAATAGAAGATATTAGGCTGAGCATATCTCAGCACGCCTCAGCCCAGCCATTAAAAACCTGCTATGGGAGGTGAGCGCTACCATTGAGGTGTTACGTAGATTGACAGAATTTAATAGTATTTCATTGGGCGTGCTGACGAAACTTGTGGCATCTACAAAAAGCACAACCTGTTTATTTGATCCCATACCAACCAAACTTGTTTAAGGACCTGTGGTCCACTCTTGGGCCAACTGTGCTGGAATGTATTAATCTGTCATTAACCTCTGGATCTGTTCTGAAATGTTTTAAATCAGCAGTGATTAAACCATTACTTAAGAAATCTAATCTTGACCCTAGTGTATTGAAAAATTACAGGCCAATATCAGATCTATCTGTTCCAAAATTTTAGAAAAGGTGGTTTCACGGCAGCTCATAGACCACCTCACTGAGAATGATCTTTTTGAGCCGCTGCCGTCTGCTTTTAGAAAATATCACTCCATAGAGACAGCGCTCACTAAAGTAGTGAATGATCTTCTGCGAGCAATGGACTCAGACACCACTACGGTTTTGGTGTTGTTAGATCTCAGTGCTGCGTTTGATACTGTGGATCATCATATTTTGCTCATAGGTTGGAGAATTTTTTGGGGATTACTGGAAGTGCCCTTGCCTGGTTGACGTCATATCTGTCCGTCGTTCTCAATGTGTCTTGTATAATGGCACTACCTCTGACCTTGCTGACATGAGATTTGGGATTCCTGACATTAAATGGTTATATTTATCCAGTGATTTGTACTATAAAGTTATTTTCCTTTTAACTTCATCAGTTCTAGATTATTTTCATTTAAAATCGCAGAATGTTCACATTTGCCACTGAAATACTGAGAAGGCAACCGTGCCTCACCTTAGAATGTGCAATCACTGAGGTAACTGCTGGCATGCTGTGCAGTGAGACTGTCTCACTGTCTCTCTGTAGGTCGCTATTAAAATGGTCAAACATTGGCTGTATGAACTTAAATTCCATAGTTTAGCTGATGTACCTAATGTACAGTGTTTTTTGTCAACAGCTGTGTGTGTGTAACGTGTTTTGTGTGCTGAGCGATCATAAAACGGCTGCATAAAGGGACTTGGTGATATGAGATTTTAAATATAACCCATTAACTGCTGCCAATCAAATGGTGAATAAGCTGCTCTGCGGGGTTCATATGTTTGTAAATCTGATTGGGATGAAGTCAGTGCCTCACCAGCCATCAACCTCACCGTACGTCACTGATAACTATGTGCCACTTACAGTGAGGAAAATAAGTATTTGAACACCCTGCGGTTTTGCAAGTTCTCCCACTTCATCATCAATCATGAAGGGGTCTGAAATTTTCATCTTAGGTGCATGTCCACTGTGAGAGACATAATCTAAAAAAAAAAAAGAAATCCAGAAATCACAATGTATGATTTTTTTTAAATAATTTATTTGTTACTGCTGCAAATAAGTATTTGAACACCGACCAACCACCAAGAATTGTGGCTCTCACAGACCTGTTAATTTTTTTTAAGAAGCCCTCTTATTCTGCACTCTATACCTTTATTAATTGCACCTGTTTGAACTTGTTACCTGTATAAAAGACACATGTTCACACACTCAATCAATCACAGTCCAACCTGTCCACCATAGCCAAGACCAAAGAGCTGTCTAAGGACACCAGGGACAAAACTGTAGACCTGCACAAGGCTGGGATGGACTATAGGACAACAGGCAAGCAGTTTGGTAGAAGACAACAACTGTTTATTAGAAAGTGGAAGAAACACAAGACGACTGTCAATCTCCCTCGGTCTGGGATTCCATGCAAGATCTCACTTTGTGGGGTAAGGGTGATTTTGAGAAAGCACAGAACTACACAGGAGGACCTGGTCAATGACCTGAAGAGAGCTGGGACCACAGTCACAAAGATTACATTAGTAACACATGATGCTGTCATGGTTTAAAATCCTGCAGGGCAGCAAGGTCCCCCTGCTCAAGCCAGCACATTTCCAGGCCTGTTTGAAGTTCACCAGTGACCGCCTGGATGATCCAGAACAGGCATGGGAGAAGGTCATGTGGTCAGATGAGACCAGAATAGAGCTTTTTGGAATCAACTCCACTTACCTTGTTTAGAGGATGAGAACAACCCCACGAAAACCATCCCAACCGTGAAGCATGACGGTGGAAACATCATACTCTGGGGTGCTCTTCTGCAAAGGGGACAGGACGACTGCACTGTATTGAAGGGAGGATGGATGGGGACATGTATTGCGAGATTTTGGCAAACAACCTCCTTCCCTCAGTAAAAGCATTGAAGATGGGTCATGGCTGGGTCTTCCAGCATGACAATGACCCCAAACACACAGCCAGAGCAACTAAGGAGTGGCTCCGTAAGAAGCATTTCAAGGTCCTGGAGTGGCCTGGCCATTCTCCAGACTTGAACTCAATAGAAAATCTTTGGAGGGAGCTGAAACTCCAAATCTGAAAGATCTAGAGAAGATCTGTATGGAGGAGTGGACCAAAATCCCTGCTGCAGTGTGTGCAAACCTGGTGAAAAACTACAGGAAACTTTGACCTCTGTAATTGCAAACAAAGGCTACTGTACCAATTATTAACACTGATTTTCACAGGTGCAGCAGTAACATACAAATAAATTATTTTAAAAAATCACACATTGTGATTTCCAGATTTTTTTTTTTAGATTATGTCTCTCACAGTGGACGTGATTTACGTGAGTTATTTTCCTCACTGTATATAAACTCAGTAATTGTTTCTTTTTTGTTTGTTTTTTTCCTAACTGATGAATGATGTTTTTTTTCCTCAGTTTTAATGTTCTAGGATTCAGACAGGCTCAGACCATGGCTTTTGCTGTTGATGAGATCAACAAAAAATCAAACCTGCTTCCACATGTGACTCTGGGATACGATCTTAACAGCAACTGTCTCAAAGTAGGAACTGGATTCCGTGCTGTCTTGTCTTTAGCCAGTGGTCCAGATAAAGAGTTTAGACCCTATGAAACCTGTGTGGGAACTGTGGGCAATTCTTCCTGTACACATTTTATTGCCATCTCATCTGTCTTAAGCCCAGGTTACACATAGACAGTTTTGTCCGTGGGTAGTACATAGACCGAAGCTCGCGGTAGTTCCGGCTGTTTTCGCGGTGGAAAGGGGCGGAGCATTTCACCGGCGTTTTGAGCGCCATACTAGCCACAAATACGCAGATAAAACGCGGCTAAATCCGTCGAATAAAGCAGAGTTTTGATGCCATAGCATCCGGCACACGTCAGGCAATGGGGGTTAATACTCAGTTCTATCCTTTACAATCGCAGGTTAAGACGCGCGTGAGAACGGCGGTGTTCTGCTACCGCCGATAATGCCCTGTGTACCGCTGGATTTATCCAGGCAAATCCTGCGTTACTCCAGGAACTTTTGCTTCTAGGCACCGCCCCCAGAGTATAATAGGCTGAAGCAGCTGTCAGTGCAGGGGGGAGGGAGTGACAGGGAGCTCATCTCTCAGCCTTTTCTTTTCTCTCCTTTTCCCCTCCTCAACGTGTTGCTCGTTTCCACCACAGGGCTACCCTCTGCTTCTGAACCAGACCTCTTGGTAAGTCCTTGCCGCTGCCAATTTTATTTTAGGAGGTATACTGGAGCTTCTCTGCAAAAATATCTGGAGCTGGCCACGAGTGAGAGACCTGCATGCAGCGTGCTAGCGTTTTTATACTGACTGCCTATTGGCCGTTTGGAACGCCGTTAACCGGGAGGTGGCATTTAGAACAGCGTACTGTCCGCTAGCGCTGCCGTTTTGTCTGCCTCTGTCACCAGTTAAAACGCCTTTGAGGACACCAATGTGGGCTCTATCGCCGTTTTACACGCCGTTGGTTAGGGATATGCCGGCCACCAATTACGGCGGTGTAAACTGCGGCACTACAGGAAGGGGCGGGATGACACGGCGATTAAAAAGTATCAAACGCCGTTGTTCGCGTTGTCTCCATCGTCAGGCCACTTCTCCGGGAGCGCTCCCGGAATTATTCGACATGTTGAATAATTTTTTCAACGATTCCCGGTGAAGCCGGAACCAAACCATGCCCCCGTGCGCCGACATTAACTACGGCGTTTGATCCCTAAAACGGCCCGGAGGGGGCAAAATCTCTGCCGGGACGCTTCCGGGAGAGTTTACCGTCTATGTGTAAACGGGGCTTTAGATTTGTACAGAGCACCAATGGTAAGTTTTCTGCAGCAGCATCTCATCATTTTGCTGCATTTTAATTCAATTTGAATTTCCTCTCTAAACATAGGAAGAAACACATTTAAAAGTAGAAATAAAAGTAATCATTTCTGAATGCGTTCAACCTTTATAGATTACAGTCTTTATCTTGTGCAGGTGAGTTACTTTGCAACGCACTCCTGCTTGAGTGAACGAACAAAGTTCCCATCCTTCTTCTGGACTATCCCAAGTGATGCTTTCCAAGTAAATATCAATCTGGAAGAAGAAAATGAAAAACAGTCAGTGTTGTGGGCTGTTTCTGCTGTTACTGCTACTTCTGTCTCTTTCTCCTCTGCACAGGTGGCGCATCTCAAGCTGGTTGACGCACCTGCCACTCATCTCATCAGTCTCTGTATTTAAACCCCGGCTCTTCACTTGATTGTCACCAGAAACTCAGCGTACCTCTCTGTCTCCTCAGAGTTTGTGCGTTCCTACGCAGTTATTTTCCGAGCTCCTATGCTCAGTAATTTGTGTGCTGCTATTTTTCCTGCAGCTTTTTCTGGGCTTCCAAGCTCAGCGTCTTTTTCTGTCCTTTTTCAGCTTTCAGCTCGCTCCAAGTATTTTTGGGATTCAGCTAAGATATTGACTGTGCATCATAGACCTGACATTGAACTTGATTCTGCTTCTGGAACTGTTACCAGGTTCGTATGCTCTGCATATCACTCACCTGTGTGTCCTCTCCAGATTACACATCGACAGCTTGCAGACGGCCACCTGGCTCCTGGATTTCATCATCCACTCCTCGCTCTGGTTCCAATTCCATTCGGACTGTGGTTCCCTGGTTCCACCGCTGTGCGGGCCCTGTCTCCACTCTCCAGGCCCCTGACACATCCAAACCCTCCATGCGCTGCACATTCATTATCAATAAATCTATTTTCTGGTTCAACTGCTCTTGTTTCTGCTCCCAGCGTTTGGGTTCTCCGTCCAAGCCGTAACAGACAGTATGGCATCCCGATGCAGTGATAAAAGGAATATGTATTTCTTTCTCTATTAATCCAAAATAACATACACATACAGTAGACCATTATAGCAGATTTACTTTTGAAAGAATATTGAGGTCTGTACACTCATCTGTAATTTCTCTGTGTAATTAGATGCGTGCTATGATTAAGATTTTAAGACACTTTGGCTGGACCTGGGTTGGCCTGTTGGTCCATGATGATGACTATGGACTCCATGCTGCCCGGTTTTATGGTGCCTTAACCCAGCCACTACACCCTGCTATTGATTTGGGTGCCATCACTGAGGTTTTACCTAGATTTACAGAATTTGATAGTATCTCACTAGGCGTGCAGATGAAACTCATAATGTCTACAAAAAGCACAATCTGTTTATTTGTTCCTATACCAACAAAGCTGTTCAAGGACCTGTGGCCCACTCTTGGGCCAACTGTGCCAGAAATTATTAATCTCTCATTAACCTTTGGATCCATTCCTAAATGTTTTGCGCCATGAAATCTTGACCCTTATATATCAACAAACTATAGGCCGATATCAAATCTATCATTTTGCTCTAAATTCTGGAAAAGGTCATTTCACAGCAGCTTGTGGACCATCTTACTGAGAATAATCTTTTTGAGCCACTGCAGTCTGCTTTCAGAAAATATCATTCCACAGAGACAGCTCTCATGAAAGTAGTGACTTACTTATTAAGTACGAGTCATTCTTAATTATTTGTTGTCATCAAGTTGTCATGACAAATACAACTTCTGGTAATGTCATTTTGACGAATGTCAAGTTGTAATAATAAGGACATCCCAAACAAATTTAATGTCAACTTGTAATGACAGACATTTTCTGGTAATGTCACTTTGATTGTCAAGTTGTCATAATCAAGACAACCCCAAAAAACCCCTTTGAGTCTGGTCTGCTTGAGGTTTCTTACTCAGGGGGAGTTTTTCCTTACCACTGTTGCTCTGGGGGTTGGTAAGGTTAGACCTTACCTGTGTGATGCACTTTGAGGCAACTCTGTTGTGATTTGGCGCTATATAAATGAAAATAAATTGAAATTGAATTAAAAAATGACAACTTGTCATGACAAAAACTGAATGACATTTTATGACTGCAGTCATAACCATTTATGACATTGGCATAATGTTTATGACACATTCATGACTATGTCATGTAACAATTATGACAGTGTCATGTCACTATTATGACGATACCTCCAAGTAAAGTGTTACCATTATTTTCCATCCCTTATGTTAATTTATGCAGCTTGTGCATTACTTGCAAAATGTCAATTTCAAAACATCATCTGGTGACCAGGTGCTATTTGATGAGAATGGTGATACCTTACCAATCTATGACATTGTTAACTGACAGTGGCTCTGTGATGGAACAAGAAATGTTGAAAAAGTGGGTATGGTTCAAAATTTTGCCTGGAAAGGTGAAGAGCTCAAACTTGAAGAAGACAGAATCTTCTGGAACTTACAGTTCAAAGAGGTCATTTCATATTTACACAATTTTATTTAAACTGTAACTTACTGTGAAAATAGAGTAGATTTTAGATTTCAGAATGATGCGGGACAAAACCACAGGAATTTGCGCGTCGGGATGGAGCCGCATGGTGCAAAGCAACGCCATGATGAAGCCTCACAGGACATGTTCTGGCATGTCCAGCTAATCCACAATTTCTCAGATAGTCACATGACTGAAAAGCCACCGAAAGCCATCTGAAAGCCGTCCTGTGAGACCAACATGGAGGTGGTTTTGTGCCGCGCCATTCGTGACACGGTGGCGCATTCCTCCGCTCCTCTTTACGTCTTCTGCCATTTCTGTGGTAGTCAGACGATGTCCCGGATCAACACAGCGTTCAGTTTGGAAATGATCTGGTCGTTTGTGTTGTGAAGCGCACAACGAAGTACAGACAATAACAATAGTGCGGAATGTCAATCATACACAAGGTGGTATGTGGCAGGCTCGAAGATAGAAGATGTCTGGTGATAGAAGAGCTGGAACCCACACAGCTTCCACCACCAACGGATCTGAAGAACACCAGAGCCGCCAAGCCCTGCGCCCCAGGTGGCCACTGTCTTCAGCAGTCAGACCCGGTACTGCTGGCAGAGAACTGAAACAGTTTGATGAGTGTGAGTACGCACACTCAGTAATCCCACAGTCTGTGTTCAGTTAGGAGGGAGCACCTCCACCTCCAATGACACACTCGTACAGCTCCTGTGAAACCACTTATCTGGTTTGGGGTGTGAGGCGAAGCCGTCGCAGTCCACACCAAACGCCAATACCGCAGATAAGGACACCGTCACAGGAAAACGGCTGCAAATGAGATCAGACTATTATTTGTTATAGATACAGCAGAGAATTACCTGTATGGTAGATGATTTCTTGGCGAGGAGGTGGAGTTACAGTCCGGCCTTTGTAGTGATGGTGATGAGTGACAGCTGGTGCTGATAAGTGACAGCTGTCACTTCTAGCGGCTCCGACGCCCTCTCGTGCTTGGAGCCCGCACTCCAAGCAGGACGCCATCTGGTGGTGGTGGGCCAGCAGTACCTCCTCTTCAGCGGCCCACACAACAGGACCCCCCCCTCAACGGGCGCCTCCTGGCGCCCGACCAGGTTTGTCTGGGTGCCGGGCGTAGAAGTCGGCCAGGAGGGCCGGGTCCAGGATGAAGCTCCAGGAGCGTTCCTCGGGGCCATACCCCTCCCAGTCCACCAGATACTGGAACCCCCGACCCTTGCGATGGACGTCCAGGAGCCAACGCACGGTCCATGCCGGCTCCCCATCGATGATCCGGGCAGGAGGCGGTGCAGGTCCAGGGGTGCAGAGTGGTGAGGTGTGGTAAGGCTTGACCCGTGACACGTGAAAGACAGGATGGATCCGCAGTGAAGCTGGCAGCCGTAGCTTCACTGCGGCCGGGCTGAGGACCTTGACGATGGGAAATGGTCCAATATACCTGTCCTTAAGTTTCTGAGAGTCCACTTGAAGTGGGATGTCCTTTGTTGACAACCACACCTCCTGCCCGGGCTGGTATGCAGGGGCCGGGGAACGCCGGCGGTCTGCATGGGCCTTGGCCCTCGTCCGGGCCTTCAACAGGGCAGAACGGGCGGTCCGCCACACCCGGCGGCACCTCCTGAGGTGGGCCTGGACCGAGGGCACACCGACCTCTCCCTCCACAAGTGGAAACAATGGGGGCTGGTACCCCAAACACACCTCAAACGGGGAGAGGCCGGTGGCTGACGACACTTGGCTGTTGTGGGCGTACTCGATCCAGGCCAGATGGGTGCTCCAGGCCGTTGGGTGCGTGGAGGTAATGCAACGGAGGGCCTGCTCCAGCTCCTGGTTGGCCCGCTCTGCCTGTCCGTTTGTCTGAGGGTGATACCCGGACGAGAGACTCACGGTAGCCCCCAGTTCCCTGCAGAAACTCCTCCAGACCTGAGAGGAGAACTGAAGGCCACGGTCTGAGATGATGTCCGCTGGTATCCCATGCAGACGCACGACGTGGTGGACCAGGAGGTCTGCTGTCTCCTGGGCCGTAGGGAGCTTCGGGAGGGCCACAAAGTGGGCTGCCTTGGAGAACCGGTCCACTATCGTTAAGATGGTGGTGTTGCCCTGGGATGGCAGGAGGCCCGTGACAAAGTCCAGGCCGATGTGGGACCAGGGGCGGTGAGGCACCGGTAGGGGCTGGAGGAGTCCTGAAGTCCTCTTATGGTCAGCCTTGCCCCTGGCACAGGTGGTACAGGCCTGGACGTAGTCCCGGACGTCGGCCTCCATAGATGCCCACCAGAAGCGCTGCTGGACTACTGCCATGGTCCTGCGCACCCCGGGATGACAGGAGAGCTTGGAACCATGACAGAAGTCCAAAACCGCAGCTCTGGCCTCTGGTGGGACGTACATTTTGTTCTTCGGGCCGGTCCCTGGGTCCAGGTTCCGTGTCAGGGCCTCCCGGACGGTCTTCTCCATGTCCCAGGTGAGAGTGGCCACGACAGTGGACTCGGGGATGATGGTCTCTGTGGGGTCTGACAACTCGGCCTTGGCCTCCTCTTCATGCACCCGGGACAGGGCATCCGATCGTTGTTCCTTGGTCCCAGGGCGGTATGTAATCTGGAAGTCAAAGCGCCCGAAGAACAGTGACCAGCAGGCTTGCCTGGGGTTCAACCGCTTGGCAGTCCGGATGTACTCCAGGTTCCGATGGTCCGTGAAAACCGTGAAGGGCACCGTCGCTCCCTCCAACAGGTGTCTCCACTCTTCAAGAGCCTCCTTCACTGCCAGGAGTTCCCGATTGCTGACGTCATAATTCCTCTCAGCCGGGGTCAACCTGCGGGAAAAATAGGCACAAGGGTGGAGGACCTTATCGGACTCCCCGCTCTGGGACAGCACAGCTCCTATCCCTGAGTCAGAGGCATCCACTTTCACTGTGAACTGGCGAGTAGGATCGGGCTGCACCAGAACTGGTGCAGACGAGAACCGGTGCTTCAACTCCCTAAACGCGGCCTCGCACCGATCCGACCAGGTGAAGGGGACCTTAGTGGAGGTCAGGGCTGTCAGGGGGCTAAGTACCTGACTGTAGCCCTTAATGAACCTCCTGTAGAAGTTCGCAAAGCCGAGAAACTGTTGCAGCTTCCTACGGCTTGTTGGGTGGGGCCAATCTCTCACCGCCGCAACCTTGGCTGGATCAGGGGTGACGGAGTTGGAGGAGATGATGAACCCCAGGAAGGACAAAGAAGTGCGGTGGAACTCGCACTTCTCGCCCTTCACAAACAGCCGGTTCTCCAACAACCGCTGTAGGACCTGACGTACATGCTGGACATGAGTCTCAGGGTCCGGAGAAAAGATGAGTATGTCGTCTAGATATACGAAGACAAACCGATGCAGGAAGTCCCGCAAGACGTCATTAACCAATGCTTGGAACGTCGCGGGGGCGTTTGTGAGGCCGAACGGCATGACCAGGTACTCAAAGTGACTTAAGGGGGTGTTAAATGCCGTCTTCCACTCGTCTCCCTTCCGGATCCGAACCAGGTGGTACGCATTCCTAAGATCGAGTTTAGTGAATATTTGGGCTCCATGCAGGGGCGTGAACACTGAATCCAACAGAGGTAAAGGGTATCGATTGCGAACCGTGATCTCGTTCAGCCCTCTGTAGTCAATGCATGGACGGAGTCCGCCGTCCTTCTTACCCACAAAAAAGAAACCCGCGCCCATCGGGGAGGTGGAGTTCCGGATCAACCCGGCAGCTAAGGAGTCCCGGATGTAGGTCTCCATTGATTCGCGTTCCGGACGTGAGAGGTTGAACGACCAGTGGAATGTCTGTCTCTGGCATTCGGTTAGCAGGAGGAGGTTGTTGGGTATTTTCTCCTCCAAACATTCTTAAAACCTTGATAAGACAAACAGAGTCAAGAAACACCAGTGAGACAGAAAGTCAAATTAATCACGCGCAGAGTGCGGCCAGGCTGTACACCAAGGCTACACTAAAGTCTGGCCTGTGCTCCCGCTCTTTTTATTAGAGAAGCCCTCATTACATCATAAAACTTGTCCTAAGGGGGGGGGGGGACAACGCGAGACAAGTTTCTTCCTGTAACATAAACACATACGTCAATAAGTGCAGCTGTAAGGAAAAACAGTTTCTTTCTTTTACTCTTATCGTCGAAGGTCAGCACATCTCGTTCGTCTGTTGCAGTTATCAGCTGTTGTGCATCTGCCTGGAGTGTCCTGGTCTTCACACTAAGCATCACATCACAACAGTCAAAACAACCTTCAGTTCTATTACTCCCAGTTCAGCCTGACCCCGTCATGCTTCACTCCCAGTCGTTAGCGGCTACAAAAACAAGTTGTATAATAATAAGTACATCCAGCTCTTCATTCCCAGTTCAGATTGACCCCAGCATGCTAAAACAAGGTTGAATAACACGTACAGTCTCAGTGTTAGGTGCAAAACAGCACAACACCGTTCTCATGAGAAAGAAGACAAAGGTACAAATGTTTAACAGTGATAACATATATGCAAAATCTTTAACATTCCCCTCCTGTTTATCGCCTGTTAAACATACAGTAGGCATCACCCAGCTTAGCACTTCTTTTTGAGATTTTCACTAAGAGGTTCATCATGGTATGTTCTATAGGCTTACACCCCAGAGGTGATGTCATCATTGTCACCATCATCGGTGTCTGGGTCACCATACTTCCATTGGTCTGGGTACAGGTCATGAGAGTCATCGTCCTCCTCGGTGTCTTCTTGCCCCAGGAGTGGATATGATGCTGGTCCCCCTCCTGGTCCTGGACTTATTGCTGTGGTTATCACTCTATTTACAAGGCCTCGGAGACATGGAATACAACAACATCCACACAATGTTAGAATTGCAGCAAATACTGCTATAGACACTAATAGTGAAGAAATCAAAGACCTCCATCTTCCCATCCCTTCCAGCCACCAATCCCAGCCTTCGGTGTTTACTCCACTGTGCTCTTTCATCTTCCTGTTCAACGTCCTCAGCCCGTCAATGGCTTGAGTGAGACTGCCGTCTGCAGCCATGTTGTTGGGAATGAATGTGCAGCATTGTTCTCCGAACATGGCACAAACACCTCCTTTCTCCGCCAACAACATATCCAGAGCAATACGATTCTGGAAGGCCATAAGGGACGTGGCTTCTAACTGTGAATGGACAGCCTTAAATCCTTCCTCAGTCCAATTTCCTAATTTCTGTACATTGTAGTGGATGTAGTTTATTCTGTCCACGTTTTTATTAATTGAACACCACCAACAGATGGAAGATTCGAATCCAGCTGCTATTTGATCAACCAGTTTATACTCGTCAGGCACTCCTCTGGGGACTCCTATTGCATCAATATATGTTGGATTTCCCACTCCTTTCCAATCTCTTTTTACTCTATGTCTGGCTATGCCTTTCTGCCAATCTTCAGGAATAAGAGAGGCTGCATGTGTCGTGACGTCTTCAGGGGTCTCAAATTACCTTGTGAATTGTGTTTTGCACATGTCATGCATGCTCTACAATGCTGTTTTGCATATGCATCGAACCCATAAAGACAAAAAATAGATTGCAATTGCGATATCATACCCCCTGATGAGACATGCGTCACGCCATGGCTCATAATAGCTGCCCATTTAAACATATTTTTTGGCAATATGGGTTTCTTTTGTGGTCATACGTACAAATCATTTGCATACGTAGCTCCTTTATTTATCCACATCTGTTTTTCTCTTTCAGTTGCCTGCTGTTGCATGTCAGCAAGCAGTGTATGACCTAAATGCAAATCTGGAGTGGTTTCCTGTACAACAAAAATAGAAGAAGCTGCTGCTGCCTCTTTTGCTGCTCTGTCAGCAAAATCATTTCCTTTTGAAATACTGTCAGAGCCTTTGGTGTGAGCCGCACATTTGCATATAGCAATTTGGTTAGGCAATCTCACAGCCTTCAGTAGTGCAGTTAGGAGAGTGGCATGAGTCACTGGCTTTCCAGATGATGTCACCATTCCACGCTCTTCCAACAGTTTTGCAAACACATGCACTGTGCTGAAAGCGTACTGGCTGTCTGTATAAATTGTTACAGCCGTACCTTTAAACAGATAGCAAGCTGCAGTTAAAGCAACTAATTCAGCTGCTTGTGCTGAAAATGACGATGGCAATGAAGCAGAATCCAATACTTCTGAATTTGTGACAACAGCGTATCCAGATTGTGTTTGTCCATAAGCGTTTTTAGTGGAAGAACCATCCACATACACAATTGTACTGTTTGGGATGGGTGTGTCCTGGAGGTCTGGGCGTGCTTTCGTACAGACCGTAGCTACATCAAGACAATTGTGCGGCTCACCATCCTCAGGTAAAGGTATCAATGTGGATGGATTAAATGTTGTACAGCGCTCTACCGTAAGATGTGGTTGTGATAATAGCAAGGACATACACGAAAGATGTCTTGCTGGTGACAAAAGGCTCATGCTTGTCTGCAACAGAAGTGCAGAAACTGCATGTGGAACTTTCAGTGTCAACTGATGGAATAGAACAACATTACTGCTACTTTGAACAGCCATAGAGGCTGCAATAACAGCTTGTACGCATAGTGGTAGAGCACTTGCCACTGCATCCAATTTAGATGAGTAGTAGGCAACTGGCCTCAATTTTGAGCCATACACTTGAACCAAAACACTAGTCATGAACTTATTCTTACAATCAACTGTTTGAATGAATGGTTTACTATAATCTGGTAGTGCCAAAACTGTGGATAACACTAATGTTTGTTTTACTTTTACAAAAGCTTCCTCAGCATCTTTGTTCCATTCCAACATGGTTGACATTGAAATATCATCCTTATACATCAAATCAGAAAGTGGACTAGTCAATTCTGCATAGCAGGGAATCCATGCCCTGCAGTAATTAGTCAGTCCAAGAAATGACATCATCTGCTTTTTGGTTTGTGGTTTTGGAGCGTGCAAAATTGCTTCCTTCCTGTCAGACAGGATCGTGCGCCCTGTGGCTGATAATTCATGTCCTAAATATTTTACTTTATCCCTACACAACTGAACTTTGTTTTTACTCACTTTGTGGCCATTATCAAATAAGAAACATAATAATGCTACTGTGTCAGTTATGCAGTTTTCTCGTGTGTCAGAGGCAATCAAGATGTCATCAACATACACCAATAGTTGGCTATCTGCCGGTGGAACAAAATTGGCTAAACATGCTGACATGACTTGAGAATAAATAGTTGGACTCTCTGCATAACCCTGCGGTAATCTGGTGAATGTATATCGTTGTCCCTTAAAGGTAAAAGCAAACCAGAATTGACTATCTGGATGTACTGGCACAGAGAAAAATGCATTACTTATGTCAATTACTGAGAAACTATTAGAATTTGGTCTCAGCGAATTTAACAAGGTGTGTGGATCTGGAACGCATGGTGCTCTTTTAATCACAGCAGCATTTACTGCCTGCAGATCTTGAATCATTCTCCACCCCACTGAGGGCGGAGCCTTTTTTACAGGAAATATGGGTGTGTTACATGGTGAATCTGGACATGGCACTATTACTCCTGCTGTTAATAAATTCTCTACTACTGGCCTGATTCCTTCAATTGCATCAGGTTTCAATGGATACTGTCTTACACATGGTCTGTATTCTGTTTTTGGTCTTATAACTACAGGTTGTGCATTTTTTATCAGTCCTACATCTGAAGGACCTGTTGTCCACAAGCCTGATGGTACTGAAGAAAGAAGATCATCCTCTTCAGGACTCAACTGAAACACTCAGGATTGTGAAGTGGACACATCAATGTGTGTTCCAGCTGTCAGCACCAATGAGACATTAACTGGCACTTATACAATTTAGTTGATGGACTGAACTCCGTTCGTGGTCCAACTCTGCTCCAATCAGTGGCTGACAAAGCTGTTATGACTGTCAGTCCCAATTCTTGCCATTCTGTCAAATATGGCTTACAAAGTGACACATGCAAAGGCATACCTGTGAATCTCAATTTTAAAATGTCTTCAGTGGCACCTGTCACTGTTATGACAGCTGTTGAGTTGCCATCATGAATCAAATTGGTCATTGTCAGCTTCACAGGTGAAACGTTTTTCAATTTGTTTTCATAGTCACCATCCGGACCTGGAGGATCTTTATGCCACATTGTGACATGCAGGTCAGGTGGTGACATCTTTTGTTCAGGATTTTTTAGTAGGGCTGTCGCTTGCAAGACGACATCTTTACCCCATCCTGCAGCATCTTCTTCTGAAATGTCAAATGTATAGTAATAGTGGAATGTGGGGTCATCGCTTTCTTCTCTTACCATGTTAACGCCTCCTGTGCGTTCAACAACTAATTTCCCTTGTTCCACAATTATGGACAAGCCCAATGCAGTCAATCCGTCTCGTCCTAAAAGGTTAACTGGACATTGTGGCATGTTCAACACTGACATAGTACATGTCAGGCCAAATGGATCTGTCAACGTTATGGGTTTAGTGATAGGGACATCTGATGTTTGTCCATTTGCAGAGCGAACCCTAAAAATTTCATTGCTTAATTGATGGACAGGTATGTTGTCATTACATGTGGTTCTACATGCTCCTGTATCACAAAGGAATGTCACAGGTCGTCCATTTACCAACAAAGTCACTTCTGGTTTTGGTACCGGATTTCCCAGTAAGGCACACAGATCCATATCACAATCAGACTGCCTATCTGATGTGGAATCATAGATTATGGATTCTAGTCATTGTGGATACTGTGGCTGCGGAGGATTATTCCGTTGTGGAATTCCTCCTGCTGCTCCATCAGTAGGTGGATTCGGACAATTTCTATACATATGTCCCTCTCTTCCACAGTTCCAACAAATCAGGGGACCACGTGGTGGCCCTCCCTGTCTGTGCTGCTGTTGTGGTTGCCATGGTCCTTGACGTTGTGGCTGTCCACCTTGTCTATTTTGCCATGGCTTTTGGGGGCGTTTGCACTGCTTCTGCTGTCTTAAATTACCCTGTTGGTAATATATTTCATCATCTCCGTGTGCTACATACACTCCTTTGTTGCTGTTTCCTGTCTTTTTCTGCTTTAAGACTTCTTCTGCATGACAACAGTGGGTGTGTGTTTCTTCCAATGTGCCTGTTGGCAGTCCAATCCAATGTTTCTGTATCCAAGCTTTTATATCCTTGTTGGAATGTTGGATCAGAGCGTTTTTCAATTGTTGTTCATACACAGGTGTTCCTGGCAATATGCCACTATGGACTCTAAATACACTCTCAAATCTGCATCTAAACTCTGTCCATGGTTCTCCTTCTTTCTGTGTTGTCCTGGTAATTTCAGTATAATTTATCTTTGGTCCTAACACACCTTTTGCACGTGTAATCATAGCTTCCACTCTTGTTTGCAAGACTGGATCATCATGTGGCAACGGTACGCCATCCTGGTCTGCAGGATTCCAGTCTCCGCGTATCTGACTCCATTTAGGGCCACATGCTTTCATCCACACCTGTTGGACTTCAGGTCCACTAAGGTGGTAAGAATTTCTAATGTTTTCTATATCCTGCATAAATCCCTCGATATCGACATGTGGCGATGGTATCATGTCGACTGCTGCTTTGATATCATCAGCATTCCATGTTCGATATACGAGCATGGTTGATCGATGTCCTGCTGTTCCTGCACGAGGATTTGGTACTTCTATCATAGGATAGGCACCTCCCTGGTCACTGTGTTCCACCATGGGAGGGGCTGTGGGCACTTTCGCTTGACTGCGTGTTTGTGGTTTTTCTGGTTTTTCACTTTTTACCTTAGGTTTTACTGCCAAATCATACTGTGGTGGCGGTACATCGTCATCCTCTGGTAGAGGAGATAAAGGTGTTGTTGTCACCGACGATCCAGCCGGCGGTGGTTGTTGAGGCTGTTCTGGTTCTCTGTGCTGAATTATCACATCTTCTTCTGCCTTACCTACAGCTTTCTTTTTCCTTGCTTTCTCTAATCGTCGCTTCTCTGCTCCCTTCCGTCTGTTCTCTGCTTCCTCCTCCCACAATGCCACTAAATCTGCCCCTACTTTCTGCATCTTTTTCTCATCACCTTTATGTTCCTGTTCTAACTCCTTCTTTAGCTTCTGTATGCTGATCAGGTTCAGTCGTCCGTCAAAGTCATGTTTATTTATCCAGGTCTCCAATTTCTTTGTTGCTTTTGGATTTTTTGCTTCCATAAATTTCCAGTCGTCAGTTGATAAATTTTCCTTATTTTTAGACGTCTTACCCCCCATTTTTATTATCCCTTGTTATAATTTGGACTTCAGACGGGGGCACACCTAGGGTGTTCTAAATCTGAAGTTTTCACACTTTCTTTGGACGTGACAATTAATTTGCCGTCGTGTGGTTGATTCCTTTCACCTCCCCGTAGGAAGCGGAATCACTTGCCTCTGCATCCACACACACGGTTGTCACTAACGTTGTCCAAAGCATTACACTTTCACACAGTTATTCTATTTACACTTACACAAAACACTATTTACACATAGAAACACTTTTAATAATCGTACGCATATTCTTATGCCAGGGGAGCTCACCCTCCCGTGAAATTTAACTAATGTCCTGCATTAGGGGACTCCGCCGTCCCTGCCAGATTTAACTGCTTTTTTACAGTGCACGTATTTCTACCCGGGATTTCCTTTACGTATTAAAACAGAGGAGTCCGTACCCTCCTTCCGGAATTTAACTACGGGCGTCCCTCGCAACCGTAGAGGAGTCCGCCCTCCTCGCGGATTTTAACTGCTTTACATTAACAGACGATTCCACGCCATCGCTTATGGAGTTTAACTGTTTTATGTGATCTGATCACCACTCACTCAGTACTGTTACAAGGAAATTCTACACACTGACTCGACCTCCTGTCTGTCTTCTTCGGGAAAATCTCGTCAACCAGACGATGCCAACGGTGGTCGACAATTGCAGACACGATCAATCGATCGGACCTTGGCCAAGGATTTACGTCTGGACTTGGCGACCCCCGCCGGACACCTCCGGTGTTGTTGAGCTCCCGGACGTAGCCCCCAGTCAATGTTGGGTATTTTCTCCTCCAAACATTCTTAAAACCTTGATAAGACAAACAGAGTCAAGAAACACCAGTGAGACAGAAAGTCAAATTAATCACGCGCGGAGTGCGGCCAGGCTGTACACCAAGGCTACACTAAAGTCTGGCCTGTGCTCCCGCTCTTTTTATTAGAGAAGCCCTCATTACATCATAAAACTTGTCCTAAGGGGGGGGGGGGGACAACGCGAGACAAGTTTCTTCCCGTAACATAAACACATACGTCAATAAGTGCAGCTGTAAGGAAAAACAGTTTCTTTCTTTTACTCTTATCGTCGAAGGTCAGCACATCTCGTTCGTCTGTTGCAGTTATCAGCTGTTGTGCATCTGCCTGGAGTGTCCTGGTCTTCACACTAATCATCACATCACAACAGTCAAAACAACCTTCAGTTCTATTACTCCCAGTTCAGCCTGACCCCGTCATGCTTCACTCCCAGTCGTTAGCGGCTACAAAAACAAGTTGTATAATAATAATAAGTACATCCAGCTCTTCATTCCCAGTTCAGATTGACCCCAGCATGCTAAAACAAGGTTGAATAACACGTACAGTCTCAGTGTTAGGTGCAAAACAGCACAACACCGTTCTCATGAGAAAGAAGACAAAGGTACAAATGTTTAACAGTGATAACATATATGCAAAATCTTTAACAGAGGTGCTGCAGCAGTGCCCTGGGCATGCACTTCCACCTGGGCGGTGAGAGCCTCCATCCTTCGATTGAGAATAATGCTCTGCTCGGTAACTAAGTCCAACCGAGCAGTAAAGGCGGTTAAGATGTGCTGCAGACCACCTAACACGCCTCCTGCTTGCGCCTGTGCACCTCGCTCTTCCATTGGCTGTTCAAGCGATGGTTGACGCCCCTCGGGATCATGACGCTGGCCGAGAAATCCTGTTGGGAAGGTGTCGTGACACGGACCCACAACAGGGGGCGTTAATGAACGGACAATGGATAAGCCAAAAAGTAACAATTTAATGTTGTGAAGCGCACAACGAAGTACAGACAATAACAATAGTGCGGAATGTCAATCATACACAAGGTGGCGTGTGGCAGGCTCGAAGATAGAAGACGTCTGGTGATAGAAGAGCCGGAACCCACACAGCTTCCACCACCAATGGATCTGAAGAACACCGGAGCCGCCAAGCCCTGCGCCCCAGGTGGCCACTGTCTTCAGCAGTCAGACCCGGTACTGCTGGCAGAGAACAGAAACAGTTTGATGAGTGTGAGTACGCACACTCAGTAATCCCACAGTCTGTGTTCAGTTAGGAGGGAGCACCTCCACCTCCAATAACACACTCGTACAGCTCCTGTGAAACCACTTATCTGGTTTGGGGTGTGAGGTGAAGCCGTCGCAGTCCACACCAAACGCCAATACCGCAGATAAGGACACCATCACAGGAAAACAGCTACAAATGAGATCTCACTCCAAGCACGGCGCCATCTGGTGGTGGTGGGCCAGCAGTACCTCCTCTTCAGTGGCTCACACAACAGTTTGAGCCTGTCGATCGCCGCTCAGAACCCGGCACGCTCTCAGCCGCTGTGGGCAGTCTTTAAACCGGCTGTAACACTCCTCAATCTGTGTGATCCCCATAAAATCATCCCTGAAAGCCATCTGAATTTAGAGAATGGTGTCCACCTGGCTGTCTCTCACAGTTTCTGGAAAAATTTGATGCAGCAAAGCTCCAAATCATTCAGACATTTCCCTGACAATGAAAATCTGACAAGGGGGGTGGACCAGTGCTCATTCAAAGCCTGCCCACAGGCGAATGATGCAACCGACAGGTGTGAAAAAACTCACGCATGCGCACGAAGGTTCAAGCTTGGCTGATGCAATCACACGTGATTCAAATCCATATAGTTTTTGAAAAAATAAAAAGCTCCGTTACTTTTTGGACAGACCTCGTACATATAAAAGACTGATTAAAAACAGACAGAATACAAAAAAAACTTAATAAAAATCAGTTATAATACATACAATTAAACCACTCTCAGTCTAGAGTAGTAGCATGAGCAACTCACAATGGGATTTGAAAGCACAACAGTGACCCAATACTCAGACTCATCCAGGTGGTGCATAATCTTAAACATTAGGTGTCTTACTTTTGTGGTGTGGATTCAATTCAATTCATAAATTGTATTTATACTGCAACAAATGAAAACAATGCTGCCTCGAGGCACTTCATATGGGTAAGGTCTAACCTTATTAATGCACCTGACCAACCACACAGGCAACAGTGGGAGGGAAAAACTCCGTCTGGTGTTTTTGAGGAACAAACCTCAAGTAGATCAGACTCAGAGTTATGACCCACTGCATGGGCCATTGTGACAGTTACAAGGTTTACAAAAGATGAAAAAAAAAAGGTTATACAGGTTACCAGTTATCCAGCTTCATGATGAAGTGGTATAGAGGAGGATTTTCTTAAAATGAAGACCTGAAAGTTTAGCTACAAATTGCCAGAAGGTACAACTGAGATGCAAGCCTAGATTTGATCTGTTTTGGTGAAGGAATGTCCTTCTCCACTCTACTACAGTATGAAGCTAAGAGTGGTGATGCAAAATGCAAAATTTGTACTGTGCACAATTTCTCCAATCACAAACACAAGCCTATAACTTCTTCTGGGTTGTCTGGTTGACTTTCCTCAGTCTTCTCCTCCTTGCACACTCACTACGTTTTTTGAGAACTGTCTACTCCATGAACAATTTACCATAGAGTGCCGTACTGTTTGTATTTCCTTGTAATTGATGTAAATAAAGTCCAAGACATATTCAGTGGCAGCTTTACCATCAGAGAACTTCATCCACAACTACCACAAAAGACTCCAAGCTGTCACTGATGTTAAATGGGGCAACACACAGTATTAAGAACAGGGTTATGTAAACTTTTGATCAGGGTAATTTGGGTAGTTTCTGTTGTTATTATGGTTTTAAAAGAGTAAACACAGTTGTTTGACAATAAATTACTTCACCCAACCACTAACCATGAGTGAAACATTGTGTCAATGTCATAAACATTTATGACTGCTGTCATTTAATTTTGTAATGACAAGTTTACATTTTTTGGGTTGTCTTGATGATAACAACTTGACATGAATTAAAGTGACATGACCATAAGTTGTCTTTGACCTTTTTGGTCTTCAGTTGTATGCCAACCTATCATGTCACAATTATATGGTAACTTCAAGTAAAGTGTTACCATTAGGGGGTGCTCTGATCAATCAGCCAACGATCATAATTAATATGTATGTTGCAGACATGAACGACACCCCCCCCCCCCACCCCCGCCTTTTTAAGCATTTTTCTTTTTTGCCCTTCAGTTTCTGGGGGAGCTGTGCCCCCCAGACCCCACACTTTTTTAAGCATTTTTCTTTTTTTGCCTTTCAGTTTCTGGGGGAGCTGTGCCCCCCAGACCCCACGATTTTTTAAGCATTTTTCTTTATTTGCGTTTCTGCCTCCCCCAGACCCCCCCCCCCCCCCCCCTCGCCAATTACAGCCCTTTTAACCCCCTGCCACTTTAAGCATTTTTTTTAAAAAATATATGTACTGTAAATTCATATTCAGTTTTCAGGGCTGTACAATATGGCCAAATTATTGTATCTCAATATTGTCATGTCAATATGATTTCACACAAAGTGCAGCAACAGTGAAAATTAAAGTCTTAAACAAAAGAGTAATAATACCACACTCATTTTGCACTCATCATAAGGTTAGGATACAGTGCCCCCCCAAAAAAAGTATTGGAACACTTGATATTTCACACCTTTATTTTGTTTTCCATTTCAAATACAAGAAATATATATATAATAAAATAATAATAATAATAATAATATAAAGAGTAAAAAATTTTAAAATTATCTTCCTCAAATTCAAATTGAAAGCAAATCTCTAAAACTTGATAACACCTGTAAATAATAATCAGTTTTATTGTCATTTTTGTTCAGACAAGCCCAGGGGATAGAAACCAGAACATTTTCAAGTCACTGAATATGTCTTGGACTTTATTTACATAAATTATGAAGAAATGCAAACATTTCTTTCACCAAAACATCAAATCTAGGCTTGCATCTCAGGTGTACCTTCTGGCAAATTGCAGCGAGCTGAAGTGTCAGGTCTTCTTTTTAAGAAAATCCTCCTCCACACCACTTCATCGGGAAGCTGGATTTTACATTTTTAATTAATTTATATCAAGTTGTAGAGATTTGCTTTCAGTTTGAGTTTAAGGAAGATAACTTTAGATTTATTTATCTAAAGTTGTGTAACTGGTGTGTCAGTCAGTTAGCAAAATTAAGAGGTTATTTAATCAACAGCTGCCTGCTCGTTTACATATCACTGGAAAAACATATGTATATAATATATAAGGCAACCTGAATTAGTTCAAAATTAAAAGTATACCACCTTGTGTGATTCAATGCTATCTTAGACTATAAGCATGCAATACTGGCTACAAAGTGGGCCAATTACTCTGATTTGATTAACAAAAACAAGCATATCTCAGAGTTCTTATTTGACACGGTGGCAACACTTATTCACACACAACCAACTATAAGTCGCTCTCCTTTTACAACACAAGGTTTCTTTGACTACATTGAGAAAAAAATAGATGACATAAGGTTAAACATATCCCAGGGTGCCTTAACCCAGCCACTACACCCTGCTATTGATGTGGGTGCCATCACTGAGGTTTTACCTAGATTTACAGAATTTGATAGTCTCTCACTAGGCGTGCACATGAAACTCATAATGTCTACAAAAAGCACAATCTGTTTATTTGTTCCTATACCAACAAAGCTGTTCAAGGACCTGTGGCCCACTCTTGGGCCAACTGTGCCAGAAATTATTAATCTCCCATTATCCTTTGGATCCATTCCTAAATGTTTTGCGCCATGAAATCTTGACCCTTGTATATCGACAAACTATAGGCAGATATCAAATCTATCATTTTGCTCTAAATTCTGGAAAAGGTGATTTCACAGCAGCTTGTGGACCATCTTACTGAGAATAATATTTTTGAGCCACTGCAGTCTGCTTTCAGAAAATATCATTCCACAGAGACAGCTCTCATGAAAGTAGTGAATGATCTTCTGCTTGCAATGGATTCGGACACCACTACGGTTCTGGTGCTGTTAGATCTTAGTGCCACGTTTGATACTGTGATGGATACCATGAAGTAGTGACAGAAAAACCAACGGTGCAAAATGTGACATGTTCTACTCACATGAACAAAACAAAACGTGAAAAACTAGGAAATAATGTGACTAATCTAAATAGTGGGAAACAAGATCAATGATTATAACTGAAACTAGAACAGAACTGATACCGATTAAAATAAAGGTAAATGCAATCACTGATAATAAGATGACAACAAAAACTATAACTACACAGAAGATAAATGAACAGAACGACAAAACCAGAGACTACAGTATAATGCAATAAATAAAACAAATAACTGATAAACAGAGAATGCCATGAATAACAAACAGAACATAATCAGATAAGAAACACTTGAAGATAAATAACCAAAACCTGTGACTAAAGCATGATACAATAAATGTGACTAAAGCAACTGAAGGGACCAAAAGTGAAAGCAAACAATAAACAATAAAGCAAAACTATATATGTGGCAAGCAAATGACACACAGAAAATAAATGAAACAAAACCAATCATAATCGAAGCATGTCCATGATAACCTGACATGACATGAATAAAACACAGAAGACTCAGCGCACGGAAGTGAAAGAAAGTCCAGAACTACATACAACAAATGGCCCTAAAGGGCCGGATCTTGACAGTCTTAAGTCTGGACTTGAAAGTCTCTACAGAATCTGACTGTTTTATTGATGCAGGGAGATCATTCCCCAGAACAGGGGCATGATAAGTGAAACCTCTGTAACCCACAGATTTTTTTATTCACCCCAGGGGCACACAGTAGTCGTGCACCCTGAGAATGCAAAGCCCAGGCTGGCACGTAGGGTTTAATTAGGTCAGCTAGGTAGGAAAGCGTCAGTCCATGAATAATTTTATAGGCTAGTAGCAGAACCTTAAAATCTGTTCTCCCAGGGACAAGAAGCCAGTGAAGAGATAGCAAAATGGGTGTAATGTGGTCAAACTTTCTGCTTCATGTAAAAAGTCTGGCCCCAGCATTTTGAACCAATTGGAGACCCCTAATGCTGGACTGCGGTAAACCAGAAAATATAACATTGCAGTAGTCCAATCTGGAAGAGTCAAATGCATGAATCAGGGTTTCAGCATAAGCCATAGACAAGATGGGACGAATCTTCGCTATAGATCACAGGTGGAAGAAAGCAGTCCTCGTAATATCTCTAATGTGTAGGCTAAAGGACATTGGTGGATCAAAAATTATCCCAAGGTTCCTCACTTTGTCAGTGTGATGTATGACACACAAGCCTAGGCTAAGGCTAGGCTGGTCAAACTGATGCTGATGAACCATCATTTCTGTCTTATCAGATTTTAAAAGTAGGAAGTTGCTAGACATCAGCTTCTCAATGATGCAAGGCAATCTTCTAAGAATTTTATGTGGATGAGATTAGCAGCAGTTATCAGCATGTATAACTGAGTATCATCAGCATAGCAGTGAAAGGAAATCCCAAAATGCGGCAATATGTGCCCAAGGGGTGCTATATAAAGGGAGAAACGCAGAGGGCCTAAGACGGACCCCTGTGGAACTCCAAATTTCATGTCACTAAGGTTAGAGTTAGTGTTATTGTACAAAATACAGTGAGAACGACTGGTCAAGTATGACGTCGGCCACGCAAGGGCACTCCCAGTAATCCCAAAATGATTCTCCAGCCTATGGAGTAGAATATGATGATCCAGAGTATGAAGCGCAGGACTGAGATTAAAATTTGACTATGAGTGAAACACTAACTTTAGGGCCCCTTAACACATCGTGCGAATTTGGTCGATTTGTGCATAAAGTGCGCATGAAGCAGGAACCGTATACAAAACATGTAGAATCATAGCTGCTTCTAATGCCTGTAGACCTGTTGCTAAAACTACTTGTGCACACCAGCGGCTGAAAGACAGAGTGTGCACTGTGCATGTCCATCGAACCCTCTCGCAGCAGGTGGTGGCCAAATTCCAGCTGACATACACAAACATCTAACACCGCTCACATGGCACTTAGAAAATGTGTGGCCATTCGTACTATCATCACGATAATGTTCTGCAGACAGTCACTCTCAAAGAAGATGTGAAATTTGTCTAAGTGCCCCACAACTGTGAAGTTGCCGATTGCACATGTTGTGTGCCACAGTGTCGGCTCCCCCCACAACACGTGTGCGTGTGTTTTGTGTGCAACCCCACACTACCCTCCAACATATCTGTGTGTGTGGTTCGCGTCCCCCCGCAAGCGAGGCACATTTCATCTGATCACAGAGAGACATCTTGGTCTGTGCGCTGACAGGACAGGGGGTGTGGCTAGCTGCCCACAGCTGTTGAGATATCTCTTGTGCTGGACATTACAGCTGCAGCACATGTCCCGTGTTTTGACGGACATGTGCTTGTGTGGAAATACACAAAAAAAATATCGATTTTGCGATAGGAGGAGAAATGGACCGTCAGTCCGTTTGGACATGCAGCAGGCGAGCTGAATGTCAACTCTACAGCATACACTTGTCGGGCCATGAGGGCTGTGATTGGCATGCCGCAGGACCAGGACAAGTATGACAAGCCAACAGTATGACAAATACGCCACTTTCAGTCACGTGTCAGCATAAATACGCCGTACCAAATGCTATTAGGTCAGTTATCACAGCGCTTCTTTCTTTGTTAGGAAATACGTTTATCTGCTTGTTGATTTTCATCCTCTGTTACAAGACAGTGATTGTCGTACAGTGGTAAAGTTTCTATCTGGTATTCAGAGTGTGCAGGTTCAAATCCTGTGGCACTTTTTTCTTTTTATTTAACCATGGTTATTTAACTGTGGGCTTCTGTATTGCTTCCCCTTTTATGTATTATTTATATCAACCCATTGATATTCTCTAATTACACAGCTGGTTTTATTTTATTTTCCTCCACATCAGCGGTTCAATGTAGTGCACCTGGTCCCATGGAACACAGTGCGAGCAACTGCAGCAGCTTACACTGTGTTCCTGCTCACAAGACACCGTTGCGTGCACAAACCGTTGCACCGGCATCATGCACGCATGCCCATCGGCGCAATGCTCTCCAGCCGTGAGTCGCCCTGAGTTGTACGTATTCGCACTATGTGTGAAGGGGCCATTAAGAATGATCTGCAGTTTTATTAAATAATCCATGTTCTGGCGCAGGAAGGGGGCAACAATGTTACTGAATAGAAAATTATAGTTATTATTCAATGTTGTTCATGCAAGAAAGAAAGTGTTAGTGATAAAAAAAATACTTCAAATGTTCATTCCACATTTGGGTTTGTCCTGTGATCACATGGTGACATTCCTTGTCATTTTCAAAAGATCTCTTTTTGTTTTTCTTCCTGACAGAGTTTGTGACATGACCTTTGTCAGATGTTATGTCATTTGCATACATTACAGCTGACCAACAGCAATAGACTCTATGTGAAGTTTACTGGATCTTAGACCCTGCCCCTGTGTCTGCTTCAGCCAATGTGGATGACGTGCAGGATTCAACAATGATGCAAGTCAGTAAAAGGGCTTGACACAGTAAGAACATTTTGTGGCTATGTTAGACAGAGGTTAAACAGGAGAACAGACACAATGTTTTTTTTCTCTGTCAGTGTGACTTTATTATTAATCTATATAATGTTTTCC
The DNA here is from genome assembly GCF_902500255.1 of Thalassophryne amazonica. Classification (NCBI taxonomy): domain Eukaryota; kingdom Metazoa; phylum Chordata; class Actinopteri; order Batrachoidiformes; family Batrachoididae; genus Thalassophryne; species Thalassophryne amazonica. The sequence continues at coordinate 91,212,455 of NC_047106.1, read as the reverse complement.
AACTTTAGCTCTGCTGGGTCTCCTGTTTCCTCCTGTCAGTTACAGGGACACTTCCACCCGAGTATGATGCACAAGTCTGAAGATGTGGTTCTGGGTGGATTGTTTAAATTCCATTTATTCTCACTTCTTCCAGACCTTTCATTTAAGTCTGAACCACAACAGCCAACCTGCTACAGGTGAGTGTGCCATGGCAAGATATAAATATATTCATACTATTTTAATAATGGTCACAAATTATTATTATTATTATTATTATTATTATTATTATTATTGAAGATTCTACCTGGATTCATATTGAGATGATACATTCCTTTTATATAGGTTGAAAGTATAACTCTACCATAAACATGACAACTGGTTTATTCCTTTATTCTCACACTGTAGAAGCTGAAATAGCATTGAGGATTTTTCTCTTGGTTTCGCTGTTGATGAGAGATAAATGTGACAGTTAAGCTGCCAAACCGATGATTTTTTTTTTTTTCAGTTTTAATGTTGTAGGATTCAGACAGGCTCAGACTATGGCTTTTGCTATTGATGAGATCAACAGAAATTCAAACCTGCTTCCAAATGTGACTCTGGGATACAAGCTTTATGATAACTGTGCCAAACCTGGAATTGCATTCCATGCTGCCTTGTCTTTAGCCAGTGGTCAAGACAAAGAGTTTATGTTCAATGAAACATGTGTAGGAACCACTCCTGTGTTGGGAATTGTGGGTGATTCTTCCTCAACACATTCAATTGCCATTTCATCTGTCTTAGGTTTGTACAGAGTGCCAATGGTAAGTTTTCTACATCAGCATCTAATCATCATTTTACTTAATTTTGATTCAACTTGAATTTCCTGTGTAAACTGAAATATAAGTAATGTTTCCTGAATGTTTTCAGCTTTTACTGGTTACAGTCTTTATCTTGTGCAGGTGAGTTACTTTGCAACATGTTCCTGCTTGAGTGACCGACAAAAGTTTCCATCCTTCTTCCGAACTATCCCAAGTGATGCTTTCCAAGTAAATGTCAATCTGTAAGAGAAAAATACAAAACAGACAGTATGACATTTTGATGAAGAGAAACAAATCTTGGTGTGAAAATAATGGACACATTAAACCAAAAATAAAATACACATACAGTACACCTTTATAGCAGATTTTGAATGAACACAGAGGTCTGCACACTAATCTATAATTTCTTTGTTCGCTTAGGTGCGTGCTATAATTAAGATTTTAAAACACTTTGGCTGGACCTGGGTTGGCCTGTTGGTCAGTGATGATGACTATGGACTCCATGCTGCCCGATCTTTCCAGTCTGACTTTGTTGAGTCTGGTGAAGGTTGTCTAGCATATTTAGGAGTTTTACCTTTCAGCAAGAAACCAGCTGAGTTTAAAAATATCGTAGAAGTGATGAAGAAATCAACAGCTCGTGTGGTGATTGGATTTACACACGAGAGTGAAATGATTCAAATCATGGAAGAGGTTTGAATTAAAATACATCTTAATTTGTGACTGTGTCATTTCAAAACCGCAACAAAGTATGATTCAATGTAATGGCATTTTCCTAAAGAATAAACTTGTGTTGCTGTTGTTAAATTTATTATGCATGCTGTGAAATTTTTCATCAGCAAATAAGTTCATGAAAATTCAGTAAGGTATATCTTATATATTATATTCCAATTCTAAGGTTGAACTGTGCTAGTATACTAATGGTGCATTTACACATAAGCAAGACGCATTACGAATGTCGTTTTTCTGTCATTCGTGACACATTCCTGACATTCTTAATGTGACTTAATGCATCTGAATAGGTTTCTTAATAGTGCGTGATATTCTTGATATTCGTGGAGCATGTTTTTGCCTGTCAAAAAATCTTCCACGAATGTCACACACCAACCTGTCTCACGTCGTGGAGGTCGCAACTGAGCGTGTTGATCCGTCTTGATGAGTAGTGATCCTTAATAGAACATGACAATGTTCGTCGTGGTTCCTGTGATGGTTCTTGGAGCCCAAACAGTCACGCGTTATTACGAAGTGACACAGAAACTGTCAAGTTTTGACACAACTTGTAACACGATGTCACATTTCACTGCGCGCCACGAAGAATCAGTTTTCTGTCGCGTGCACACAATTAAACTCGGCTCCACAGCGTTCAGTTTGATGCAGTATGCAAAAGAGGAACAATGACACGAAGTCAGCCAAGTGCCATTCCACAGTTCCTGCAGGTGTTGCACCTGCTGTTGTAACCGATGAGCGGGAGAACGAGTCTGAGCCAGAGGAACCAGAGGAGCGAGAGGAGACTCACGTGCAGCCAGACATCTCTGCACTTCCTCCAGTCCGGTGGAGGAAGAAGCGTGCGCACAGTTAAACCCTGCTGCACCGCATTCAGTTTGCTGACACCAAGTCGGCTAAAAGTCTCATTTCAGTGCTCTTCAGCACGCTCCTGCTGGTGTTCCACCTGCTGCATGTGCCTGATGTTTGGGAAAACATGCTAGATGAGAGCCGCATGAAGCCACACATCCGGCTCTGTCCATCTCTCCATGGCACAGAACCCAACTACGCATGCAGTCACAAAGTTCTTCTGAAAAAGTGGAGCGATCTGAATTGTTAGCAACGGTTAGATGAATATGGGTGTGTGTGGAGACAATTCACCTCGTTCACAACGTGACAGAACTTAATGATGCGCTGTTACGTGCAATAGCGCGCAACAGCTCGCAACAACACGGAACATTATTCTTGACCGTGCGTAATGGCTCCTGATAATTCTCCAGCAACACGTGCCATTAACCGTAACGCGTGGTAACAGGTTACAGCATTTCCTGAGGACACCTGATGCCTCTGCCCCGAATCATCACATTCATGATCAGCAGCCAAGAATGTATACTTCGTGGCATTCGTGACTTGTTGTCGTTATGTGTAAATGCAGCATTAGGTATATTTAAATATCTAAAAAGGAAGAGTAAAATAGAAGAGTAGAAAAGAGTAGAGTAGCGCCACTTAGGTGCCTGGTCTTGAGAACCAGGGATGGTAGGTCATGTCATGCTGACATAGTTAAAAGCAAAATAGAAAAAAATCTCCAATAAACAAACACATATTTTGTCAGTTGAGTAAATTTTTGAGAATGACACAGTGTATCAGTGACATGACTATAATTTCTCTTTTGGTGTGACACAACGTACAGGTGGTAAATCAAAATGTGACAGGTCTGCTGTGGATAGCCAGTGAAGCATGGACGTCATCTGCGGTGCTCCAGACCCCCAAACTCAGCCCATACTTGAGTGGAACACTGGGCATTGCTGTCCGACGAGGAGAAATTCCAGGTCTGAAGGAGTTCCTGTTAAAAATAGATCCTGGCCAACAACACAACAACAACAATGGACAAATTGTGGTGGGACATGAAAATTAAAGTGCAGTATTAGATTGCAATATGACCTTTTTCATTGTTTTGTATTTAGATGGTCTCTTTTTAAACATTTCAGGTCAGACAGTTTTGGGAATACGCATTTCAGTGTAGGTTTGCCCCACTTCCAGAAGGTTGGATGGAAGCTGGGGGAGCACTTTGCACTGGACAGGAAGATCTAAAGAAAGTGGAGAGTGAATTTTTGGATGTTTCAAATCTCAGGTCAGAGTACAATGTGTACAAGGCTGTGTACGCACTGGCATATGCCCTCAATGACATGCTGCAGTGTGTGCCAGGGAGAGGACCTTTCAGTTGGAAAAGCTGTGTCAATTTTAACAGCCTAGAGCCATGGCAGGTGTGATGTTTATTTGATAAAATTCTATAATTATGCATTCAGTATAGACTACCATTTCATTGTTTACATTCCAAAAATACTAAGATAAAAATTTGTGAGTATTCTTAAAATGCTGTGTCATGACACTGACTGTATATATACTGGACAAATCCTGCATAGGATCACCCATATATTTGCTGAGGAGACCCGTAGATGCCCATCACACATAGCAAGAATGTGCAGGAATCAAGCAGAATCAGCCGGAACGCAAAAAACAAAAAACAAAAACCCAAACTTTGAGGCATGGTCAGGAGGGACAGACAGTTGGACAGCTGTGTATGACTGCCAGACAACCACGTAGAATGTGGCCAGATCCAGTCTGGACTAGGGTTGGGTATCGCGAACCGGTTCTTTTCGGGTATCCTTAAGAAATGATTCGATCCACTGATATCAATAGTCTTTTTGCTTAACGATTCCCTTATCGGTCCTTCAGAGCAGCCTTTGTTTTTGAGGATATTTGTTGGGAAAACCATCATTTCTCTACATTGATTGCAGACCCTGCAGTGGCTCTGTAATCAACTGTTTCTGCAGCGCGACTCCACTTTGAAGCGTGAACCAATGAAGCAATGCTTCGATCTGCTGGCTTGTTGGTTTTGTTTTATTTTGCTTTATTTTAAATTTCCCCGGTAAAATCCTAAAGAGCATATGTCTGTGAGCAATGTTTACCTTTTTATGTTAAACTGACCTGTTATGGTCTTCTGAAACAGTTGATAGATGTATTTTATAACTTAAAAACAGGACAGATTATAACGCATTAGCATATCTATGGTGTTTTCAATGTTAAAGTTAGCTGTTTGCATCTCAGCACATTTGTGTGCATTTGTTTTCTGTATAATAATTAATGGTTCAGCGTTTGTATCTGAGGTTCGACTGATAGGAAGAGCAGTGTGGTTTTCGTCCTGTTTGCAGCACACTGGAGCAGCTCTACACACTCCATCGGGTGCTCGAGGGTTCATGGGAGTTTGCCCAACCAGACCACATGTGCTTTGTGGATCTGGAGAAAGCGTTCGACCATGACCCTCGGGGTACCCTGTGGGGGGTGCTCCTGAAGTACGGGATCCGGGGTCCTTTGCTAAGGGCTATCCGGTCCCTGTACGACCGCAGCAGGAGCTTGGTTCGCATTGCCGGTAGTAAGTAAAACTGTTTCCAGTGCACATTGGCCTCCGCCAGGGCTGCCCTTTGTCACTGGTTCTTTTCATTATGTTTATGGACAGAATTTCTAGGCACAGCCAGGGTGTAGAAGGGGTCTGGTTTGGGAACCACAGAATCTCTGCTGTTTGCGGATGATGTGGTTCTGTTGGCTTCATCAAATCAGGACCTTCAGTGTGCACTGGAGTGGTGCACACACAGTGATTTGCAGCCGAGTGTGAAGCATCTGGGATAAAAATCAGCACCTCCAAATCCGAGGCCTTAGCTCTCGACCGGAAAAAGGTGCCTTGCCCTCTTCAGATCGGTGGAGTGTCCTTGCCTCAAGTGGAGGAGTTTAAGTATCTTGGGGTCTTGTTCACGAGCGAGGGACGGATGGAGCGTGAGATTGACAGACGGATCGGTGCAGCATCTGCAGTGATGTGGTCGCTGTATCGGACCGTCATGGTGAAGAGAGAGCTGAGTAGGGGGGCAAAGCTCTCGATTTACGAATTGATCTACGTTCCGACCCTCATCTGTGGTCATGAGATTTGGCTCATGACCGAAAGAATGAGATCGCAAGTACAAGCGGCCAAGATGAGTTTCCTCCACAGGGTGGCTGGGTGCTCCCTTAGAGATAGGGTGAGGAGCTCGGTCACTCGGGAGGAGCTTGGAGTCAAGCCACTGCTCCTCCACGTCGAAAGGAGTCAGCTGAGGTGGCCCCCCCATGCCCCCCTGGACGCCTCGCTGGAGAGGTGTTCCGGGCATGTCCCATCGAGAGAAGGCCCCCGGGAAGACCCAGGACACGCTGGAGGGACTACATCTCTCGGCTGGCTTGCGAACGCCTTGGGGTTCCCCCGGGGGAGCTGGGGGAGGTGTGTGTGGATCGGGAGGTCTGGGCGGGTTTGCTTGAGCTGCTGCCCCCGCGACCCGACTCCGGATAAAGCGGAAGAAAATGGATGGATTAATAATAGCAACAACAACAGCAATAATAGTAATAATAACTCTTCAGAAGCTGCAAGTCTACTTCTTAACCTCTCTCACAGCCATTAAAATATTTCAATCATGAGTCACTTTTGTGTGGATTAAAGTCACTAACTGGGACTCTTGTCTTGTTGCAGTCAAGAAACAAGAATCATCCTCTGTTCCGTTCGCACAGATCCAAACACTGCGCGGCTCTCTGCCGAGACAGAGTCCAGTCAAAATTAATAACTTCAAAACGAATTGCCTCTTTAAATAAAATGACACCTCTTTCCAAATGCTGTAATACAGACAATAAAGTACAATTGACTAAAATGTTTTTTTCCTCCCAAAATGAGATGTCCTGCATTCTTTATGAGTTACATACTGACGTGTAGCACAGCCAGCTGCAAGAGCTCAGCTCAGATGTATGGAAAGACATTCATGCCAGTAATGTCTGAAAGGAAATGCTTTTGAGAAAAACTACAGATTTTGTTTATTTCTATTTATGTTCAGAGATCAAGGATCCACCATATAGAGTTTATTTTTGTCCAGAGTTTAAGGATCCAGAGACCAATTTCATATTTATTTACTTCAAGAATGTTGTTGACATGGAAAACATGTGAAGCCTACTTTTAGTACACTCAAAATTCACAGGCGGTATCGACAAGGGAAACGATAAGGTATCTGATCAATAAGTGGAATAGATATCGATAAAATCTTATCAATACCCATCCCTAGTCTGGAATGACTCATGCACACCAGCATGACTGCAGCCCAAACATTATCAGACAACAGTACAGGGATAGACTGCTGTCAGACTGCACCAGAATCATAAATAAAGCTCACAGACTGGCAAGCAGATGTGCATGAGTGCTATCACTCACTCACTCACCTATTCACTCATCTCCTCACCCCCTCATGCACACTGACCTCTGAGCATGACCCTGCAGTGGCAGGATGAACATATGTGTCCCACACGATGGACTGTCAGCACTGTGCTCACGGGCACAGCACGGCAATGGAGGTGTGATGAGCACATGGAACATGGAGGACCGGTGCACCATTCTGACCACTCGGATCACTGGCGCACAGCAGGACGGCACCTGACATGGGATATATTAATGCCATGGTGGACAAGGAATTCATGAGCACTGTGAAACACCTCTGGGGCTGTACCGGAGGCGAGTTCACATGTATATTTATGGTGTCATGGGCTGGCAAAACATTCCACCATCTCATTCCTTGAACAGAGTTGGATGGTAAACATGTCATAATCTATGTATTATGGGGGTGACAACCCATTCAGCTGTATTCAGCTGTATTGTGAGTGCTGCACCTCTGCTGCATGATACATGGACTCGCAGTGACAGACAATGGTTTCGGTTTGATGGTGCAATGTTCATGTCCACTTCACTTGATAGATGCATGCCCCATACAAGTTGCATGTCAAGATATCCTTTGCGCTCCCTGAACGGGATCCAGTGGAGGTGCACATAAGTGGCAATAGCAGGCCATGCTGGCAGGATCTGACATGCCTGATCCATTTTGCTGTTCCCCTGACCGCGATCAAATTGTTCCAAACAGTGTTATGACGCCATATGAATATTTAGATTGCAGTGCGATTGCTCTCAAGGCTGCCGTTTGATGGGTGTCCCACCTCGACTGTGCCACGAGTGTTTTGCACATGTGCAAAACATTTGAACTAGCCGCATGAATGGGCTCATCTGTGTTGACTGCTCTGAGACTCCTGTGCGACGTTTTCAGACTGCACCTCGACGATTCATCATTTGGACGCCATTCGTCCTCATTCGTGCTGTGTGTGACGAGGATCTAAAGAGGTGATCAGACTGCCCGAACATCCAGGCAACTTGGTGCTGACACATTATCACCATTTGTGTGGGGGTGGTAACAAACATTGGATGTGCATTGTTTACATCATCTGCTGTTGTTAGTCTGAAGGCTACATTCATGACACACATTGTTGATCATTCAGAATAAAAACAGACTTCCTGACAGTCCTGTTTGTGATATTCATGGACAGGATATCGAGGTGTAGTTGGGGGGAGGATTGTTTCCAGTTTGGTGGGCTCAGGGTCTCATCACTGCTTTTGGCAGATGATGTCGTCTTGTTGGCTTCATCGGCCAGTGACCTCTAACACTCACTGGATTGGTTCACAGCTGTGTGAAGCAGCTGGAATGAGGATCAACACCTCTAAATCTGAGGCCATGGTTCTCAGCAGGAAACCAATGGATTGCCTACTCCGGGTAGGGAATACGGTCTTGCCCCAAGTGAAGGAGTTCAAGTACCTTGGGGTCTTGTTCACGAGTGAGGGGACAATGAAGCATGAGATTGGCCGGAGAATCGACACAGCAGGGGCGGTGTTGCATTCACTCTAACGTACTGTTATGATGAAAAGGGAGCTGAGCCAAAAGGCAAAGCTCTTGATCTACTGGTCAATCTGTGTTCCTACTCTAACCTGTGGTCATGATGGTTGGGTCATGACCGAAAGAAGTAGATCGTGGGTACAAGAGGCCAAAATGGGCTTCCTTAGGAGGGTGGCTGGTGTCTCCCTTAGAGATAGGTTGAGAAGTTTGGTCATCTGTTGGGAGCTCGAAGTAGAGCCACTGTGCCTTCGCGTTGAAAGGAGCCAGCAAAGGTGGTTTGGGCATCTGGTAGGGAAGCCTCCTGGGCACCTTCCTAAGGAGGTGTTCCAGGCACGTCCACCGGGGAGGAGACCACTCTCCTTGATAGGGGTTCCGTGGACCTCTTCTATGAATTCTGATCTTTAGTTCTTTCCATGGATTTTTATTGGATTGAAGTTAGCTGATTGGCTGGGCCATTCTGGCAGCTTTATTTTCATTTTCCAAAACCAAGTGAGAGTTTCCTTGGCTGTGTGTCTGGCATCACTGTCTTGCTGAAATGTCCACAGTCATTTCATTTTTCTGGTAGAAAATTGTGTATTTCTCCATTCATCTTTCATTCAATCATATGAAGTTTGCCAGTGCCGGATGCTAACAAACAGCACTACACACAATGTTCCCATCTTCAATCAATCAATCAACTTTTTTCTTATATAGCGCCAAATCACAACAAACAGTTGCCCCAAGGCGCTCGCATCTTCAAACTTCATTGTTGGTGCCTTTTATGGTGTGTATTGTGGCATTCAAAGAGTTCAATTTTGGTCTCATTTTACCAGACTATATACTTCCAGTATTTCACAGGCTTGTCTAAATGTTGTGCAGTAAACTTTAAACAAGCTTCAAAATGTTTTTTTCTTCAGCAATGGAGTCTTGTGTGGTGAGAGTACATATATGCCACAGTGGTTGAGAGCATGACTTATTGTTTTCTTTGAAACTATTGTACCTGTTAATTCCATTCCTTTCTGAAGCAGTCCTTGGCTCTTGAACAACTGTTCTGATAATTATTCCAGTCCTCTTTCACCAATATTGCAAGGAGCACCTGGTCGTGGCCGTTTATGGTGAAATGATGTTCTTTCCACTTTCAGATTATGGCCCCAACAGTGCTTACTGGAACATACAGAGGTTTAAAAATCCTTGTGTAACCAATACCATCAGTATGTTTTACAACAATAAGGTTTCAAAGATCTTGGGAGTTTGCGTTTTCCCCAACATGAGATGGTTCTTGTGTGACACCTTGGTCATGAGACACCACAGAGCTTTCTCTTATCGTGCCCCTGTTCTTTGGAATGATCTCCCTGCCTCAATAAAACAGTCAGATTCAGTAGAGACTTTCAAGTCCAGACTTAAGACGGCTAGCATACTGGCATAGTATGTTACTATGCTTTTTACTCTTTTAAATTCATTTTATTAGCAAACGGAGCAGGCCGTGGCCTCAACTTTATCCAAATTCTGGGTCTTTTAGTGAAGCTTAGGGCTAGTGGCCAGTGATCACCTTTTTCTTGTTGCTTAATGCTGACATATTATATTGTATTTGTTGTCTTTCTGATGCCTATGTTTTTTTTTTTTCTTTTCTCTCTGTTTGAGGTGTGGCTCCATCCAGAAATGTGTGTGGTATCTCTTCCTGAAATCCTCCTGTCCTGTGCACCAGAAACATTTCCTGTATATTCTTTTTGTAATTGTTTTGTAATTTCTGTCGGTAGCATGGCCCAAGCAGAGGGTCACCCCTTTGAGTCTGGTCTGCTTCAGGTTTCTTCCTCAGAGGGAGTTTTTCCTTACCACTGTCGCCTGTGTGCTTGCTCTGGGGGTTGGTAAGGTTAGACCTTACTTGTGTGAAGTGCCTTGAGGCAACTTTGTTGTGATTTGCTGCTATATTAATGAAAATAAATTGAAATTGAAACATTGAAAACAACTTTTTGTAGGCCATCAGTTGGGACTAAACCAACTGATATTAATTTGCACTGACAAGGGGCAGGATTGCAATCTAATTCATAATAGATTTCATCTGGTGTCTTGGCTTTCCATTCCTTTTTGCACCTCCCTTTCTTCAGGTTTTAAATACTTTTTCACTGTGTTATTTCACATTATTACACATAATTTATGGACATTATGGTTTGATTTCTTTGCGTGTGTGGATGACTTCGGTTGTTATTGATATCTGGTGAAACTTTCATGTCAGTACCACCTTTCGAAATATACTGTCTTTGCAGAGAACAATGGTGACATGTTCAAGTACTTATTTCACCCCGTTGTAGATGGGAAAGTGCTCTATAAATGCAGTCCATTTACCAATTTTATTGTAAAGTCGTGCTTTGGTGTGGGCATTAATATTTATGAGCTCCTTATTTCCTCAGAAATCTAGCATGAATGTGACCTAAGGAATGGGACATAAAACTACCACAGGGGTGGAATTACAGGAAGCAACTGCCCCCTACTGTAGAGCATTGCCTCTTCAGCTGCCCTCCTAACTTTTTGTTCTGTAAACAATACTTATAAAATCAGTCCAACACTATGTCCAGAAGGTCCTCAAAGCACTGAAACAAAGGACATGTTGACCAAAAGTGAAAAATTGTAAACATAACCATAGCTACATGCCACTGTGATGCACAGTGGTGGTTCTACACTGAATTACCATTTTTTTATTATTAATATATTAATATTTTAGAAGTGCCCCCGAAAGAAATGTGGCTCAGAGTTCTGGTTCTGTGCTGCGTCCTAGGTGGACAGAGCCAAAGCAGAGCAGAGGACATGGGAGGACAGCGCCTGTCCACGGTTTCCTGCCACACACGGAGAGAATTCGGCTGCACCCACCTGGGGATAAAGCTTAATCCTCTCCGTGTGCAGCAGGACATGTCACACAATTCAGAAAAAACGTGCAGGAATTATTCGCCTGTATTTATAATGTTATGAATGAGATGTGCGTTATTTGGAAGGAAGTCGAGGTGTAACTGACTTTAGCCCACAACCCCCTCCCCCCCCCCACTTGTCCCTCACGTTAGAGAAACTCAGAGGTGAACTGTCCTCCATGTGCAGTGTGCCATCCTCTTTCGTTCACCGTCATCTCACTGCTTCAGCGAGCAGGGGCACCAGCAGCTGCCTACAGGGGGCGCCAATTTACCAATTCTACACACACTGACAAGAAAACCGTGTTGCGGTGGACATTTTTTTTTTTTAAGTGCTTGTCTCCACGGTGCCGCTTCTCCATAAATGCCGCCCAGGGCAATGGCCCGCATGGCCCATATCAGAAACCGCCACTAGTGATGCACATGTTGACAGGCTCTCATGACATGGTGAAAAATAAAAACACATATCACTTTTGGAACGCATTCAGCTGTGCCTCAGTGCACACTGCAGACACTATCAGCCAGTCTACCCCTTGTGAAATATCCGTCTGATCATGTGAACGGCGAGCTGGCGAAGCAAATCTCACGTCCACCACATGAGATATACGTAGTCCACATGACCCGGTGTCCTTCAGTGCACTGCGCGCAGGTTGGGCAGGAACAGAAGGATGATAATTTTTGCATTGGCTGCTCTTTACAACAGGAATTAAATATCTTAACAAACAAAATGAAGTCCATTTGATTCCTCAATTCTAAGACAGATCATCAAGTCACCAAGCATCAGTCACACATCATTACCAGTAACATGATTGTCTTACATTTAAACAGTACATTCATTGTTCTTATAATATTCTGTGCTCTCTCATTATTTGGGCCTTACATATTTTCTTTGATTTATGTACATTGGTACAACATTTAATTGCTTCCTCTGCTGTGTAAGTGTGATATGGTATCACACATCTCACGTGCTTGCACTGTGTTCATCCATGTGCACAAAACTGTCGCCGAGGTATCGTACGGCATCCGTACACAGCTGTCCAACTGTCTGTTCCTCCCGACTGCAGATGGAATTTTTCTGATTTCACCCAGTTGGCCTTTTTCAGCCTGTTTCAGTCTCCTTCGACCAAAGAGTGTGTCATGTGTGAAGGGGCCATAAGAGCTGCCTCTGAGCTATAAACACCATGAGAGTTGGAGTTGCTGGGCTCAGCAACTATCATAAAAGCAACCAAGCCCCTAATTATGTCTAATTTTGTGATTAATTAAAACATCTTACACTAAGACAATGAAAAAAATTCATCCCTTTTGCAGTTGTCATGGATGGGGGAAATATCTATCGAGAGCGATTTTTTTTTTTAATACCAGGCTGTAAACACAATTATTCTGTTTGAAAGTTGAACATTTTAACTTTAATGAGATCCTGCTCACTTTTTGAGGTAGCCTCAAATGGGGAGTCAAAGAACTGCAGCTTTTTCTTCTGTGTGGGCTTCATTTGAAATCACTGACGCTTAGCACTTGGCTTTAATCTCTGAGAGGATTGACTTTTTTAACCATGAGTTATTTCCTATCTCTTTTTTTGTACAGCTTGTGCATTACTTGCAAAATATCAATTTCACGACATCAACTGGTGACCAGGTGGTATTTGATGAGAATGGTGATTCCTTACCAATCTATGACATTGTTAACTGGCAGTGGCTCCCTGATGGAACAATAAAGGTTGAAAATGTGGGTGTGGTTCAGACAACAGCCTGGGAAGGTGAAGAGCTCAAACTTGAAGACAGAATCCACTGGAACTTGCAGTTCAAAGAGGTCACATGCCATATTTACATGATTTTATGGAAGAGTAACGAACAGTATGAAAATATTGTCGAGAAAGGAAATGTGTTCTGTTTCTGTAGCCACCCCAATCAGTGTGCAGTGAAAGCTGTCCACCTGGCACACACATGGCAAGAAAGAAGGGTGAGCCTCTGTGCTGTTTCGACTGTGTGCCATGTTCTGAGGGAAAGATCAGCAATGAGACAGGTTGGTGTTAAAAAAGAAAGAAAAAGGCACCTTTTGAAGAATAAAATTAAAATAAATTTTCTCTTTTCAGACTCTATGGACTGCACCAGTTGTCCAGAGGACTTTTGGCCTAATCCCCAGCGTGATCAATGTGTTTCGAAAGGAATTGAGTTCCTGTCCTACCATGAGCCTCTGGGTATCTGCTTGACAACTGCCTCATTGCTGGGGACAGTTATCTGTGCTGTTGTCCTCGGGATTTTCACATATTATCGTAGTACACCGATAGTACGAGCCAACAATTCAGAACTGAGCTTCCTGCTCATAATTTCAATAAAGTTGTGCTTCCTGTGCTCGCTGCTGTTCATAGGCCGGCCTCAGCTGTGGACATGTCAGCTGAGACATGCAGCGTTTGGGATCAGCTTTGTGCTTTGTGTCTCATGTATCCTGGTAAAAACCATGGTGGTTGTGGCTGTGTTTAAGTCCTCCAAACCAGGAGCTGGAACCAGACTGAAATGGTTTGGTACCAGACAACAGAGAGGGACAGTTCTGGTTTTGAGTTCTGTCCAGGCAGTAATCTGCACTGTTTGGCTTGTCTCTTCCTCTCCATCTCCTCATAAAAACACTCAATATCACAATGACAAAATAGTTTATGAATGTGTTGTTGGATCCACAGCTGGTTTTGCAGTGTTATTGGGTTATATTGGCTTTCTGGCTGTCCTCAGCTTCCTGCTTGCATTTCTGGCCAGGAATCTTCCTGACAGTTTTAATGAGGCTAAACTCATCACTTTCAGCATGCTGATATTCTGTGCTGTGTGGGTGGCATTTGTCCCGACTTATATCAGCTCTCCTGGTAAATATGCAGATGCAGTGGAAGTATTTGCCATCCTGGCGTCCAGTTTTGGCCTCTTGGTTGCACTGTTTGGACCCAAATGTTACATTATCCTCGTAAGACCTGAGAATAACACAAAGAAGGCAATCATGAGCCGAGATATTAAGGCTTAACCCTCTGGGCTCCAGGGGTGTTTTCTCAATTATACCATATTTTCTGTAATTCCCATGTGTTGCATATCAAAATGTTTTCATCCAATCTCTGCTTTTGGAATATTTGTCACATGTTTGTCTAGAACACTGTATGTAGAAATATCTAAATCTGAAAACAATGAAATCTTTTTTTAACCATACTGCCCATGTGTTGCATATCAAAATGTTTTCTCCAATCTCTGCTTTTGCAATATGTGTCACGTTTGCATGTAGAAATACTTTATATATTTAAATCTGAAAACAATGAAATCCATTTTTAGAAAATTCTTTAAATATTTATTGAAAATACACCTTTCTTCATGTGGAGGAACTGTTTTGGTGCTAGAAACAGGTTAGTCAAAGTTTCTGTATCAGTGTAAATAAAAGTAAAATGTAATCATTTACCTTTTCCAGTTTGATATTTTGTGTCATCTTTCTGACCAGAAATGTAATGTTCTTAAACATCTGTCACTGGACAAAAAAGCCCATTCACGTTATATATAATATATAAGTCCCTTTGGTTGCTCCCTTGTTTGCACTCGGGGTTGCCACAGCAAATCAAAGATAGATCTGCATATATATACAGTGAGGAAAATAAGTATTTGAACACCCTGCGGTTTTGCAAGTTCTCCCAATAGAAATCATGGAGGGGTCTGAAATTTTCATCTTAGGTGCATGTCCACTGTGAGAGACATAATCTAAAAAAAAAAAACCGTAAATCTCAATGTATGATTTTTTTTTTAAATAATGTATTTGTATGTTACTGCTACAAATAATATTTGAACACCTACCAACCAGCAAGAATTCTGGCTCACACAGATCTGTTAATTTTTCTTTAAGAAGCCCTCTTATTCTGCACTCTTTTCCTATATTAATTGCACCTGTTTGAACTTGTTACCTGTATAAAAGACACCTGTTCACACACTCAATCAATCACACTCCAACCTGTCCACCGTAGCCAAGACCAAAGAGCTGTCAAAGGACACCAGGGACAAAACTGTAGACGCGCACAAGGCTGGGATGGACTACAGGACAACAGGCAAGCAGCTTGGTAGAAGACAACTGTTATGATTATTTATTAGAAAGTGAAGAAACACAACATGACTGTCAATCTCCCTCGGTCTGGGATTCCATGCAAAATCTCACTTTGTGGGGTAAGGATGATCCTGAGAAAGCTCAGAACTACACAGGAGGACCTGGTCAATGACCTGAAGAGAGCAGGGACCACAGTAACAAAGATTACATTAGTAACACATGATGCTGTCATGGTTTAAAATCCTGCAGGGCAGCAAGGTCCCCCTGCTCAAGCCAGCACATGTCCAGGCACGTTTGAAGTTCACCAGTGACCATCTGGATGACCCAGAGGAGGCATGGGAGAAGGTCACATGGTCAGATGAGACCAAAATAGAGCTTTTTGGAATCAACTCCACTTACCATGTTTAGAGGATGAGAACAACCCCAAGAAAACCATCCCAACCGTGAAGCACAGGGGTGGAAACAACATACTCTGGGGGTGCTCTTCTGCAAAGGGGACAGGACAACTGCACCGTATTGAAGGGAGGATGGATGGGGTCATGTATTGCGAGATTTTGGCAAACAACCTCCTTCCCTCAGTAAGAGCACTGAAGATGCGTCATGGCTGGGTCTTCCAGCATGGCAATGACCCCAAACACACAGCCAGGGCAACTAAGGAGGGGCTCCATAAGAAGCATTTCAAGGTCCTGGAGTGGCCTGGCCAGTCTCCAGACCTGAACTCAATAGAAAATCTTTGGAGGGAGCTGAAACTCCAAACCTGAAAGATCTAGAGAAGATGTACGGAGGAGTGGACCAAAATCCCTGTTGAAGTGTATGCAAACCTGGTGAAAAACTACAGGAAACGTTTGACCTCTGTAATTGCAAACAAAGGCTACTGTACCAAATATTAACATTGATCTTTACAGGTGTTCAAATACTTATTTGCAGCAGTAACATACAAATAAATTATTTAAAAAAATCATACATTGTGATTTCTGGATTTTTTTTTTTTTTTTAGATTATGTCTCTCACAGTGGACATGCACTAAGATGAAAATTTCAGACCCCTCCATGATTTATTATTGGGAGAAATTGCAAAATTGCAGGGTGTTCAAATACTTATTTTCCTCACTGTATATATATATATATATATATATATATATATAGAGAGAGAGAGAGAGAGAGAGAGAGAGAGAGAGAGAGAGAGAGAGAGAGAGAGAGAACTCGGGTACCTGGGAGAACTAGGGCACCTGAGACAACTAGGCCTGGGGGTAGGGACTTGACCATGGTTAATAACTTGGCCCTGTTTGAGGTTAGGTTTGGGTAAGCGGTGGGATTAGCCTTGGGTCCAGTTCACACCTGGGACTGAGTTCTCTTGTTGCATGTGCCATTCTGACAGCTTCAATTTGATGCTGTAACAATGAATTTGTCAACATACAGTTGTGCTCAACAGTGTCATGTCACGATTATGATACCTTCAAATAAACTGTTGCCCCACTAATATACAGTTACAGTGGTGGCCACAGCTAACCAAAACATTAGCTTCGACAACCACTAATCCACTAACTGAAAAGTTTACTTTCATAACGCTAAACCGATAATCTCAGAAAAAAATTAGTCGAAGTTACAGCTAACTGCTAACAGCTAACCATAAGGATTAACTTGGCACACTGTTAGTGACTTTTAGCACCGCAGAGACTTCGGAATAAATTCAATGCAGCACTTGAGTCTTTAAACACCTTCTCGGCTACACCAAAAACATATCGCTTACCTTTCACGGTGGCAGTGTAGATAAAATGCAAGGCACTTTCACTCATGGTTTTATTTATAAATGGACTATTACAGACAGTTTATCAACTCTGCAACTCTGTCATTTTTACAATTTGAAAACATCGCACTTTTAAAGTAATGAAGAAGAAAGAATAAAGAAGGTTTGAGCGTTAAACCGACACAAAGTGCCAAAAAGCATTACAGGAAATCAGACTCGTCCTATTACCCCCCCATCAAAACGCATAGAACACTACCATCTACTGGATGGGATTGTGAAAAGCAGCCAACATGCTGAGTTACACTTCACAAACAAAAATTTCAGTTTTGCTTTTTTTTTTTTTTTTACAAATGGAAAAAAAATATGTATTTACAAAATAGAAATCAATTTGTAAAAACCAACACACAAGTTACAAATTGATTTTGTCCTGGCACCAAAATTATTTATTTTGTATATCAATGATTTATGTAAAGTTTTGGATGTGTTTAAAGCAGTTCTCTTTGCAGATGACAAACCTATTTTGTTCAGGAGATAATTTGCAACAATTATTAGTTGATTTGGGATGTGAAATGATTAAGTTGAAGAGTTGGTTTGATATGAATAAATTTACATTAAATTGATCTAAAACTAAAATAATGTTATTTGGAAATCATGAAAAAGATGAACAAATACAGTTAAACATACAGAGGCAAACACAGTATGTGTCAAAGAGAACAAGTTGTTAGGTGTGATCATCAATGAGAGAATTAACTGGAAAGCTCATGTTCAACATATTCAAAAGAAAGTATCAAAAAGTATTGCAGTATTAAATAGGGCAAAGCATATTCTTGATGGTAAATCACTACATACTCTGTATTGCACATTGATTGCACTTTACCTGACTTACTCTGCTGAAGTATGGGGCAACAACTATAAAACTACAGTGCAGCCATTATTCATCCTTCAAAAAAGGGCATTAAGAATAATTCACAATGCAGGGTATCGGGATCATACCAATCCATTGTTCATTAAATCAAAGATTTTATAACTCTATGACATGATTTCATTTAAGACTATTCAATTGATGTATAAAGTAAAAAATAATCAATTGCCATTTAGAGTACAAGAATATTTTATGCAAAGAGAAGGGGTATATCATTTAAGGGGTTTGTATCATTTTAAAATTGCTGGCGCGAGGACTACCAGGAAATGCTTCTGTGTCTCTACTTGTGGCCCAAGAAACAATAGAATAAGCTACCTGAGAAACTCAAACGGTGCCCAAATATCAGCCAGTTTAAATATTTATACAAAGAAATGGTGTTCTCCGGATATGTATCTGATGGACAATGTTGAGTTTGTGTTGTATGATGAATCTGCTTCATTTGAATATTTACGATTGAATATGTAACTAGAATGAAATAAGAGCTATTGTGAAATACTCACTTCCCTCAGCTGTAGTTATGAGCTGCTACTGTTCAGACTTATTAACGTGTATGAACTGGCACATAGCTTGGGTTGATTTGACTGTACAGGTGGCTATAGGCATTGATAAGCGTTGCTTCTGCCTACACCTTTTGGGCACCATGTACAGTAGATTGTTTTCTTGTTCTTTCTTTCCTGTAACTTTTTTGTTTGTTTGCTTTGTGTTATTTTGTTTTTGTATTGATTTTGTGGTGTGTAAATGAATGATTTTATTTATTAATTTATTTGTAAGCATTGGTGCCTAATAAATTCCAATTCACATTCAATCAATCAATCAATTTTTTTATATAGCGCCAAATTACAACAAACAGTTGCCCCAAGGCGCTTTATATTGTAAGGCAAGGCCATACAATAATTATGTAAAACCCCAACGGTCAAAACGACCCCCTGTGAGCAAGCACTTGGCTACAGTGGGAAGGAAAAACTCCCTTTTAACAGGAAGAAACCTCCAGCAGAACCAGGCTCAGGGAGGGGCAGTCTTCTGCTGGGACTGGTTGGGGCTGAGGGAGAGAACCAGGAAAAAGACATGCTGTGGAGGGGAGCAGAGATCGATCACTAATGATTAAATGCAGAGTGGTGCATACAGAGCAAAAAGAGAAAGAAACAGTGCATCATGGGAACCCCCCAGCAGTCTACGTCTATAGCAGCATAACTAAGGGATGGTTCAGGGTCACCTGATCCAGCCCTAACTATAAGCTTTAGCAAAAAGGAAAGTTTTAAGCCTAATCTTAAAAGTAGAGAGGGTGTCTGTCTCCCTGATCTGAATTGGGAGCTGGTTCCACAGGAGAGGAGCCTGAAAGCTGAAGGCTCTGCCTCCCATTCTACTCTTACAAACCCTAGGAACTACAAGTAAGCCTGCAGTCTGAGAGCGAAGCGCTCTATTGGGGTGATATGGTACTACGAGGTCCCTAAGATAAGATGGGACCTGATTATTCAAAACCTTATAAGTAAGAAGAAGAATTTTAAATTCTATTCTAGAATTAACAGGAAGCCAATGAAGAGAGGCCAATATGGGTGAGATATGCTCTCTCCTTCTAGTCCCCGTCAGTACTCTAGATGCAGCATTTTGAATTAACTGAAGGCTTTTTAGGGAACTTTTAGGACAACCTGATAATAATGAATTACAACAGTCCAGCCTAGAGGAAATAAATGCATGAATTAGTTTTTCAGCATCACTCTGAGACAAGACCGTTTTGATTTTAGAGATATTGCGTAAATGCAAAAAAGCAGTCCTACATATTTGTTTAATATGCGCTTTGAATGACATATCCTGATCAAAAATGACTCCAAGATTTCTCACAGTATTACTAGAGGTCAGGGTAATGCCATCCAGAGTAAGGATCTGGTTAGACACCATGTTTCTAAGATTTGTGGGGCCAAGTACAATAACTTCAGTTTTATCTGAGTTTAAAAGCAGGAAATTAGAGGTCATCCATGTCTTTATGTCTGTAAGACAATCCTGCAGTTTAGCTAATTGGTGTGTGTCCTCTGGCTTCATGGATAGATAAAGCTGGGTATCATCTGCGTAACAATGAAAATTTAAGCAATACCGTCTAATAATACTGCCTAAGGGAAGCATGTATAAAGTGAATAAAATTGGTCCTAGCACAGAACCTTGTGGAACTCCATAATTAACTTTAGTCTGTGAAGAAGATTCCCCATTTACATGAACAAATTGTAATCTATTAGACAAATATGATTCAAACCACCGCAGCGCAGTGCCTTTAATACCTATGGCATGCTCTAATCTCTGTAATAAAATTTTATGGTCAACAGTATCAAAAGCAGCACTGAGGTCTAACAGAACAAGCACAGAGATGAGTCCACTGTCCGAGGCCATAAGAAGATCATTTGTAACCTTCACTAATGCTGTTTCTGTACTATGATGAATTCTAAAACCTGACTGAAACTCTTCAAATAGACCATTCCTCTGCAGATGATCAGTTAGCTGTTTTACAACTACCCTTTCAAGAATTTTTGAGAGAAAAGGAAGGTTGGAGATTGGCCTATAATTAGCTAAGATAGCTGGGTCAAGTGATGGCTTTTTAAGTAATGGTTTAATTACTGCCACCTTAAAAGCCTGTGGTACATAGCCAACTAACAAAGATAGATTGATCATATTTAAGATCGAAGCATTAAATAATGGTAGGGCTTCCTTGAGCAGCCTGGTAGGAATGGGGTCTAATAAACATGTTGATGGTTTGGATGAAGTAACTAATGAAAATAACTCAGACAGAACAATCGGAGAGAAAGAGTCTAACCAAATACCGGCATCACTGAAAGCAGCCAAAGATAACGATACGTCTTTGGGATGGTTATGAGTAATTTTTTCTCTAATAGTTAAAATTTTGTTAGCAAAGAAAGTCATGAAGTCATTACTAGTTAAAGTTAATGGAATACTCAGCTCAATAGAGCTCTGACTCTTTGTCAGCCTGGCTACAGTGCTGAAAAGAAACCTGGGGTTGTTCTTATTTTCTTCAATTAGTGATGAGTAGAAAGATGTCCTAGCTTTACGGAGGGCTTTTTTATAGAGCAACATACTCTTTTTCCAGGCTAAGTGAAGATCTTCTAAATTAGTGAGACGCCATTTCCTCTCCAACTTACGGGTTATCTGCTTTAAGCTACGAGTTTGTGAGTTATACCACGGAGTCAGACACTTCTGATTTAAAGCTCTCTTTTTCAGAGGAGCTACAGCATCCAAAGTTGTCTTCAATGAGGATGTAAAACTATTAACAAGATACTCTATCTCCCTTACAGAGTTTAGGTAGCTACTCTGCACTGTGTTGGTATATGGCATTAGAGAACATAAAGAAGGAATCATATCCTTAAACCTAGTTACAGCGCTTTCTGAAAGACTTCTAGTGTAATGAAACTTATTCCCCACTGCTGGGTAGTCCATCAGAGTAAATGTAAATGTTATTAAGAAATGATCAGACAGAAGGGAGTTTTCAGGGAATACTGTTAAGTCTTCTATTTCCATACCATAAGTCAGAACAAGATCTAAGATATGATTAAAGTGGTGGGTGGACTCATTTACTTTTTGAGCAAAGCCAATAGAGTCTAATAATAGATTAAATGCAGTGTTGAGGCTGTCATTCTCAGCATCTGTGTGGATGTTAAAATCGCCCACTATAATTATCTTATCTGAGCTAAGCACTAAGTCAGACAAAAGGTCTGAAAATTCACAGAGAAACTCACAGTAACGACCAGGTGGACGATAGATAATAACAAATAAAACTGGTTTTTGGGACTTCCAATTTGGATGGACAAGACTAAGAGTCAAGCTTTCAAATGAATTAAAGCTCTGTCTGGGTTTTTGATTAATTAATAAGCTGGAATGGAAGATTGCTGCTAATCCTCCGCCCCGGCCCGTGCTACGAGCATTCTGACAGTTAGTGTGACTCGGGGGTGTTGACTCATTTAAACTAACATATTCATCCTGCTGTAACCAGGTTTCTGTTAGGCAGAATAAATCAATACGTTGATCAATTATTATATCATTTACCAACAGGGACTTAGAAGAGAGAGACCTAATGTTTAACAGACCACATTTAACTGTTTTAGTCTGTGGTGCAGTTGAAGGTGCTATATTATTTTTTCTTTTTGAATTTTTATGCTTAAATAGATTTTTGCTGGTTATTGGTAGTCTGGGAGCAGGCACCGTCTCTACGGGGATGGGGTAATGAGGGGATGGCAGGGGGAGAGAAGCTGCAGAGAGGTGTGTAAGACTACAACTCTGCTCCCTGGTCCCAACCCTGGATAGTCACGGTTTGGAGGATTTAAGAAAATTGGCCAGATTTCTAGAAATGAGAGCTGCTCCATCCAAAGTGGGATGGATGCCGTCTCTCCTAACAAGACCAGGTTTTCCCCAGAAGCTTTGCCAATTATCTATGAAGCCCACCTCATTTTTTGGACACCACTCAGACAGCCAGCAATTCAAGGAGAACATGCGGCTAAACATGTCACTCCCGGTCTGATTGGGGAGGGGCCCAGAGAAAACTACAGAGTCCGACATTGTTTTTGCAAAGTTACACACCGATTTAATGTTAATTTTAGTGACCTCCGATTGGCGTAACCGGGTGTCATTACTGCCGACGTGAATTACAGTCTTACCAAATTTACGCTTAGCCTTAGCCAGCAGTTTCTGGTTGCTGGTGTCGCTAACTTCACATTTCGCAAAACAGAGTCGCCAATAACCAGAGTTTGATCCTCGGCGGGTGTGTCGTCGAGTGGGGAAAAACGGTTAGAAATGTGAACGGGTTGGCGGTGTACACGGGGCTTCTGTTTAGGGCTACGCTTCCTCCTCACAGTCACCCAGTCAGCCTGCTTTCCCGGCTGCTCAGGATCTGCCAGGGGGTAACTAACGGCGGCTAAGCTACCTTGGTCCGCACCGACTACAGGGGCCTGGCTAGCTGTAGAATTTTCCACGGTGCGGAGCCGAGTCTCCAATTCGCCCAGCCTGGCCTCCAAAACTACGAATAAGCTACACTTATTACAAGTACCATTACTGCTAATGGAGGCCGAGGAATAACTAAACATTTCACACCCAGAGCAGAAAAGTGCGGGAGAGACAGGAGAAGCCGCCATGCTAAATCGACTAAGAGCTAGTAGCTACGCTAAGCTAGCGGATTCCTAAAAACACGCAAAGTGAATAATGTGTAAATAATTTAGAGGTGATTCAGCAGAAGGAGTGCTTTAGTTAAGGCACGTAAAGATTACACTGAGAAACAAATTGTAATCTAGATAACTAGATCAATCTAACTGTGCAGATTAAACAGCTAACAGATACAGAAAAACACCGCTGTGCTCCGGAACAGGAAGTGATACAATACCGCAGTGAGAGCCAACCACCAGTAGAGGTCCACTAATATTACAGCAAGAGTCCAATCCTGTCGGCTTTCGTGTTAAACATAAAATTTTGCTGATTGTTTTTAAGTGTCTGCAGTGTATAGGCCCAATGTATCTGAGTGAGCTCTTGCTGTTTTACACTCCACATAGGGCTCTGAGGTCAGCTGACCAGCTTCTCCTGGCTGTTCCTAAAGCCAGGCTTAAATCCAGAGGTGATAGAGCCTTTTCTGTGGCAGTGCCATGACTCTGGA
Organism: Thalassophryne amazonica; assembly: GCF_902500255.1. Taxonomy (NCBI): domain Eukaryota; kingdom Metazoa; phylum Chordata; class Actinopteri; order Batrachoidiformes; family Batrachoididae; genus Thalassophryne; species Thalassophryne amazonica. The sequence goes on along the minus strand of NC_047106.1, from coordinate 91,188,969 downwards.
ATGATCTTCTACTGACTGTCAGGTCCTCAGAATCTGACAGTTTAGGTCCAGACTGAAAACCCATGTCATTCAACACTAACTAAGTGGTATATGCTTTGCTCTGCTATTTTGCTATGTATTTTTAGATTTGTTATTATTTTCCTTTGTTAGTATTTTTTTACAGTTTAGTATTGCTATTATTGTGAAGCACTTTGGTCAGCTACAGCTGTGTTTACATGTGCTATATAAGTAAACTTGAATTGAACAGAATTTCTTCAATCACAGCCAGATAAGCCTAGAAATTCTTCTGGGTTGTGTGGGTGTCTTGGTGGCTTGCCTCACTTTTCTCTTTCTGCGGTATTGTATCACTTCCTGTTCCGGAGCACAGCGGTGTTTTTCTGTATCTGTTAGCTGTTTAATCTGCGCAGTTAGATTGATCTAGTTATCTAGATTACGATTTGTTTCCCAGTGTAATCTTTACGTGCCTTAACTAAAGCACTCCTTCTGCTGAATCACCTCTAAATTATTTACACATTATTCACTTTGCGTGTTTTTAGGAATCCGCTAGCTTAGCGTAGCTACTAGCTCTTAGCCGATTTAGCATGGCGGCTTCTCCTGTCTCTCCCGCACTTTTCTGCTCTGGGTGTGAAATGTTTAGTTATTCCTCGGCCTCCTTTAGCAGTAACGGTACTTGTAATAAGTGTAGCTTATTCGTAGCTTTGGAGGCCAGGCTGGGCGAATTGGAGACTCGGCTCCGCACCGTGGAAAATTCTACAGCTAGCCAGGCCCCTGTAGTCGGTGCGGACCAAGGTAGCTTAGCCGCCGTTAGTTCCCCCCTGGCAGATCCCGAGCAGCCGGGAAAGCAGGCCGACTGGGTGACTGTGAGGAGGAAGCGTAGCCCTAAACAGAAGCCCCGTGTACACCGCCAACCCGTTCACATCTCTAACCGTTTATCCCCACTCGACGACACACCCGCCGAGGATCAAACTCTGGTTATTGGCGACTCTGTTTTGAGAAATGTGAAGTTAGCGACACCAGCAACCATAGTCAATTGTCTTCCGGGGGCCAGAGCAGGCGACATTGAAGGAAATTTGAAACTGCTGGCTAAGGTTAAGCGTAAATTTGGTAAGATTGTAATTCACGTCGGCAGTAATGACACCCGGTTACGCCAATCGGAGGTCACTAAAATTAACATTAAATCGTGTGTAACTTTGCAAAAACAATGTCGGACTCTGTAGTTTTCTCTGGGCCCCTCCCCAATCAGACCGGGAGTGACATGTTTAGCCGCATGTTCTCCTTGAATTGCTGGCTGTCTGAGTGGTGTCCAAAAAATGAGGTGGGCTTCATAGATAATTGGCAAAGCTTCTGGGGAAAACCTGGTCTTGTTAGGAGAGACGGCATCCATCCCACTTTGGATGGAGCAGCTCTCATTTCTAGAAATCTGGCCAATTTTCTTAAATCCTCCAAACCGTGACTATCCAGGGTTGGGACCAGGAAGCAGAGTTGTAGTCTTACACACCTCTCTGCAGCTTCTCTCCCCCTGCCATCCCCTCATTACCCCATCCCTGTAGAGACGGTGCCTGCTCCCAGACTACCAATAACCAGCAAAAATCTATTTAAGCATAAAAATTCAAAAAGAAAAAATAATATAGCACCTTCAACTGCACCACAGACTAAAACAGTTAAATGTGGTCTATTAAACATTAGGTCTCTCTCTTCTAAGTCCCTGTTGGTAAATGATATAATAATTGATCAACATATTGATTTATTCTGCCTTACAGAAACCTGGTTACAGCAGGATGAATATGTTAGTTTAAATGAGTCAACACCCCCGAGTCACACTAACTGTCAGAATGCTCGTAGCACGGGCCGGGGCGGAGGATTAGCAGCAATCTTCCATTCCAGCTTATTAATTAATCAAAAACCCAGACAGAGCTTTAATTCATTTGAAAGCTTGACTCTTAGTCTTGTCCATCCAAATTGGAAGTCCCAAAAACCAGTTTTATTTGTTATTATCTATCGTCCACCTGGTCGTTACTGTGAGTTTCTCTGTGAATTTTCAGACCTTTTGTCTGACTTAGTGCTTAGCTCAGATAAGATAATTATAGTGGGCGATTTTAACATCCACACAGATGCTGAGAATGACAGCCTCAACACTGCATTTAATCTATTATTAGACTCTATTGGCTTTGCTCAAAAAGTAAATGAGTCCACCCACCACTTTAATCATATCTTAGATCTTGTTCTGACTTATGGTATGGAAATAGAAGACTTAACAGTATTCCCTGAAAACTCCCTTCTGTCTGATCATTTCTTAATAACATTTACATTTACTCTGATGGACTACCCAGCAGTGGGGAATAAGTTTCATTACACTAGAAGTCTTTCAGAAAGCGCTGTAACTAGGTTTAAGGATATGATTCCTTCTTTATGTTCTCTAATGCCATATACCAACACAGTGCAGAGTAGCTACCTAAACTCTGTAAGTGAGATAAAGTATCTCGTCAATAGTTTTACATCCTCATTGAAGACAACTTTGGATGCTGTAGCTCCTCTAAAAAAGAGAGCTTTAAATCAGAAGTGCCTGACTCCGTGGTATAACTCACAAACTCGTAGCTTAAAGCAGATAACCCGTAAGTTGGAGAGGAAATGGCGTCTCACTAATTTAGAAGATCTTCACTTAGCCTGGAAAAAGAGTCTGTTGCTCTATAAAAAAGCCCTCCGTAAAGCTAGGACATCTTTCTACTCATCACTAATTGAAGAAAATAAGAACAACCCCAGGTTTCTTTTCAGCACTGTAGCCAGGCTGACAAAGAGTCAGAGCTCTATTGAGCTGAGTATTCCATTAACTTTAACTAGTAATGACTTCATGACTTTCTTTGCTAACAAAATTTTAACTATTAGAGAAAAAATTACTCATAACCATCCCAAAGACGTATCGTTATCTTTGGCTGCTTTCAGTGATGCCGGTATTTGGTTAGACTCTTTCTCTCCGATTGTTCTGTCTGAGTTATTTTCATTAGTTACTTCATCCAAACCATCAACATGTTTATTAGACCCCATTCCTACCAGGCTGCTCAAGGAAGCCCTACCATTATTTAATGCTTCGATCTTAAATATGATCAATCTATCTTTGTTAGTTGGCTATGTACCACAGGCTTTTAAGGTGGCAGTAATTAAACCATTACTTAAAAAGCCATCACTTGACCCAGCTATCTTAGCTAATTATAGGCCAATCTCCAACCTTCCTTTTCTCTCAAAAATTCTTGAAAGGGTAGTTGTAAAACAGCTAACTGATCATCTGCAGAGGAATGGTCTATTTGAAGAGTTTCAGTCAGGTTTTAGAATTCATCATAGTACAGAAACAGCATTAGTGAAGGTTACAAATGATCTTCTTATGGCCTCGGACAGTGGACTCATCTCTGTGCTTGTTCTGTTAGACCTCAGTGCTGCTTTTGATACAGTTGACCATAAAATTTTATTACAGAGATTAGAGCATGCCATAGGTATTAAAGGCACTGCGCTGCAGTGGTTTGAATCATATTTATCTAATAGATTACAATTTGTTCATGTAAATGGGGAGTCTTCTTCACAGACTATGGTTAATTATGGAGTTCCACAAGGTTCTGTGCTAGGACCAATTTTATTCACTTTATACATGTTTCCCTTAGGCAGTATTATTAGACGGCATTGCTTAAATTTTCATTGTTACGCAGATGATACCCAGCTTTATCTATCCATGAAGCCAGAGGACACACACCAATTAGTTAAACTGCAGGAATGTCTTACAGACATAAAGACATGGATGACCTCTAATTTCCTGCGTTTAACTTCAGATAAAACTGAAGTTATTGTACTTGGCCCCACAAATCTTAGAAACATGGTGTCTAACCAGATCCTTACTCTGGATGGCATTACCCTGACCTCTAGTAATACTGTGAGAAATCTTGGAGTCATTTTTGATCAGGATATGTCCTTCAATGCGCATATTAAGCAAATATGTAGGACTGCTTTTTTGCATTTGTGCAATATCTCTAAAATTAGAAAAGTCTTGTCTCAGAGTGATGCTGAAAAACTAATTCATGCATTTATTTCCTCTAGGCTGGACTATTGTAATTCATTATTATCAGGTTGTCCTAAAAGTTCCCTGAAAAGCCTTCAGTTAATTCTAAATGCTGCAGCTAGAGTACTGACGGGGACTAGAAGGAGAGAGCATATTTCACCCATATTGGCCTCTCTTCATTGGCTTCCTGTTAATTCTAGAATAGAATTTAAAATTCTTCTTCTTACTTATAAGGTTTTGAATAATCAGGTCCCATCTTATCTTAGGGACCTCATAGTACCATATCACCCCAATAGAGCGCTTCGCTCTCAGATTGCAGGCTTACTTGTAGTTCCTAGGGTTTTTAAGAGTAGAATGGGAGGCAGAGCCTTCAGCTTTCAGGCTCCTCTCCTGTGGAACCAGCTCCCAATTCGGATCAGGGAGACAGACACCCTCTCTACTTTTAAGATTAGGCTTAAAACTTTCCTTTTTGCTAAAGCTTATAGTTAGGGTTGGATCAGGTGACCCTGAACCATCCCTTAGTTATGCTGCTATAGACGTAGACTGCTGGGGGGTTCCCATGATGCACTGAGTGTTTCTTTCTCTTTTTGCTCTGTATCATCAGTTAGTGATTGATCTCTGCTCTCTTCCACAGCATGTCTTTTTCCTGATTCTCTCCCCTCAGCCCCAATCAGTCCCAGCAGAAGACTGCCCCTCCCTGAGCCTGGTTCTGCTGGAGGTTTCTTCCTGTTAAAAGGGAGTTTTTCCTTCCCACTGTCGCCAAATGCTTGCTCACAGGGGGTCGTTTTGACCGTTGGGGTTTTTCTGTAATTATTGTATGGCTTTTGCCTTACAATATAAAGCGCCTTGGGGCAACTGTTTGTTGTGATTTGGGGCTATATAAATAAAATTGATTTGATTTGATATTATTCCACTTCAGCAGCAAAGTGGACAAGGGCGTGCACATTGTACACTAGGAATTTCTGCTCCATACAGTGTGTGGCCTTGAGAGACACAAGTACACAAGAAGCTTGTAAGCATATATTTTGTGAATCCTGGCAGTGTGGGAGATGACAAGACTCACAATGGCAACACTAAAGGCTATAAACTGATAGTACAAGTCTTTTATTAGAATGTCCTTGAGCAGAATCTTCCTAGTGTAGAACAGAAACTTTATTCTGTCTTTATTCTGTAGCTTTTCACCTGTCAACATCAAACAGACTACTTGGATGTTGCACAAAGCATGCAGGAATGGCAGTTTTTAGGTTAGTCAACCTCATGCTGATTTACTCGATTTGAGTCATAGATTGCTGAACATTTCGGTTCCCTCTTAGCCATGCCAGTATCAACCGTTTCATTCTTCCCAGACACACCTGATTCATGTTCTATTTCTGAATGATGTATCTGTATGGAGCTCAAAGTCAGTAACATCTGAGTATGTTACTCTACCAATCCACTGGCTATGTGAGCATTTGTCACATCCAAAATAGCCAGAGTACTGTTCCACCTGTTTCGCAAATGCCTTTGCTGGGGCACTGCAAACAATACATGTTACTCTAATTGCAATGGCATCATCACCATTCTGCAACCTACCACAGAGAAGATCACTCAAATCTGTCAGTGTATCTGGCAAAAAAAAATGTTTCAAATTTCATTCAATGTCGCCTGCTCTGGCCCCCGGAAGACAATTGACTATGGTTGCTGGTGTCGCTAACTTCACATTTCTCAAAACAGAGTCGCCAATAACCAGAGTTTGATCCTCGGCGGGTGTGTCGTCGAGTGGAGAAAAACGGTTAGAAATGTGAACGGGTTGGCAGTGTATACGGGGCTTCTGTTTAGAACTACGCTTCCTCCTCACAGTCACCCAGTTGGCCTGCTTTCCTGGCTGCTCGGGATCTGCCAGAGGGAAACTAACGGCGGCTAAGCTACCTTGGTCCGCACGACTACAGGGGCCTGGCTAGCTGTAGAGTTTTCCACGGTGCGGAGCCGAGTCTCCAATTCGCCCAGCCTGGCCTCCAAAGCTACGAATAAGCTACACTTATTACAAGTACCATTACTGCTAAAGGAGGCCGAGGAATAACTAAACATTTCACACCCATAGCAGAAAAGTGCAGGAGAGACAGGAGAAGCCGCCATGCTAAACCGGCTAAGAGCTATTAGCTGCGCTAAGCTAGTGGATTCCTAAAAACACACAAAGTGAATAATGTGTAAATAATTTAGAGGTGATTCAGCAGAGGGAGTGCTTTAGTTAAGGCACGTGAAGATTACACTGTGAAACAAATCATTATCTAGGTAACTAGATCAATCTAACTGCGCAGATTAAACAGCTAACAGATACAGCAAAACACCGCTGTGCTCCGGAACAGGAAGTGATAGAATACCGCAGTGAGAGCCAACCACCAGTAGAGGCCATGATAAGAGAAAGCTCAATGACCCGCAGACTTCTTATTCACCCTAGGGACACAAAGTAGTCCTGCACCCTGAGAACGTAAAGCCCGGGCCGGTATGTAAGCTTTAATTAGGTCAGCTAAGTAGGGAGGTGCCAATCCATGAATAATTTTATAGGTTAGTAGCAGAACCTTTTGACACGAATGATGCTATCTTAGACTAGATAGTCTAAGATAGCATCATGCCACGCAAGGTGGAATACTTCTAATTTTGAACGACGTCATTTCCATTCTAGACCTCTTGCCTTACGCTTGAGGTCACGCAGGTAATCATTGAACCAAGGTGACTGCGATTTGGGGGAGCGCGGTTTCAACACATGTTTTTTGAGGCAAATATTATGTTTGCAATGCTGTTGTGCACTTAGTTTTATACCATTTACAGATATGTATAAGGGCTGTATGAACTCTGGTGTTGGAGTAGAACCTCTTACAACAGTCTCAAAACTGTAAACCCAAAACATCATCATGAAATTGTGTAACAATTTACCTTGGTCACACACCGTGCATCAATGTTGATGAGAGAGTGAAAGATGACCAGGATTCAGACTATTGCTCAGTTCCGACCTCGTCAGATTTAATAACAGATTGAGTCAAAACACAATTCTGAGGGGTTCTCTTACAGGCTAAGACCTCACTAACAGGAGTTCAGTCTGGTGCTCTACAAAGAACCTCAACTGTCTCAAGCAGGGGTGTCCAAGTTCGGTCCTCGAGATTTACCTTCCTTACACTCTTAGTTGTCTCCCTGCTCCAACACACCTGAAGCCAATGAAAAGCTCATTAAAAGCCTGCTAACATATCTTTCATTTGATTCAGGTGTGTTGGAACAGGGAGACAACTAAGAGCGTCAGGAAGGTAGATCTTGAGGACCGAACTAGGACACCCCTGGTCTAAAGCCTAACGCTTTTTATCCCTGTCTCAGTCCCTCCTCTAACAGTGTGCATGGATAAATTTGGGTGTTGTCCTCATCAATCTTGGGTCTTCTGACTCGACTTCTCGTCCTGGCATGGTGCAGTCTTCTGTGCTTGACACACGGTGTTCTTCAGGATAATTACCTAAAAAGGAGTTGTTTTATGCATTCAGCCATGTCTCTTTCTATCCATAGAAAGTCTGACCCATTTATCACTCTCCCACAATGTTAAAGATTTTGTATATATGTTATCACTGCTAAACATTTGTACCTTTGTCTTCTTTCTCATGAGAACGGTGTTGTGCTGTTTTGCACCTAACCCTGAGACTGTACGTGTTATTCAACCTTGTTTTAGCATACTGGGGTCAATCTGAACTGGGAATGAAGAGCTGGATGTACTTATTATTATTATACAACTTTGTTTTTGTAGCCGCTAACGACTGGGAGTGAAGCATGACGGGGTCAGGCTGAACTGGGAGTAAAAGAACTGAAGGTTGTTTTGACTGTTGTGATGTGATGCTTAGGGTTCCAGGCAGATGCAGAACAGCTGATAACTGCAACAGACGAACGGGATGTGCTGACCTTCGACGATGAGAGTAAAAGAAAGAAACTGTTTTCCCTTACAGCTGCGCTTATTGACGTATGTGTTTATGTTACGGGAAGAAACTTGTCTGGCGTCGCCCCCCCCCCCCCCCCCCCCCTTAGGACAAGTTTTTTTTATGTGATGAGGGCTTCTCTAATAAAAAGAGCGGGAGAGCAGGCCAGACTTTAGTGTAGCCTTGGTGTACAGCCTGACTGCACTCCGCGCGAGATAAATTTGACTTTCTGTCTCACTGGTGTTTCTTGACTCTGTTTGTCTTATCAAAGGTTTTAAGAATGTTTGGAGGAGAAAATACCCAACATTGACTGGGGGCTCGTCCGGGATCTCAACAACACCGGAGGTGTCCGGCGGAGGTCGTCAAGTCCAGACGAAAATCCTTGGCCAAGGTCCGATCGATTGATCGTGTCTGCAATTGTCGACCACCGTTGGCATCGTCTGGTTGACGAGATTTTCCCGAAGAAGACAGACAGGAGGTCGAGTCAGTGAGTAGAATTTCTTTGTAACAGTACTGAGTGAGTGGTGATCAGATCACATAAAACAGTTAAACTCCGTAAGCGATGGCGTGGAATCGTCTGTTAATGTAAAGCAGTTAAAATCCGTGAGGAGGGCGGACTCCTCTACGGTTGCGAGGGACGCACGTAGTTAAATTCCGAAGGAGGGTACGGACTCCTCTGTTTTAATACGTAAAGGAAATCCCGGGTAGAAATACGTGCACTGTAAAAAGGCAGTTAAATCTCGCAGAAACGGTGGAGTCCCCTAATGCAGGACATTAGTTAAATTCCACGGGAGGGCGAGCTCCCCTGGCCTAAGAATACGCGTACGGTTATTAAAAGTGTTTCTATGTGTAAATAGTGTTTTGTGTAAGTGTATATAGAATAACTGTGTGAAAGTGTAATACTTTGGACAACGTTAGTGACAACCGTGTGTGTGGATGCAGAGGCAAGTGATTCCGCTTCCTACGGGGAGGTGAAAGGAATCAACCACACGACGGCAAATTAATTGTCACGTCCAAAGAAAGTGAAAACTTCAGATTTAGAACACCCTAGGTGTGCCCCCGTCTGAAGTCCAAATTATAACAAGGGATAATAAAAATGGGGGGTAAGACGTCTAAAAATAAGGAAAAGTTATCAACTGACGACTGGAAATTTATGGAAGCAGGAACATAAAGGTGATGAGAAAAAGATGCAGAAAGTAGGGGCCGATTTAGTGGCATTTTGGGAGGAGGAAGCAGAGAACAGACGGAAGGGAGCAGAGAAGCGACGATTAGAGAAAGCAAGGAAAAAGAAAGCTGTAGGTAAGGCAGAAGAAGATGTGATAATTCAGCACAGAGAATCAGAACAGCTTCAACAACCACCGCCGGCTGGATCGTCGGTGACAACAACACCTTTATATCCTTCTCTACCAGAGGATAACGATGTACCGCCACCACAGTATGATTTGGCAGTAAAACCAAAAGTAAAAAGTGAAAAACCAGAAAAACCACAAACACGCAGTCAAGCGAAAGTGCCTACAGCCCCTCCCATGGTGGAACACAGTGACCAGGGAGATGCCTATCCTATGATAGAAGTACCAAATCCTCGTGCAGGAACAGCAGGACATCGATCAACCATGCTCGTATATCGAACATGGAATGCTGATGATATCAAAGCAGCAGTCGACATGATACCATCGCCACATGTCGATATCGAGGGATTTATGCAGGATATAGAAAACATTAGAAATTCTTACCACCTTAATGGACCTGAAGTCCAACAGGTGTGGATGAAAGCATGTGGCCCTAAATGGAGTCAGATACGTGGAGACTGGAATCCTGCAGACCAACATGGCGTACCACTGACACATGATGATCTAGTCTTGAAAACAAGAGTGGAAGCTATGATTACACGTGCAAAAGGTGTGTTAGGACCAAAGATAAATTATACTGAAATTACCAGGACAACTCAGAAAGAAGGAGAGCCATGGACAGAGTTTAGATGCAGATTTGAGAGTGTATTTAGGGTCCATAGTGGCATATTGCCAGGAACACCTGTGTATGAACAACAATTGAAAAACGCTCTGATCCAACATTCCAACAAAGATATAAAAGCTTGGATACAGAAACATTGGATTGGACTGCCAACAGGCACATTGGAAGAAACACACACCCACTGTTGTCATGCAGAAGAAGTCTTAAAGCAGAAAAAGACAGGAAACAGCAACAAAGGAGTGTATGTAGCACAAGGAGATGATGAAATATATTACCAACAGGGTAACTTAAGACAGCAGAAGCAGTGGAAACGCCCCCAAAAGCCATGGCAAAACAGACAAGGTGGACAGCCACAACGTCAAGGACCATGGCAACCACAACAGCAGCACAGACAGGGAGGGCCACCACGTGGTCCCCTGATTTGTTGGAACTGTGGAAGAGAGGGACATATGTATAGAAATTGTCCGAATCCACCTACTGATGAGGCAGCAGGAGGAATTCCACAACGGAATAATCCTCCGCAGCCACAGTATCCACAATGACTAGAATCCATAATCCATGATTCCACATCAGATAGGCAGTCTGATTGTGATATGGATCTGTGTGCCTTACTGGGAAATCCGGTACCAAAACCAGAAGTGACTTTGTTGGTAAATGGACGACCAGTGACATTCCTTTGTGATACAGGAGCATGTAGAACCACATGTAATGACAACATACCTGTCCATAAATTAAGCAACGAAATCTTTAGGGTTCGCTCTGCAAATGGACAAACATCAGACGTCCCTATCACTAAACCCATAACGTTGACAGATCCATTTGGCCTGACATGTACTATGTCAGTGTTGAACATGCCACAATGTCCAGTTAACCTCTTAGGACGAGACGGATTGACTGCATTGGGCTTGTCCATAATTGTGGAACAAGGGAAATTAGTTGTTGAGCGCACAGGAGGCGTTAACATGGTAAGAGAAGAAAGCGATGACCCCACATTCCACTATTACTATACATTTGACATTTCAGAAGAAGATGCTGCAGGATGGGGTAAAGATGTCGTCTTGCAAGCGACAGCCCTACTAAAAAACCCTGAACAAAAGATGTCACCACCTGACCTGCATGTCACAATGTGGCATAAAGATCCTCCAGGTCCGGATGGTGACTATGAAAACAAATTGAAAAACATTTCACCTGTGAAGCTAACAATGACAGATTTGATTCATGATGGCAACTCAACAGCTGTCATAACAGTAACAGGTGCCACTGAAGATGTTTTAAAATTGAGATTCACAGGTATGCCATTACATGTGTCACTTTGTAAGCCATATTTGACAGAATGGCAAGAATTGGGACTGACAGTCATAACAGCTTTGTCAGCCACTGATTGGAGCAGAGTTGGACCACGAACGGAGTTCAGTCCATCAACTAAATTGTATAAAGTGCCAGTTAATGTCTCATTGGTGCTGACAGCCGGAACACATATTGATGTGTCCACTTCATAATCCTGAGTGTTTCAGTTGAGTCCTGAAGAAGATGATCTTCTCTCTTCGGTACCATCAGGATTGTGGACAACAGGTCCTTCAGACGTAGGACTGATTAAGAATGCACAACCTGTAGTTATACGACCAAAAACAGAATACAGACCATGTGTAAGACAGTATCCATTGAAACCTGATGCAATTGAAGGAATCAGGCCAGTAATAGAGGATTTATTAGCAGCAGGAGTAATAGTGCCATGTCCAGATTCACCATGTAACACACCCATATTTCCTGTGAAAAAGGCTCCGCCCTCAGTGGGGTGGAGAATGATTCAAGATCTGCAGGCAGTAAATGCTGCTGTGATTAAAAGAGCACCATGTGTTCCAGATCCACACACCCTGTTAAATTCGCTGAGACCAAATTCTAATAGTTTCTCAGTAATTGACATAAGTAATGCATTTTTCTCTGTGCCGGTACACCCAGATAGTCAATTCTGGTTTGCTTTTACCTTTAAAGGACAACGATATACATTCACCAGATTACCGCAGGGTTACGCAGAGAGCCCAACTATTTATTCTCAAGTCATGTCAGCATGTTTAGCTAATTTCGTTCCACCAGCAGATAGCCAACTATTAGTGTATGTTGATGACATTTTGATTGCCTCTGACACACGAGAAAACTGCATAACTGACACAGTAGCATTATTATGTTTCTTATTTGATAATGGCCACAAAGTGAGTAAAAACAAAGTTCAGTTGTGTAGGGATAAAGTAAAATATTTAGGACATGAATTATCAGCCACAGGGCGCACGATCCTGTCTGACAGGAAGGAAGCAATTTTGCACGCTCCAAAACCACAAACCAAAAAGCAGATGATGTCATTTCTTGGACTGACTAATTACTGCAGGGCATGGATTCCCTGCTATGCAGAATTGACTAGTCCACTTTCTGATTTGATGTACAAGGATGATATTTCAATGTCAACCATGTTGGAATGGAACAAAGATGCTGAGGAAGCTTTTGTAAAAGTAAAACAAACATTAGTGTCATCCACAGTTTTGGCACTACCAGACTACAGTAAACCATTCATTCAAACAGTTGATTGTAAGAATAAGTTCATGACTAGTGTTTTGGTACAAGTGTATGGCTCGAAATTAAGGCCAGTTGCCTACTACTCATCTAAATTGGATGCAGTGGCAAGTGCTCTACCACCATGCGTACAAGCTGTCATTGCAGCCTCTATGGCTGTTCAAAGCAGCAGTAATGTTGTTCTATTCCATCAGCTGACATTGAAAGTTCCACATGCAGTTTCTGCACTTCTGTTGCAGACAAACATGAGCCTTTTGTCCCCAGCAAGACATCTTTCGTGCATGTCCTTGCTATTATCACAACCACACCTTACAGTAGAGCGCTGTACAACATTGAATCCCTCCACATTGATACCTTTACCTGAGGATGGTGAGCCGCACAATTGTCTTGATGTAGCTACAGTCTGTACGAAAGCACGCCCGGACCTCCAGGACACACCCATCCCAAACAGTACAATTGTGTATGTGGATGGTTCTTCCACTAAAAATGCTTATGGACAAACACAATCTGGATATGCTGTTGTCACAAATTCAGAAGTATTGGATTCTGCTTCATTGCCATCGTCATTTTCAGCACAAGCAGCTGAATTAGTTGCTTTAACTGCAGCTTGCTATCTGTTTAAAGGTACGGCTGTATCAATTTATAGAGACAGCCAGTACGCTTTCAGCACAGTGCATGTGTTTGCAAAACTGTGGGAAGAGCGTGGAATGGTGACATCATCTGGAAAGCCAGTGACTCATGCCGCTCTCCTAACTGCACTACTGCAAGCTGTGAAATTGCCCCAACAAATTGCTATATGCAAATGTGCGGCTCACACCAAAGGCTCTGACAGTGTTTCAAAAGGAAATGATTTTGCTGACAGAGCAGCAAAAGAGGCAGCAGCAGCTTCTTCTATTTTTGTTGTACAGGAAACCACTCCAGATTTGCACTTAGGTCATACACTGCTGGCTGACATGCAACGGCAGGCAACTGCAACAGAAAAACAAATGTGGTTAAATAAAGGGGCTACATATGCAAATGATTTGTACGTATGACCACAAAAGAAACCCATATTGCCAAAAAATATGTTTAAATGGGCAGCTATTATGAGCCATGGCGTGACGCATGTCTCATCAGGGGGTATGATATCGCAATTGCAATCTATTTTTTGTCTTCATGGGTTCGATGCATATGCAAAACAGCATTGTAGAGCATGCATGATATGTGCAAAACACAACTCACAAGGCAATTTGAGACCCCAAAGAGGCAAATTTCCAACACCACAATATCCCTTTCAAGTGATTCATATGGATTATATACAGCTGAGCAAACATGAAGGGAAGGAATTTTGTTTAGTCATAATTGATGCCTTCTCAAAATGGGTAGAATTGTTCCCTACAAAACATGCAGATGCACTTACAGTGGCTAAAGCATTATGCAAGGACATCATTCCACGATTTGGAATACCAGAAACAGTCTATTCAGACAATGGAGCGCATTTTGTTAATACAATAGTGCAATACGTAGGAGAAGCACTACAGGTTAATCTCAAAAATCATTGTGCTTATCATCCACAAAGTGCCGGATTAGTGGAAAGGATGAATGGAACAGTAAAAAACAGACTTAGAAAGACAATGGAGGAAACAGGCAGACCATGGACACATTGTGTAGATTTGGTAAAAATGTATATAAACATAACTAGTACCATGGGGTTGACACCGTATGAAACATTGTTTGGCAGAAAATATCGATTGCCATATTATGGGCAAATTTGGGATGTACCTGAGGAAGCCAATTTGGCAGATTACATGAGAAAGATGTTAGAAAGACAACGAGGGAGAGCTTCAAACACTGATGATCCCATTTCTCCACAGGAGGACCCTAAAGTGGTACCTGGAGACTGGGTGTTGATAAGAAGCATCAAGAGAAAACACTGGCATTCACCTAAATGGGAAGGGCCCCATCAAGTACTACTCACAACACCCACAGCCTTGAAAATTGGGGAAAGAAGTACATGGATTCATTTAACTCACTGTAAGAAAGTCATTTCTGCAGACACAGACAAACAGTAAGAACAGTAGGACAAGACTAGTAATAGTGTGTGAGCTTGGTGTTAAGATCCAGGTTAGACACGAAAGCTAGCAGAAGACATTAAGAAGCCACTGTTCTGAACATAGGTGTGCTGTAGTGTGCAGAAATGGCGAAAGAAAAAAACAAAAAGAACGAGGGTTTCTGGACCCCATGGACAGTCCTTGTTATGCTACTTTTCTTTTTTGGATTGGGCTTATTATTAAACGCCATAAGCACGGGACATGATGATAAGGATCACCTCCGCAGATTGCAGAGACCAAAAAGAAGTAACGAAGACCCCAGTCCGATAATAAATGCCACAGTACATAGCTGTGATAGGAACAATGCGTACCGATTTGGTGTACAAGCCTGCTTCTGTGGTCATCTCTGTACCATATAGTGCTCTTACCCATGGAATATGGGATGGTGACAGAGGGACTAATTACGGAAATAGTTTCTCATGGTATATGACCAATGATCAACAAGATAAGAGATGGGAAACGTTGGTAGCCGATGAATGGAGTAGATGGACACCAAGATGGGCACAAACCGAGTGGGCTAAGTACCAGAGTCAAATTCTCAAAATGTATCAAACAGATGATAAGCTGTTTATAGTGGTGAATACCACAGAAAAAGGAACCATATTCCCACCTGATATAAAGGGAGACTGTTGGTTGTTCCTCCTTTGGGTATACAAACCAGGAAAAGATCCGTATTTCCATTTTTTCCTCTGTGAAACAGATAGAGTACAGCAACCAATATTGACAGAATTGAGTACGTCAAAGGGGGTGTCCATACAAGCAAAGGGGGTGCCCATACAAGCAAAGGGGACGTCCGTACAAGGCACAAAAGACATGAAGGCAGATGACTGGTTCCTAGTAACTACAGGAATTAGTGGACAAAATAACAATTGGCTTTTAATGGCAGAACAAGCAGGACTAGCTGCAAAGAAGGACTGTGTTGTATGTATGGGACCCAGACCTATATTACAGGTAATACCGGCAGCATTACCCAAAGACTGTCTGCTGACTGTTATGACACAGACATACATTGCAGCAAACAACAATTGTTCTAAGTGGGACAAGATCTATCCATTGACCAAATTGACTAAGATCAAACCTTTATTTTCAAGCAAAGTTGGGCATGCTAACCATACATGTGTACACTTGACAGGGACAAGTAAGACTTTGGGTAGCTTAAACCACACTGCCTGGTGTAAGGATGTGGTCCATAGTACTCCCATATTCAAACCTGTCGGTAGGAGTGACGTATGGTGGTGGTGTGGTGATAACAGAATCTTTGACAGACTGCCACGAAATGTGTCAGGTTATTGTGCATTAATATCATTATTGTTACCGGTTAAAGCTATACCCATGACCCCTGAAGACGTTACGACATATGCAGCCTCTCTTATTCCTGAAGATTGGCAGAAAGGCATAGCCAGACATAGAGTAAAAAGAGATTGGAAAGGAGTGGGAAATCCAACATATATTGATGCAATAGGAGTCCCCAGAGGAGTGCCTGATGAGTATAAACTGGTTGATCAAATAGCAGCTGGATTCGAATCTTCCATCTGTTGGTGGTGTTCAATTAATAAAAACGTGGACACAATAAACTACATCCACTACAATGTACAGAAATTAGGAAATTGGACTGAGGAAGGATTTAAGGCTGTCCATTCACAGTTAGAAGCCACGTCCCTTATGGCCTTCCAGAACCGTATTGCTCTGGATATGTTGTTGGCAGAGAAAGGAGGTGTTTGTGCCATGTTCGGAGAACAATGCTGCACATTCATTCCCAACAACACAGCTGCAGATGGCAGTCTCACTCAAGCCATTGACGGGCTGAGGACGTTGAACAGGAAGATGAAAGAGCACAGTGGAGTAAACACCGAAGGCTGGGATTGGTGGCTGGAAGGGATGGGAAAATGGAGGTCTTTGATTTCTTCACTATTAGTGTCTATAGCAGTATTTGCTGCAATTCTAACATTGTGTGGATGTTGTTGTATTCCATGTCTCCGAGGCCTTGTAAATAGAATGATAACCACAGCAATAAGTCCAGGACCAGGAGGGGGACCAGCATCATATCCACTCCTGGGGCAAGACGACAACGAGGAGGAAGATGACTCTCATGACCTGTACCCAGACCAATGGAAGTATGATGACCCAGACACTGATGATGGTGACAATGATGACATCACCTCTGGGGTGTAAGCCTATAGAACATACCATGATGAACCTCTTAGTGAAAATCTCAAAAAGAAGTGCTAAGCTGGGTGATGCCTACTGTATGTTTAACAGGCGATAAACAGGAGGGGAATGTTAAAGATTTTGTATATATGTTATCACTGTTAAACATTTGTACCTTTGTCTTCTTTCTCATGAGAACGGTGTTGTGCTGTTTTGCACCTAACCCTGAGACTGTACGTGTTATTCAACCTTGTTTTAGCATACTGGGGTCAATCTGAACTGGGAATGAAGAGCTGGATGTACTTATTATTATTATACAACTTTGTTTTTGTAGCCGCTAACGACTGGGAGTGAAGCATGACGGGGTCAGGCTGAACTGGGAGTAAAAGAACTGAAGGTTGTTTTGACTGTTGTGATGTGATGCTTAGTGTTCCAGGCAGATGCAGAACAGCTGATAACTGCAACAGATGAACGGGATGTGCTGACCTTCGACGATGAGAGTAAAAGAAAGAAACTGTTTTCCCTTACAGCTGCGCTTATTGACGTATGTGTTTATGTTACGGGAAGAAACTTGTCTGGCGTCGCCCCCCCCCCTTAGGACAAGTTTTTTTTATGTGATGAGGGCTTCTCTAATAAAAAGAGCGGGAGAGCAGGCCAGACTTTAGTGTAGCCTTGGTGTACAGCCTGACTGCACTCCGCGCGAGATAAATTTGACTTTCTGTCTCACTGGTGTTTCTTGACTCTGTTTGTCTTATCAAAGGTTTTAAGAATGTTTGGAGGAGAAAATACCCAACACACAGTCTGTCTACACAGTTTCTAAACCAGCTCACCCAAACAGTTATATCTTACGTCCTTCACACATACTCAGCAGGTACGCAGCAGTTACACAATAACAGCATTTACTATCAGTTACAAAAGATAACTTTAGGTTATGCTAATATAATGCATATACAATGGAAACCACTTAATACACAACAAACAGTGGATAAATAAAACGAAAACAGTACACCTTATCAATAAAATGCATAAGTAGTCGACACATAAACTGGAAACAATCAATAAACGTGTTCTTTTGCATAATATATTCTTCACAACCAAGAAGAGTGCTCAAAAGCTGGATGAGAGAGAAGGCCAAGGGTGTCACGAGAATGCTCAACCAGTTTTCTGTAATAATAGGCAAATGTTAGGGCCCCTTCACAAATCGTGTGAATTTGGTCAAAGTGCGCATGAAGCATGAATCACATGCAAAACGTGTACATTCGTAGCTGCCTCGAACACCTCGTACACTTGTTGCTACAGTTATTTGGGCACACCAGTGGCTGAAATACAGAGTGTGTGCTGTGCGAGCCCATCGAACCCTGTCAAGGCAGGTGTCAGCCAAATTCCAGCTAACACACAAACATCTAACACCGCTCGATTGGCACTTAGAAAATGTGTGGCCATTCATAATATCATCACGAAAACAATCAGCAGACAATCATTGATGAGCTGGATGTGAAATCAGTGCCCCACAACTGTGGAGTTGCAGAGCGCACATGTGACATGCCTGAGTGTCGGCTCCCCCCACAACACATGCGTGCGTGTGTCGCGCGCTCCCCCCTGCTCTCCCCCACACACGTACATGCGTGTGGTTCACTTGCCCCCCTGCAGGCGAGGTGCCTCTCATCTGATCACAGAGTGACACCTTGGTCTGTGTGCTGAACGGACGGGGGTGTGGCAGCTGTTGACAACTTTGGTCCTGGACATCAGAGCTGTAGAACACGCACCGTGTTTTGATGGACATGCGTGTATGTATGCTTGCTGTCCTCACATCGAAATACATGAAAACATATATCACTTCTGCGACGGGCTGGAGAGTGTGCACATTGACAGGCTGTTCCAGCTGGACCGGACCACCAGTTCATGTGGACAGGCAGCAGGCAATCTGAACATCACATCTCTCTGACAGGACAGTAAGTGGCGCACCACAGGACCATATGACAGCCCAACAGTACGACAAATATACGACACTTTCAGTCACATATCAGTAGAAATATGCCGTACCAAACACCATTTGGTCAGTTATCACAGTTTTTTTTTTTTAGAAAATACTTTTGACTGCTTGGTGGTTTTAACTATTTTATGCTTCTGTTATGGGACAGTGACTGTGGTGCAGTGGTAAAGTTCCTCTCTGCCCATCAGAGTGTGTGGGTTCAAATCCTGTGAGTGGCATTTTTTTATTATTATTATTTAACCAGGGTTATTTAACAGCGGGGTTCTGTATTGCGTCCCCCTTTTATGTATTATTTATACCAATCCAATGATATTCAGTAATTATACAGCTGGTTTTTATTTTATTTTCCTCCACATCGGCAGCGCAATGTGGTGCACCTCGTCCAACAGTGCGAGCAGCTGCAGCAGCTCCCGCTGTGTTCCTGCTCGAAAGACACCGTCACGTGCATGAACCATCGCACCAGGATTGTGCACATCTGCCCATCAGCGCAATGTTTTGTGGTGCATTAATTCGAACTGTTTCGCGCTGTTTTATCATAATTCGAACAAATTTGCACTATGCATGAAGAATTACCTCAAAACTACTTCACAGATTCTCACCAAATTCATACCACAGGTAGATATTAGACCATGGAAGACTCCCTTACATTTTGCAGTGTATTGGGATCAAGATCCCAATTCTGGATCATTTCTTATATTTTCACCATTTCAAGGATCCTGTCAAATCTGCTTGATGGATCTTGACAAAATTTAAAGCACATGTGGCTACTGTACAAAGGAAGACCCTGTTAGCATTGGATGTTGGGAGTGATCCGGATCAGTATGCAGGTTCTGCAGCAGAAACATATGTCATCACGATGTAAAACCAAGATCAGGAAGACATTATTTTGTTTCAGCTTGTGAATTAAATATCAGATTGTGTAAAAGAGTTAAAGATTCCACTTGCCACCTCTTGGTAAAAAAAAAAGCCCTTTATTTTACTTTGTAAATTGTTTAAATGCTTTTTGATGAATTTTAAATATCCATGGAGACTTGATGTATTATGAGCGCCCTCTGCTGGCGCTCATGCAGACTTCAGTGGTGCAACCTGTATATTTTCTGCCAGAACACACCAAGCACAACGCATACACTGTGGTAAGTGTATGTGTTGATAACCTCAGCTAAAATAATTTATAAAAGTCAATTTTTCTTTATAAATGTAATACCTTTCCATCTGACATGGTTGAGAGAGTCTCTGAGACTTCTGTAAAACTTTTCTATGATTATATTTATTTGTTTTTGAGTCATTTAGGCTGAACTTGTGGTATATTTTGCAAGCTAAAATCTTCTGTTCTCCATGGTGTAGTACCCTGTACTTTTAGCTCAATTTTTATTCTTTTTTTCATGTTTATCAATGCTGAAGCTTTTGAAAGAGTGGCTGTGAGAGACCTGAGAGACTGATCTGACTAAGAAGGATTTAATGGATGAGAGTAGCAACAGCCCCTCTCCCACCAAAGTGCGATCATTTCTTGGAATGGTTGGATTCTACCAACAGTTCTTTGAGGGCTTCTCCAACATCAGCAAGCCTCTCTTTCCCCTGACATCAGGCATGAGAAAGCCACAGCATGCCAAAGGTAAAAAGAGCTCACCTGTGAAGAACAGGAAGTTGACTTCTGATGATCGGATGCCAGAGTGCAGCGGACCTTTCAAATAAAACTAGACAAAGGAAACTCCAGAAACTACATTACCCAGAATTCTTGGGGGTGGAGCTTATTAAACCTTTAAAAGAGCTCGCGCCCGGGAATTCGCTCTCTTACACTCCTCTCTTGCTCTTATGCTTTTCTCTCTTCTTTTCCTTGGGTTTAAAGATGCTGCCTCTACCGTCAAGATTTATGACCCTTTGTCTAAAGCCACGTGCTACTTAAAACTCATTCTTGTTTGGCATACCGACAAGAATTTACTTTATTTTTCCGACAGATAACTTTTGCAACCTTTGTCAAGTTAAACGCGCCGGCGCATTTAACTTCCTTTTTCGAATTTCCAAATTAAAACCCTTTTCTTCTTCAAACTCCAAATTCCTTTCACAAACATTTTTCTTCTAGAGTCAGCTATTTTTGCATTGAATTCTGATTAGACAAAGCTTCCAAAAAGACGACGACGAAAGACGAATTTTTGATTTTTGATAGAGAATAAAGACACTCAAACCTTTATTCTGACAAGCCAGATTCCTGAGCGCTGCAGAGAAAAACATCCAGGTCAGCTGAGACGTTCAACAGTGACTTGAACTGCCGCCACGAAACCACAGCACAATAACAGAAATCATCCCCGCCACTGACGAGACAGAGTGGGTCAGACCGGCAGACCCTCTTTGTCAAGGTCCCTAACGAAGCTGTGTGGCGGACAGGGCGTCGACTGAACCAGACGATTCCAGCATCGGATCTCATGGAGACCCGCTGCACTGCGCAAAGTAAGACCGGGCTATATTGTCAGATAAACAGAGTGGCTTTATTTAACTCTATTCAAAATCATTAATCTTCTCTCAGGTTAACAAATACCAAAGTAAATTAGCTATTAAATTAGGACGAATGTTACTCCTAAAACTCCTGCTATGAAACCATAATATCAGAACATCATATAATCATTGCTCATTAATGGTTGTAATCATTAAATCGATCACTGTGATATGTCCTGTTATTTAACTCCTGCCAGGGTTAAATAAATATATTAAACGTGTGAAGTTGTCTGTGATTTTTGTATGGTTTTACAGAGGGTGTCGGATCTGACCTGCGGAGCTTATCCTTTAGAAACTGAAACTGATTAATTAAATTGAGACTAATCAATTAATGAATGCTTAAATTACAAGGACCTATCCTTTGAACTAGGTGGTGCCCCGAGGTAAAATTATCCACAAGTAATAATTTTCAATATTCCAAAACATTATTATATTTATCCTGTGACTCTGTCCCCTACAGTATATTGGTGCAAGCCCGTGTAAGGCCCACTTATCAGGTCTGAACCTCTGTGAGTCATACAGAAAATACAGTCAATTAAGTTGGAAGCGTATAGAGCAACTTAATCTGTCTTTATTCAACTGTGTGCGTGTGCAAGTGAGAGAGAAAGAAAAGAAAAAGAAAGCGCTGTGTTATTTTCACATGAGAAATTCATGTTAATGTAAGGCCTCTGTGACAGTTAAATTCTGCGAGTTTACAGATTTAAACTGGTCACCCGGATACATATTGCAAAAATGCAAGATTCCAATTATTGTAATCACTGTATTCGTGCCTCCAAGGGACTAGTTAAATTAGCTACTTAACCAGTCACAAAACTTGTGAGTCAGTCAGATTGGAGGTGCAGATTGACAGAGTCAATCAGGTCCTCTGGTCCTTAACCAGAGCACGCGATGACCCGCTTACTCTGATCCGGAGTATCTAAGGTCTGGACAATTGATCCCCGACGCATGTCAGATAGTGAGTGATGGTCACATCGCAATACCCACCAACCTGAAAAATGCACCACTCCACCTTGTGATACATCCAGGACAACGGCTCCGACACTCACAGGCAGTCTTCCAGCCATCCCAGCTCTTCACCAAACTGGGACTATCTCTGGAAGCCACTCCACTTCTGAGCCTAGGAAGATGGGCAACTCGCTTGATGGTGCATAACGACACTGGCGAAGATATCCTGATTCCCAAAGCCACCCCACTGGGTTGGTTAATCAGCACTGAATTCCAGGACTTTGAGCTGAACATCCCAGTTCTTGGCCAAGTCCCTCCATCGCTTCTTCCCTGTTCACAACAGGGGGTTGTTTTTTCCAAACCCTCAGGAGCAATCACTGTATTTCCAGCGAACATCTCCAAGGAAGACACTGTCAGCAGAAGAGACCTTGATGACCTTGACCACATGGTCCTCCAGACCCTTACAGTCCTCACGGTCGACTCTAAAAACAAAACGAATGCTGGAAATGACACTGAACCAGCTCTGAACCTTAACCCAGGTTCTCATTCTGAATTTGCATCTCAGATAGAAGTCATAGCAGCAGCAGATGCCTTAAACAATGATGAGGAATGAGGACGTCTAAGAGACCTACTCTATAAATACCGAGCATCCTTTGCTAATGATTCGTTGGATTGTGGACTCACCCACATCCACTCTGTGCGCATCCCACCTCCTCCAAATGTACCGCCCACCTTCGTGCGACAGTACAAAATTCCTCTGGCATCCTATGAACCCGTAAAGGAAATCATAGATGATCTATTGGAAAAAGGGATCATAAGACCGTGCAACAGCACCTATTCAGCCCCTGTATGGCCGGTAATCAAACCAAATGGTAAGTGGAGACTTTCCATCGATTACCGCAAACTCAACCAACAGGTGTTGCTATCTCGATGGCCGACGACTCGGTTAGAGCAGGAACTTCCTAAAGTAAAAGATGCAAAATACTTTTCAACGCTTGACGTGGCCTCCGGGTTCTGGACAATCCCTGTCCATGAAGACGATCAACACAAACTGGCATTCACCTTCGCCAACCGCCAGTACACTTTCACCAGGTGCCCATTTGGCTATGCCAACTCACCTGCAGAATTTAACATCTTCTTGAACAAGGCGTGCCCCGATGCAAATGAGCGAGGCACCCTTATCTATGTTGACAATGTCCTAATGCAAAACCTAACATTAGACACACATTTGGATGAGATAGACCACATCCTGAGCCAACTCACGAATGCTGGTGCAAAAATCTCACTTTCAAAGTGTCAATGGTGTCAAGGTCAACTATGTGGGCCTCCTTGTCGGACCAGATGGAGTGCAACCACAAATTGGAGGAGTCCAAGGGATCACCAACATCAAAATGCCTATGAACCTAACAGAACTGCACAGCTTTCTGGGAGTGTGCAACTACTCCCGCCAATTCATTGAAAACTATGCAGATTTGGCAAAACCACTGACAGACCTGCTCAAAATTGATACGCCGTTCCTATGGGGTGAACCCCAAGAACAGGCCATGCAGGCTCTGAAGACAAACTCTGCACAGCCCCATGCCTAGCATACCCTGATTGTAGCAAGGAATTCCACCTAGAGGTGGGATTCTCCAATCAATGCCTAAACGCAGGACTGTACCAGATGTACGACAAAGATAGGCATGTGGTCGCATACGCGAGCAAAACGCTACAACCGCCGGAACTTAAATTCAGTGACTGCGAAAAAGCCCTACTAGCAACAGTCTGGGCTGTGAAACATTTCACCAACTATCTGGACGGACAAAAAGTCATTGTAGAAACCAATCACCAACCAGTGACATTCCTTAACAGTCAAAGACTGCGAGAAGGTGTAGTAACAAACTCATGAGATGCCTGGTGGTTGATGGCACTGCAAAGCTTTGACATGGAGGTGTGGAACGCACAAGGCCGCAAAACTACCCTGGGCACAGGGTTAGCTACTTGCCAGCGCTGCACCGAAGACACACCGGCTGCAAACCCGTTTAACAAAGACATGTCACCACCCGACTCCCCTAATCACCACTATTTCGACCAAAATGCATACCAAGGCATGATCACTGCGTACGTGGACGGCTGCTTATTTCACCACGAAACAGTCGCCCGGGCAGGAGTGGGGGTCGCGTGGATTGACAACACACCACATGAGCCACAAAAATTCCAGCTGGGACCACAGTCCTCTCAGTATGCCAAAATTGCAGGCATACTCATAACATGCCAGTTAGCTGTGGCGCAAAATGTCAAGACATTTGTGCTATGCACAGATTCGAACTATGCACGCCTTAGCTTCTTGTGCCATCTACACTGCTGGAAACACAATGGTTTCATGACCTCCAACAAGAAATTGGTCAAACACAAAGAGCTGTTTGCGGCTTGTGATCACCTCATAACTACGCACGACCTCCAGATATACTGGAAAAAGGTCAGAGGTCACTCCCGCACACCAGGCCAAGACAAAGAATTTAATGACTTGGCTGACACACAGGCGCTCTGGACGGCATGCCGTGGGCATTCGATGAGGCATTTTTGCCCCACCCACCCATGCTGTATCAGTGGTGACTCGTGCCAGGACTGCTACCGCAGACCCGGCCACAGCCCCCATCCCCATAACAGCCTCGGTCGCTCCAGCTTTCTCTGACTCCGACCTGGCTTCACTCCAGTCTCTGGATCCGGCCATAAACAAAATAGTGCTACACCTCACTGATCCTCAAGTTCACCCACTCACTGAGGATGATTTTGCTTCCGTCCCTGACTTAAAACAGCTGTACCATGCCCGAGATAACCTACAAGTGCTCCATGGCATCTTCTTCTATGCTTCCAAGGATGTCTCTTCACCTGTGTTAGTGGTTCTTCGCAACCACCGGGGGGTGATGTTGATGCACGGACACGATTCAGCATGCGCAGGTCACAGAGGAACGAAAGCAACATACAATGCAATACGACAGGTGGCATATTGGCCAAAAATGCAGAAGGATGTAAGCGATTACATCAAAGGCTGCTTGGTCTGCCAATTCCAACCTGTGAACCCGATTCACAAAGCTCCCTTACAAAAAAGAGGTATTTCCTTCCCTTGGTCAGATCTACAAATCGACTGGGTAGGACCCCTCACGAAGTCTGCAAGAGGAAACAAATATTTCCTCGCTGGCACATGTGACTTCACCAAATGGCTGGAATGTGTACCGGCTCTGAATGATACAGCCTTGACGACAGCCTATTTGTTGATGAATCACATCTTTTCATGATTTGGACTACCTATCCACATAAACTCGGATAGAGGCACCCACTTCACCAGCAAAGTCATGCAACAGCTTTGGCAAGTGCTGGAGGTAAAGGCGAACTTCCACATCAGCCACCACCCTCAGTCATCAGGACAGGTGGAAAGGGCCAACCGAACTGTGGTGACCATCCTGCGCACATATGTGGCCGACAACCACAGAGACTGGGATGTGAAACTTCCCCTGGTCCTCATGGCCATCCGGGCGACCCCTCACGAATCGATGGGGTTCTCCCCTTTTCAAATGATGACAGGCCATCAAATGACGCCCCCCCTCCACCTGCTGTACCAGCCAGGGGAGGCAAACATTGCGACAGCGTATACGGCTCAACAATACATGACTGACCTGACTGAACATCTGAAAGCCACATTCTCCTTTGCTCAAAAACACTTGAACAAAAGCGCAGAAGGTCGAAAAGCCTACTATGACCAGAAGGCATCCCACCATGAGATACAAGTGGGGGATAAGGTTTGGTACTACTCATTCGGGCAACCCAGCCAGAAAACAACCAGGTTAACTCGCAAGTTGCTACCCCATTGGACCAGACCGTATTTGGTGACTGACAAACTCTCTGCCGTCGTATACCAAATCAAGGTCAGCAAGGGTCAAAGAGAACCAGTTTTCAAGTGGGTACACCGCAGCCAAATTAAGCCTCACAAAACCCCCAGGGGACTCGCTGGGGATGTCACAGTCGCCGATGGAACTTAAAACCACTCATTAGGTCGAGAGGACGCAAAGAATGAATATCGGCACCTGCCGCGTCCCAAACAATCGAATCACACCGATCGAGACAAATTGAGAAAATAACTTTAACTTCCAACAGGACAAATAAAACAACTCAGGTGATCTCACCAGCACCACCATAGTGGGGGTGAACCACCACGTGAATTCCGGCCTCAACATCAAAAAGAAAAAGAGGCGACAGCCTAACACTCTATTTAAGAATCAGTCAGATAGCTTAAACTCTGTACTATAAGCCAGAAAAGCAAAAGAAAATCTCTGACCACTTTAAGACAAATTTCTAACCATGTTTGTTGTGTTTGCCAGGATGACCTGGCTCGTGACCCTGCTGCTCCTCAGCGCAACCGTCGCCAACAGCTCCTCAAACGTGGTTGAATTCGGACCAGAATCAGGCATCGTCCTGAAGGACCAGCCCGGCTTATTGATAACAAACTGCCACCTGCACACACAGAGGGTGTTTGTTAGATAAAATGTACTGTACAAACATGATTCATTTATTATCTTATTATTACATCTGCTCTTTTAAATTCTGCAAGCTGTTTCTCTCAGATATTCCCAGATAGATAGCACAGCTGCAGGAGCCAACTCAGCCTGTTTACAGTTTGACATTTAGCAAGCTTCAGCAAAATCGCTCACTCTGTACGTAAGATTGGAATGATTCAGTTGTTTGCAAACGTATCTGCACATGACTAATAGCACATGTTGCAACTGTGGACTCATGTAGCCACCCTTATCTTTGTTTTCTTTACACAATAAAAGGGCCTCGCAAGGATGTCACAGTTAGAAAACTGCACAAAGCTGCCAGCCTCTGCTGAGTCTCTCCTTTGCAAAGCTCACTAAAGACATCTCAACTCTCTGAGTTCTTTCTGGTATGTCTAGGCGAGGTCAAACCTGACAGTGTTTGTCAAGCTCGACCCCACAGAAGTGTACAGGGCCAACTTCGCCAGCAGTACAGTGAACCTGGTCTCCTGGGCAGGTAGCCAGTGGACCAAGTCTGTCCTGAAGCATGCTGAGGCAGACATAGTCCACATGCTACGCCAGATGGAGAAGTCCATGGTAACACAAGCAGAACTGAGTGGACTCAACAAAAGAAAGAAGAGGTTCATTGGAGGTCTGCTAATGGCAGCCTCAGCTGTAGGATCCCTCTTCAGTTTTGGCTTATGAGCAGTTAACACCGTCACACTATCAACGGTAAAGAGACACGTTAGCGAGCTCCAAGAGGTAATCCCTGAAATACAGGCTCAGCTTAACATACAGAGAGAAGGTCTTGAGACCATCGGACAAACCATACGAGACACCGTGGTAATCCTAAACACCCATACCAACGTGCTCAAAAAGACCGTGGGTGTAATTGACCAACTAACGTCAGTGTTGCAGCAAAACTATGCACACACACAGATGTTGACTATGCTCATGGCAGACATGACCAGGGACGTCGGATCTTCCATTGACAGCCTCGCCGTCGGTAGGATTCCACCCTACATTGTCCCTTTAACCCTGGTCCACCAACTTCTCGAGTCCGCAACTCATAGTCTAGTCACGCTGTTACAAGCTCACCTCGCGTATGCATTAGGAAGCTCAATCCCAATCTATGTAGATCCAGAGGATCTTGAAATGGCGTTTCTAATTAACTTACCGATTGTCACTACTGAAAACATCAACAGGCTCAAAAGTGTTGTGAACGTAGGTCTCTGGCAAGGAGACAATCACCTTAAGATTCACACACCACCCGTAGTGGCTTTCAGCGATGCTAATCCTGAGCTATACTTAGTGCCGAATCTCAAAATGTGCACTGTCACAAAAGACATCCATTATTTGTGTCACAGCAAACCGTTCATTTGAGATGACACTGCCAGCATCTGCGGTCTCAAAACACTTACTGGGACAAATCGCTGTCCAACGACCATCACGCCGTTCCGCCAAGTCACGGACACTCAGGTAGAGATAGTAGGACAACGCTGGTTAGTCAACACCCCCGAAAAATCAGCCCTACTGGTGTACGACCGTCATGACACGTCGACTCGTATCGAACTCCCACAAAAAACTTTGTGGGTCACGGTACCCTCACCATATTGGTGAGGTATCGCTCTATCACCTGCATCCTGACCAATACAAAGGAGCCATTGAAGTGTCCGACTTTTACAATCAAACCGCAATCGAAATAGACCAAAAGACTCTGGAAAAAATCCAGTATGAGGGTTCTCAAGTCATCGACGTGGCCCCAATAGATAAAACTTTGAAAGAGATTCGAAATCAAGATATCAAACCCTACCAAGCCCTATCGTATGCTTGGTCTACTCCTGACACATTGTTATTTGTACACACAATCGTCGGTTACTTGACCACCCTCGGCTTAGCTCTGTGGGCGCGCAGATACGCCAATACCCTTCAGAACGGTATAACCAGGTGTTCTCGAGCCCTTGCCAGACAAGCCCGAAGAAAACGACGTGCGACCGAACCATCTGAAGATATTGAAGCTAACCCAAATTTGGACCAAGAACACGAAGCTGACCAGGTATCTGAGCTACTAAATTTGGAGTAGCCAAACATGCCGCAAATAATGTGAATAATTAGGCAAATGTAGGATATGGTACCATAGTCAAACCACTTTAGCATGTAGTAGTCACCCTAAGCCACTCTGCTAGTCTGACACTAACCGTCCTCAGCCTCACCACCAGTGGAAGACATCACCCACCAACCGTCACAGCCTTCCTCGTCTTGGCGATTCAACATTGGAGACCCAAAGTCGAATCGAGTGGGGGAATGTAGCGGAAAGCTGTGATCAAACAGCCAACATCTTAAGCTTGCTTTAAGATGAGGCCATTGGGTTTTTTCAAAGAAAAATAAACCTCTTACAGCAGGGCCTGGTATATCTCCAGGTGTCAAAGAGGAGACACTTTAAGCCCTGCTCAGCTTGGATCTGTCAACAATACCAACCATATTCAGGATTTAAAACTCCCCCAAAGTGCATTCCACACGTAGCTGTGAATTCTTAGCAATTCCCCAAACCAGACAGAACTCAGCACCCCTTTCACAGCTCTGCTAGATAAATATCAAATCTAACCATGGAACAAGAGTGACCTCTGTGGGATGATCTGGGAAGGACAGGATTGATTTCCAGCAAGACTCCAAACTCCTAACCTCATTTTAAAAAGGAAATTTCATTGTATTGTTGTAGCAAAAGAACAAAGAAAAAAAAAAGAGAAAAGGAAACATGTCACTCTTTTCTATTTATGCATGAAAATATTATATTTGATGTGTTATGCTCTGTTCATTGGGGAATGTTTACTTAGTGTGTTCTTATATATATATATATATATATATATATATATATATATATATATATATATATATATATATATATATATATATATAAATATATATGTGTGTGTGTGTGTGTGTGGTATATAATTCCAGGTAAACCAGTTACAAGATTTATTCTGCAGGACTTGGTTTGGTTTCAAAGCGGAATGTTGGAACCACGCTGATTTATATATATAAAACTAGACAAAGGAAACTCCAGAAACTACATTAGAATTCTTGGGGGTGGAGCTTATTAAACCTTTAAAAGAGCTCACGCCTGGGAATTCGCTCTCTTATGCTCTTGCTCTTACGCGTTTCTCTCTTCTTTTCCTTGGGTTTAAAGACGCTGCCTCAGCCGTCAAGATTTATGACCCTTTGTCTAAAGCCACATGCTACTTAAAACTCATTCTTGTTTGGCGTACCGACAACAGTTTACTTTATTTTTCTGACAGATAACTTTTGCAACCTTTGTCAAGTCAAACGCGCCGGCGCATTTAACTTCCTTTTTCGAATTTCCAAATTAAAACCCTTTTCTTCTTCAAACTCCAAATTCCTTTCATGAACATTTTTCTTCTAAAGTCAGCTATTTTTAAATTGAATTCTGATTCGACCAAGCTTCCAAAAAGATGATGACGAAAGATTAATTTTTGATTTTTGATAGAGAATAAAGATGCTCAAACCTTTATTCTGACAAGCCAGATTCCTGAGCACTGCAGAGAAAAACATCCAGGTCAGCTGAGACGCTCAACAGCGACTTGAACTGCCGCCGTGAAACCACAGCACAGTAACAGAAATCATCCCCGCCACTGACGAGACCGAGCGGGTCGGACCGGCAGAGCCTCTTTGTCAAGGTCCCTGACGAAGCTGTGTGGCGGACAGGGCGTCGACTGAACCAGACGATTCCAGCTTCGGACCTCACAGAGACCCGCTACACTGCGCAAAGTAAGACCGGGCTATGTTGTCAGATAAACAGAGTGGCTTTATTTAACTCTATTCAAAATCATTAATCTTCTCTCAGGTTAACACATACCAATGTAAATTACCTGTTAAATTAGGAAGAATCTTATTCCTAAAACTCCCGCTATGAAACCAAACTATCAGAACATCATATAATCATTGCTCATTGATGGTTGTAATCATTAAATCAATCACTGTGATATGTCCTGTTATTTAACTCCTGCCAGGGTTAAATAAATATCTTAAGTGAAGTTGTCTGTGATTTTTGTATGGTTTTACAGAGGGTGTCGGATCTGACCTGCAGAGCTTATCCTTTAGAAACTGAGACTGATTAATTAAATTGAGACTAATCAATTAATGAATGCTTAAATTACAATGACCTATCCTTTGAACTAGGTGGTGCCCTGAGGTAAAATTATCCACAAGCGATAATTTTCAATATTCCAAAACATTATTATATTCATCCTGTGACTCTGTCCCCTACAAGCTGATGGATGTACAACGTGCTAACCCTTGCTTGAGTCATGTTCTCCTGTTTGTGGAACGTCAGAGATGTCCATCAAGATGAGAGCGCTCATGTGAGCCTGTTGAAGCTCTCAGACTTCTCAGACATTGGGATAAGCTGACAGTCAAGGCAGGTGTTCTCTACCGTGTCTCGAAGGACCCTGTTACTATGAAAAAGACCTACCGTTATGTTGTGCCCCCTGCACTGAGAGGTGAAGTCCTTAAGGGTGTTCATGATAAGGCAGGTCATCAGGGTCAGAGACGCATACTATATTGACACTATACAAGACAAAGGTTCTTCTGACATGGGATGGAGAGAGATGTGAGAGACTATGTGAAGTGCTGTCGCCATTGTGTGTGTGGTAAGTGCCCTGAGCCTGAGGCCAGAGCACACAGCTTTAAAGTGTGGCCACATCCAGACCTCTTGCGCTAGTCTGCATAGGCTTTTGGTCTGCTGAGGACTCCTCCAACAAGTCACTTGATGTGCTCGTGGTTACTGACCATTTTATTAAACTGGCGCAGGCCTACCTGTGTCCGAACCAATCAGCCATGGTTGTTGCCCAACAACTCTGGGATAACTTTTTCTGTGTTTACGGCTTTACCGAGTGGACACACTCAGATCAAGGTGCTAATTTTGAAAGCAGCCTGATTGCGGATATGCTCAATGTTGCTGATGTTCAAAAGTCACATGCAATGCCTTACCACCTGATGGGGAATGGTGCTGTAGAGAGCGTCAATCACACGCTTGGCAATATGATCAGAGCATTTCCCCCTAAAGCCAAACACAGATGGCCTTGATTGCTGAGATCTCTCACCTTCTCCTACAATGCTACAGTGCATGAGGGTTCTGTTTTTGCCCTGTTTCAACTGATGTTTGGCAGAACTCCCAGGCTGCCGGTTGATGAGATGTTTGGGTCTGTTCTCATGGATGATCAGGCAGTGGACTATGATGACTATGTGCTGAGTCTCAGACATGACTTAGCAGAGGCTGTGAGAGTTGCTCATGCCTCCACCACAAAACAACAGAGACAGACAGACTATTACAACAAAAAGTTCAAAGGTGCTTTGGTTGAGGTTGGAGACAGAGTCTTGTTGGCCAATAAAGGTGAAATAGGTTGCTGATTGTTCGTAGAATCACATTTACACTGTTGTGGAGAAACATGACAACACTCACACCTTCAGGATCAAGAACAGTGCTGTGGATCAGGAGAAAATGGTCCACAGGAACCTCATAATTCCTGTTAATTTTCTGCCAGTTCAGACTGTCTGATGATGATGATGGTTCTTGTCTGAGTGATCTTACCACTGGAGCTACGGATGGCTCATTACAGGTCTGTGATGTTCCATGCTCTGTTACACTGCCTGAGAGTGAACCTGTGGACAGGACTGTTTCATAGATCTCTCAATTACCTGCTTCCACTGGGGACGACCAACCCGATCTACTTGATGTTCCTTTGACTGCTGACTTACCTGACATGACTGCTGATGTGCCCGTTGACACTGGCTGTCCTGCTGACAAGTCTGACCTTATGCCTGTGACCTCTGAACATGGACTTGAGTCACAGTTCTTAGATACGGGCACTGAGGTCTTATCTGAGGCAGGACAATCTCAACACAAGGGTTCCTGCTGTGACAGGGTAGTAAATTTTCATACCAGATATGGGAGAGTCATTAGACCTGTTGTGAGGCTTATTCAGCAAATGTAACAGAAGGTTTTTGTTGGACACTAGTGTTATGTCCTGGGATTTTGAGGAGAATGATGATATTTTCTTTTGGTTTGTTTTTGTAATGAGACCATTTCTCTTACTTGGGAAACTATGATCGATCTCTGCTCCCCTCCACAGCATGTCTTTTTCCTGGTTCTCTCCCTCAGCCCCAACCAGTCCCAGCAGAAGACTGCCCCTCCCTGAGCCTGGTTCTGCTGGAGGTTTCTTCCTGTTAAAAGGGAGTTTTCCTTCCCACTGTAGCCAAGTGCTTGCTCACAGGGGGTCGTTTTGACCGTTGGGGTTTTACATAATTATTGTATGGCCTTGCCTTACAATATAAAGCGCCTTGGGGCAACTGTTTGTTGTGATTTGGCGCTATATAAAAAAATTGATTGATTGATTGATTGATTGATTGATGTGAGATTTTTTTTTTTTTAGTGCTGTGTAATGTTTGATACCTCGTTGCTTAACATGTAAAAAGGTATGTTTTCCTATGGGTGTTGCAAGGATTAGCTCCCCTTTCTCATTGTAATTATTTGGGAATAGTCAGTGACTAGATTTCTGGGAATCAGTGTCACATACAGTCCTAGGTAACTGTTTTTTTTATATATTTTTTTTCCTCTTTCACTCTCTTTATGATGGTTGTGTGTGTACAAAGTATTTGTTGGTACCTGATATGTTTTTGGTTCAAGGTGTTCTCAATACTTGCGTTATTGTTTTTTTTTGTTGTTGTTGTTGGGTTTTTTTTTGAGGGGGGGGGGGTTGTATGTTTGTTTGTTGGGATGGGCAAGTGGAGATCAGTAGGGGTAGTGTAAAGGAGTTAGAGATTCCACTTGTCACCTCATGGTATAAAAATGCCCTTTATTTTACTCTGTAAATTGTTTAAATGCTTTTTGTTAAGTTTTAAATATCCATGGAGACTTGGTGTATTATAAGCGCCCTCTGCTGGCGCCTATGCAGACTTGAAGTGTATGTGTTGATAAGCTCAGCAAAAATACTTTATAAAAGTCCATTTTTCTTTATAAATGTAATACCTTTCCATCTGACATGGTTGAGAGAGTCTCCGAGACTTCTGTAAAACTTTTCTATGATTATATTTATTTGTTTTTGAGCCATTTAGGCTGAACTTGTGGTATAAAAAGCTAAAACCTTCTGTTCCCCATGGTGTAGCATCCTGGACTTTTAGCTCAATTTTTATTCTTTTTTTTTATGTTTATCAATGCTGGAGCTTATTTTTGAAAGAGTGGGTGTGAGAGACCTTTTCTGCTTCTGTTCTTATCAGGTACACATTTACTGTACATTTTCTGCTAGAAAACACCAGGCTTCTCTGTGCAGTGCTGGAGCTTAT
The DNA here is from genome assembly GCF_902500255.1 of Thalassophryne amazonica. Lineage (NCBI taxonomy): Eukaryota > Metazoa > Chordata > Actinopteri > Batrachoidiformes > Batrachoididae > Thalassophryne > Thalassophryne amazonica. The sequence continues at coordinate 91,154,926 of NC_047106.1, read as the reverse complement.
TTTTGAAAGAGTGCCTGTGAGAGACCTTTTCTGCTTCTGTTCTTATCAGAATAAACACTGTGCTGGTGCCAAAAACTAAAGATCTTTGCCTAGTTCATCACACAACGCAAGAGAGAGTATACATAACCATGACAACTGCAACATCTTGATCAGTCTGACAATTCTGGATCAGTATGCATTTATTGTATTGTGTTGTGGGATCCGGATCCAGGTAAAGTCCGGGACATGATGTGACTCACATATCTTTTTATTTTGAGTCCTCGTCAACCCCTGACACACGTCAGAAATCTCTGATTGCTCTTGTTTGTAAAAGCTTTGTTATAAGAATTTTATTATCTACATGTGTTTTAAGACTATTGCTTGCTCATTCAACCTTGGATGAGCTGTTGTCTGACAAAATAAGCTGAATCATTACCGTTTTACTTGGTAAACGGCGGGAGCGGGAGTATAGGAAGAGGGTCGAATCTGCCCAACAGAGCAACGATGCGCGGCAGGTGTGGTATGGCCTCCACTGCATGATGGACTATAAGGGGAGGAGCAGGTCTGTGGAGATGTCCAGCGCATCATTCCCGGACGAGCTCAACACCTTCTACGCCCGGTTTGATGCAGACAACACCACACCTGTCACCATACCACATGTGGACAGTGAGGACGCCACACTCCACATAGGCACAGCTACAGTGAGACGGGTTCAAGAAAGTAAACCCTCGTCAGGCTCCCGGGCCCGACGGCATCCCAGGGCGGGTGCTGAGAGTCTGCGCTGACCAACTCGCCGAGGTGTTTACCAACATCTTCAATCTGTCATTGAGCTTGTCTATTGTGCCACACCACCCTCAAGACCTCCACCATTGGTCCTATCCCAAAGACCCCCACAGCAACCTGCCTAAATGACTTTCGGCCCATAGCACTCACATCTGTCATCATGAAGTGCTTTGAGCGGATCATTAAGAAACATATCTGTGCCTCCCTCCCTGACACCCTAGACGCCCTGCAGTTCACATACAGAGCAAACAGGTCAACAGAGGACGCCATTGCTCTGGCAGTTCATAGCTCCCTTAGCCATCTGGAGAAGGGGAATACGTATGTGAGAATGCTCTTCATTGATTACAGCTCAGCATTCAACACCATAATCCCCTCCAAACTGGTCACCAAGCTCACTGCCCTAGGCCTGGAGAAGTCCATATGCTGCTGGATCTTGGACTTCCTCACTAACAGACCACAGGCGGTGAGAATCGGCAGACACCTCTCCTCCACACTTGTCCTCAGCACGGGTGCTCCTCAGGGCTGTGTTCTCAGTCCACTTCTCTACTCCCTCTTCACGTATGACTGTACAGCCAAGCACTGCTCTAACGTGATCCTCAAGTTTGCTGACGACACCACCATCTTGGGCCTCATCACTGACAATGACGAGACTGCCTACAGAGATCAGGTGAAATCACTGACCAGCTGGTGCCAGGAGAATAACCTCTCTCTGAATGTCAGCAAAACTAAGGAGATGATAGTGGATTTCAGGAGACAGCGTGGAGGTCAGCACTCCCCCATCCACATTAACAACACCGAGGTGGAGCAGGTCAGCAGCTTCAAGTTCCTCGGCGTCCACATCACCGAGGACTTATCCTGGACCTTACATGCACACACTGTGGTTAAGAAAGCCCGGCAGAGACTCTACTTCCTGAGAAGGCTGAAGAAGTCTAGCACGAACACCACCATCCTCACGAACGTCTACAGGTGCATCATCGAGAGTGTGCTGACGGGCTGCCTCACAGTGTGGTACGGGAGCTGCACCAGCCAGAGTCAGAAAGCACTGCAGAGGGTGGTGTGCACGGCTTGGGACCTCACTGGCAGCAGTCTTCCCACCATCCAGGATATTTACCACAGTCGGTGCCAGCGTAAGGCACGCAGCATCATTAAGGATCACACTCACCCCGCAAAAGGACTATGCGAACTGTTACCCTCTGGCAGGAGGTATAGGAGTCTGCCAGCCCGTACCAAAAGACTCAGGGACAGTTACTATCCACAGGCTGTCAGACTACTGAACTCTAAATAACACAGAACTATGATAATAACACTGCACTAAGCCACTTCTTTAACACTATATGTCTGTTGCTGTTATCAATGTGACTGTATCTTGTATGTCACCACCTTACCTTTGATAACTCATCTCAGTTTTTACTATTTATTATTACCTGTGCAATAACTTGCTACACAACTGTGCAATATGTCATGTGCAATAATACTATGTGCAATATGAACAATACTACAACCTGTGAATACTACAACCTGACTACTGCTGACTATTATTATTTTTTTTTTTCTTTTTCTTTTTTTTTTTTTTTTACATATGCTTATATTTTCGGTATTTATATTGCATGCTATTAGTACTTCCTGCGAGTTTGAACAGTCCTTCTCATGCTAAGCATTTCATTGCACTGTTGACTCTTTGTTAACCTGCATAAGATCAATAAATTATCTTGTATCTTGTATCTTGTAAACATGTCTATTCCCTTGAAGGGGAATATTGCATGCAGACATAAAATTAACAGCAGACTGCAGAAGTTTTTTTTTTGACACATCTTTAAAAAAAATCTCTACAAATAGTAAAATAAGATAAATAGGGTTGGCTCTCAACCGCTGAAGGAGCATTTCTTTGTAATGTTCTTGTGTGTGTTGCTTTGTAACTGCTGTGCTTGTATGAGATTAAATTTTTAAAGTGTATTTGACGGTAGGGTTGAGCCAGATACTCGTTTCAGACGAGTATCCCGTACGGATAAAGCATTTTTGACGAGTACGAGCATGATATGAGTAAAACTCATCGATATCTGTGCCCTTGATGAAGGAAAATTCTCATTGGCTAATTGACTGACTTCATGCTCTGTGATTGGCCAGTCACACACAGCGCCCACCCCTCCCTACACAGACACATCTCTCTGCAGCTTCTCACACACACACACACACACACACACACACACACACACACACACACACACACACACACACACACACACACACACACACACACACACACACACAGGATTTCTCTCTGTGCTTGGCTGGATTCTGCCTCACTTTGCTCTGTCAGTAAGTTTTCTTCAGCTCGCCTCTTTTTCAGTTTGTCTGATATTTAAAATACTTGGTGAACACACTTGGTGAACTTGTTTTGTATCTTACGCAGTGCTTTTGACAAGACAGAGTTGAAAACAGCTCCTGTTGTGTCGGTCACTACCTAAACTACGGTCAAGTTTTTTAATTTATTTAATTATTTTTTTAAACCGTTTGTTTGCTCTTCGTTTGGTTGGGTGATATAGAGTCAGTTGGAAAACTTTGCTCATACTGAACGTGGTGCATTTGAGAAGAATACAGTGAACAAGGCTGGCATACTCTTTTCCTGTTTGCCATCACTGGATGTTTGAATGAATCACCAAGTTCACACAGATCATTAAAAAATAAACAGTCTTACAGACCACTTACACACATACACACATGTAGCTGAACACACAAAGTAGCCTATATTAATTTTTTTTTATTGAATATGGCTGCATACAGTATCTGACACTTTCTCACTGCAGTTCATAAAAATAAATTGGTCAGTCGAACAACCTCTCTCTCTCCCTCTCACACAGTCACTCAGTCAACACACAGACAAACAAAGACAGACAGTCATGCACACACAGATTAATCAATATTGTTTAACTTTGTGTGGAAAAAAAAACACCAAGAACGTTAGGTAGTAAAAATAAAGAAACAATTGAAAAATCACAATTTGATCATAAAATAAAAAAAAAAGAAACGTGTTGAATATGACAACTCTTGTTCATGCATACTTAGTAGTTCATAATTTCTTACTCGGTTGAATGTCAGTTCTGGGGCTGTTCTGTTATTCATTCTTACTATTATGTTGCTCCCTTATAGTGTAACTAAGTAAACATTATTACTCGACACACAGAGCATGGAGGACAACTTCCTGCTGGTTCATTCACTTCCTTTTATTGACCTAACTGGTAGCTATGGTTACATTCAGGGTTCCTATATGCCCTAATGGCAGTCTGCCCTCTGGTGGTAAGTATTAGTAGGACATCTCTAGGTTCATACATAACATATCTCCTCCCCACTAAGATTTGTTGTCAATAACAAAAACATTTCTTCTGAAACAACTTAAGACATTATATCCCCTTTAAACTACATGAGACTATATAAAATACATAAACTCTATTTAAACTACCTGAGATTATTTCTTTCTTTACTTCTCAATAACATTAACAGAAAAGAGGAGAGTTATGTTACGGCTTATAATCACTTCAAAGTTTCAAAACTCAACCATTGAACAACATTCTGCAAAGGCAAACATTAAACTTTTTTTTTTTTTTTTTACAACATCCTGGCATGTCAACATTCATCATCTTTTTGTTTGTTTGTTTTTTTTTGTTTTTGTTTTCCTTTCATTTCTTTTCTTTCTTTCTTTTTTTTTTACACATTCACTGATCCCTGAAACGGACTGGCGGATGTGTGATCCTCACAGGATATCGTCGTACAGTCCCTGTTGTCTCTGTACATTCTGTGTGTGCCATTTCTGTGGACTGTGGTGTCTTGGGTGTTTTGAGTGGTGCATGTGGTGTGTGTGGAACTGTATCAGTAGCCTCCTTCTGTTGAGGTGTATTTGGGTCAAGTGTGGTACCAGGTGTGGTTGTCTGAGGTAGTGACAACGGAGAACTCAGACTGGTCCGGTCTTCTCGATCACCACAGCTTGCGTCCACTTATCCTCCCCCCTCCTATAACGGACGAGCACTGGCTCATCAACTTCAAACTGTCTCTGTTTAGAGTGTAGCTGGCGTCGTTACTGTTGAGCCTCTTGTGACTGGTGCACTGCTCCAGCCACACTTGGTTTCAAGAAATCCAATCGAGAATGCAACTTGTGTCCGATGAACAGCATTGCAGGGCTTTCCTTGGTTGTTGCATCAGGGGTGTTGCGGTATGTCAGGAGGAACGTATCCAGATGCTGTTGCACTGGTGTAGTTCCTCTGGAAGATTTCAGAGCGTGCTTGAAGGTTTGCACAAATCGCTCTGCCAAGCCATTGGAGGCAGTGTGGTACGGTGCTGAGCGAATGTGTTTGACTCCATTGGCTTTCAGAAACATGCTGAATTCCTCAGAGTAGAACTGAGGGCCGTTGTCACTCACAAGACTGTGTGGAATGCCATAGCGACTAAAAAATCCCCTAAGCACTTGGATGGTCTTGCTGGATGTGGTGCTATCCATGATGTGTACCTCAGGCCATTTGGAGTGTGCGTCCACCACGACCAGGTACATGTGCCCTTCAAATGGACTGGCAAAGTCCACATGTATCCGTTCCCAGGGACTGGATGGCCACATCCACGGGTGTAAGGGTGCTAGGCCAGGGTCTTTCTGCACATGCTGACATGAGTGGCGTGTCTTTGCTTGGTGCTCGATCTGGGAGTCAATGTCTGGCCACCACACGTAGCTGTGAGCTAAGCTCTTCATCCTTACTACACCTGGGTGTGCTGAGTGTAGCTCTTTCAGCACCCGGGGGCATAGTTTGGGGGGCACAGTCACTCTCAAACCCCACATGAGGCATCCGTGCTGCACAGTGAGATCATGGCGGCGCTGGAGTCAGGGAGACAGCTCGTCACCTGCGTCCTTTGCAGCTGGAAAACAGCCAGTTGTGACCATTTCCATGACACGGGAAAGGGTGGAGTCAGACATGGTGTGACGCTTGATCTCGGCGTTGCTGCCTGGCAATGTGTCCAACTGTGATGTGTAGAACACCTCCACTGCACCTTGTTTCTCACTGGGGGCATGAGGAAGCGGTAACCTCGACAGTCCATCAGCGTTGGCATGTAGGGCCCCTTTCATGTACTCGATGGTGTAATTGTGAGCGGAGAGCAGGAGCGCCCAGCGTTGCATGCGAGCTGCAGCCATGGATGGTGTGCTTTTCACTGGACTGAGGATGGTTGTAAGCAGGCGATGGTCAGTGAGTAGAGTGAAGGTATTGCCATACAGGTACTGGTGGAACTTGCGTACTCCAAAGACTATCGCTAACGCCTCCCTCTCAATCTGAGCATAATTTTGTTCTGCTTTGCTGAGAGTTCTGGATGCATAGGCGATGGGTTTTTCATCGCCATCCGGCATGACATGAGAGAGGACAGCTTCGACCCCATAGGGTGAAGCGTCGCAAGCGAGGCAGAGAGGCAGTTCAGGGTTGTAGTGTGTGAGCACCTCTTGTGATACCAGGAGTGTCTTAGCTTTCTGGAACGCTGATGCACAGGCTGACGTCCACTGCCATTTCTTTTCTTTGTTCAGCAGTTCGTTCAATGGCTTTAGCACAGTGGCCACGTCAGGGATGAAGCGTCCATAATAGTTAAGCATTCCTAGGAAAGATCGAAGTTGACTTACATCGCCTGGTGCTGGTGCTTCCATGATGGCGCATACCTTCTCCGGTGACTTGCTCGATGATGTGGTCCAGGTATTCCATGGACTCCTGGAAGAAGAGACATTTCTCTTGCTTGAGGTGCAGGCCGTATTCCTTAAGCCTGCTGAGTACTGCATCCAGGGTTTTCAGGTGTGTCTGCTCGTCAAGACCACTGACAAGTATGTCGTCCAGGTAGCAGTGAGTGTGTGGCAGTCCGAGGAGCACCTGGTCCATTGTCTTCTGGAACAAGGCAGGCGATGACGTTACCCCAAACGGTAAGCGGTTGAAGCAGAAAAGTCCTTTCTGTGTTGAGATGGTCAGCAGCTTCTTGGAGCTCTCTTCTACTTCCATCTGTAGATACGCATTGGACAGATCCAGCTTACTGAAGCGTTGACCTCCAGTGAGAGAAGCGAACAAGTCCTCAATACGGGGGATTGGGTACTTGTCGATGCACAGAGCTGGGTTGAGGGTGACTTTGAAATCCCCACAGAGTCTCACAGTGCCATCCTTTTTGTTCACGGGCACCACGGGCGTAGCCCAGTCACTATGCGCCACAGGTGAGATGACGCCAAGCTCAGTCAGGCGTTTCAGCTCGGCCTCCACTCGCGGTCGGAGAGCATATGGCACGTTGCGTGGTGAGCAGAATTTGTGGGCACTGTTTGGTCTGAGAGTGAGCCTGGCTTTCACTCCCTTCATGGTGCCTAACGTATCAGAGAAAACAGCAGAGTGTCTCTTTAACATGGTCTCTAAGCTGTCTGTCTGTGCTCAATTGCATGTACAGTCTTTAAGTCTCTCTAATTCAGTTTAATGGCTCTCAGCCACTCCCTGCCAAACAATGGTGGAGCATCCACCTTCACCACGTACAGTGGCAAGACAGCACGTTGCTTGTTCAATTCCACTTGCACTTTAATGACTCCTTCTGGTGCCAAAGCCTCTCCTGTGCATGTCTTGAGCATGATATCAGTGGGTTGCAGAGGGAATTTGTGCAGCTTTCATTTGTACAGTTCCCAAGGAATCAATGACACTGCCGCCCCTGTATCCAATTCCATCTCCATTTTCTTTCCATTGACTTTTGGCATTACTGATATGTGTGAATATTTCCCTTTTTCTGACACTGCATACAGTCCCAAATCATTGTCACTGTCTGATTTCGTCGCTTCACTTTAATTTTCATTCGCCGCAACGTAACAGATTTTTTTCTTCCTATCTTTCACGGTGTGTTTGTGTGCATGGCTTTTCTGTTCAGGCTTTCCCTCTTTGTGTTTATGCTCTCTTTCATGACTGCTTTTTGATCTACTCCTGCACATTCTTTTCGTGTGGCCTTTCCTCCTGCACTGGTGACATTCGCGGTCTTTGTACCAGCAGTCATCATCACTATGATTTGCTTTCCCACAGCGGCGGCATTTTCCAGCTTGCGAAAACACTGCATTCAGTTTCAGGGAATTGCTTAACTGCTGTACATCGCGTGCTGCTGTCTCTGCTGACACTGCATGTTCAACTGCTTTCTTGAACATGAGATTCTCCTCAGTCAGAAGGCGTTTCTGCACAGCTTCGCATTTCAATCCGCATACAAATCTGTCTCTCAGAGCGTCCTCTAGGTAAGCCCCTGTGTGGAGAAAAGATTATGTTGTTTTGCCCCTGTCTTAAAATAACCCTAATGATGTACTTGTTAATTTGTTTTTATATCCACTAACGACTGGGAGTGAAGCATACTGGGGTCATTCTGACCTGGGAGTGAAGAGCTGGGGTCATTATGTTTTTGCAAGAGGAAATAACTTTCAGATGCCTGTTGATTAAAGGAATTATGTGCGCCTGGGAGTTTGAGATGGCCACTCACCCTCCCTTCGCGCACACACTAGAAAAGAGGGGGCAGAGCCATGCTCCGATAGAGTCTGCTGCGGGTTACGTGAGAACGCCCAGCTGGTTGACAAGCGCACTCTGCCGAAGGTGTTGGCTCTCCACCTTAAAGGCGTCACGGTAAGAGAGAAAGAGATATTTTATGCGCTGCAACCACTTGTGTTTGATGTAACTGCTTTTGTGGGGAATAAACATACGCCTGTTTGTTCTAGCAAAATGCAGTCTGTGTGATCATTTCTGTGTGCCGATCTGACCGAACCTTGTTTCAAAACATTTTTGGCGTTGTCGGCAGGATACGGTTACGCTCAGAAATGATCACACAGAAATGTCTTGTTTTAGAAAAGGAAAGAGAGATGCGGAGGTGGCATCTCAGCAGGAAGAGGTAGTCCCGGGGTGGGATGGGATTACTTTTAAAGAAATAGGCCAGCTTCTACGGAGACGCGGGGGACGCCCTGGGCCGTGGACTGGAGCAATTCCCACCGCGACTCCACCAGTTTTATGTGAGATGTTAAAACGGGTGGAGGTTAGAGAGAAAGCTCCATTGGGAGGTATTCAGGAGATGATGTGGATTTGTGCAGAGGCTTGGAAAGAGCGAGTCTTAACTTTAGACACAGTCCGTTCGTCAGAATGTGCTAAGTCACAAAAAGTGACGAAGTTAGAACAACAGGTAAAACAGTTGGAGGGACAGTTAAAGGAGTTTGTATGGGGGGAGGAACAACAATGCTCATTTGATATGGCAAAGGAAGCCATACAGCAGGCTGTGTCCTTAGGAAAAATGCAATCAGGACCAGTAGAACTTCAAGTGTCTGCTCTAAATGATTATGCTAATTGGAGCTTATGGCAAAAACAAAACAGGATACGAAAACCTTTAGGGTTCTGGTCGAGAAAACTCCCGGACGCAGGTATGCGTTATACACCTTTTGAGAAGCAACTTTTGGCATGTTACTGGGCGTTAATTGAAACTGAATTACAAACAGTGGGACATGAAGTAATGATGAGGACACACATACCTATTTTGACATGGGTGATGAGTAATCCTACCACTCACCGAATAGGGACTGCCCAGGAGGCTAGTGTAATAAAATGGAAATGGTATGTGTCAGAGCGTGTAAAACCAGGTGAAAAAGGGGTGTCATTGCTGCATGAACAAGTAGCTGATGCTCCTGAGGAAGATGAGGAACCTTTTGAAGTTCAACCATTGGAGGAATCTCCTGTAAAAGCGGGGAAAAAGTGGGATGATTTGTCAGATGATGAGAGAAGTCGAGCATGGTTTACTGATGGATCCTGTCAATATCAAGCAGGAAAAAGGCGATGGAAAGCAGGAGCTTTCAACCCACAATTAGGTCAATCTTTAGAAGAATTAGGAGAAGGAAAAAGTAGTCAGTGGGCGGAGTTGAAGGCTGTGCATATGGTGATCATGCAGGTAGGAGAAAAAGGAGTTAAGCCGAGTGCCCCTCCCATTGAGGAGGAAGAGGAGGAGGATTCTGATGACGACATGGTGCACATAGCTGCTACGCGTAAGGTCAAGAAAGATAGAAAGAAAGGAAAGAATGAGGGAAGGCGTTCCCGGAGTCTTGATTGTTATGATGAGGATTAGGAAAATGGTCAAGCTCTTGTGGCCCGCCGAGATTTAACACAATGGTCCACAAGTGATATTAGGCCCTATGTTCGATTGGAAATTTATTGGATTAAATCAGTTCAAGTTACTTCGGCTTTAGTGGACACAGGAGCGGAGGCCTCATTAATTCATGGCAATCCAGAAAAAATGAAGGGACCAGTAGTTCCGCTAACTGGGTTAGGAGGATAAATGGTTTATGGAAAAAGTATAAAGATACCACTTAAATTGGAAACATGCCCATTAAAACCTATATGGTGGTAGTAACTCCAATTAATGAATGGATTTATCATATTCCCTATTACCCGCAAGCGGCGGGACTAGTAGAACGAATGAATGGGCTCCTTAAAGAGACCCTATTGAAGCTGTCAAAAGATCGCACTATGCGACAATGGAAACAAGACTTGACTACTGCTGTGGATCAGTTGAACAATCGACCTATAGGGTCGGGATCCACGCCTTTGATAAGAATGATTTCAGGAGAAGTAATACAGAAAGCATCAAAATGTGGAAAATTGATCCACAAGCGGAGTTACCTGTTAGGGCAACTCCGGGCTCAGCAGGATTAGATTTAAGGACATTGACAACCGTTACATTGATACCTGATCAAATTCAAGTGGTAAAAACAGGGCTAGGCCTACAATGTCCGAAAGGTACATATGGGCACGTCCTGCCACGAAGTGGTCTATCACTCAAAGGGCTGACTATTCAAGCTGGAGTGATAGATGCAGATTATCAAGGTGAAATTGGAGTGGTTTGTAGATTATTTGGAGAACAACCCCTAATATTAAACAAAGGGGACAAAATTGCTCAATTGATAATTAAACCCTGTGAAATGGGGATGGTACAAGAGATACCAAAACCTGTAGTAATAACTACACAAGGAACGCAAGGCTTTGGTTCCTCAGATCAAGCAGGTGCCAAAGTTTGGGTTAAACAACCTAACGGACCGCCTAAAGCGGCAGAAATTATAGCTCAAGGGAATGATGCAACTGTTAGTATACTCTGTCAGGGTGAAGAAAAATGGGTAAATGTGCGTGTATCAAAGTGTTATGTAAGAGAAGACTAATCGTCGTCATTCTACCCGTAGTTACCCTTGTGTTGTCTAGGCTTGATGCCCTGGTGGGAGTTGCTGATCGGGCGATCAAGAACCACAGGAGGTGGGCGCCGCCATGGCAACCAGTGGAAGTCCCGGAATTGGAGGTGTCGGTTGCTGGGTCATACTCCTCCTTGTAGGTGGTGCCATGGTCTCCAGTTGTTGGGGATGACAGAAGGAAACGAACTTGCCAAACAGGATGGAAGAACTCTGCCAACAACAGAACGCAAGATGATTACACCTGCTCAGCAAACCAATCATGTAGAGTGGCTAATCTCACTAGTGATTGCAAACTATGGCGATGTGTGAACTGTTTTGCCAGACACCATATACCAGTATTTACTATGGGATGTAATGTCACTCTTCGTGCTAGGGTGAACATGTGTGTTTTTAATATGACAAGTTATTCATGTAGTAATGTCAATGGAACCACCTGGACTATTAAACCGTGGAGTAAAGTAATGATCAGTAATAGTACTGAAATTAAAGGGAGGAGATCATTCCTGTACATGCTGTGGGTACTACCAACAGAGGCTAAGGCAACACAAACCCAGGTTGCACCTTTAATTGATACCTGCACCTATTTGGCACAAGCAACAGTAAAGACAAAGGTATATTGGCAAGTTACCTTTCCAAAAATTCCAACCTGTAAAAGACGCCGAAGAGCGTGATATGACACTTTATTAGGAGGAACAGGAACTGTCCTAGGAGTATCAAATACTGTGGACAATGAAGTAACTAGAACCATGCTGTCAAACACAGGTCAGTATTCATATCAAGTATTACATCAGATAGGAGAGTGGTTACCAACAGCATTGGTAGGACAATTGCAAAATGCAGATTTGTGGCAGAAAAGCTTTCAATGGCAAATGAAACTATGGAATGAAACTTATGATTCACTGAAAAACTTGTCACATATAAGTAATTGGACAGCATGTGCAATGCAAACAATCCATGCAGAAGCTCAAAAAGAACGATTCCAGCGTATAGTTACTGCAGGGAACTACTATGATTGGAGACGGATTTGGAACATAACTAATGCTTTATGGCTAAAGTTACATCCAGAATTTACACAATGCAATGAAACAGTGTGTACTGGGCATTGGACCCAGTACAATGTGACACAACCAAAGGTTGTTTGTAAATATCAGGTATTACCTGTAATAACGGCTACTGGTTATTGGTTTTTGCATATGGAGAGTGGTTAGAACCAAAAACCAATACGACTTTGATACTAACTGTGTGATATAACGGATAAGGGTATGGCCTGTGTGCTGCAAACTGGATATGCTAATCCATGTCTAACCGACTCAGAGGTTGTACTTTGTGACTGGACTAGGGAAACACCAAGAGAAATGTTGTGGCAGATCGGCCCACATGCTCTGTGTGTTGCAACAATGACAAACAATTCACAGGTACCTTCGGTTCCGTACACTGGCTGTTTGAATAATGTGCACTTATGGCATTGGGGAGACCGGACATATCGTTTGACTAATTATTCTGTATCAAGTCGGCTGACTTCGGTACAATGGGATGTATTGCATTCCCCATGGAGTCTTTCCCTGGAGCGTTTCAAATGCGCATTGGAACAATCTACGGAAATTCAGTAATTAATAGTCACATACGTCCAATGTCTCCAGTCTCATGGTGTCTACATTGATAGCTAGCGAACGGGTAAAACATGTGGCAAAATTAGTACAGCAAGCGTCAGCACACCATTGGTGGGATATCTTTTCAGGGATGTCCATCACTGCCAGGAGTACCATAGTGCCGCCCTTAATTTTATTAATTATAGCAATATGTTTTATGACTTTTTGTAATATTTTTACATGTGTTTATGTTATACGTTTACGGCGAGAGGTGGAATGGGTAATATTTCAGCGTATGAGATGAAGTTATCTTTGCTATGTCATGATCCCTTTGGAGTAAACCAATATAATGTCACATTAGACCCCACAACATCGGGTTTTGTATATGAGTATATTGTTTGGAACAGGTATAATCAAGACTATATTACTCAAAATTTGTTTGTGAATCACTAGAAGAAATGTGGGAAATGCTATGGCAGGACATAATCGTTGGAATAGGCTGGAGCCCAGCATTACCTGAATCTGCTAGTGGTTACATAAATTGACTGGTGCAAAACACCAAGAGTGGAATGTGTGGAGAAAAGATTATGTTGTTTTGCCCCTGTCTTAAAATAACCCTAATGATGTACTTGTTAATTTGTTTTTATATCCACTAACGACTGGGAGTGAAGCATACTGGGGTCATTCTGAACTGGGAGTGAAGAGCTGGGGTCATTATGTTTTTGCAAGAGGAAATAACTTTCAGATGCCTGTTGATTAAAGGAATTATGTGCACCTGGGAGTTTGAGATGGCCACTCACCCTCCCTTCGCGCACACACTAGAAAAGAGGGGGCAGAGCCATGCTCCGATAGAGTCTGCTGCGGGTTACGTGGGGAACGCCCAGCTGGTTGACAAGCGCACTCTGCCGAAGGTGTTGGCTCTCCACCTTAAAGGCGTTACGGTAAGAGAGAAAGAGATATTTTATGCGCTGCAACCACTTGTGTTTGATGTAACTGCTTTTGTGGGGAATAAACATACGCCTGTTTGTTCTAGCAAAATGCAGTCTGTGTGATCATTTCTGTGTGCCGATCTGACCGAACCTTGTTTCAAAACAGCCCCGAACTCGCAGTGTTCCGATAGCTTCTTGAGCACTGCTACATACTGCACTACCGTTTCTCCTTCCCCCTGAGTTCGCTTGTGGAACCTGAACCTTTTGGCTATAACAAGCGGTTTCGGTGTGAAGTGATCTTTAAGCACAGTCACTACCTGTTCGTAAGTCTTTGTACCAGGTGCCACGGGAGCTACTAAGCTACGAAGCACTCCATACATTTTAGGTCCCATCACACTGAACAGTACTGAAACTTTCTTAGTCTCGTGAATGTCATTAGCCACCACATAATGCTCAAAACATTCAATATATGTTGCCCATTGCTCCCCAGACTCATCGAAAACGTCCATATGTCCATATATTCCAGCCATCATACGTGTTCCTGGGATTATTTGCACTGTAGATGAACTTGAAGCACTCGATGCCCTTGAATCGTTGACGTAGCACTAGCTGTACTCGGGTCATCCGATGATGGCTGGCTCATAGTTGATTAGCACATTAGCTATCCAAAATTGCGGGTGTTCATTTCGGTCCAAAACTTGCACCAAGCTGACTAACTTTCACAGCCAGTCGATGAAAAGTATTCCGAAACACGACTCATCGCCAATTTATATTATGTTGCTCCCTTAAAGTGTAACTAAGTAAACATTATTACTCGACACACAGAGCACGGAGGACAACTTCCTGCTGGTTCATTCACTTCCTTTTATTGACCTAACTGGTAGCTATGGTTACATTCAGGGTTCCTTCCTATATGCCCTAATGGCAGTCTGCCCTCTGGTGGTAAGTATTAGTAGGACATCTCTAGGTTCATACATAACACTTACACTTAAGAATATTCATGCTCTGAGTTTATAAAAAAACATTCTGTAAAATAGTTCCTTTGGCATTGTGATCAAAAACATTGAATCTCAATTCTGAGGATGTTCTGTAAATATTCATTCAAACACTTCAGAATATTCATGTTCTGAGTTCATAAAAAATAGTTCTCTTACTTTTGTGATCAGAAACATTGATTTGAATCTCACTTTTGGGGGTGTTCTGTAAATAGTTTTCAAAAACAATAAATATTGCAACTTCTGATCACTCCATATCAATTTCAGATTTAAATAATGTACTGACTTAAGCCCCAGACATTTTGGGTTAAACCACGCCCACTTCCGCTTTAGGCCCCGCCCACTACGAGTACAGATACAGATAATTTAGATGGTTGAACAGATACAGATAGTAGTGTACTCACTCATCCCTATTTGACGGGTCTCCGATCTGTTCTTACATTGAATATTTCTTTTAACGTGCTTCACAGTTTCCATTTCAGCAGAATGATGTAGAATTTAGTGTGACATTTAAGTCAATGTCCTGTCCAGGGCTTACCCCACCTCACACCCCGCCCTGACCCTTGGTTGGAGTAGGTGGAAAATTGATTGGATGGATTTAAGTCATTTATTAAAATAGAATAAAATTTAAAATGAAATCGAAATAAAACTGACTATGAATAAAACACAAACATTGAGAATGATCTGTTTTTTTTTTTTTTTTTTGTAATTTTATTAATTACTAGATGTTCTATGGGGACCAACGGTGTTACTGAATAGAAATGTAGAGTTATTATTCAATGTTGTTCATTCAAGAAGGAACATTTTTAGCTACGTATAAAAATTATTGAAAAGTTCGTTTCAGGTTGGAGTTCTTCCTCTGGTTGCATGGGGATGTGCCTGGCCATTTTCAAAAGACCTCAAATTTTGGCTAGTTAACAGAGTTTGTGACATGACCTTTGTCAGATGTTATCTGATTTGCATACATATGCACATCAATAGAAAATCTGTGTGAAATTAATTGGATCTTGGGTCCTGCCCTGTGGATGACATTTCAGGAATAATGCAGGTCAATAAAAGGGCATGCATGACCCAGTAAAAACATTTGATGGCTTATCTTAGACAAGGGATAAACAGGAGAACAGACACAATGGGTTATTTGTCTGTAATTGTGATGTTATTCATGTACAACGTGTTGTTTTGCAACTTTTGCTCTGCTGGGTCTCTTTCTGCTTCCTCCTGTCAGTTACAGGGATACTTGCACCTGAATACGATGCACAAGTCTGGAGATGTGGTTCTTGGTGGAGTGTTTATATTTAATTTATTCTCAGTTGTTCCTGACCTTTCATTTAAATTTGAACCCCAACAATCAATGTGCTACAGGTGAGTGTGGCATGGCACAGCATTCATATTTCACATTTCAAAAAATGGTCATAAATGATGATGATGATTATTATTAATAGTAGTAGTAGTAGAATTGTTGTTATTGAATAGCATATCTGGTTTAACATTCAACCAGATTATGCATTCTTGTTTTAAATTTGAAAGTGAACCACTGTGGCTGTTATATAAACACTACAATTGCTTTTATTCCTGCAATGTGCAAGCTGAAATAGCACTGAGGATTTTTTTTACTTTTGTTGTTGATGAGAGATAAATGTTTGACAGGAAAAATGACAAAACTGATGAATGATATATTTTCTCTCAGTTTTAATGTTCGAGGATTCAGACAGGCTCAGACCATGGCTTTTGCTATTGAGGAGATAAACAAAAATTCCAACCTGCTTCCTAATGTGACTCTGGGATACAAGCTTTACGATAACTGTGTTGAACTTGGAGTTGGATTCCGTGCTGCCTTGTCTTTAGTCAGTGGTCAAGATAAAGAGTTTATATTCAATGAAACATGTGTAGGAACCCCTCCAGTGTTGGGAATTGTGGGTGATACTTTCTCTACACATTCTATTGCCATCTCATCTGTCTTAGGTTTGTACAGAGTGCCAATGGTAAGTTTTCTGCATCAGCATCATTTCACTGCATTTTTATTATTCTCTTTGAATTTCTTCAGCTAATATAGGAATAAAGAACATTTAAAAACTGAAACAAAAATAATTATTTCTGAATGCTTTCAGCTTTTGTAGGTTACAGTCTTTATCTTGTGCAGGTGAGTTACTTTTCAACTTGTCCTGCTGAGTGACCGAAAAAAGTTTCCGTCCTTCTTCCGGGACTATCCCAAGTGATGCTTTCCAAGTAAATGTTAATCTGCTCAGGAAAATGCAAAACAGACAGTATGGCATGTGATGCAGTGAAACAAAGCTTGATCTGTACATAATGGACACCTTAAACTAAATAAAAAAACACAAAGAACACATCTTTAACAGATCTGTTTGAAAATAACACTGAGGTCTGCAACTAATCTCTAATTTCTCTGTGTAATTAGGTGCGTGCCATAATTAATATTTTAAAACACTTTGGCTGGACCTGGGTTGCCTGTTGGTCAGTGATTGATGACTATGGACTCCATGCTGCCCGAGCTTTCCAGTCAGACTTGGTTGAGTCTGGTGAAGGTTGTCTGGCTTACTTAGGAGTTTTGCCTTTTAGCAAGAATCCAGCTGAATTTAAGAGAATCGTGGAACTAATAAAGAAATCGACAGCTCGTGTGGTGATTGCATTTGCACATCAGAGTCAAATGATTCAAATCATGGATGAGGTTAGAAATACATCTTAATTTGGGAGAGTCACTAAAAAAGCATGATCCACAGTAATTAAATTTTAATGAAAAAAAAAACTTGTGTTGCTGATAAATTTACTTTATGTGTTGTTGTTTATTTAGGGTTATATTTGTGCTGTCAAATGAACTTTGGTATAAGCAATTTTGGAAAATGACTCATATACAAGATAATTTATTGATCAATGCAGGTTAACACAGAGCAACAGTGTATGAAATGCTTAGGATGAAGGACTGTTCAAACTCGCAGGAAGTACTAATAGTATGCAATATAAATACAGAAAATATAAGCATATGTAAAAAAAAAAATAGTCATATAAGTAGCCAAACTTCTTCAGCCTTCTCAGGAAGTAGAGTCTCTGCCGGGCTTTCTTAACCACAGTGTCTGCATGTAAGTGTCTGCATATTATGTGTGTTATGTAGTGAGACCTAATTTGACTGTTTTTTTTTTGTTGTTGTTGGGGTTTTTTTTTGGGGGGGGGGGGGTTGGTTTGTGGACTTTTTATTATATTGACAGCTGATTCCTTTGATTTTACTTCTGTGCAGGAATTACGACCTTTTCAGTATACTGTGCACCATACAGGATGGAATCTGAGCTAGATCAAGATAATAATTTCTATTCCTTTAGAATAGTAATTGTTAGTATTACAGATGAACAACACAACACTGCATTTCAAATGACAGGAAACTATCAATCATCCACTTTAACAGCAGGAGTATGTACAAAAATTTTGTGAATATCAAGGATTATTTAAAACAATTTTGTCATCCTTTTGATATAATTGCCATATCGGAAACTTGGCTTGCAGACGTTGATAGGAATTACGAATTGGAAGGTTGAATTCATCATTTGAATAGGCAAAATAGAGGAGGAGTTTGCATTGTATGTTGACAAAAGGCTTAAATACAAAATTAAAGATCATTTGACAATGGCAGTGGAAAATCTGTTGGAAGGCATGACACTTGAAATATTCATGGAAAAAGGTAAAAAATATCATTATTACTTGCATATGTAGAACTCCGGGGTCTAAAATTGAAGCGTTTCAAAAATGGATTGAGAAATACTTTTCACAGATGTATAACAAGCAAGTATTTGTTTGTGGAGATACAGTATAAATATTGATCTTTATATCGGCATCATAAAGTGACAGAGGATTTCATTAATGCTATGTACAGTTTAAATTTATATCTAAAAATCACAAGGCCTTCAAGAATAACTTCACATTCAGCTGGAATTGTTCCAAACAGTATGGAAGTGGCAAAAGTGATACCTTTATTTAAATCTGGTAGTAAACATCTTTTTACAAATAAAAGGCTATTGTCACAATTTTCTAAGATATTGGAAAAGCTTTACAATAGCAGATTGGATAAATTTATAGACTGACATAACTTGCTGGACGAAAGTCAATATGGTTTTAGAGCAGGTTGGTCCACTGCACTGGCTATGCTTGATTCAGTAGAAGATAGCAGCAGTCATATGGACCAAAGGGAAATGGTAATATGTTTATTTATTGACCTGAGAAAGGCTTTTGATACAATAGATCACAACATATTATTTCAAAATATGGAACTGTATGGGATCAGAGTGGTGGCTTTGAACTGAATTAAAAGTTACTTACAAAACAGGAAACAGTTTGTTAAACTCAGGGATTGCTGCTCTTCTTATCTTGACATGGTTTGTGGGGTTCCTCAGGGTTCTGTGTGGGGACGAAAAGGATTTATTTTGTACATTAATGATTAATTAAGTTTCAGATCTGTTTAAGGCAGTTCTGTTTGCAGATGATGCAAACCTGTTTTGTTCAGGAGAAAATCTGCAGCAGTTACCGTCCAATTTACATATTGGAATGATAAAGTTAAAGAGATGGTTTGATATTAATAAATTATCACTAAATTTGTCTAAAACTAAAATAATGTTATTTGGGAATTACAACAAAGACATACAAATTTGGTTAAATGTACAAGGGGTAATCATAGAGCGTGTCAAAGAAAATAAGTTGTTAGGTGTTATCACTGATGAAATAATTAACTGGAAAGCTTATATTCAACATATTGAAAAGAAAGTGTCAAAAAGTATTGCAGTACTAAATAAGGTAAGACATGTTCTTGATTGCAAAGCACTTCATACTCTGTATTGTTCATTGGTTGTTCCCTACTTGACTTACTGTGCTGATGTTTGGGGCAATAATTATAAAACTACATTGCAATCATTATTCATTCTTCAAAAAAGAGCATTAAGAACTGTTCACAATGTGGGTTATTGAGATCACACCAGTTCATTGTTTATTAAATCTAAAATATTAAAACTTTACGATATGATTACATTTAAAACTGTGCAATTAATGTATAAAGTGAAAAATAAGCAACTGCCCCTCAGAAGTGAATTTTTTTATGGAGAGACAGGAATCATATAATTTAAGGGGGTGGTATCATTTTAAAATTGCTGGCACAAGGATGACCAGGAAAGGCTTTTGTGTTTCTTCTACTTGTGTCCCTAAAATATGGAATAATCTGGCAAAGGAACATAAGCGATGTCCAAATGTCACTCAGTTTAAACGCCAATATAAGGAACAGATGTTTTCTGAATATGTGAAAACTGTCTAAATTCTCTGAAAATTCAATTCATGGTTGAAGGACGATATATCTGTTGGTTAAAGTATGGACAATTGAGTTATTAATTTTTTTTTTTTTTTTGGATTATGTGATGTGTGCTGTTATTGGTGTGGATATGATGAGGAATTTAAGTTTATGAATTATTTTAAGATGTCTGTGTTTGCTGTTTTGCTCACTTTGTTTTGTTTTGGTATTGTTGTGATTAGTAAAAGTTCCTGAGGTAAAAGGGGTAGGAGTATATAAGTTTTGCTTCTACCTACACCCTTTCGGTTGCATGGGTTGACTGGCTGAGAAATCAGATTTGTTTTATTTTGTTTTGTTTTATTTTATTCCAAAGTTCCGAAAGTTCTGAATATGTTGTGAAATAGTTTTTTTTCATCATTTGATAATTTTATTTCTTCTTTTTGGTGTAACAATGTACAGGTGATAAACCAGAATGTGACAGGTCTGCAGTGGATAGCCAGTGAAGCATGGACATCATATGCGGTGCTCCAGACCCCTGAACTCAGCCCATACTTGAGTGGAACACTGGGCATTGACATCCGACGTGGAGAAATTCCAGGTCTGAAGGAGTTCCTGATAAAAATACATCCTGGCCAACAACACAACAGCAGCTATGGACATAATGTGGTGAGACATGAAAATTACAGTGCAGTATTAAACTGTAATATGACATTTCGTTTGTTCTGTATTTCTGTTATGTTTTGAAACATTTCAGGTCAAGCAGTTTTGGGAATTCACATTCCAGTGTAGATTTGCCCCATTTCCAGCAGGTTGGGTGGAAGGTAGTGGAGCACTATGCACTGGATATGAAGATCTACAGAAAGTAGAGAGTGAGTTGTTGGATGTTTCAAATCTCAGGGCAGAGTACAATGTGTACAAGGCCGTGTATGCACTGGCATATGCCCTTGATGACATGTTGAAGTGTGTGCCAGGAAGAGGACCCTTCAGTGGGAAAAGCTGTGCCAGTTTAAACAGCCTTGAGCCATGGAAGGTCTGATGTTTATGTGATTAAATTATATAATTATGCATGTAAAACATTATTTCTTTACTAGGGCTGGGCAAGCTAACGAGTTATTAGTGCGTTAACGGATTAATTTACGTCAAAAAAATTTTTTATCGTACGTTAATGCCGTTGTTTTGTTTGTTTGTTTTTTATTGTACAAGTCTGTTGCTCACAGGCTTTTGCTTTGCAATTCGGTCGCTGGCTGCTGCTGCTGCACTCACAGGAACCGGTGTGACGAGTCCCCGACACCGGAAAAGAAAAAAATTGACATATAAACCAATCAACATGGAGTAGGGAAAGGAACTTTTACATGACCGTTTTCATTTTAAAGTGCTTCCATACAGCGTTGTTGACAGAACCAAAGTTATTTGCAGCCACTGCAAAGCTGAATTTTCTTATCAGCAGAGTACTTTGAGTCTTAAATATCACCTAAATTCAGCACACACAGCTGATACCAGCAAATCATTCAACAAAACAAACGGCGGCACAAGGCTACGGCAGACTACATTAGATGCAGCGTGCAGGACAATAGATAAACAAAGGCAAGAGAGGCTCGCAAATGCAACAGCGGAATGGATTGCTCCAGACTGCAGGCCAGTTAGTGTTGTGGAGGATGTCAGGCTGAGAGACATTCTGAGAATTGCAACAAATGACGACACATATGAGATTCCCTCACAATGCACCATAAAGGAGAGGACTTTACAACGTGAAAGTGCTGTTGCTCTCACTGGGGACTAGTGGACATCATTGGGTTACCATAATTTATTTTTATTGAACTGCAACTGCATAAAAAATTATGTTAAGTGCTTAGAGAACAAACATGATGGCACTTTCGTTCATATGGCAAAAACATTTAAAATAAAATTGTGCTATACACTACTTTTGAATTCATTTTTGGATTTTGTGAATAACAATGCGATTAAGCGCAATTAATGATGGAAATCATGAGATTAATCGCGATTAAAATTTTTAATCATTGCCCAGCTCTAGTCTTTACATATCCAAAATACGAATATATAAAACTATGAGTTGTCAAGTGGCGGTGCAAGCTCACGTTGGATGTGCATTGTTTATATCATCTGCTATTGTTTATCTGCAAGCTGTACATTCATGACACAGTGTTGATAATCTTCATGAATAAAATAGACTTTGCATATTTAAGGGTAAGGAATTAAGGTCCTTTTCAAATTTGCACCGCTGGTTCACTGGCTGTTTTCCTGCATCAGTACCACACAATGAAACAGAACAAGACTGATGCGCACTGTTGAAATATGTGACTAAAATAGATTTGTTTCCTATTTAAATTGAATTAGTGCATCATGTACACGTACATGCATTACAGCTTGTGTATTATGCCCCATCACACACAGCAAGAATTTGCCAGAAGCATGCATGACACGGCAAATATTGCCATAATCCGATGCAGTCAGGAAGAAAAGAGGCGTGGCCAGCAGTGTCGGCGCGCAGACAGAGGCCTCGTCCACACCTGTCAGATCACATCCAGAGCGTATGTAGACGACACAAACTGCCTGTCAGATGGCCATGAAAGGCTCTGAAGACTGCCTGAACTCCAAATGTATGGATGGCAAACACAGACGCATGGAGCACGGTCTTCCTACACGCATGTGTGCGCAAGTGCGCAGTGCGCGTGGCACACGTGTATGTATGGATAAACGTTGCATGGGCCATTATGTGTGCGTCCCCGGTGTGCACGTGCATGCGCCTGCCACTGGATAGCTTTGCTCAAAGTTTGCTGGCATTGGTCCATGCAGTCCCTCAGACAGAGCGCCTTTCCAGGGAACTTTCTTTTTTCTTATTTGCACCACTTCAGGAGCACAATGCAACTTTGGACACCACAGTGGTTGGAATATCACATGGACTTATTTTATTTTCTTTTGGGTAAGAAGATTTTAACTGTTGGCGGCTGTCCCGGCTTCACGCCCACGTGCATGCTGTGAAACACTCTGGAGCACTGTTTGAGGTGAGATTCATGTTTATTAATGGTGTAACAGCGCACCACGCAGAGGTAGCTGCCTGTGTTATGATGGAGACAATAGTTCACATTATTTACGTTGCCCATTCACTGTACATGATGATAATTCATAATTATTATCATGATGAAACATGCCACATACATCGGGCGGGGGGTGGGGGTGGATATTAGTATACATGGCACAGGTCATACCGGCAGGCTTTGCGGTGCCAGATCTATCTCAAGGTTTTCTCGTATGCGCTCAAATCATTTCAGATCCCGTTTTGCCACCTTCGGAATATGAAAATTCCAGTCAGATGGTCATCAGACAACACATGGAGCACTGTCAGATAGGTGTCCCATCTCGACCGCGCCCGGAGAGTTTTGAACATGTGCGTCACACTCGGGGCTGCTGGCTGATTTTGACCAACTGTGTGAGCTTCTGCAGATGGCTGTCAAAATGTTTTGGAACTGAAATCTGACACTTCTGGATGTGCGCCGATTCATAATTTCGACACCACACTGCGTGATTCCAGCTGTGTGTGATTGTGGCATTAATGCCAGCAGTGTGGCTGACTGGCTGTTAAAAAATAAAAAATGCAATTTTCAGGCTGATTCCAATTTGTACATCCGCAGATTTTTAATCATGTCAAAAACTACAATTTACTGCTCTTTGAAAAATGAACAACTGTCTCAACGAGAAAAATTGATGGAACAATTTGCATAGATTTTTTTAAAGTTATTTCAACTTAAATTATTTCAACTTAACTAGAGACATCTTGTGGCATTAATTCAGTTGAAAGTTGAAATAACCTTAAAAAGGTGTATGCCTTTTTAGGTATATGAGGTCTGTTAGAAAAGTATCCGACCTTTTTATTTTTTTCAAAAACCATATGGATTTGAATCACGTGTGATTGCATCAGCCAAGCTTGAACCTTCGTGCGCATGCGTGAGTTTTTTCACGCCTGTCAGTGCGTCATTCGCCTGTGAGCAGGCTTTGTGTGAGCAGTGGTCCACCCCTCTTGTCGGATTTTTTTTTGCGAATACATGTCTGAATGATTTGGAGCTTTGCTGCATCAATTTTTTCCAGAAACTGTGAGAGACCTCCAGGTGGTAACCATTCAGAAAATTCAAATGGCTTTGAGGGACGATTTTATGGGGATTACACAGATTAAGGAGTGCTCCAGCCGGTTTAAAGACTGCCCACAGCTGCTGAGAGCGCGCACGCTCCGAGCGCCGATTGACAGGCTTAAACCCCGCTGAAACAACCAGATCATTTCCAACGTGAGGCTTTTCATGGAAAGAAAAGCGGAGGATTGCGCCACCGTGCTGCTCATGGCGCGGCACAAAACCACCTCTGTGTTGGTCTCACAGGACGGCTTTGAGATGGCTTTCAGATGGCTGTCGGTGGGTTTTCAGTCGTGTGACTAACCAAGAAATTGTGGATGAGCCTGGACATGCCAGAACATGTCCTGTGAGGCTTCATCACGGCGTTGCTTTGCACCATGCCGCACCGCTGCGACGCGCAGAATTCCTCCGCTCCTCTTTCCATGACAAAAACTCCTGTAACAGTGGAATGTGTCATTCATTTCCAAACTGGACGCTGTGTTTTATCCGGGACGTCCTCTGACTAGCACAGGAATTGCGGAAGACGTGGACATCAGCACTTTTTCAGCACATTGAGACAGATGTGCGGAGGAATTCCGCGCGTCGAGGTGGAAGCTGCATGGCGCAAAGCAACCGCCGTGATGAAGCCTCACAGGACATGTTCTGGCATGTCCAGGCTTATCCACAATTTCTCGGTTAGTCACACGACTGAAAACCCACAACAGCCGTCTGAAAGCCATCTCAAAGCCGCCCTGTGAGACCAACACGGAGGTGGTTTTGTGCCGCGCCATGAGCGGCACGGTGGCGCATCCGTCCGCTTTTCTTTCCATGAAAAAAACTCCTGTAACAGTGGAATGTGCCAAAAAAAGTACTGATGTCCACGTCTCCCGCCATTTTTGTGTAAGTCAGACGACGTCCCGGATCAACAAAGCCTTCACGTTGGAAATGATCTGGTTGTTTCAGCAGGGTCTGAGCATGTCGATCGGCGCTCGGAGCACAACGCGCTCTCAGCAGCTGTGGGCGGTCTTTAAACCGGCTGGAGCACTCCTTAATCTGTGTAATCCCCATAAAATCGTCCCTCAAAGCCATTTGAATTTTCCGAATGGTTACCACCTGGTGGTCTCTCACAGTTTCTGGAAAAAATGATTGCAGCAAAGCTCCAAATCGTTCAGACATTTATTCGCAATAAAAATCGACAAGAGGGGTGGACCACTGCTCACACAAAGCCTGCTACACAGTGCGAATGACGCAACCGACAGTCGTGAAAAAACTCAGGCATGCGCACGAAGGTTCAAGCTTGGCTGATGCCATCACACGTGATTCAAATACATATGGTTTTTGAAAAAGATAAAAAGGTCGGAAACTTTTCTAACAGACCTTGTATACCTATATATATATATATATATTGTGCACAGAATTGTGGATATGTGACGACAATGTATGCAAAGAATATGAAGCCGATATGTGCACGTCACCATATGGCAGCACTGGCGGTTACTTATCTATCTATCCATTTATCAGCCATTTATCAGTTTATTCAGTCATATTTTGGGGACTATGTGGTGGTTCTCATCATGGTTTGCTCTGATTTATGAGTAGTCAGCTGCTTATTTTCTCAGTAATCCTACATAATTTGACCTAACGGATCAAGCTACCAGTATCTGCTTTAACATGTTAATATATTATACAACCCCAATTCCAATGAAGTTGGGAAGTTGTGTAAAATGTAAATAACAACAAAATACAATGATTTGCAAATCTTCTTCAACTGAATACACCACAAAGGACAAGATATTTAATGTCAACCTGATAAACTTTATTGTTTTTGTGCAAATATTTGCTCATTTTGAAATGCATGCCTGCAACATGTTTAAAAAAGCTGGGACAGTGGTATGTTTACCACTGTGTTAACATCACCTTTCCTTAAACACACTCAATAAGCGTTTGGGAATTGTGAGTGTCATTACTGGGTCTAAAAGGAGCCTCCCAAAAGACTCAGCTGTTCACAAGCAAAGATGGGGAGAGGATCGCCCTTTGTGAACAACTGCATGAAAAAATAGTCCAACAGTTTAAGAAAAATGTTTCTCAACATTCAATTGCAAGGAATTTAGGGATTCCATCATTTACAGTCCATAATATAATCAGAAGATTCAGAAAATCTGGAAAACTTTCTTCATGTAAGTGGCAAGGCCAAAAACCAACATTGAATGCCTGTGATCTTTGATCCCTCAGGCAGCACTGCATTAAAAAATCGACATCATTGTGTAAAGGATCATACTGCATAGACTCAGGAACACTTCAGAACACCATTGTCAGTTAACACAGTTTGTTGCTACAACTACAAGTGCAAGTTAAAACTCTACCATGCAAAGTGAAAGCCATACATCAAGCTCATTTGAAATGGACATCCGCAAAGTGGAAACGTGTGCTGTGGTCTGATGAGTCCACATTTCAAATTGTTTTTGGAAATCATGGATGTCGTGTCCTCCGGACAAAAGAGGAAAAAGACCATCCAGATTGTTACCAGCACAAAGGTTAAAAGCCAGCATCTGTGATGGTATGAGGGTGTGTTAGTGCCCATGGCATGGGTAATTTACACATCTGTGATGTCACCATCAATGCTGAAAGGTACATCCAGGTTTGGTGCTCCAACAATGCTGCCATCCAAGCAACATCTTTTTCAGTGACGTCCCTGCTTATTTCAGCAAGACAATGCCAAGCCACATTCTGCATGTGTTACAACAGCATGGCTTTGTAGTAAAAGAGCGCGGGTACTAGACTGGCCTGCCTGCAGTCCAGATCTGTCCCCCACTGAAAATGGTGGCGCATTATAAGCGCAAAATATGACAATAGAGACCCCAGACTGTTGAAGAGCTGAAGTCGTACATCAAGCAAGAATGGGAAAGAATTCCACCTATAAAGCTTCAACAATTAGTGTCCTCAGTTCCCAAATGCTTATTGAGTGTTTTTTAGAAGGAAAGGTGATGTAATACACTGGTAAACATACCACTGTCCCAGCTTTTTTGAAACGTATTGCAGGCATCCATTTCAAAATGAGCAAATATTTGCAAAAAACAATACATTTTCTCAGTTTGAACATTAAATATCTTGTCTTTGTGGTGTATTCAATTGAATATAGGTTGAAGAGGTTTTGCAAATAATTGTATTCTGTTTTATTTACATTTTACACAACATCACAAGTTCATTGGAATTGGGGTTGTACATAATACTGACTATAATGAATATATATGAATCCAATGGTACGAATATACCATTCAACTTAGCATTGCCTTGTTGAATGGTACATTCCATCGTTCACCTCATGAAATATTCGTTCCATTGAAAGAATGACAAAACATTCATTATTTATTTAATATAGTGGCTATACTAGATCCTTGTCATTTGATATTTTATTAATTCATAAACAACAGAAAGGGTACTTACATTTTGGTGTTCAACTGATGCATAACAGTCCAAAACAAACTCTAAATTCCAAAATTACGACAATGTATTCCATGACGCCATGCACTGACTTTGTGCACTTCCAAAGAAAAAAAAGACTCCGTGCAGCTCCTCAGTCCAGCAAAAAATCACTTCAGAAATGTGTCCAGCTTTTCATCCTAACAGCTCTTCATGCCTCCAGACGGCTTACAGTGTAGTGGATTTGTTTTTGTGTGTGTGTGTGTGTGTGTTAGAAGTATTAGCAGTGACAATAAGCTCCTTCAAATTGTTGTCTGCCAGGAAAACAAACTCTGACATGTTTAGCTAAACGCCGCCCCTGGTCGCGTGAGCACTCGCAGTGGTTAAAGCGTGCAATAGCACATTTCATGAAGCACTAAAATTGCACCCTAAAAAAGAACTATTGCACGGTAAATGAAACACAACAGCAAATGGTATGAATAATTCATGCCACATGACATACAACCCACCAATCAAATGACAAGGATCCACTCAGCCGTTATATAAAATATTATATGAGACAAGAATTTCACTCAGTGAAATATTGCAGCAGGGATGTCTTAAATGATACTTTTGGACATTTCACCACACAACAAGCCATATTATTCCAGTTATTTGTCATAAAATGCTCAAAACAGAAGACATAGTCCTCCACAACAAGTGGCAGCTGGAGCGGGCAACCTGTGAGCTCCGGGCGCTGTGAGAGTCAGAGTTGCTGGGCTCAGCAGCTGTCACTTAAAATGACCAGGCCCCTAATTTTATGTCTAACTTTATGGATTAATTAAAATGTCTTAAACTAAGATGTTTGAAAAAATGCATCCCTTGTGCAGTTCTCATGGAGTGGGAAAAATATCTGCAGACATGGAAACTGCTTTTCTGTGCCAGGCTGCAAACATGTTTATTTCTGCTTCAAAGTTGTATGTTTTAAAAGGGACTTAAATTGTAACCCGCTTGCATTTGAAGGCAACATCAAATGTGCAGTCAAAAAACTGCAACCTTTCTGCTTAGGGTGGGCTTCATCTGAGACCAACAAACCTTATTGCTTGTTTTTAATCTCTCAGAGGATTGATTGACTTATGCCTGAGTTATTTTCTATTCCTTATTTTATTTTGTACAGCTTGTGCATTACTTACAAAATGTCAATTTCACCACACCATTTGGTGACCAGGTGTTATTTGATGAGAATGGTGATTCCTTACCAATCTATGATATTGTTAACTGGTGGAGGCTCCCCAATGGAAAAATAAAGGTTGAAAATGTGGGTGTGGTTCAGAAGTCAGCCTGGAAAGGTGAAGAGCTCAAACTTGAAGAAGACAGAATCTACTGGAACTTACAGTTCAAAGAGGTCACATGCCATATTTACATGATTTTATGGAAAAGGTAACTAACAGTGTGAAAGTATCAGAGAGAAAGAAAATTAATTCTCTTTCTGTAGCCTCCCCGGTCAGTCTGTAGTGAAAGCTGTCCACCTGGAACACACATAGCAAGAAAGAAGGGTGAGCCTCTGTGCTGTTTTGACTGCATGCCATGTTCTGACGGAAAGATCAGCAATGAAACAGGTTGGTATAAGTGGAAAAAAATGCATCTTTTTGAAAATAAAATGACAGATTTTCTCCTTAGACTCGATGGATTGCACCAGTTGTCCAGAGGACTTTTGGCCTAATCCCCAGCATGACAAGTGCGTTGCAAAAGGAATTGAGTTCCTGTCCTACCATGAGCCTCTGGGTATCTGCCTGACTGCTGCCTCATTGCTGGGGACATTTTTCTGTGCTGTTGTCCTTGGGATCTTCACATATTATCACAGTACACCCATAGTACGAGCCAACAATTCAGAACTGAGCTTCCTGCTCATAATTTCACTAAAGTTTTGCTTCCTGTGCTCACTGCTGTTTATTGGCCGGCCTCAGCTGTGGACATGTCAGCTGAGACATGCAACCTTTGGGATCAGCTTTGTGCTTTGTGTCTCATGTATCCTGGTAAAAACCATGGTGGTTCTGGCTGTGTTTAAGTCCTCCAAACCAGGAGGTGGAGCCAATTGAAATGGTTTGGTGCCAGACAACAGAGAGGGACAGTTCTGGCTTTGAGTTCTGTCCAGGCAGTAATCTGCACTGCTTGGCTTGTCTCTTCCTCTCCAGCTCCTCATAAAAACACTCAATATCACAATGACAAAATAGTTTATGAATGTGTTGTTGGATCCACAGTTGGTTTTGCAGTGTTATTGGGTTACATTGGCTTTCTGGCTGTCCTCAGCTTCCTGCTTGCATTTCTGGCCAGGAATCTTCCTGACAGTTTTAATGAGGCTAAACTCATCACTTTCAGCATGCTGATATTCTGTGCTGTGTGGGTGGCATTTGTCCCAACTTATATCAGCTCTCCTGGTAAATATGCAGATGCAGTGGAGCCAGCGTAAGGCACGCAGCATCATTAAGGATCACACTCACCCCGCAAAAGGACTATGCGAACTGTTACCCTCTGGCAGGAGGTATAGGAGTCTGCCAGCCCGTACCAAAAGACTCAGGGACAGTTACTATCCACAGGCTGTCAGACTACTGAACTCTAAATAACACAGAACTATGATAATAACACTGCACTAAGCCACTTCTTTAACACTATATGTCTGTTGCTGTTATCAATGTGACTGTATCTTGTATGTCACCACCTTACCTTTGATAACTCATCTCAGTTTTTACTATTTATTATTACCTGTGCAATAACTTGCTACACAACTGTGCAATATGTCATGTGCAATAATACTATGTGCAATATGAACAATACTACAACCTGTGAATACTACAACCTGACTACTGCTGACTATTATTATTTTTTTTTTCTTTTTCTTTTTTTTTTTTTTTACATATGCTTATATTTTCGGTATTTATATTGCATGCTATTAGTACTTCCTGCGAGTTTGAACAGTCCTTCTCATGCTAAGCATTTCATTGCACTGTTGACTCTTTGTTAACCTGCATAAGATCAATAAATTATCTTGTATCTTGTATCTTGTAAACATGTCTATTCCCTTGAAGGGGAATATTGCATGCAGACATAAAATTAACAGCAGACTGCAGAAGTTTTTTTTTTGACACATCTTTAAAAAAACTCTACAAATAGTAAAATAAGATAATTAGGGTTGGCTCTCAACCGCTGAAGGAGCATTTCTTTGTAATGTTCTTGTGTGTGTTGCTTTGTAACTGCTGTGCTTGTATGAGATTAAATTTTTAAAGTGTATTTGACGGTAGGGTTGAGCCAGATACTCGTTTCAGACGAGTATCCCGTACGGATAAAGCATTTTTGACGAGTACGAGCATGATGAGTAAAACTCATCGATATCTGTGCCCTTGATGAAGGAAAATTCTCATTGGCTAATTGACTGACTTCATGCTCTGTGATTGGCCAGTCACACACAGCGCCCACCCCCCCTACACAGACACATCTCTCTGCAGCTTCTCACACACACACACACACACACACACACACACACACACACACTCCACACACACACACACCACACACACACACACACACACACAGGATTCTCTCTGTGCTTGGCTGGATTCTGCCTCACTTTGCTCTGTCAGTAAGTTTTCTTCAGCTCGCCTCTTTTTCAGTTTGTCTGATATTTAAAATACTTGGTGAACACACTTGGTGAACTTGTTTTGTATCTTACGCAGTGCTTTTGACAAGACAGAGTTGAAAACAGCTCCTGTTGTGTCGGTCACTACCTAAACTACGGTCAAGTTTTTTAATTTATTTAATTATTTTTTAAACCGTTTGTTTGCTCTTCGTTTGGTTGGGTGATATAGAGTCAGTTGGAAAACTTTGCTCATACTGAACGTGGTGCATTTGAGAAGAATACAGTGAACAAGGCTGGCATACTCTTTTCCTGTTTGCCATCACTGGATGTTTGAATGAATCACCAAGTTCACACAGATCATTAAAAAATAAACTCTTACAGACCACTTACACACATACACACATGTAGCTGAACACACAAAGTAGCCTATATTAATTTTTTTTTATTGAATATGGCTGCATACAGTATCTGACACTTTCTCACTGCAGTTCATAAAAATAAATTGGTCAGTCGAACAACCTCTCTCTCTCCCTCTCACACAGTCACTCAGTCAACACACAGACAAACAAAGACAGACAGTCATGCACACACAGATTAATCAATATTGTTTAACTTTGTGTGGAAAAAAAACACCAAGAACGTTAGGTAGTAAAAATAAAGAAACAATTGAAAAATCACAATTTGATCATAAAATAAAAAAAAAGAAACGTGTTGAATATGACAACTCTTGTTCATGCATACTTAGTAGTTCATAATTTCTTACTCGGTTGAATGTCAGTTCTGGGGCTGTTCTGTTATTCATTCTTACTATTATGTTGCTCCCTTATAGTGTAACTAAGTAAACATTATTACTCGACACACAGAGCATGGAGGACAACTTCCTGCTGGTTCATTCACTTCCTTTTATTGACCTAACTGGTAGCTATGGTTACATTCAGGGTTCCTATATGCCCTAATGGCAGTCTGCCCTCTGGTGGTAAGTATTAGTAGGACATCTCTAGGTTCATACATATCTCCTCCCCACTAAGATTTGTTGTCAATAACAAAAACATTTCTTCTGAAACAACTTAAGACATTATATCCCCTTTAAACTACATGAGACTATATAAAATACATAAACTCTATTTAAACTACCTGAGATTATTTCTTTCTTTACTTCTCAATAACATTAACAGAAAAGAGGAGAGTTATGTTACGGCTTATAATCACTTCAAAGTTTCAAAACTCAACCATTGAACAACATTCTGCAAAGGCAAACATTAAACTTTTTTTTTTTTTTTTTACAACATCCTGGCATGTCAACATTCATCATCTTTTTGTTTGTTTGTTTTTTTTTGTTTTTGTTTTCCTTTCATTTCTTTTCTTTCTTTCTTTTTTTTTACACATTCACTGATCCCTGAAACGGACTGGCGGATGTGTGATCCTCACAGGATATCGTCGTACAGTCCCTGTTGTCTCTGTACATTCTGTGTGTGCCATTTCTGTGGACTGTGGTGTCTTGGGTGTTTTGAGTGGTGCATGTGGTGTGTGTGGAACTGTATCAGTAGCCTCCTTCTGTTGAGGTGTATTTGGGTCAAGTGTGGTACCAGGTGTGGTTGTCTGAGGTAGTGACAACGGAGAACTCAGACTGGTCCGGTCTTCTCGATCACCACAGCTTGCGTCCACTTATCCTCCCCCCTCCTATAACGGACGAGCACTGGCTCATCAACTTCAAACTGTCTCTGTTTAGAGTGTAGCTGGCGTCGTTACTGTTGAGCCTCTTGTGACTGGTGCACTGCTCCAGCCACACTTGGTTTCAAGAAATCCAATCGAGAATGCAACTTGTGTCCGATGAACAGCATTGCAGGGCTTTCCTTGGTTGTTGCATCAGGGGTGTTGCGGTATGTCAGGAGGAACGTATCCAGATGCTGTTGCACTGGTGTAGTTCCTCTGGAAGATTTCAGAGCGTGCTTGAAGGTTTGCACAAATCGCTCTGCCAAGCCATTGGAGGCAGTGTGGTACGGTGCTGAGCGAATGTGTTTGACTCCATTGGCTTTCAGAAACATGCTGAATTCCTCAGAGTAGAACTGAGGGCCGTTGTCACTCACAAGACTGTGTGGAATGCCATAGCGACTAAAAAATCCCCTAAGCACTTGGATGGTCTTGCTGGATGTGGTGCTATCCATGATGTGTACCTCAGGCCATTTGGAGTGTGCGTCCACCACGACCAGGTACATGTGCCCTTCAAATGGACTGGCAAAGTCCACATGTATCCGTTCCCAGGGACTGGATGGCCACATCCACGGGTGTAAGGGTGCTAGGCCAGGGTCTTTCTGCACATGCTGACATGAGTGGCGTGTCTTTGCTTGGTGCTCGATCTGGGAGTCAATGTCTGGCCACCACACGTAGCTGTGAGCTAAGCTCTTCATCCTTACTACACCTGGGTGTGCTGAGTGTAGCTCTTTCAGCACCCGGGGGCATAGTTTGGGGGCACAGTCACTCTCAAACCCCACATGAGGCATCCGTGCTGCACAGTGAGATCATGGCGCTGGAGTCAGGAGACAGCTCGTCACCTGCGTCCTTTGCAGCTGGAAAACAGCCAGTTGTGACCATTTCCATGACACGGGAAAGGGTGGAGTCAGACATGGTGTGACGCTTGATCTCGGCGTTGCTGCCTGGCAATGTGTCCAACTGTGATGTGTAGAACACCTCCACTGCACCTTGTTTCTCACTGGGGGCATGAGGAAGCGGTAACCTCGACAGTCCATCAGCGTTGGCATGTAGGGCCCCTTTCATGTACTCGATGGTGTAATTGTGAGCGGAGAGCAGGAGCGCCCAGCGTTGCATGCGAGCTGCAGCCATGGATGGTGTGCTTTTCACTGGACTGAGGATGGTTGTAAGCAGGCGATGGTCAGTGAGTAGAGTGAAGGTATTGCCATACAGGTACTGGTGGAACTTGCGTACTCCAAAGACTATCGCTAACGCCTCCCTCTCAATCTGAGCATAATTTTGTTCTGCTTTGCTGAGAGTTCTGGATGCATAGGCGATGGGTTTTTCATCGCCATCCGGCATGACATGAGAGAGGACAGCTTCGACCCCATAGGGTGAAGCGTCGCAAGCGAGGCAGAGAGCAGTTCAGGGTTGTAGTGTGTGAGCACCTCTTGTGATACCAGGAGTGTCTTAGCTTTCTGGAACGCTGATGCACAGGCTGACGTCCACTGCCATTTCTTTTCTTTGTTCAGCAGTTCGTTCAATGGCTTTAGCACAGTGGCCACGTCAGGGATGAAGCGTCCATAATAGTTAAGCATTCCTAGGAAAGATCGAAGTTGACTTACATCGCCTGGTGCTGGTGCTTCCATGATGGCGCATACCTTCTCCGTGACTTGCTCGATGATGTGGTCCAGGTATTCCATGGACTCCTGGAAGAAGAGACATTTCTCTTGCTTGAGGTGCAGGCCGTATTCCTTAAGCCTGCTGAGTACTGCATCCAGGGTTTTCAGGTGTGTCTGCTCGTCAGACCACTGACAAGTATGTCGTCCAGGTAGCAGTGAGTGTGTGGCAGTCCGAGGAGCACCTGGTCCATTGTCTTCTGGAACAAGGCAGGCGATGACGTTACCCCAAACGGTAAGCGGTTGAAGCAGAAAAGTCCTTTCTGTGTTGAGATGGTCAGCAGCTTCTTGGAGCTCTCTTCTACTTCCATCTGTAGATACGCATTGGACAGATCCAGCTTACTGAAGCGTTGACCTCCAGTGAGAGAAGCGAACAAGTCCTCAATACGGGGGATTGGGTACTTGTCGATGCACAGAGCTGGGTTGAGGGTGACTTTGAAATCCCCACAGAGTCTCACAGTGCCATCCTTTTTGTTCACGGGCACCACGGGCGTAGCCCAGTCACTATGCGCCACAGGTGAGATGACGCCAAGCTCAGTCAGGCGTTTCAGCTCGGCCTCCACTCGCGGTCGGAGAGCATATGGCACGTTGCGTGGTGAGCAGAATTTGTGGGCACTGTTTGGTCTGAGAGTGAGCCTGGCTTTCACTCCCTTCATGGTGCCTAACGTATCAAGAAACAGCAGAGTGTCTCTTTAACATGGTCTCTAAGCTGTCTGTCTGTGCTCAATTGCATGTACAGTCTTTAAGTCTCTCTAATTCAGTTTAATGGCTCTCAGCCACTCCCTGCCAAACAATGGTGGAGCATCCACCTTCACCACGTACAGTGGCAAGACAGCACGTTGCTTGTTCAATTCCACTTGCACTTTAATGACTCCTTCTGGTGCCAAAGCCTCTCCTGTGCATGTCTTGAGCATGATATCAGTGGGTTGCAGAGGGAATTTGTGCAGCTTTCATTTGTACAGTTCCCAAGGAATCAATGACACTGCCGCCCCTGTATCCAATTCCATCTCCATTTTCTTTCCATTGACTTTTGGCATTACTGATATGTGTGAATATTTCCCTTTTTCTGACACTGCATACAGTCCCAAATCATTGTCACTGTCTGATTTCGTCGCTTCACTTTAATTTCATTCGCCGCACGTAACAGATTTTTTTCTTCCTATCTTTCACGGTGTGTTTGTGTGCATGGCTTTTCTGTTCAGGCTTTCCCTCTTTGTGTTTATGCTCTCTTTCATGACTGCTTTTTGATCTACTCCTGCACATTCTTTTCGTGTGGCCTTTCCTCCTGCACTGGTGACATTCGCGGTCTTTGTACCAGCAGTCATCATCACTATGATTTGCTTTCCCACAGCGGCGGCATTTTCCAGCTTGCGAAAACACTGCATTCAGTTTCAGGGAATTGCTTAACTGCTGTACATCGCGTGCTGCTGTCTCTGCTGACACTGCATGTTCAACTGCTTTCTTGAACATGAGATTCTCCTCAGTCAGAAGGCGTTTCTGCACAGCTTCGCATTTCAATCCGCATACAAATCTGTCTCTCAGAGCGTCCTCTAGGTAAGCCCCTGTGTGGAGAAAAGATTATGTTGTTTTGCCCCTGTCTTAAAATAACCCTAATGATGTACTTGTTAATTTGTTTTTATATCCACTAACGACTGGGAGTGAAGCATACTGGGGTCATTCTGAACTGGGAGTGAAGAGCTGGGGTCATTATGTTTTTGCAAGAGGAAATAACTTTCAGATGCCTGTTGATTAAAGGAATTATGTGCGCCTGGGAGTTTGAGATGGCCACTCACCCTCCCTTCGCGCACACACTAGAAAAGAGGGGGCAGAGCCATGCTCCGATAGAGTCTGCTGCGGGTTACGTGAGAACGCCCAGCTGGTTGACAAGCGCACTCTGCCGAAGGTGTTGGCTCTCCACCTTAAA
This sequence comes from Thalassophryne amazonica, assembly GCF_902500255.1. Lineage (NCBI taxonomy): Eukaryota > Metazoa > Chordata > Actinopteri > Batrachoidiformes > Batrachoididae > Thalassophryne > Thalassophryne amazonica. Next base: position 91,118,699 of record NC_047106.1, on the reverse strand, counting down.
GGCGTCACGGTAAGAGAAAAGAGATATTTTATGCGCTGCAACCACTTGTGTTTGATGTAACTGCTTTTGGGGGAATAAACATACGCCTGTTTGTTCTAGCAAAATGCAGTCTGTGTGATCATTTCTGTGTGCCGATCTGACCGAACCTTGTTTCAAAACATTTTTGGCGTTGTCGGCAGGATACGGTTACGCTCAGAAATGATACACAGAAATGTCTTGTTTTAGAAAGGAAAGAGAGATGCGGAGGTGGCATCTCAGCAGGAAGAGGTAGTCCCGGGTGGGATGGGATTACTTTTAAAGAAATAGGCCAGCTTCTACGGAGACGCGGGGACGCCCTGGGCCGTGGACTGGAGCAATTCCCACCGCGACTCCACCAGTTTTATGTGAGATGTTAAAACGGGTGGAGGTTAGAGAGAAAGCTCCATTGGGAGGTATTCAGGATGATGTGGATTTGTGCAGAGGCTTGGAAAGAGCGAGTCTTAACTTTAGACACAGTCCGTTCGTCAGAATGTGCTAAGTCACAAAAAGTGACGAAGTTAGAACAACAGGTAAAACAGTTGGAGGGACAGTTAAAGTTTGTATGGGGGGAGGAACAACAATGCTCATTTGATATGGCAAAGGAAGCCATACAGCAGGCTGTGTCCTTAGGAAAAATGCAATCAGGACCAGTAGAACTTCAAGTGTCTGCTCTAAATGATTATGCTAATTGGAGCTTATGGCAAAAACAAAACAGGATACGAAAACCTTTAGGGTTCTGGTCGAGAAAACTCCCGGACGCAGGTATGCGTTATACACCTTTTGAGAAGCAACTTTTGGCATGTTACTGGGCGTTAATTGAAACTGAATTACAAACAGTGGGACATGAAGTAATGATGAGGACACATACCTATTTTGACATGGGTGATGAGTAATCCTACCACTCACCGAATAGGGACTGCCCAGGAGGCTAGTGTAATAAAATGGAAATGGTATGTGTCAGAGCGTGTAAAACCAGGTGAAAAAGGGGTGTCATTGCTGCATGAACAAGTAGCTGATGCTCCTGAGGAAGATGAGGAACCTTTTGAAGTTCAACCATTGGAGGAATCTCCTGTAAAAGCGGGAAAAAGTGGGATGATTTGTCAGATGATGAGAGAAGTCGAGCATGGTTTACTGATGGATCTGTCAATATCAAGCAGGAAAAAGGCGATGGAAAGCAGGAGCTTTCAACCCACAATTAGGTCAATCTTTAGAAGAATTAGGAGAAGGAAAAAGTCAGTGGGCGGAGTTGAAGGCTGTGCATATGGTGATCATGCAGGTAGGAGAAAAAGGAGTTAAGCCGAGTGCCCCTCCCATTGAGGAGGAAGAGGAGGAGGATTCTGATGACGACATGGTGCACATAGCTGCTACGCGTAAGGTCAAGAAAGATAGAAAGAAAGGAAAGAATGAGGGAAGGCGTTCCCGGAGTCTTGATTGTTATGATGAGGATTAGGAAAATGGTCAAGCTCTTGTGGCCCGCCGAGATTTAACACAATGGTCCACAAGTGATATTAGGCCCTATGTTCGATTGGAAATTTATTGGATTAAATCAGTTCAAGTTACTTCGGCTTTAGTGGACACAGGAGCGGAGGCCTCATTAATTCATGGCAATCCAGAAAAAATGAAGGGACCAGTAGTTCCGCTAACTGGGTTAGGAGGATAAATGGTTTATGGAAAAAGTATAAAGATACCACTTAAAATTGGAAACATGCCCATTAAAACCTATATGGTGGTAGTAACTCCAATTAATGAATGGATTTATCATATTCCCTATTACCCGCAAGCGGCGGGACTAGTAGAACGAATGAATGGGCTCCTTAAAGAGACCCTATTGAAGCTGTCAAAAGATCGCACTATGCGACAATGGAAACAAGACTTGACTACTGCTGTGGATCAGTTGAACAATCGACCTATAGGGTCGGGATCCACGCCTTTGATAAGAATGATTTCAGGAGAAGTAATACAGAAAGCATCAAAATGTGGAAAATTGATCCACAAGCGGAGTTACCTGTTAGGGCAACTCCGGGCTCAGCAGGATTAGATTTAAGGACATTGACAACCGTTACATTGATACCTGATCAAATTCAAGTGGTAAAAACAGGGCTAGGCCTACAATGTCCGAAAGGTACATATGGGCACGTCCTGCCACGAAGTGGTCTATCACTCAAAGGGCTGACTATTCAAGCTGGAGTGATAGATGCAGATTATCAAGGTGAAATTGGAGTGGTTTGTAGATTATTTGGAGAACAACCCCTAATATTAAACAAAGGGGACAAAATTGCTCAATTGATAATTAAACCCTGTGAAATGGGGATGGTACAAGAGATACCAAAACCTGTAGTAATAACTACACAAGGAACGCAAGGCTTTGGTTCCTCAGATCAAGCAGGTGCCAAAGTTTGGGTTAAACAACCTAACGGACCGCCTAAAGCGGCAGAAATTATAGCTCAAGGGAATGATGCAACTGTTATATACTCTGTCAGGGTGAAGAAAAATGGGTAAATGTGCGTGTATCAAAGTGTTATGTAAGAGAAGACTAATCGTCGTCATTCTACCCGTAGTTACCCTTGTGTTCTAGGCTTGATGCCCTGGTGGGAGTTGCTGATCGGAGCGATCAAGAACCACAGGAGGTGGGCGCCGCCATGGCAACCAGTGGAAGTCCCGGAATTGGAGGTGTCGGTTGCTGGGTCATACTCCTCCTTGTAGGTGGTGCCATGGTCTCCAGTTGTTGGGGGATGACAGAAGGAAACGAACTTGCCAAACAGGATGGAAGAACTCTGCCAACAACAGAACGCAAGATGATTACACCTGCTCAGCAAACCAATCATGTAGAGTGGCTAATCTCACTAGTGATTGCAAACTATGGCGATGTGTGAACTGTTTTGCCAGACACCATATACCAGTATTTACTATGGGATGTAATGTCACTCTTCGTGCTAGGGTGAACATGTGTGTTTTTAATATGACAAGTTATTCATGTAGTAATGTCAATGGAACCACCTGGACTATTAAACCGTGGAGTAAAGTAATGATCAGTAATAGTACTGAAATTAAAGGGAGGAGATCATTCCTGTACATGCTGTGGGTACTACCAACAGAGGCTAAGGCAACACAAACCCAGGTTGCACCTTTAATTGATACCTGCACCTATTTGGCACAAGCAACAGTAAAGACAAAGGTATATTGGCAAGTTACCTTTCCAAAAATTCCAACCTGTAAAAGACGCCGAAGAGCGTGATATGACACTTTATTAGGAGGAACAGGAACTGTCCTAGGAGTATCAAATACTGTGGACAATGAAGTAACTAGAACCATGCTGTCAAACACAGGTCAGTATTCATATCAAGTATTACATCAGATAGGAGAGTGGTTACCAACAGCATTGGTAGGACAATTGCAAAATGCAGATTTGTGGCAGAAAAGCTTTCAATGGCAAATGAAACTATATGGAATGAAACTTATGATTCACTGAAAAACTTGTCACATATAAGTAATTGGACAGCATGTGCAATGCAAACAATCCATGCAGAAGCTCAAAAAGAACGATTCCAGCGTATAGTTACTGCAGGGAACTACTATGATTGGAGACGGATTTGGAACATAACTAATGCTTTATGGCTAAAGTTACATCCAGAATTTACACAATGCAATGAAACAGTGTGTACTGGGCATTGGACCCAGTACAATGTGACACAACCAAAGGTTGTTTGTAAATATCAGGTATTACCTGTAATAACGGCTACTGGTTATTGGTTTTTGCATATGGAGAGTGGTTAGAACCAAAAACCAATACGACTTTTGATACTAAACTGTGTGATATAACGGATAAGGGTATGGCCTGTGTGCTGCAAACTGGATATGCTAATCCATGTCTAACCGACTCAGAGGTTGTACTTTGTGACTGGACTAGGGAAACACCAAGAGAAATGTTGTGGCAGATCGGCCCACATGCTCTGTGTGTTGCAACAATGACAAACAATTCACAGGTACCTTCGGTTCCGTACACTGGCTGTTTGAATAATGTGCACTTATGGCATTGGGGAGACCGGACATATCGTTTGACTAATTATTCTGTATCAAGTCGGCTGACTTCGGTACAATGGGATGTATTGCATTCCCCATGGAGTCTTTCCCTGGAGCGTTTCAAATGCGCATTGGAACAATCTACGGAAATTCAGTAATTAATAGTCACATACGTCCAATGTCTCCAGTCTCATGGTGTCTACATTGATAGCTAGCGAACGGGTAAAACATGTGGCAAAATTAGTACAGCAAGCGTCAGCACACCATTGGTGGGATATCTTTTCAGGGATGTCCATCACTGCCAGGAGTACCATAGTGCCGCCCTTAATTTATTAATTATAGCAATATGTTTTATGACTTTTTGTAATATTTTTACATGTGTTTATGTTATACGTTTACGGCGAGAGGTGGAATGGGTAATATTTCAGCGTATGAGATGAAGTTATCTTTGCTATGTCATGATCCCTTTGGAGTAAACCAATATAATGTCACATTAGACCCCACAACATCGGGTTTTGTATATGAGTATATTGTTTGGAACAGGTATAATCAAGACTATATTACTCAAAATTTTGTTTGTGAATCACTAGAAGAAATGTGGGAAATGCTATGGCAGGACATAATCGTTGGAATAGGCTGGAGCCCAGCATTACCTGAATCTGCTAGTGGTTACATAAATTGACTGGTGCAAAACACCAAGAGTGGAATGTGTGGAGAAAAGATTATGTTGTTTTGCCCCTGTCTTAAAATAACCCTAATGATGTACTTGTTAATTTGTTTTTATATCCACTAACGACTGGGAGTGAAGCATACTGGGGTCATTCTGAACTGGGAGTGAAGAGCTGGGGTCATTATGTTTTTGCAAGAGGAAATAACTTTCAGATGCCTGTTGATTAAAGGAATTATGTGCACCTGGGAGTTTGAGATGGCCACTCACCCTCCCTTCGCGCACACACTAGAAAAGGGGGCAGAGCCATGCTCCGATAGAGTCTGCTGCGGGTTACGTGGGGAACGCCCAGCTGGTTGACAAGCGCACTCTGCCGAAGGTGTTGGCTCTCCACCTTAAAGGCGTTACGGTAAGAGAGAAAGAGATATTTTATGCGCTGCAACCACTTGTGTTTGATGTAACTGCTTTTGTGGGGAATAAACATACGCCTGTTTGTTCTAGCAAAATGCAGTCTGTGTGATCATTTCTGTGTGCCGATCTGACCGAACCTTGTTTCAAAACAGCCCCGAACTCGCAGTGTTCCGATAGCTTCTTGAGCACTGCTACATACTGCACTACCGTTTCTCCTTCCCCTGAGTTCGCTTGTGGAACCTGAACCTTTTGGCTATAACAAGCGGTTTCGGTGTGAAGTGATCTTTAAGCACAGTCACTACCTGTTCGTAAGTCTTTGTACCAGGTGCCACGGGAGCTACTAAGCTACGAAGCACTCCATACATTTTAGGTCCCACACTGAACAGTACTGAAACTTTCTTAGTCTCGTGAATGTCATTAGCCCACATAATGCTCAAAACATTCAATATATGTTGCCCATTGCTCCCCAGACTCATCGAAAACGTCCATATGTCCATATATTCCAGCCATCATACGTGTTCCTGGGATTATTTGCACTGTAGATGAACTTGAAGCACTCGATGCCCTTGAATCGTTGACGTAGCACTAGCTGTACTCGGGTCATCCGATGATGGCTGGCTCATAGTTGATTAGCACATTAGCTATCCAAAATTGCGGGTGTTCATTTCGGTCCAAAACTTGCACCAAGCTGACTAACTTTCACAGCCAGTCGATGAAAGTATTCCGAAACACGACTCATCGCCAATTTATATTATGTTGCTCCCTTAAAGTGTAACTAAGTAAACATTATTACTCGACACACAGAGCACGGAGGACAACTTCCTGCTGGTTCATTCACTTCCTTTTATTGACCTAACTGGTAGCTATGGTTACATTCAGGGTTCCTTCCTATATGCCCTAATGGCAGTCTGCCCTCTGGTGGTAAGTATTAGTAGGACATCTCTAGGTTCATACATAACACTTACACTTAAGAATATTCATGCTCTGAGTTTATAAAAAAACATTCTGTAAAATAGTTCCTTTGGCATTGTGATCAAAAACATTGAATCTCAATTCTGAGGATGTTCTGTAAATATTCATTCAAACACTTCAGAATATTCATGTTCTGAGTTCATAAAAAATAGTTCTCTTACTTTTGTGATCAGAAACATTGATTTGAATCTCACTTTTGGGGGTGTTCTGTAAATAGTTTTCAAAAACAATAAATATTGCAACTTCTGATCACTCCATATCAATTTCAGATTTAAAATAATGTACTGACTTAAGCCCCAGACATTTTGGGTTAAACCACGCCCACTTCCGCTTTAGGCCCCGCCCACTACGAGTACAGATACAGATAATTTAGATGGTTGAACAGATACAGATAGTAATGTACTCACTCATCCCTATTTGACGGGTCTCCGATCTGTTCTTACATTGAATATTTCTTTTAACGTGCTTCACAGTTTCCATTTCAGCAGAATGATGTAGAATTTAGTGTGACATTTAAGTCAATGTCCTGTCCAGGGCTTACCCCACCTCACACCCCGCCCTGACCCTTGGTTGGAGTAGGTGGAAAATTGATTGGATGGATTTAAGTCATTTATTAAAATAGAATAAAATTTAAAATGAAATCGAAATAAAACTGACTATGAATAAAACACAAACATTGAGAATGATCTGTTTTTTTTTTTTTTTTTGTAATTTTATTAATTACTAGATGTTCTATGGGGACCAACGGTGTTACTGAATAGAAATGTAGAGTTATTATTCAATGTTGTTCATTCAAGAAGGAACATTTTAGCTACGTATAAAAATTATTGAAAAGTTCGTTTCAGGTTGGAGTTCTTCCTCTGGTTGCATGGGGATGTGCCTGGCCATTTTCAAAAGACCTCAAATTTTGGCTAGTTAACAGAGTTTGTGACATGACCTTTGTCAGATGTTATCTGATTTGCATACATTATGCACATCAATAGAAAATCTGTGTGAAATTAATTGGATCTTGGGTCCTGCCCCTGTGGATGACATTTCAGGAATAATGCAGGTCAATAAAAGGGCATGCATGACCCAGTAAAAAAAACATTTGATGGCTTATCTTAGACAAGGGATAAACAGGAGAACAGACACAATGGGTTATTTGTCTGTAATTGTGATGTTATTCATGTACAACGTGTTGTTTTGCAACTTTTGCTCTGCTGGGTCTCTTTCTGCTTCCTCCTGTCAGTTACAGGGATACTTGCACCTGAATACGATGCACAAGTCTGGAGATGTGGTTCTTGGTGGGTGTTTATATTAATTTATTCTCAGTTGTTCCTGACCTTTCATTTAAATTTGAACCCCACAATCAATGTGCTACAGGTGAGTGTGGCATGGCACAGCATTCAATATTTCACATTTCAAAAATGGTATAAATGATGATGATGATTATTATTAATGTAGTAGTAGTAGAATTGTTGTTATTGAATAGCATATCTGGTTTAAAAAACATTCACCAGATTATGCATTCTTGTTTATAATTTGAAGTGAACCACTGTGGCTGTTATATAAACACTAACAATTGCTTTAATTCCTGCAATGTGCAAGCTGAAATAGCCCTGAGGATTTTTTTTACTTTTGTTGTTGATGAGAGATAAATGTTTGAACAGAAAAATGACAAAACTGATGATGATATATTTCTCTCAGTTTTAATGTCGAGGATTCAGACAGGCTCAGACCATGGCTTTTGCTATTGAGGAGATAACAAAAATTCCAACCTGCTTCCTAATGTGACTCTGGGATACAAGCTTTACGATAACTGTGTTGAACTTGGAGTTGGATTCCGTGCTGGCCTTGTCTTTAGTCAGTGGTCAAGATAAAGAGTTTATATTCAATGAAACAGGTGGTAGGAACCCTCCAGTGTTGGGAATTGTGGGTGATACTTTCTCTACACATTCTATTGCCATCTCATCTGTCTTAGGTTTGTACAGAGTGCCAATGGTAAGTTTTCTGCATCATCATCATTTCACTGCAGTTTTATTATTCTCTTTGAATTTCTTCAGACTAATATAGGAATAAAGAACATTTAAAAACTGAAACAAAAATATTATTTCTGAATGCTTTCAGCTTTTGTAGGGGTTACAGTCTTTATCTTGTGCAGGGTGAGTTAGCTTTTCAACTTGTTCCTGCTTGAGTGACCGAAAAAAGTTTCCGTCCTTCCTTCCGGACTACCCAAGTGATGCTTTCCAAGTAATGTTAATCTGCTCAAGGAAAATGCAAAACAGACAGTATGGCATGTTGATGCAGTGAAACAAAGCTTGATCTGTACATAATGGACACATTAAACTAAATAAAAAAACACAAAGAACACATCTTTATACAGATCTAGTTTTGAAAATAACACTGAGGTCTGCAAACTAATCTCTAATTTCTCTGTGTAATTAGGTGCTGCCATAATTAATATTTTAAAACACTTGTGCTGGACCTGGGTTGGCCTGTTGGTCATGATGATGACTATGGACTCCATGCTGCCCGAGCTTTCCAGTCAGACTTGGTTGAGTCTGGTGAAGGTTGTCTGCTTACTTAGGAGTTTTGCCTTTTAGCAAGAATCCAGCTGAATTAAGAGAATCGTGGAACTAATAAAGAAATCGACAGCTCGTGTGGTGATTGCATTTGCACATCAGAGTCAAATGATTCAAATCATGGATGAGGTTAGAAATACATCTTAATTTGGGAGAGTCACTAAAAAAGCATGATCCACAGTAATTAAATTTTAATGAAAAAAAAAACTTGTGTTGCTGATAAATTTACTTTATATTGTGTTGTTTGTTTATTTAGGGTTATATTTGTGCTGTCAAATGAACTTTGGTATAAGCAATTTTGGAAAATGACTCATATACAAGATAATTTATTGATCATATGCAGGTTAACACAGAGTCAACAGTGTAATGAAATGCTTAGGATGAGAAGGACTGTTCAAACTCGCAGGAAGTACTAATAGTATGCAATATAAATACAGAAAATATAAGCATATGTAAAAAAAAAAAATAGTCAGTATAAGTAGCCAAACTTCTTCAGCCTTCTCAGGAAGTAGAGTCTCTGCCGGGCTTTCTTAACCACAGTGTCTGCATGTAAGTGTCTGCATATTATGTGTGTTATGTAGTGAGACCTAATTTGACTGTTTTTTTTTTGTTGTTGTTGGGGTTTTTTTTGGGGGGGGGGGGGGGGGGTTGGTTTGTGGACTTTTTATTATATGATGACAGCTGATTCCTTTGATTTTACTTCTGTGCAGGAATTACGACCTTTTCAGTATACTGTGCACCATATACAGGATATGGAATCTGAGCTAGATCAAGATAATAATTTCTATTCCTTTAGAAATAGTAATTGTTAGTATTACAGATGAACAACACAACAACTGCATTTCAAATGACAGGAAACTATCAATCATCCACTTTAACAGCAGGAGTATGTACAAAAATTTTGTGAATATCAAGGATTATTTAAAACAATTTTGTCATCCTTTTGATATAATTGCCATATCGGAAACTTGGCTTGCAGACGTTGATAGGAATTACGAATTGGAAGGTTATGAATTCAATCATTTGAATAGGCAAAATAGAGGAGGAGGAGTTGCATTGTATGTTGACAAAAGGCTTAAATACAAAATTAAAGATCATTTGACAATGGCAGTGGAAAATCTGTTGGAAGGCATGACACTTGAATATTCATGGGAAAAAGGTAAAAATATCATTATTACTTGCATATGTAGAACTCCGGGGTCTAAAATTGAAGCGTTTCAAAAATGGATTGAGAAATACTTTTCACAGATGTATAACAAGCAAGTATTTGTTTGTGGAGATACAGTATAAATATTGATCTTTTATATCGGCATCAGCATAAAGTGACAGAGGATTTCATTAATGCTATGTACAGTTTAAATTTATATCTAAAAATCACAAGGCCTTCAAGAATAACTTCACATTCAGCTGGAATTGTTCCAAACAGTATGGAAGTGGCAAAAGTGATACCTTTATTTAAATCTGGTAGTAAACATCTTTACAAATAAAAGGCTATTGTCACAATTTTCTAAGATATTGGAAAAGCTTTACAATAGCAGATTGGATAAATTTATAGACTGACATAACTTGCTGGACGAAAGTCAATATGGTTTTAGAGCAGGTTGGTCCACTGCACTGGCTATGCTTGATTCAGTAAGAGATAGCAGCAGTCATATGGCCAAAGGGAAATGGTAATAGTTTATTTATTGACCTGAGAAAGGCTTTTGATACATAGATCACAACATATTATTTCAAAATATATGGAACTGTACTGGGATCAGAGTGGTGCTTGAACTGAATAAAAGTTACTTACACAACAGGAAACAGTTTGTTAAACTCAGGGATTTGCTGCTCTTCTTATCTTGACATGGTTTGTGGGGTTCCTCAGGGTTCTGTGTGGGGACGAAAAGGATTTATTTTGTACATTAATGATTAATTAAGTTTCAATCTGTTTAAGGCAGTTCTGTTTGCAGATGATGCAAACCTGTTTTGTTCAGGAGAAAATCTGCAGCAGTTACCGTCCAATTTACATATTGGAATGATAAAGTTAAAGAGATGGTTTGATATTAATAAATTATCACTAAATTTGTCTAAAACTAAAATAATGTTATTTGGGAATTACAACAAAGACATACAAATTTGGTTAAATGTACAAGGGGTAATCATAGAGCGTGTCAAAGAAAATAAGTTGTTAGGTGTTATCACTGATGAAATAATTAACTGGAAAGCTTATATTCAACATATTGAAAAGAAAGTGTCAAAAAGTATTGCAGTACTAAATAAGGTAAGACATGTTCTTGATTGCAAAGCACTTCATACTCTGTATTGTTCATTGGTTGTTCCCTACTTGACTTACTGTGCTGATGTTTGGGGCAATAATTATAAACTACATTGCAATCATTATTCATTCTTCAAAAAAAGAGCATTAAGAACTGTTCACAATGTGGGTTATTGAGATCACACCAGTTCATTGTTTAGTAAATCTAAAATATTAAAACTTTACGATATGAATTACATTTAAAACTGCTGCAATTAAATGTATAAAGTGAAAAAATAAGCAACTGCCCCCTCAGAAGTGAATTTTTTTATGGAGAGACAGGAATCATATAATTTAAGGGGGTGGTATCATTTTAAAATTGCTGGCACAAGGATGACCAGGAAAGGCTTTTGTGTTTCTTCTACTTGTGTCCCTAAAATATGGAATAATCTGCAAAGGAACATAAGCGATGTCCAAATGTCACTCAGTTTAAACGCCAATATAAGGAAACAGATGTTTTCTGACTATGTGAAAACTGTCTAAATTCTCTGAAAATTCATTCATGGTTGAAGCGATATATCTGTTGGTTAAAGTATGGACAATTGAGTTATTAATTTTTTTTTTTTTTTTTGGTTATAGTGATGTGTGCTGTTATTGGTGTGGATATGATGAGGAATTTAAGTTTATGAATTATTTAAGATGTCTGTGTTTGCTGTTTTGCTCAATTTGTTTTGTTTTGGTATTGTTGTGATTAGTAAAGTTCCTGAGGTAAAAGGGGTAGGAGTATATAAGTTTGCTTCTACCTACACCCTTTCGGTTGCATGGGTTGACTGGCTGAGAAATCAGATTTGTTTTATTTTGTTTTGTTTATTTTATTCCAAAGTTCCGAAAGTTCTGAATATGTTGTGAAATAGTTTTTTTTCATCATTTGATAATTTTATTTCTTCTTTTTGGTGTAACAATGTACAGGTGATAAACCAGAATGTGACAGGTCTGCAGTGGATAGCCAGTGAAGCATGGACATCATATGCGGTGCTCCAGACCCCTGAACTCAGCCCATACTTGAGTGGAACACTGGGCATTGACATCCGACGTGGAGAAATTCCAGTCTGAAGGAGTTTCCTGATAAAAATACATCCTGGCCAACAACACAACAGCAGCTATGGACATAATGTGGTGAGACATGAAAATTACAGTGCAGTATTAAACTGTAATATGACATTTCGTTTGTTCTGTATTTCTGTTATGTTTTGAAACATTTCAGGTCAAGCAGTTTTGGGAATTCACATTCCAGTGTAGATTTGCCCCATTTCCAGCAGGTTGGGTGGAAGGTAGTGGAGCACTATGCACTGGATATGAAGATCTACAGAAAGTAGAGAGTGAGTTGTTGGATGTTTCAAATCTCAGGGCAGAGTACAATGTGTACAAGGCCGTGTATGCACTGGCATATGCCCTTGATGACATGTTGAAGTGTGTGCCAGGAAGAGGACCCTTCAGTGGGAAAAGCTGTGCCAGTTTAAACAGCCTTGAGCCATGGAAGGTCTGATGTTTATGTGATTAAATTATATAATTATGCATGTAAAACATTATTTCTTACTAGGGCTGGGCAAGCTAACGAGTTATTAGTGCGTTAACGGATTAATTTACGTCAAAAAAATTTTTTATCGTACGTTAATGCCGTTGTTTTTTGTTTGTTTGTTTTTTATTGTACAAGTCTGTTGCTCACAGGCTTTTGCTTTGCAATTCGGTCGCTGGCTGCTGCTGCACTCACAGGAACCGGTGTGACGAGTCCCCGACACCGGAAAAGAAAAAAAATTGACATATAAACCAATCAACATGGAGTAGGGAAAGGAACTTTTACATGACCGTTTTCATTTTAAAGTGCTTCCATACAGCGTTGTTGACAGAACCAAAGTTATTTGCAGCCACTGCAAAGCTGAATTTTCTTATCAGCAGAGTACTTTGAGTCTTAAATATCACCTAAATTCAGCACACACAGCTGATACCAGCAAATCATTCAACAAAACAAACGGCGGCACAAGGCTACGGCAGACTACATTAGATGCAGCGTGCAGGACAATAGATAAACAAAGGCAAGAGAGGCTCGCAAATGCAACAGCGGAATGGATTGCTCCAGACTGCAGGCCAGTTTAGTGTTGTGGAGGATGTCAGGCTGAGAGACATTCTGAGAATTGCAACAAATGACGACACATATGAGATTCCCTCACAATGCACCATAAAGGAGAGGACTTTACAACGTGAAAGTGCTGTTGCTCTCACTGGGGACTAGTGGACATCATTGGGTTACCATAATTTATTTTTATTGAACTGCAACTGCATAAAAAATTATGTTAAGTGCTTAGAGAACAAACATGATGGCACTTTCGTTCATATGGCAAAAACATTTAAAATAAAATTGTGCTATACACTACTTTTGAATTCATTTTTGGATTTTGTGAATAACAATGCGATTAAGCGCAATTAATGATGGAAATCATGAGATTAATCGCGATTAAAATTTTTAATCATTGCCCAGCTCTAGTCTTTACATATCCAAAATACGAATATATAAAACTATGAGTATTGTCAAGTGGCGGTGCAAGCTCACGTTGGATGTGCATTGTTTATATCATCTGCTATTGTTTATCTGCAAGCTGTACATTCATGACACAGTGTTGATAATCTTCATGAATAAAATAGACTTTGCATATTTAAGGGTAAGGAATTAAGGTCCTTTTCAAATTTGCACCGCTGGTTCACTGGCTGTTTTCCTGCATCAGTACCACACAATGAAACAGAACAAGACTGATGCGCACTGTTGAAATATGTGACTAAAATAGATTTGTTTCCTATTTAAATTGAATTAGTGCATTCATGTACACGTACATGCATTACAGCTGTGTATTATGCCCCATCACACACAGCAAGAATTTGCCAGAAGCATGCATGACACGGCAAATATTGCCATAATCCGATGCAGTCAGGAAGAAAAGAGGCGTGGCCAGCAGTGTCGGCGCGCAGACAGAGTGCCTCGTCCACACCTGTCAGATCACATCCAGAGCGTATGTAGACGACACAAACTGCTGTCAGATGGCCATGAAAGGCTCTGAAGACTGCCTGAACTCCAAATGTATGGATGGCAAACACAGACGCATGGAGCACGGTCTTCCTCACACGCATGTGTGCGCAAGTGCGCAGTGCGCGTGGCACACGTGTATGTATGGATAAACGTTGCATGGGCCATTATGTGTGCGTCCCCGGGTGCACGTGCATGCGCCTGCCACTGGATAGCTTTGCTCAAAGTTTGCTGGCATTGGTCCATGCAGTCCCTCAGACAGAGCGCCTTTCCAGGGAACTTTCTTTTTTCTTATTTGCCCACTTCAGGAGCACAATGCAACTTTGGACACCACAGTGGTTGGAATATCACATGGACTTATTTTATTTTCTTTTGGGTAAGAAGATTTTAACTGTTGGCGGCTGTCCCGGCTTCACGCCCACGTGCATGCTGTGAAACACTCCTGGAGCACTGTTTGAGGTGAGATTCATGTTTATTAATGGTGTAACAGCGCACCACGCAGAGGCAGCTGCCTGTGTTATGATGGAGACAATAGTTCACATTATTTACGTTGCCCATTCACTGTACATGATGATAATTCATAATTATTATCATGATGAAACATGCCACATACATCGGGCGGGGGGTGGGGTGGATATTAGTATACATGGCACAGGTCATACCGGCAGGCTTTGCGGTGCCAGATCTATCTCAAGGTTTTCTCGTATGCGCTCAAATCATTTCAGATCCCGTTTTGCCACCTTCGGAATATGAAAATTCCAGTCAGATGGTCATCAGACAACACATGGAGCACTGTCAGATAGGTGTCCCATCTCGACCGCGCCCGGAGAGTTTTGAACATGTGCGTCACACTCGGGGCTGCTGGCTGATTTTGACCAACTGTGTGAGCTTCTGCAGATGGCTGTCAAAATGTTTTGGAACTGAAATCTGACACTTTCTGGATGTGCGCCGATTCATAATTTCGACACCACACTGCGTGATTCCAGCTGTGTGTGATTGTGGCATTAATGCCAGCAGTGTGGCTGACTGGCTGTTAAAAAAATAAAAAATGCAATTTTCAGGCTGATTCCAATTTGTACATCCGCAGATTTTTAATCATGTCAAAAACTACAATTTACTGCTCTTTGAAAAATGAACAACTGTCTCAACGAGAAAAAATTGATGGAACAATTTGCATAGATTTTTTTAAAGTTATTTCAACTTAAATTATTTCAACTTAACTAGAGACATCTTGTGGCATTAATTCAGTTGAAAGTTGAAATAACCTTAAAAAGGTGTATGCCTTTTTAGGTATATGAGGTCTGTTAGAAAAGTATCCGACCTTTTTATTTTTTTCAAAAACCATATGGATTTGAATCACGTGTGATTGCATCAGCCAAGCTTGAACCTTCGTGCGCATGCGTGAGTTTTTTCACGCCTGTCAGTTGCGTCATTCGCCTGTGAGCAGGCTTTGTGTGAGCAGTGGTCCACCCCTCTTGTCGGATTTTTTTTGCGAATACATGTCTGAATGATTTGGAGCTTTGCTGCATCAATTTTTTCCAGAAACTGTGAGAGACCTCCAGGTGGTAACCATTCAGAAAATTCAAATGGCTTTGAGGGACGATTTTATGGGGATTACACAGATTAAGGAGTGCTCCAGCCGGTTTAAAGACTGCCCACAGCTGCTGAGAGCGCGCACGCTCCGAGCGCCGATTGACAGGCTTAAACCCCGCTGAAACAACCAGATCATTTCCAACGTGAAGGCTTTTCATGGAAAGAAAAGCGGAGGATTGCGCCACCGTGCTGCTCATGGCGCGGCACAAAACCACCTCTGTGTTGGTCTCACAGGACGGCTTTGAGATGGCTTTCAGATGGCTGTCGGTGGGTTTTCAGTCGTGTGACTAACCAAGAAATTGTGGATGAGCCTGGACATGCCAGAACATGTCCTGTGAGGCTTCATCACGGCGTTGCTTTGCACCATGCCGCACCGCTGCGACGCGCAGAATTCCTCCGCTCCTCTTTCCATGACAAAAACTCCTGTAACAGTGGAATGTGTCATTCATTTCCAAACTGGACGCTGTGTTTTATCCGGGACGTCCTCTGACTAGCACAGGAATTGCGGAAGACGTGGACATCAGCACTTTTTCAGCACATTGAGACAGATGTGCGGAGGAATTCCGCGCGTCGAGGTGGAGCTGCATGGCGCAAAGCAACGCCGTGATGAAGCCTCACAGGACATGTTCTGGCATGTCCAGGCTTATCCACAATTTCTCGGTTAGTCACACGACTGAAAACCCACGACAGCCGTCTGAAAGCCATCTCAAAGCCGCCCTGTGAGACCAACACGGAGGTGGTTTTGTGCCGCGCCATGAGCGGCACGGTGGCGCATCCGTCCGCTTTTCTTTCCATGAAAAAAACTCCTGTAACAGTGGAATGTGCCAAAAAAAGTACTGATGTCCACGTCTCCCGCCATTTTTGTGTAAGTCAGACGACGTCCCGGATCAACAAAGCCTTCACGTTGGAAATGATCTGGTTGTTTCAGCAGGGTCTGAGCATGTCGATCGGCGCTCGGAGCACAACGCGCTCTCAGCAGCTGTGGGCGGTCTTTAAACCGGCTGGAGCACTCCTTAATCTGTGTAATCCCCATAAAATCGTCCCTCAAAGCCATTTGAATTTTCCGAATGGTTACCACCTGGTGGTCTCTCACAGTTTCTGGAAAAAATTGATGCAGCAAAGCTCCAAATCGTTCAGACATTTATTCGCAATAAAAATCCGACAAGAGGGGTGGACCACTGCTCACACAAAGCCTGCTCACAGGCGAATGACGCAACCGACAGTCGTGAAAAAACTCAGGCATGCGCACGAAGGTTCAAGCTTGGCTGATGCCATCACACGTGATTCAAATACATATGGTTTTTGAAAAAGATAAAAGGTCGGAAACTTTTCTAACAGACCTTGTATACCTATATATATATATATATTGTGCACAGAATTGTGGATATGTGACGACAATGTATGCAAAGAATATGAAGCCGATATGTGCACGTCACCATATGGCAGCACTGGCGGTACTTATCTATCCTATCCATTTATCAGCCATTTATCAGTTTATTCAGTCATATTTTTGGGGACTATGTGGTGGTTCTCATCATGGTTTGCTCTGATTTATGAGTAGTCAGCTGCTTATTTTCTCAGTAATCCTACATTAATTTGACCTAACGGATCAAGCTACCAGTATCTGCTTTAACATTGTTAATATATTATACAACCCCAATTCCAATGAAGTTGGGAAGTTGTGTAAAATGTAAATAACAACAAAATACAATGATTTGCAAATCTTCTTCAACTGAATACACCACAAAGACAAGATATTTAATGTCAACCTGATAAACTTTATTGTTTTTGTGCAAATATTTGCTCATTTTGAAATGCATGCCTGCAACATGTTTAAAAAAAGCTGGGACAGTGGTATGTTTACCACTGTGTTACATCACCTTTCCTTCTAACAACACTCAATAAGCGTTTGGGAATTGTGAGTGTCATTACTGGGTCTAAAAGGAGCATCCCCAAAAGACTCAGCTGTTCACAAGCAAAGATGGGGAGAGGATCGCCACTTTGTGAACAACTGCATGAAAAAATAGTCCAACAGTTTAAGAAAAATGTTTCTCAACATTCAATTGCAAGGAATTTAGGGATTCCATCATTTACAGTCCATAATATAATCAGAAGATTCAGAAAATCTGGAAAACTTTCTTCATGTAAGTGGCAAGGCCAAAAACCAACATTGAATGCCTGTGATCTTTGATCCCTCAGGCAGCACTGCATTAAAAAATCGACATCATTGTGTAAAGGATCATACTGCATAGACTCAGGAACACTTCAGAACACCATTGTCAGTTAACACAGTTTGTTGCTACAACTACAAGTGCAAGTTAAAACTCTACCATGCAAAGTGAAAGCCATACATCAAGCTCATTTGAAATGGACATCCGCAAAGTGGAAACGTGTGCTGTGGTCTGATGAGTCCACATTTCAAATTGTTTTTGGAAATCATGGATGTCGTGTCCTCCGGACAAAAGAGGAAAAAGACCATCCAGATTGTTACCAGCACAAAGGTTAAAAGCCAGCATCTGTGATGGTATGAGGGTGTGTTAGTGCCCATGGCATGGGTAATTTACACATCTGTGATGTCACCATCAATGCTGAAAGGTACATCCAGGTTTGGTGCTCCAACAATGCTGCCATCCAAGCAACATCTTTTTCAGTGACGTCCCTGCTTATTTCAGCAAGACAATGCCAAGCCACATTCTGCATGTGTTACAACAGCATGGCTTTGTAGTAAAAGAGCGCGGGTACTAGACTGGCCTGCCTGCAGTCCAGATCTGTCCCCCACTGAAAATGTGTGGCGCATTATGAAGCGCAAAATATGACAATAGAGACCCCAGACTGTTGAAGAGCTGAAGTCGTACATCAAGCAAGAATGGGAAAGAATTCCACCTATAAAGCTTCAACAATTAGTGTCCTCAGTTCCCAAATGCTTATTGAGTGTTTTTTAGAAGGAAAGGTGATGTAATACACTGGTAAACATACCACTGTCCCAGCTTTTTTGAAACGTATTGCAGGCATCCATTTCAAAATGAGCAAATATTTGCAAAAAACAATACATTTTCTCAGTTTGAACATTAAATATCTTGTCTTTGTGGTGTATTCAATTGAATATAGGTTGAAGAGGTTTTGCAAATAATTGTATTCTGTTTTTATTTACATTTTACACAACATCACAAGTTCATTGGAATTGGGGTTGTACATAATACTGACTATAATGAATATATATGAATCCAATGGTACGAATATACCATTCAACTTAGCATTGCCTTGTTGAATGGTACATTCCATCGTTCACCTCATGAAATATTCGTTCCATTGAAAGAATGACAAAACATTCATTATTTATTTAATATAGTGGCTATACTAGATCCTTGTCATTTGATATTTTATTAATTCATAAACAACAGAAAGGGTACTTACATTTTGGTGTTCGACTGATGCATAACAGTCCAAAACAAACTCTAAATTCCAAAATTACGACAATGTATTCCATGACGCCATGCACTGACTTTGTGCACTTCCAAAGAAAAAAAAAGACTCCGTGCAGCTCCTCAGTCCAGCAAAAAATCACTTCAGAAATGTGTCCAGCTTTTCATCCTAACAGCTCTTCATGCCTCCAGACGGCTTACAGTGTAGTGGATTTGTTTTTGTGTGTGTGTGTGTGTGTGTGTGTTAGAAGTATTAGCAGTGACAATAAGCTCCTTCAAATTGTTGTCTGCCAGGAAAACAAACTCTGACATGTTTAGCTAAACGCCGCCCCTGGTCGCGTGAGCACTCGCAGTGGTTAAAGCGTGCAATAGCACATTTCATGAAGCACTAAAATTGCACCCTAAAAAAAGAACTATTGCACGGTAAATGAAACACAACAGCAAATGGTATGAATAATTCATGCCACATGACATACAACCCACCAATCAAATGACAAGGATCCACTCAGCCGTTATATAAAATATTATATGAGACAAGAATTTCACTCAGTGAAAATATTGCAGCAGGGATGTCTTAAATGATACTTTTGGACATTTCACCACACAACAAGCCATATTATTCCAGTTATTTGTCATAAAATGCTCAAAACAGAAGACATAGTCCTCCACAACAAGTGGCAGCTGGAGCGGGCAACCTGTGAGCTCCGGGCGCTGTGAGAGTCAGAGTTGCTGGGCTCAGCAGCTGTCACTTAAAATGACCAGGCCCCTAATTTTATGTCTAACTTTATGGATTAATTAAAATGTCTTAAACTAAGATGTTTGAAAAAAATGCATCCCTTGTGCAGTTCTCATGGAGTGGGAAAAATATCTGCAGACATGGAAACTGCTTTTCTGTGCCAGGCTGCAAACATGTTTATTTCTGCTTCAAAGTTGTATGTTTTAAAAGGGACTTAAATTGTAACCCGCTTGCATTTGAAGGCAACATCAAATGTGCAGTCAAAAAACTGCAACCTTTCTGCTTCAGGGTGGGCTTCATCTGAGACCAACAAACCTTATTGCTTGTTTTTAATCTCTCAGAGGATTGATTGACTTATGCCTGAGTTATTTTCTATTCCTTATTTTATTTTGTACAGCTTGTGCATTACTTACAAAATGTCAATTTCACCACACCATTTGGTGACCAGGTGTTATTTGATGAGAATGGTGATTCCTTACCAATCTATGATATTGTTAACTGGTGGAGGCTCCCCAATGGAAAAATAAAGGTTGAAAATGTGGGTGTGGTTCAGAAGTCAGCCTGGAAAGGTGAAGAGCTCAAACTTGAAGAAGACAGAATCTACTGGAACTTACAGTTCAAAGAGGTCACATGCCATATTTACATGATTTTATGGAAAAGGTAACTAACAGTGTGAAAGTATCAGAGAGAAAGAAATTAATTCTCTTTCTGTAGCCTCCCCGGTCAGTCTGTAGTGAAAGCTGTCCACCTGGAACACACATAGCAAGAAAGAAGGGTGAGCCTCTGTGCTGTTTTGACTGCATGCCATGTTCTGACGGAAAGATCAGCATGAAACAGGTTGGTATAAGTGGAAAAAAATGCATCTTTTTGAAAATAAAATGACAGATTTTCTCCTTAGACTCGATGGATTGCACCAGTTGTCCAGAGGACTTTTGGCCTAATCCCCAGCATGACAAGTGCGTTGCAAAAGGAATTGAGTTCCTGTCCTACCATGAGCCTCTGGGTATCTGCCTGACTGCTGCCTCATTGCTGGGGACATTTTTCTGTGCTGTTGTCCTTGGGATCTTCACATATTATCACAGTACACCCATAGTACGAGCCAACAATTCAGAACTGAGCTTCCTGCTCATAATTTCACTAAAGTTTTGCTTCCTGTGCTCACTGCTGTTTATTGGCCGGCCTCAGCTGTGGACATGTCAGCTGAGACATGCAACCTTTGGGATCAGCTTTGTGCTTTGTGTCTCATGTATCCTGGTAAAAACCATGGTGGTTCTGGCTGTGTTTAAGTCCTCCAAACCAGGAGGTGGAGCCAAATTGAAATGGTTTGGTGCCAGACAACAGAGAGGGACAGTTCTGGCTTTGAGTTCTGTCCAGGCAGTAATCTGCACTGCTTGGCTTGTCTCTTCCTCTCCAGCTCCTCATAAAAACACTCAATATCACAATGACAAAATAGTTTATGAATGTGTTGTTGGATCCACAGTTGGTTTTGCAGTGTTATTGGGTTACATTGGCTTTCTGGCTGTCCTCAGCTTCCTGCTTGCATTTCTGGCCAGGAATCTTCCTGACAGTTTTAATGAGGCTAAACTCATCACTTTCAGCATGCTGATATTCTGTGCTGTGTGGGTGGCATTTGTCCCAACTTATATCAGCTCCCCTGGTAAATATGCAGATGCAGTGGAAGTATTTGCCATCCTGGCCTCCAGTTTTGGCCTCTTGGCTGCACTGTTTGGACCCAAATGTTACATTATCCTCCTAAGACCTGAGAGAAACACGAAGAAGGCAATCATGAGCCGTGGTATTGAGACTTAACCCTCCAGCTCCAGGGATATTTTTTTTTTCACAATTTTACCATATTTCCAGTCATTCCAATTTGAAGGTTTTTTTTTATAACGCCCATGTGTTGCATATAAAAATGTTTACTCCAATCTCAGCTTTCAGAATATGTCTCACATATTTGTCGAGAACACTGTATGTAGAAATATTTTATGTGTAAATCTGAAAAAGAGAAAAATATACGTTTTTCAAAAATTCTTCAAATGTTTCTTGAAAATACACCTTCAGGCCACCTTCGAATTTGGGTGAGAATTTATATTTGAGCACCCCAAATTTATGCACCTGCCTAATTTTTTTTAAAGAATTATTGCACACTTTTTGTAAATCCCAGAAACTTAATTTCACTTCTCAAATATCAGTGTTTGTCTGCTATATGATATATTTAACTGAAATTGCTGATCCAAACAACCAATGATTTATAAAGGAAAATCATAGAAATCATCAGGGGTGCCCAAATACAGTGAGGAAAATAAGTATTTGAACACCCTTCAGTTTTACAAGTTCTCCCACTTAGAAATCATGGAGGGGTCTGAAATTATCATCTTAGGTGCATGTCCACTGTGAGAAACATAATAAAAAAAAATAAAATAAAAAAAATAAAAATCCGGAAATTACAATGTATGATTTTTTTTTATAATTTATTTGTATGTTACTACTGCAAATAAGTATTTGAACACCTACCAACCAGGAAGAATTCTGGCTCTCACAGACCTGTTCATTTTTCTTTAAGAAGCCCTCTTATTCTGCACTCTTTATCTGTATTAATTGCACCTGTTTGAACTTGTTACCTGTATAAAAGACACCTGTTCACACACTCAATCAATCACACTCCAACCTGTCCACCATAGCCAAGACCAAAAAGCTGTCTAAGGACACCAGGGACAAAACTGTAGACCTGCACAAGGCTGGGATGGACTACAGAACAACAGGCAAGCAGCTTGGTAGAAGACAACAACTGTTATGATTATTTATTAGAAAGTTTAGAAACACAAGATGACTGTCAATCTCCCTCGGTCTGGGATTCCATGCAAGATCTTACTTTGTGGGGTAAGTATGATTCTGAGAAAGCTCAGAACTACACAGGAGGTTCGTAAAAAGAACCCTTCGAAAAACCGAGGTTCCCCTGTATTAGCAAACAGCAGTGAACAATGGAAGTTGAAAATTAAATTCTGGACTCACACACCAGTACAGCAGGGGGCAGTAAATCATCTATATATTAAAAACCAAGTGGCCTCTGTGTACATGTATGCATGTGTGCCTGTGTATAACTTTGATCACAGATAAACTGGGAGAGCTGACATTTGCCGTTTTGTGTGCTTATGTGTTTTGGGGCATGGATGAACGGCGCCAAAACAACATTGATAGGATGAATATTTTTTTTTTTAGAAACTATGGATATTAGCTAACAACACTGAACAAGGGATGTTGTTAAATACATTCTGGACTCACACAGCATTCCATTAGGGGATGGTAAATCATTTCTATATTAAAAGTGAAGTGGCACCTGTGTACAACCCCAATTCCAATGGACTTGGGATGTTGTGTAAAATGTCAATAAAAACAGAATACGTTTTGCAAATCCTCTTCAACCTATATTCAATTGAATAAACCACAAAAACAAGATATTTAATGTTCAAACTGATAAACTTTATTGTTTTTGTGCAAATAATTCTTCATTTTGAAATGGATGCCTGCAACACATTTCAAAAAGCTGGGACAGTGGTATATTTCCCACTGTGTTACATCACCTTTCCTTCTAACAACACTCAATAAGCATTTGGGATTTGAGGTCACTAATTGTGGGTGAGGATCACCACTTTGTGAACAACTGCATGAAAAAAAAATAGTCCAACAGTTTAAGAACAATGTTTCTCGATGTTGAATTGCAAGGAATTTAGGGATTCCATCATCTGCAGTCCATAATATAATCAGAAGATTCAGAGAATCTGGATAACTTTCTACACATAAGCGGCAAGGCCGAAAACCAACATTGAATGCCCGTGACCCTTGAGCCCTCAGGTGGCACTGCATTAAGAACCAACATCATTGTGTAAAGGCTCAGGAACACTTCAGAAAACCATTGTCACAGTTCGTCGCTACATCTACAAGTGCAAGTTAAAACTCTACCATGCAAAGCAAAAGCCATACATCAACAACGTCTAGAAATGCTGCCTCCTTCTCTGGGCCCAAGCTGATTTGAAATGGACAGATGCAAAGTGGAAAAGTGTGCTGTGGTCTGATGAGTCCACTTTTCAAATTGTTTTTGGAAATCCTGGACGTCGTGTCCTCCAGACAAAAGAGGGAAAAGACCATGCAGATTGTTACCAGCGCAAAGTCCAAATACCAGCATCTGTGATGGTATGGTGGTGTGTTAGTGCCCATGGCATGGGCAACTTACACATCTGTGATGGCACCATCAATGCAGAAAGGTCCATCCAGGTTTTGGAGCAAGACATGCTGCCATCCAAGCAACGTCTTTTTCAGGTATGTCCCTGCTTATTTCAGCAAGACAATGCCAAGCCACATTCTGCACGTGTTACAACAGCGTGGCTTCATAGTAAAAGATTGTGGGTACTAGACTGACCTGCCTGCAGTCCAGACCTGTCACCCATTGAAAATGTGTGGCGCATTCTGAAGTGCAAAATATGACAAGAGAGACCCTGGAGTGTTGAACAACTGAAGTCGTACATCAAGCAAGAATGGGAAAGAATTCCACCTACAAATCTTCAACAATTAGTGTCTTCAGTTTGCACAAAAACGATAAAGTTTATCAGTTTGAACATTATTTCCCAATCTCAATTCTCTTTTGTACCTTGTCCCTTGCCCTTGGCCCTACCCCTACCCCTTTAAAACAAGGGGTAAGGCGAAGGGGTATGTCTCTAGCCCTATGAATTGAGACACCCCTCCACCTTTGGGGAAAAAAGAAACTGCCCATCTCCACTCTTTGTCAACATGACAACCGTAGCAAAACTTGTTGCAGCTGCCTGTTTGCTCTTTTTATTTTTTCGCCTTTCTGCGTAAATGCAAGGAAATAAAAGTCACAGATTTCTTCGACACATCGCAATCATGTTGGAGAATTTTGTGGTATTAGTTAATTTATTTAATTCATAATTTATAATGATAATTAATAGTAGTAATAATGAATTAATTAGTAGTTAATTAATGTTAATAATACTGATAATAATTAGTCATTAATAATAGTAATAATTAGTATTGTTAATTGAGTAATCATTAATTGACTGATTGGTAATTAATTAATGAATTAATTAATTAGTAATTAAAATAAATAAACATTTGAAATATATCAGTCTGTGTGGAATGAATGCATACATTATACAAGTTTCACTTTTTGAATGCAATTTCTGAAATAAATCAACTTTTTCATGATATTGTAAATTATATGATCAGCACCTGTATGTATGTTATGGGCTGCATCTAGTTCTGTTAACCTTATATTTCTTTTTCAAATTCTCCCATTTTTTGCATCCAGCCCTATTTCCTTGGCAAATAATAGCAGTCGATTAGGACGTCAGGTTATGTGTTACACATATACACGTGTGTGTATATATTTTCCAATTTACTCCCATTCATTTTCTGCCTGAAAGCTTATTAGGAGACGAGTCTGCTCAGGGATGCTGTTTGTTTACAAAATACACACGTGTGTTACAGACCTTGAAATCCAACAGCAGGGATTGCTATTATCCAAAGATTTATGAACATACAAATTAACGTGCTTATCCTTTGTCACGATTTTCTCCACTGTGAGAAATAAAACTGTCTTATCGTAGCGTTCATGTGTATATGCATTATAATGCCTCATCGCATGAGCGAAGTTACGATATTCTTCAGAACAACAATATACACAACATTCATCTAGCAGCATACACGTTGCTGTCATAGACAATTTCCTGTTAAGTTTTTTGGCAAGTTATAACTTTGTAATGAAAGCCGCTTTCATTTGTGCGGCTCTGGGCACCATGTTTGTTTCTGTGGAGACAGCAGTAAGCTCCTCCTACCCCTCCAAACAGAGTATGCATCCAGATTCACTCCGTTTCGAGGGGTTTGTAGCCCTCCACCTACCCTCTGCCTCGCTCCAAAAAGAGAATTGAGACACCCCTCTGTCTCTCGTGCCCATGCAAAACGGAAGGGAAGGGGTAAGGGGAAGGGCCAAGGGGTAGAATTGAGATTCAGCCAACATATCTAGTCTTTCTGGTGTATTCATTTGAATATTGGTTGAAGAGGATTTGCAAATCATTGTATTCTGTTATATTTACAGTTTACACAATTTCCAAACTTCACAAAGTGAAGTTTACAAAGTGGTGATCCTCGCCCCATCTTTGCTTGTAAATGGCTGAGCCTTTTGGGGATGCGCCTTTCATACCCAATCATGACACTCATCTGTTTCCAATTAGGTGTTCTTTGAGCATTCATCAACTTTCCCAGTCTTTTGTTGCCCTGTCCCAACTTTTTTGAAATGTGTTGCAGGCATCCATTTCAAAATGAGCAAATATTTGCACAAAAACAAAGGTTATCAGTTTGAACATTAAATATCTTCTCTTTGTGGTGTATTCAATTGAATATAGGTTGAAGAGGATTTGCAAATCAGTGTATTCTGTTTATATTTACATTTTACACAATGTCCCAACTTCAATGGAATTGGGGTTGTACCATTTTTACCATAATTTTGAAAGAACATGACTTTCATGCAAAGCGACCAAGATAACTGAAACTTTGGGGGATTTATTACAATATTTATGTGTTCTGGGATTTTTTGGTGGTGGTGGTGGGGGGGAATCACTCTGTATATGTATTGTATTTGGGAAAGCTACGTGATGTGAGACATTTATTCTTCCCAGTGATAACACGTTGCTGTGTGGTGCTGGACACTGATACAGATGTTGAAGCTGTTGTCCTCATTTATGTAACTGGATTCTTCAACAAAAACACAAAATGGTGACATCACAGTAATGGCATAAAATGAGTCAAATGTGCACGATTGTTGTCATGCTGACTTTAAGTGTTTTTGTGTCAGAAGTTAATATTTTAAAGTGGAGCACGGCGTTAGCTAGCTCACTAGTTAGCAATCAGCTAGCTCACTGCGTCTGCACACGAGACAACGATGTTACTTTAAGTTTAGACTCAAAATCTTCATTTGTGCTTCCCACCAATGGGATAAGTCATTAAACGGTGCTTTTAAGCAGACTACAGACAAAGTCACAAAAACACTTACCATGTTACCAGTTGCGGTCATCCTGGCTCCTGTTGCTCACCGGTCGGTGTCTGCAAACAGCGTTCCTGAGGTCCAGCCCTTATGGTTCGACTTACTCCGGCCGTTGTGGTCCTGTAATCACTTTTAAGCTTTTTCAGCTGTTCTCTGCATTTCTGTAATGTCCCGTACCCATGAGCATCTAAAGACTGGGAGATTTTCTCTATTCGGATCGCTTCATCCAGCTTTCTGTATTCTCTCCTCCGCCACCAAACACTGAAATGTCCGCAGCTCATCCACAGACCACAGTGGGGTTTGTGCGAGTAAAAAAACTCACCTTGAAACAAAAGAAAAGGACGGTCGCTATAACACCGCTGCAGGATTTAAAAACGGCGGGTTTGATTCTCGTCTCGGACCACGCACTCATGACTCATCCAGTGACAACAATCTCTGACCAATCAGTGGCCGGTAGCCTGTTGACGTCACATTTATCGGCTCGGCTCGCTTGGAACCGCTCCTGAGCAGGTACCAAATAAAGCACCAGGTACCAGGTACTAACCATTTGGTACTTGGTACTAACCATTTGGTACCTGGTACTAACCATTTGTGTAGTGGAAAAGGGCCTTTAGTGTCCTTAGTTCCCAAACGCTTACTGAGTGTTGTTAGAAGGAAAGGTGATGGAACACAGTGGTAAACATACCACTGTCCCAGCTTTTTTGAAATGTGTTGCAGACATCCATTTCAAAATGAGCAAACATTTGCACAAAACAATAAAGTTTATCAGTTTGAACATTAAATATCTTGTCTTTGTGGTGTATTCAATTGAATATAGGTTGAAGAGGATTTGCAAATCAGTGTATTCTGTTTTTATTTGCATTGTCCACAACATCCCAACTTCATTGGAAATGGGGTTGTACGTACATGTGTGGATACATGCATGTCATTTTATTTAATTTGTAAATTGAATAAAAAATACATGGATGACACGAGAAAGGAAAAACACATTTTCATTGTGAACCATTTAAAAATCAAATTACAAAATAGAAGTAACAAGAGCAAACAGAGATTTCTGACGTCCGCCAATCCGTATCCAGATCACCTCCAAGATTCAGTGGAGTATATCTATATCTATATCCGTGGTGCAAATTTGGTGAGAATCTGTGAATATGATGTAATCCTTCAAAGCCTATATAAAGTGAAATCTTGATCCAGAATCCGGATATGGATTTGGATCACCTCCAAAATTTAGTGGAGTCTTCCATGTCCTAGTACCTATCTGTGGTGCAAATTTGGTGAGAATTTGTGAAGTAATTTTGACGTAATCCTTCAAAGCCTATAGAAAATGAAATCTTGATTCAGAATCTGGATAAGGATTTGGAACACCTCCAAATTTACTGGAGTCTTCTATATCCTAATATCTATCCGTGATGCAAATTTGGTGATGGGGTGTGCAGCCAGTACATTCTGAGTGTCAGTCCCAAGCCCGGATAAATGAGGAGGGTTGCATCAGGAAGGGCATCCAGCGTAAGACAAGCCAACCAAACCATGCAGACTAAGAATTAAATTTCCATACCGGATCGGTCGAGGCCCGGGTTAACAATGTCCACCACCGGTGCTGCTGCCCAACAGGGTGCTGGTGGAAATTGGGCTACTGCTGGGCGAAGACAACGAAGAAGAAGAGGAGAATATTTCCACAAACAGCGGGAGAAGAAGAAAACTAGAAGGGTGGAAATGAGAGTGGAGACTTTGAATGTTGGTAGTATGACTGGTAAATGGAGAGAGCTGGCTGATATGATGGAGAGGAGAAAGGTAGACATATTGTGTGTGCAAGAGACCAAGTGGAAGGGAAGTAAGAGCAGGAGCATTGGCGGTGGGTACAAGTTGTTGTACCATGGTGAGGACAGGAAGAGAAATGGTGTTGGGGTCATTTTAAAGGAAGAGTATGTTAAAAGTGTGTTGGCAGTTAAGCGAGTGTCTGACAGGGTAATGAGTGTGAAGTTGGAAATTGAAGGGGTGATGATGAATATCATCAGTGCGTATGCCCCACAGGTAGGTTGTGAGATGAAGGAGAAAGAAGATTTCTGGAGTATGTTAGATGAGGTGTTGGACAGTGTGCCCAAGCATGAAAGAGTGATGATAGGAGCATACTTCAATAGGAATGTTGGTGAAGGGAACAGAGGTGATGAGGAAGTAATGGGTTGATATGGTATCAAGGATAGGAATGGGGAAGGACAGATGGTAGTTGATTTTGCAAAAAGGATGGAAATGGCTGTGGTGAATACCTACTTTAAGAAAAGGGAGGAGCACAGGGTAACATATAAGAGTGGAGGAAGGTGCACAGAGGTTGACTACATTCTTTATAGGAGATGCAAGCAAAAAGAAATCAGAGACTGTAAGGTGGTGGCAGGAGAGAGTGTCGTTAGACAGCATAGGATGGTTGTTTGTAGGATGACTTTAGAGGTAAAGAAGAAGAGAGTGAGAGTTCAACAAAGGATCAGATGGTGGAAGCTGAAGGAGGAAGACTGTTGGGTGAAATTTAGCGAGCAGGTTTGAGAAGCACTGGATGGAGGGGAAGCAGTTTTGGACAACTGGAAAAGTACTGCAGATGTGGTGAGGGAGACAGCTAGGACAGTACTGGGTATGACATCTGGACAGTGGAAGGAAGACAAGGAGACTTGGTGGTGGAATGAAGAGGTCCAGGAAAGCATAAGGAGAAAGAGGTTGGCGAAAAAGTTTTGGGATAGTCGGAGAGATGAAGATAGTAGACAGGAGTACAAGGAGATGCGGCGTAAGGCAAAAAGAGAAGTGGCAAAAGTGAAGGAAAAGGCATATTGCAAGCTCTACAAGAAGTTGAATAGTAAGGAAGGAGAAAAGGACTTGTACCGATTGGCCAGACAAAGGGACAGAGCTGGAAAGGATGTGCAGCAGGTTAGGGTGGTAAAAGATGCACATGGTAATGTGCTGACAAGCGAGGAGTGTGTGCTGAGAAGGTGGAGGGAATATTTTGAAGAGCTGATGAATGAAGAAAATGTACGAGAGAAAAGGCTGGATGATGTGTTGAGAGTAAATCAGAAAGTACAAGAGATTAGTAAGGAAGAAGGGAGGGCTGCTATGAAGAGGATGAAGAGTGGAAAGGCAGTTGGTACAGATGACATTCCAGTGGAGGCATGGAAATGTCTATGAGAGATGGCAGTAGAGTTTCTAACCAGATTGCTTAATAAAATCTTGGAAAGTGAGAGGATGCCTGAGGAGTGGAGACAAAGTGTGCTGGTTGCTATTTTCAAGAAGAAGGGTGATGTGCAGAGCTGCAGCAACTACAGAGGCATAAAGTTGATCAGCCACAGAATGAAGTTATGGGAAAGAGTAGTAGAAGCTAGGCTTAGAAAACACATGAAGATCTGTGAGGAGCAATATGGTTTCATGTCGAGAAAGTGCACTACAGATGCAATGTTTGCTCTGAGAATACTGTTGGAGAAGTACAGAGAAGGCCAGAAAGAGTTACATTGTGTGTTTGTGGACTTAGAAAAAGCTTATGATAGGGTGCCAAGAGAAGAGCTGTGGTATTGTATGAAGAAGTCTAGAGTGGCAGAGAAGTATGTTAGGGTAGTGCAGGACATGTACAAGAATAGTGTGACAGTGGTGAGATGCGCAGTCGGAATGACAGACTCATTCAAGGGGGAGGTGGGATTACACCAAGGATCAGCTCTGAGTCCTTTCTTGTTTGCAGTGGTGATGGACAGGTTGACAGATGAGATCAGACAGGAGTCCCCATGGACTATGATGTTTGCAGATGACATTGTGATCTGTAGTGAGAGTAGAGAGCAAGTTGAGTCTAGTCTGGAGAAGTGGAGATATGCTTTGGAGAGAAGGGCAATGAAAGTCAGTAGAAGCAAGACTGAGTACATGTGTGTGAATGAGAGAGAGTCCAGTGGAATAGTGCAGTTACAAGGAGTAGAAGTGGTGAAAGTAGATGAGTTTAAATATTTGGGGTTAACTGTTCAAAGTAATGGAAACTGTGGTGGAGAGGTGAAGAAGAGAGTGCAGGCAGGGTGGAGTGGATGGAGAAAGGTGGCAGGAGTGATTTGTGACCAAAGAATATCAGCAAGAGTGAAGAGGAAAGTTTACAAGACAGTAGTGAGACCAGCTATGTTATACGGCTTAGAGACGGTGGCACTAACAAAAAGACAGGAGGCAGAGCTGGAGGTGGCAGAGCTCAAGATGATGAGATTCACTTTGGGACTGATGAGAATGGACAAGATTAGGAATGAACATATCAGAGAGACAGCTCAGGTGGGACGGTTTGGAGACAAAGTCAGAGAGGCGGGATTGAGATGGTTTGGACATGTGCAGAGAAGGGACCCAGGGTATATAGGGAAAAAGATGCTGAGGATGCAGCCACCAGGCAGGAGGAGAAGAGGGAGGCCGAAGAGGAGGTTTATGGATGTGCTGAGGGAGGACATGCAGGTGGTTGGTGTGACAGAGGAAGATACAGAGGACAGGGTGAGATGTAAACAATTGATCTGCTGTGGTGACCCCTAACGGGAACAGCCGAAAGACAAAGAAGAAGAAGGTGCAAATTTGGTGAGATTGTGTGAAGTAGTTTTGATGTAATGCTTCAAAGCCTATATAAAGTGAAATCTTGATCCAGAATCTCGATCCTGATTGAGATCACTTCCAAAATTCAGTGTTCTTCCATGCCCCAATATCTCTCTGTCGTGCAAGTTTGGTGCGAATTTGTGAAGTAATTTTGACGTAATCCTTAAAAGCCAATAGAAAGTGAAATCTTGATCCAGAATCCGGATCTGGATCCAGATCACCTCCCAAATTCAGTCCCCCATGCCCTAATATCAATCTGTGATGCAAATTTGGTGAGAGTCCATGAAGTACTTTTGACACAATCCTTGAAAGCCTAGAAAGTGAAACTTGATCCAGAATTCAGAGCCGGTGTCGCACATCAAATGCACCCCCCCCCCCCCCCCCCCCCAAAAAAAAAAAAATCAGTCCATCCTGCCTTCACTGTACATTCATTATTTCGGAGCATCAGCAGCGTCATTTCTGAGCATCAACATCAATTCACTGATTATCACCTTGTTTCTGCTTAAAACTGCACTCCATTCATCATCTATCTCAGTGACAGATATCAGAAGCTTTTGTACAACAATCATGTCCACATAAATTCAGCATTATTTTACAATAAAAGCCAGGGAACTGATGAGAGCACTACAGCACCATGTCTGAGTCTGATGTGTTGGTGTGCATATGTCATTTCGGCTCGTCAGTAGCGACTCACCGATTATCGCCTCATTTCTGCTTAAAATGGCCTTGTTTCTGCTCAAAACTGACTTTAGAATTATTTAAGAGATTTTGATTTGTCATCTGATGATTAATAATCACATTATTCCCTTTGATCAATTTAGGGGTAGAGAGTAAAGGTGCACTGACACATGCATGACTTTGATTCACGCACTTGCACGCACGTCATCGTAATAATCCCACCCACTGTGTTCCCAGCTGGATGCCATGCTTTCTTCCACCAGCAGCCATTCGCTCTACACTGGACGTTGCATATATAAAAGAATCATTTTGTAGTGCACCTTTAGTCTCAGATGTGCTACTGTGGCACTCTGATCGTTCTCTCATCTTTTATTATGAAATAACTCCAAATATTTGTGGAAACAATTGTTGTACAAGCAGACCCCAGTTGGGGTGGGCGAGGAGGTGCTTATGGGATGGAGCTGACGAACATCATGGGAGGGGAAATATTAGGACTACCCCATTGTCTTTCAAATCTGCAGTAATACTCGTTCAGCTGGTTGGCCAGACGAGGGTTGTTGGACTGGAGATGTCCGGACTTTTTACTGGATGTGGACATGTCCTGTCTCTGGCAAACACTCTGTGAGCAGGACTTATGGATTTTATTGAAACACTTTTGTGAGAGAAGTGCGAAGAGCTGCAATCAGCATTTTTTTTTCTGTGCTCTTTTTTGAGCGTGTAGTTTTTGCTGCATTGAGTACACGATATAAAAACAATCCTGCCTAATTTATACTTCAGGAACAATGGAACACAGCAGGAATCATAAATTGGCGTCGGGTAACGTTGTATTGTGAGGGTGTGGCTTCCAGTCATGCTGAGTACCGTCCTGTTGCTCTGACTTGTGCTGAAACCACTTAATTCTGCATCGAGCAGAGGACGCAAACAAAAATCAAACAGGTTTAATTTTTGGTGTCCGATTTGCTTCATCCTTTGCTCCTCTCGTGCTGTTGTGGTGCCGAGCTGCATCATCTCAGCACTAGGTTGCGTCCACGTGGCGTCATCATGACTACGCAGCTGGAAGCAGCCCCGGTGTGAAAGGGCTTTAGGTTTTCATTTCATTTCATTTATTTAGCACACAATCAAGTCACAAATTACAAAAAATAAGTAAAAAAAAAAAATGTACATACATACGAGGTCTGTTAGAAAAATATCCGACCTTTTTATTTTTTTCAAAAACCATATGGATTTGAATCACGTGTGATTGCATCAGCCAAGCTTGAACCTTCGTGCGCATGCGTGAGTTTATTTCACGCCTGTCGGTTGCGTCATTCGCCTGTGAGCAGGCTTTGTGTGAGCAGTGGTCCACCCCTCTCGTCGGATTTTTATTGCGAATAAATGTCTGAATGATTTGGAGCTTTGCTGCATCAATTTTTTCCAGAAACTGTGAGAGACCTCCAGGTGGTAACCATTCGGAAAATTCAAATGGCTTTGAGGGATGGGTTTATGGGGATTACACAGATTACACAGTGCTCCAGCCAGTTTAAAGACTGCCCACAGCTGCTGAGAGCGTGCTGCGCTCCGAGCGCCGATCGACATGCTCAGACCCTGCTGAAACAACCAGATCATTTCCAACGTGAAGGCTTTGTTGATCCGGGACGTTGTCTGACTTACACAAAAATGGCAGGAGACGTGGACATCAGTACTTTTTCGGCACATTCCACTGTTACAGGAGTTTTTTTCATGGAAAGAAAAGCAGAGGATTGTGCTGCTCATGGCACGGCACAAAACCACCTCTGTGTTGGTCTCACAGGACGGCTTTGAGATGGCTTTCAGACGGCTGTCGGTGGGTTTTCAGTCGTGTGACTAACCGAGAAATTGTGGATGAGCCTGGACATGCCAGAACATGTCTTGTGAGGCTTCATCATGGCGTTGCTTTGCGCCATGCAGCTCCACCGCGACGCGCGGAATTCCTCCACACGTCTGTCTCAATGTGCCGAAAAAGTGCTGATGTCCACGTCTTCCGCAATTCCTGTGCTAGTCAGAGGATGTCCCGGATAAAACACAGCGTCCAGTTTGGAAATGAACAGCACATTCCACTGTTACTGTTATGAGGCGGACGCAGCCCGGAGAACCGACCAGCGTTTGAAGGACCCAGTATAAAATAAGCAGAGCACGGTACAAAAGATAACAGAGTTTAATGAACATAACAGTGCTGTGAAAAAATATAAAAGTGCGCGGTCTGGCGTGGTGGTTTTGCGGTGCGCTCCCAGCAGCGCCAACGGTCCGGAGCCAGAACCAATTCGGACCCAAGGACCCCGCCGACACCCCCCAGGTGGCCGCGACAAACCGAGTCTGTGAAAGAAGGAATCATTATGTGAGTCCACACTCAACACACAGAGAGAACGCTCAAAGGTGCACAAACAGCAAACACTTCCTGGCTTAATTACTAATCAGCTTCCCACCCTGCAGGCATGTGTGTGGAGAAAAGATTATGTTGTTTTGCCCCTGTCTTAAAGTAACCCTAATGATGTACTTGTTATTATTACACTAATTGCACAAATTTGTTTTTGTAGCCACTAACGACTGGGAGTGAAGCATGCTGGGGTCATTCTGAACTGGGAGTGAAGAGCTGGGGTCATTATGTTTTTGCAAGAGGAAATAACTTTCAGATGCCCGTTGATTAAAGGAATTATGTGCGCCTGGGAGTTTGAGATGGCCACTCACCCTCCCTTCGCGCACACACTAGAAAAGAGGGGGCAGAGCCATGCTCCGATAGAGTCTGCTGCGGGTTGCGTGAGAACGCCCAGCCGGTTGACAGGCGCACTCTGCCGAAGGTGTTGGCTCTCCACCTTAAAGGCATCACGGTAAGAGAGAAAGAGATATTTTATGCGCTGCAACCACTTGTGTTTGATGTAACTGCTTTTGTGGGGAATAAACATACGCCTGTTTGTTCTAGCAAAATGCAGTCTGTGTGATCATTTCTGTGTGCCGATCTGACCGAACCTTGTTTCAAAACATTTTTGGTGTTGTCGGCAGGATAAAGTGCGTTCAGACTACACACAGAAATGTTTTGTTTTAGAAGGGGGAAAGGAGATGTGGAGGAGGCATCTCAACAGGAAGAAGTGGTCCCGGGGTGGGATGGGATTACTTTTAAAGAAATAGGCCAGCTTCTACGGAGACGCGGGGGACGCCCTGGGCTGTGGACTGGAGCAATTCCCACCGCGACACCACCGGTTTTATGTGAGATGTTAAAGCGGGTGGAGGTTAAAACGAAAGCTCCATTGGGAGGTATTTTAGAGATGATGTGGATTTGTCTTAACTTTAGACACAGTCCGTTCGTCAGAATGTGCTAAGTCACAAAAAGTGACGAAGTTAGAACAACAGGTAAAACAGTTGGAGGGACAGTTAAAGGAGTTTGTATGGGGGGAGGAACAACAATGCTCATTTGATATGGCAAAGGAAGCCATACAGCAGGCTGTGTCCTTAGGAAAAATGCAATCAGGACCAGTAGAACTTCAAGTGTCTGCTCTAAATGATTATGCTAATTGGAGCTTATGGCAAAAACAAAACAGGATACGAAAACCTTTAGGGTTCTGGTCGAGGAAACTCCCAGATGCGAGAATGCGTTATACGCCTTTTGAAAAACAGCTTTTAGCATGTTATTGGGCGTTAATTGAAACTGAATCGCAAACGGCAGGACATGAAGTAATGATGAGGACACATATACCAATTTTGGCATGGGTGATGAGTAATCCCACCACTCACCGAATAGGGACAGCTCAGGAGGCTAGTGTAATAAAATGGAAATGGTATCTATCAGAGCGGGTAAAGCCAGGTGAGAAGGGGGTTTCGCTGTTGCATGAACAAGTAGCTGATGCTCCTGAGAAAGATGAGGTACCTTTTGAAGTTCAACAATTAGAGGAATCTCCTGTGAAAGCGGGAAAAAGATGGGATGATTTGTCAGATGATGAGAGAAGTCGAGCATGGTTTACGGATGATTCTTGTCAATATCAAGCAGGAAAAAGGCGATGGAAAGCATTAGCTTTCAACCCACAATTAGGTCAATCTTTAGAAGAATTAGGAGAAGGAAAAAGTAGTCAGTGGGCGGAGTTGAAGGCTGTGCATATGGTGATCATGCAGGTAGGAGAAAAAGGAGTTAAGCCGAGTGCCCCTCCCATTGAGGAGGAAGAGGAGGAGGATTCTGATGACGACATGGTGCACATAGCTGCTACGCGTAAGGTCAAGAAAGATAGAAAGAAAGGAAAGAATAAGGGAAGGCGTTCCCGGAGTCTTGATTGTTATGATGAGGATTAGGAAAATGGTCAAGCTCTTGTGGCCCGCCGAGATTTAACACAATGGTCCACAAGTGATATTAGGCCCTATGTTCGATTGGAAATTTATTGGATTAAATCAGTTCAAGTTACTTCGGCTTTAGTGGACACAGGAGCGGAGGCCTCATTAATTCATGGCAATCCAGAAAAAATGAAGGGACCAGTAGTTCCGCTAACTGGGTTAGGAGGCAAAAACAATATCGCATTCCGGGAGGACAAGCAGAAATTACTGCAACTATTAAAGAGTATTTGCAGGCAGGAGTCCTAAAACCAGTAACGACAAAGTGGAACAATCCTTTATGGCCAGTCCGTAAGTCGGATGGCTCATGGAGAATGACTGTGGACTTTAGAGGTCTAAATAAATATACACCGGCGCTGACTTCAGCTATACCTGATGCTGTGAGTATCATTGAACGAGTGCAACACCATAGCGGTACATGGTATGCTGTAATAGATTTGGCCAACGCATTCTTTACCATACCAATTCCAGAGGATAGAATGGAACAGTTTGCGTTTACTTGGGAAGGCCGACAGTATACCTTCACCAGATTACCACAAGGCTATTTGCATAGCCCTACCATCTGCCATAGGGTAGTGGCAGAACATTTGGAACAGTTCCAGATTCCAACAAAAATGATGATCTCACATTACATCGATGACATCATGATTCAGGGGAACACAGAAATGGGGTTGGTACAGGAGATACCAAAACCCGTAGTAATAACTACACGAGGAACGCAAGGCTTTGGTTCCTCAGATCAAGCAGGTGCCAAAGTTTGGGTTAAACAACCTAACGGACCGCCTAAAGCGGCAGAAATTATAGCTCAAGGGAATGATGCAACTGTTAGTATACTCTGTCAGGGTGAAGAAAAATGGGTAAATGTGCCTGTATCGAAGTGTTATGTAAGAGAAGACTAATCGTCGTCATTCTACCCGTAGTTACCCTTGTGTTGTCTAGGCTTGATGCCCTGGTGGGAGTTGCTGATCGGGCGATCAAGAACCACAGGAGGTGGGCGCCGCCATGGCAACCAGTGGAAGTCCCGGAATTGGAGGTGTCGGTTGCTGGGTCATACTCCTCCTTGTAGGTGGTGCCATGGTCTCCAGTTGTTGGGGGATGACAGAAGGAAACGAACTTGAAGAGATATCATTGTTCCAAACAGGATGGAAGAACTCTGCCAACAACAGAACGCAAGATGATTACACCTGCTCAGCAAACCAATCATGTAAAGTGGCTAATCTCACTAGTGATTGCAAACTATGGCGAACTGTTTTGCCAGACACCATATACCAGTATTTACTATGGGATGTAATGTCACTCTTCGTGCTAGGGTGAACATGTGTGTTTTTAATATGACAAGTTATTCATGTAGTAATGTCAATGGAACCACCTGGACTATTAAACCGTGGAGTAAAGTAATGATCAGTAATAGTACTGAAATTAAAGGGAGGAGATCATTCCTGTACATGCTGTGGGTACTACCAACAGAGGCTAAGGCAACACAAACCCAGGTTGCACCTTTAATTGATACCTGCACCTATTTGGCACAAGCAACAGTGAAGACAAAGGTATATTGGCAAGTTACCTTTCCAAATATTCCAACTTGCAAAAGGCGCCGAAGAGCGTGGTATGACACTTTATTAGGAGGAACAGGAACTGTCCTAGGAGTATCAAATACAGTTGATAATGAAGTGACCAGAACCATGTTGTCAAACACAGGTCAGTATTCTTCTCAGGTATTACATCAGATAGGAGAGTGGTTACCAACAGCACTGGTGGGACAAGTACAAAATGCTGATTTATGGCAGAAGAATTTTCAATGGCAATTGAAGTTATGGAATGAAACATACAATTCATTGAAAAATCTATCCCATATAGGAAATTGGACAGTATGTGCAGTACAAACTATTCATGCAGAAGCTCAAAGAGAAAGATTTCAGCGTATAGTTACAACAGGGAACTATTATGATTGGAGGATGATTTGGAATATAAACAATACCTTATGGTTAAAACTGCATCCGGAATTTACACGATGTAATAAAATGGTATGTACTGGGCATTGGACCCAGTACAATGTAATACAACCAAAGGTTGTTTGTAAATATCAAGTATTACCTGTGATAACGACTAATGGTTATTGGTTCTTGCATATGGATGGAGAGTGGTTAGAACCAAAAACCAATATAACTTTTGATACTAAACTGTGTGATATAACGGATAAGGGTATGGCCTGTGTGCTGCAAACTGGATATGCTAATCCATGTCTAACCGACTCAGAGGTTGTACTTTGTGACTGGACTAGGGAAACACCAAGAGAAATGTTGTGGCAGATCGGCCCACATGCTCTGTGTGTTGCAACAATGAAAAATAATTCACAGGTACCTTCGGTTCCGTATACTGGCTGCCTGAACAATGTGCATTTATGGCATTGGGGTGATCGGACGTATCGTTTGACTAATTATTCTGTATCAAGTCGGCTGACTTCGGTACAATGGGATGTATTGCATTCCCCATGGAGTCTTTCCCTGGAGCGTTTCAAATGCGCATTGGAACAATCTACGGAAATTCAGCAATTAATAGAGTCACATACGTCCAACGTCTCCAGTCTCATGGTGTCTACATTGATAGCTAGCGAACGGGTAAAACATGTGGCAAAATTGGTGGGATATCTTTTCAGGGATGTCCATCACTGCCAGGAGTACCTTAGTGCCGCCCTTAATTTTATTAATTATAGCAATATGTGTTATGACTTTTTGTAATATTTTTACATGTGTTTATGTTATACGTTTACGGCGAGAGGTGGAATGGGTAATATTTCAGCGTATGAGATGAAGTTATCTTTGCTATGTCATGATCCCTTTGGAGTAACCAATATAATGTCACATTAGACCCCACAACATCGGGTTTTGTATATGAGTATATTGTTTGGAACAGGTATAATCAAGACTATATTACTCAAAATTTTGTTTGTGAATCACTAGAAGAAATGTGGGAAATGCTATGGCAGGACATAATCGTTGGAATAGGCTGGAGCCCAGCATTACCTGAATCTGCTAGTGGTTACATAAATTGACTGGTGCAAAACACCAAGAGTGGAATGTGTGGAGAAAAGATTATGTTGTTTTGCCCCTGTCTTAAAGTAACCCTAATGATGTACTTGTTATTATTACACTAATTGCACGAATTTGTTTTTGTAGCCACTAACGACTGGGAGTGAAGCATGCTGGGGTCATTCTGAACTGGGAGTGAAGAGCTGGGGTCATTATGTTTTTGCAAGAGGAAATAACTTTCAGATGCCTGTTGATTAAAGGAATTATGTGCGCCTGGGAGTTTGAGATGGCCACTCACCCTCCCTTCGCGCACACACTAGAAAAGAGGGGGCAGAGCCATGCTCCGATAGAGTTTGCTGCGGGTTGCGTGAGAACGCCCAGCCTGTTGACAAGCGCACTCTGCCGAAGGTGTTGGCTCTCCACCTTAAAGGCGTCACGGTAAGAGAGAAAGAGATATTTTATGCGCTGCAACCACTTGTGTTTGATGTAACTGCTTTTGTGGGGAATAAACATACACCTGTTTGTTCTAGCAAAATGCAGTCTGTGTGATCATTTCTGTGTGCCGATCTGACCGAACCTTGTTTCAAAACAGCATGGAACATCCAGTTCACAAAACTCCACTGCAGTGGAAGCTGATTACACGACCACCATACAGCTCAATATAATAAGGTGTGAGGGACACCACATTTACTGACTGTATAAATGTTAGTCACAAAATCTAACGTACCTCAGGAAGTGTGCTGACGAGCGTGAGACCTCACCCCCTCCTCTTTCACAGACCATGCATCAAACCTGGACGTTCTCTGCATCCACTGATGATGAGATGGCTCCCGAGACGACGATCTCACCGATCTGGTCACAAGGTCGAGTCTCTGGCAAATACACACTGTGTACTCCAGTCTTAAATGCCACCATGTTCCAATCCATTGTAGATGCACCACAGCTGTGAGTCCTGACGAGCCGCAGGTGATCAGCCTCAGGTGATCAGGGTGAGGTCCTGATAAACTCAGCTACACAGCCACTCAGTCCCAAATGCAAGCCACCTGGAAGGAAAAACAAAAGACAGGACAGAAAACAGAAACAAAAGGCAGCCAGGCCCCCCCAGCCACACAACAGCTACAGGAGTTTTTGTCATGGAAAGAGGAGCGGAGGAATTCCGCGCGTCGCGGCGGTGCCACATGGCGCAAAGCAATGCCGTGATGAAGCCTCACAGGACATGTTCTGGCATGTATCAGAAGTTACAGATAATCGATAACTTCTGGTGTTGTCTATGGGACATTTGCAGTTATTAAACAGCTGAAATTGATTTTTAACACAAAAGCGGTAAAAGACCTAAAGAATAAAGAAGAATGTTTGACCATACTGCCCCCTGCAGGAAGCAGCACAGACAAATCCTGCAAGCACCCACAAAATCAACTCTTTATTAATCATAATAATTTTTCTTTTAACATTCTGCCCCTGCTGGTAGTTCTTGTTTACAAGAACACTCTCACCACAGAGACACACCGAGAGCAGCCATAAGGCCAACTCCCTATCAATTTCAACACTCGGTCAGGCGGAGGTCTTGAAAAATAAAGTCATACTAACTTGTGGTTTTTTGAAAATACTGATAGAATAACTCTATTAATGTCAATTCTGTCATTTGTACAAAGTTAAAATATAACATATATCTTTTAATGTTGAATAAGGCACTAATTCTGAGGTTTTGTAACAAACACAGACTGCAAAGCATTCTGGGTAAAAGTGCTAAACAGTGATTGGTTCAGTAATCCATTATGTAAACCAACACGTTAATGTGACGTGTGTCATGTGTTGGTTTAAAGATAAATGTGCTTTTGTAAAGTATTCCAGTTTTATTTGTAAAAACAGGCATTTTTAAGGAGCCCTGGAAGTGTCATCGCAATTGCATGTTTTAAAACTTTTATGATGTTGTAAAACGTGCACTCAATATTAGTAAGTAAGTAAATTTATTTATATAGTGCCTTTCACAGACATAAGGCCATGTACACACGTTGTCGGGTATTTGTAAAACCGAATATCTTACCCTTTCAGTTTGGGGAAAAAACTTCATCCACACTACGTCGTTTCAAAAAAAAAAATCCATCCACATCGAACCGTAGAAATGTGTTGTAATTAGTCTGCCAAACCTCTGGGTGGCGGTACTGATTAAAATTCTATCCAATCAGGAGCCTTATTCTCTTGTCGTCACTTCCACAAAAACTAAAAACATGGCGCCAACCTCATCTGTGTGGACCGATAAGGAGTCGGAATTACTTCTAACCGTAGTTTTAGAATACAAAGTTAACAATTTGTCATCCATCCATACACCCAAGAAACATATAGAAGAAACCCTTGATATTTCTTCATTGTCAATGTAAATTTTAATTTGATCATGATTACATTTTTTTATTGCCAGCAAATAACATAAAATTAGACTTATTTATATTTAACGATAATTTATTAACTTTAAACCACATTGAATAATTCAAGAAATCATTATTTAAACTTTTAACCAAACCATATATATCTTTGCTGGAAATAAAAAAGAGTAGTCTCATCAGCAAACAACAATGGAAATGTAGTAGCAGAAATGGAAGCAAAATCGTTGATATATATTATATATAAAATCGGTCCCAAAATCGAACCTTGAGGAACTCTACAATCAATAGAATTGATTTCAGATTTCAAATTGAGAAAAACATACTGTTTTCTCTCTAATAAATAATTACTAAGCCATTTATAAACAACAGCTTTAAATCCATATTTATTTAACTTAGAAAGCAAGATTTTATGATTTACTGTATCAAATGCTTTCGAAAGGTCTAAAAACACACCAATTCCAAATTTGTTATTATCTAAAGCAGCATAAATTCTATCCATCAGTTCAATCAGGGCCATATATGTTGAATGATTTTTCCGAAATCCATATTGGTAGTTATATAAAATTGAAATCTTAAGCAGATGATCATTTAGTTTTATAAACAAGTTTCTCTAAAATCTTTGAAAAACATGGCAAAACTGAAATAGGAAGATAATTTGAAAAAAATGCTGGATCACCTTTTTTAAACAATGGTATGATTTTAGCAATCTTTAAATCAGATGGTATTATGCCCGTGTTCAAGGACAATGAAAAAAATATATGTAAGTTGTTCAGAAATTTCATGTATGACACATTTTACAATAGATGTATTTATTCCATCATGACCAGCTGCAGATGGACGTAATCCAGCGATAATTTCAGTGGAGTTTGTGGGTTCAAATTCACTAACAGATGGAAATGAATGTTTAATGTAATCAACTGGATTAATATTTGTGGAATCAATTTTTTTGCAAGAGAAGCACCAACCTTTGAAAAAAAATTATTAAACTTACAAGCAATGTCAAAGGGATCAGAAAAGCTTTTAGATCCATCAGAAAAAGTTGAAGGATATTTTGATGAACATTTTTTTCTTCTTAAGTAGTTCATTGATTATTTTCCAGGTCCCTTTGATATCATTTATTGACTTTTGAAAATTATCACTAAAATATTTCTTCTTTGCAGCCCTGAGAAGAGAAGTGTATTTATTTTTATAAAGTTTGTAGGTATATAAATTTAACGGTGAAGGAGATTATAAATATTTTTTATACAACTTGTTTTTTCTAAATAGGGATTTTTGTAGTCCCCTAGAAAACCATGGGTTTTTCTTTTTGGATATATCACCAGATAATTTAATGATTGGAAATGATTTTTCATAATCTTCACTGAACATTTGCATGAACACCTAATATGCTAAATTGGGGTCTGTTTCCATATATATATTATCAAAGGAAATACTCTCCATTAGTCTTGAAGGATATATTGTTTCATTCTTTATTGAGCTAAGAATATATTGATTGAGTCAAGAATATATTGTTTTATTTGAATGTGTTTTAAGATATGCATTAACCATTTGTGCTTTTTTCTCTGTTTAGAATCAGCTTATTGTTTTATTCTGTATTGAGCTAAGAATGTATTGTGTTATTTGCGTGTGTTCGATGTTTCAGTTCCTTTTTA
This sequence comes from Thalassophryne amazonica, assembly GCF_902500255.1. Classification (NCBI taxonomy): domain Eukaryota; kingdom Metazoa; phylum Chordata; class Actinopteri; order Batrachoidiformes; family Batrachoididae; genus Thalassophryne; species Thalassophryne amazonica. The sequence continues at coordinate 91,075,280 of NC_047106.1, read as the reverse complement.
ATAGAGCTTCTTGCTGTAGAAAAATAATAATAATAATATTATTCATATGCGCATGATGGTTAACAAATGTTAGTGCTCATTAAACATGTAATCAATAGCTAAGGTTAATCACGTGATATCTAAATGTCTAAATAGTTTTTGAGTCATATGTTTAAATGCTGTGGAATCATGTATTGTGTCAACCAAAATAAAGGTATGTTATGTTTCTGATTACATTTGCTTTTGTTCTAAGATTTGCTTTTGCTCAAATATTAGTTTCTTAGCAAGCTGTTATGAAGATATGTTACTAATATAATCATTTTCAAAAGTGTTGTACATGTGATGTGTCCCTGTTTTGAAGAGGCCCTGAGGAGGTATTGAGAAATATCTGTATGTTGCAAACAGCATGGAACAGGATGCCAAGCCTGACCACAAACGGTCAGACAAGGAGATTAAACTTGATGCATGGGTATGATTAGTCCTGTTTGTCAGAAGGTTCTGTAATTTTGAGATGTACAAATATTTTTGTGGTAGGGCCACGTGATGTGACTTGCTGATAGTTCTACAGTTAGCTGTTGTTGCCCCAAAACAATTTCTTATCAGTTCAAAAACAGGTGTCACTTTAGGAGAAAAGAAGAAGAAAGAAGACTTCACGGCACATGTGAGCAGGACCATGCCACGAAATAGAGGGATCAAGAAATGATGTGGTGTTTTCTGCCTCTCGATGGCGGCTCAGAGCGCGGCCGTGTGCCATTGTGGGGCGTCCTTAAAGCTGTAGTAACAGTCCTTATTCTCTGTGAAGCCCGTAAAATTTTCACCGAAAGCCAGATAAATTTTTCGAATGGTTTCCAGCTGCTTGTCTCTAACAGTTTCTGAAAAAATTCTGATGGAAAAAAAGCCCAAATCATTCCGCCATTTCCTGACAATGAAAATCCAATGAGGGGGCTGGACCACTCCTCCCACAAGGCGTGCTCACAGGCAAATGACGCAACTGACAGGCATGGAAAAACTCAGGCATGCGCACGAAGGTTCAAGCTTGGCTGACGTAAAAACATATGAATCAAATCCATATGGTTTTTGAAAAAAACAATAAGGTCGGATACTTTTCTAATAGACCTCGTATGTATAAGGGCTGTATGAACTCTGATGTAGTTGTAATTTTGTGGTTGTTGTGATGAAGTAAGGCATTTCATTACACAATTTTTTTTTGGTAAAACCAAAGGCGAATCACCATATTGTGGACAGTGATGTTTTTATAGTCCTGGTAGGAAAGAAGCAAACCATGACCACCAGAATTTGAGGAAATACAATAAGGATTACATACCTGGATCAGCTTTTCAATAAGTCATCTGAAGTTCAAGGCAAGTCCAATGTGTTGGAGGGACACCCTCAACCCGTACTGAAGTAGTAGAGACACCCGCTAAGCAGCTACCAGAGAGACTCTGCAGGAGCTAATAATGAATTTCAACAAAAACTGCAATTTGTGAATTCATGAGCTGCATTAGAATGAAGCTGTAGGGGAGACGTCACTCACCAGTGACATGAATAGCGATGAGCCAGTGCAGGGGTGGCCAAGTTTGGTCCTCGAGAGCCACATTCCTGACACTCTTAGTTGTCTCTCTGCTCCAACACACCTGAATCCAATGAAAGGCTCATTAAAAGTCTGCTAACGATTCTTTCATTGGATTCAGGTGTGTTGGAGCAGGGAGACAACTAAGAGTGTTAGGAATGAGGCTCTCGAGGACCGAACTTGGCCACCCCTGAGCCAGTGTTACACCCCATTATGTAACAACATCTTGGACTGTACAGCACTATGTGAGAGTGTGTGTAGCAGTACTAGTGCCTACTGGTGGTTGGCTCTCACTGCGGTATTGTATCACTTCCTGTTCCGGAGCACAGCGGTGTTTTTCTGTATCTGTTAGCTGCTTAATCTGCGCAGTTAGATTGATCTAGTTATCTAGATTACGATTTGTTTCCCAGTGTAATCTCCACGTGCCTTAACTAAAGCACTCCTTCTGCTGAATCACCTCTAAATTATTTACACATTATTCACTTTGCTTGTTTTTAGGAATCCGCTAGCTTAGCGCAGCTACTAGCTCTTAGCCGATTTAGCATGGCGGCTTCTCCTGTCTCTCCCGCACTTTTCTGCTCTGGGTGTGAAATGTTTAGTTATTCCTCGGCCTCCTTTAGCAGTAACGGTACTTGTAATAAGTGTAGCTTATTCATAGCTTTGGAGGCCAGGCTGGGCGAATTGGAGACTCGGCTCCGCACCGTGGAAAATTCTACAGCTAGCCAGGCCCCTGTAGTCGGTGCGGACCAAGGTAGCTTAGCCGCCGTTAGTTCCCCTCCGGCAGATCCCAAGCAGCCGGGAAAGCAGGCAGACTGGGTGACTGTGAGGAGGAAGCGTAGTCCTAAACAGAAGCCCTGTGTGCACCACCAACCTGTTCACATCTCTAACCGTTTTTCCCCACTCGGCGACACACCCGCCGAGGAAGAAACTCTGGTTATTGGTGACTCTGTTTTGAGAAATGTGAAGTTAGCGACACCAGCAACCATAGTCAATTGTCTTCCGGGGGCCAGAGCAGGCGACATTGAAGGAAATTTGAAACTGCTGGCTAAGGCTAAGCGTAAATTTGGTAAGATTGCAATTCACGTCGGCAGTAATGACACCCGGTTACGCCAATCGGAGGTCACTAAAATTAACATTAAATCGGTGTGTAACTTTGCAAAAACAATGTCGGACTCTGTAGTTTTCTCTGGGCCCCTCCCCAATCGGACCGGGAGTGACATGTTTAGCCACATGTTCTCCTTGAATTGCTGGCTGTCTGAGTGGTGTCCAAAAAATGAGGTGGGCTTCATAGATAATTGGCAAAGCTTCTGGGGAAAACCTGGTCTTGTTAGAAGAGACGGCATCCATCCCACTTTGGATGGAGCAGCTCTCATTTCTAGAAATCTGGCCAATTTTCTTAAATCCTCCAAACCGTGACTATCCAGGGTTGGGACCAGGAAGCAGAGTTGTAGTCTTACACACCTCTCTGCAGCTTCTCTCCCCCTGCCATCCCCTCATTACCCCATCCCCGTAGAGACGGTGCCTGCTCCCAGACCACCAATAACCAGCAAAAATCTATTTAAGCATAAAAATTCAAAAAGAAAAAATAATATGGCACCTTCAACTGCACCACAGACTAAAACAGTTAAATGTGGTCTATTAAACATTAGGTCTCTCTCTTCTAAGTCCCTGTTGGTAAATGATATAATAATTGATCAACATATTGATTTATTCTGCCTTACAGAAACCTGGTTACAGCAGGATGAATATGTTAGTTTAAATGAGTCAACACCCCCGAGTCTCACTAACTGTCAGAATGCTCGTAGCACGGGCCGAGGCGGAGGATTAGCAGCAATCTTCCATTCCAGCTTATTAATTAATCAAAAACCCAGACAGAGCTTTAATTCATTTGAAAGCTTGACTCTTAGTCTTGTCCATCCAAATTGGAAGTCCCAAAAACCAGTTTTATTTGTTATTATCTGTCGTCCACCTGGTCGTTACTGTGAGTTTCTCTGTGAATTTTCAGACCTTTTGTCTGACTTAGTGCTTAGCTCAGATAAGATAATTATAGTGGGCGATTTTAACATCCACACAGATGCTGAGAATGACAGAGAATCTATTATTAGACTCTATTGGCTTTGCTCAAAATGTAAATGAGTCCACCCACCACTTTAATCATATCTTAGATCTTGTTCTGACTTATGGTATGGAAATAGAAGACTTAACAGTATTCCCTGAAAACTCCCTTCTGTCTGATCATTTCTTAATAACATTTACATTTACTCTGATGGACTACCCAGCAGTGGGGAATAAGTTTCATTACACTAGAAGTCTTTCAGAAAGCGCTGTAACTAGGTTTAAGGATATGATTCCTTCTTTATGTTCTCTAATGCCATATACCAACACAGTGCAGAGTAGCTACCTAAACTCTGTAAGTGAGATAGAGTATCTCGTCAATAGTTTTACATCCTCATTGAAGACAACTTTGGATGCTGTAGCTCCTCTAAAAAAGAGAGCTTTAAATCAGAAGTGCCTGACTCCGTGGTATAACTCACAAACTCGTAGCTTAAAGCAGATAACCCGTAAGTTGGAGAGGAAATGGCGTCTCACTAATTTAGAAGATCTTCACTTAGCCTGGAAAAAGAGTATGTTGCTCTATAAAAAAGCCCTCCGTAAAGCTAGGACATCTTTCTACTCATCACTAATTGAAGAAAATAAGAACAACCCCAGGTTTCTTTTCAGCACTGTAGCCAGGCTGACAAAGAGTCAGAGCTCTATTGAGCTGAGTATTCCATTAACTTTAACTAGTAATGACTTCATGACTTTCTTTGCTAACAAAATTTTAACTATTAGAGAAAAATTACTCATAACCATCCCAAAGACGTATCGTTATCTTTGGCTGCTTTCAGTGATGCCGGTATTTGGTTAGACTCTTTCTCTCCGATTGTTCTGTCTGAGTTATTTTCATTAGTTACTTCATCCAAACCATCAACATGTCTATTAGACCCCATTCCTACCAGGCTGCTCAAGGAAGCCCTACCATTATTTAATGCTTCGATCTTAAATATGATCAATCTATCTTTGTTAGTTGGCTCTGTACCACAGGCTTTTAAGGTGGCAGTAATTAAACCATTACTTAAAAAGCCATCACTTGACCCAGCTATCTTAGCTAATTATAGGCCAATCTCCAACCTTCCTTTTCTCTCAAAAATTCTTGAAAGGGTAGTTGTAAAACAGCTAACTGATCATCTGCAGAGGAATGGTCTATTTGAAGAGTTTCAGTCAGGTTTTAGAATTCATCATAGTACAGAAACAGCATTAGTGAAGGTTACAAATGATCTTCTTATGGCCTCGGACAGTGGACTCATCTCTGTGCTTGTTCTGTTAGACCTCAGTGCTGCTTTTGATACTGTTGACCATAAAATTTTATTACAGAGATTAGAGCATGCCATAGGTATTAAAGGCACTGCGCTGCGGTGGTTTGAATCATATTTGTCTAATAGATTACAATTTGTTCATGTAAATGGGGAATCTTCTTCACAGACTAAAGTTAATTATGGAGTTCCACAAGGTTCTGTGCTAGGACCAATTTTATTCACTTTATACATGCTTCCCTTAGGCAGTATTATTAGATGGTATTGCTTACATTTTCATTGTTACGCAGATGATACCCAGCTTTATCTATCCATGAAGCCAGAGGACACACACCAATTAGCTAAACTGCAGGATTGTCTTACAGACATAAAGACATGGATGACCTCTAATTTCCTGCTTTTAAACTCAGATAAAACTGAAGTTATTGTACTTGGCCCCACAAATCTTAGAAACATGGTGTCTAACCAGATCCTTACTCTGGATGGCATTACCCTGACCTCTAGTAATACTGTGAGAAATCTTGGAGTCATTTTTGATCAAGATATGTCATTCAAAGCGCATATTAAACAAATATGTAGGACTGCTTTTTTGCATTTACGCAATATCTCTAAAATTAGAAAGGTCTTGTCTCAGAGTGATGCTGAAAAACTAATTCATGCATTTATTTCCTCTAGGCTGGACTATTGTAATTCATTATTATCAGGTTGTCCTAAAAGTTCCCTAAAAAGCCTTCAGTTAATTCAAAATGCTGCAGCTAGAGTACTAACGGGGACTAGAAGGAGAGAGCATATCTCACCCATATTGGCCTCTCTTCATTGGCTTCCTGTTAATTCTAGAATAGAATTTAAAATTCTTCTTCTTACTTATAAGGTTTTGAATAATCAGGTCCCATCTTATCTTAGGGACCTCGTAGTACCATATCACCCCAATAGAGCGCTTCGCTCTCAGACTGCAGGCTTACTTGTAGTTCCTAGGGTTTGTAAGAGTAGAATGGGAGGCAGAGCCTTCAGCTTTCAGGCTCCTCTCCTGTGGAATCAGCTCCCAATTCAGATCAGGGAGACAGACACCCTCTCTACTTTTAAGATTAGGCTTAAAACTTTCCTTTTTGCTAAAGCTTATAGTTAGGGCTGGATCAGGTGACCCTGAACCATCCCTTAGTTATGCTGCTATAGACGTAGACTGCTGGGGGGTTCCCATGATGCACTGTTTCTTTCTCTTTTTGCTCTGTATGCACCACTCTGCATTTAATCATTAGTGATCGATCTCTGCTTGTTGTGTGGGCCGCTGAAGAGGAGGTACTGCTGGCCCACCACCACAAGATGGCGCCCTGCTTGGAGTGCGGGCTCCAAGCACGAGAGGGCGTCGACTTTGCTGGAGGTGACAGCTGTCATCAATCAACACAAGCTGTCACCCATCACCACCACTACAAAGACCGGACTGCAACTCCACCTCCTCGCCGAGAAATCAACTACCATTCAGGTAATTTCTCTGCTGCCTGACACTGTGTGTGTTTAACCTGAACTTCTATTTGCAGCCGTTTTCCTGGAGTGTTTCCTTATCTGGAGGATTGGCGTTTGGTGTGACAGCGACGGCTTCACCTCACACCCCAACTCAGATAAGTGGTTGACCAGGAGCCGCACGAGTGTGTGTGATTGGAGGTGGAGGTTTTCCCTCCTTTACTTAAGACAGTCTGTGGGATTACTGAGTGTGCGAACTCACACTCATCTGGACTGTCTCTGTTTTCTGCCAGCAGTACCGGGTCTGACTGCTGAAGACAGCGGCCACCTGGGGCGCAGGGCTTGGCGGCTCCGGTGTTCTTCAGCTCCGTTGGTGGTGGAAGCTGTGTGGGGATCCAGCTCTTCTCTCTCCAGGCGTCTTCTATCGTCGAGCCTGCCCACACGTCACCTGGTGTATGATTGACAGTCCACCATATTGTTATTGTCTGTACGTTGTTGTGCGATTCACAACATTAAATTGTTACTTTTTGGCTTATCCATTGTCCGTTAATTAACGCCCCCTGTTGTGGGTCCGTGTCACGTCACTTTCACAACACTGCTCCCCTCCACAGCATGTCTTTTTCCTGGTTCTCTCCCTCAGCCCCAACCAGTCCCAGCAGAAGACTGCCCCTCCCTGAGCCTGGTTCTGCTGGAGGTTTCTTCCTGTTAAAAGGGAGTTTTTCCTTCCCACTGTAGCCAAGTGCTTGCTCACAGGGGGTCGTTTTGACCGTTGGGGTTTTACATAATTATTGTATGGCTTTGCCTTACAATATAAAGCACCTTGGGGCAACTGTTGGTTGTGATTTGGCGCTATATAAAAAAAAAAATTGATTGATTGATTGATTCAAGAACAATAAATTCCAGTTCAATGAAAGAAAAGGTTTCCAGCCTAACATCTCGAAAAGGACAATACCACAAAAACTTGAACTCAGAGTCAAAACATAACTGAATGCCACCTATATAATCCAAGGATCCGTGCCATAAAAGTAGCGGTTTGTAAGTGTTCTACGCAGCTCAGAATTGAAATGTGCTGCTTGAATTCAAAGTAAGAAGCCAGCTGTTCACTGGCTGGGCTTTGATATCCCATCATTGATTGATGGCATAAGATACCAATCAGGAACAGCACATGATGTGCGCTAAGATTAAGGCTGAAGCTCCCTGGAGTAACTGAAGCAGTGGGTCAAAGTTACATTTGCTGAGAGCTGCAAATGAGAAGCCAGCATTTAAGAGTATTCAGCCAAATAACTTCTAGTGGGGCATTTTAAGATATTTCCACATTTCACATATGGTTAACAAGTTCCTATATACACTCAACAAAAATATAAATGCAACACTTTTGGTTTTGCTCCCATTTTGTATGAGATGAACTCAAAGATCTAAAACTTTTTCCACATACACAATATCACCATTTCCCTCAAATATTGTTCACAAACCAGTCTAAATCTGTGTTAGTGAGCACTTCTCCTTTGCTGAGATAATCCATCTCACCTCACAGGTGTGCCATATCAAGATGCTGATTAGACACCATGATTAGAGCACAGGTGTGCCTTAGACTGCCCACAATAAAAGGCCACTCTGAAAGGTGCAGTTTTATCACAGAGCACAATGCCACAGATGTCACAAGATTTGAGGGAGCGTGCAATTGGCATGCTGACAGCAGGAATGTCAACCAGAGCTGTTGCTCGTGTATTGAATGTTCATTTCTCTACCATAAGCCGTCTCCAAAGGCGTTTCAGAGAATTTGGCAGTACATCCAAACAGCCTCACAACCGCAGACCACGTGTAACCACACCAGCCCAGGACCTCCACATCCAGCATGTTCACCTCCAAGATCGTCTGAGACCAGCCACTCGGACAGCTGCTGAAACAATCGGTTTGCATAACCAAAGAATTTCTGCACAAACTGTCAGAAACCGTCTCAGGGAAGCTCATCTGCATGCTCGTCGTCCTTATCGGGGTCTTGACCTGACTCCAGTTTGTCGTCGTAACCGACTTGAGTGGGCAAATGCTCACATTCGCTGGCGTTTGGCACATTGGAGAGGTGTTCTCTTCACGGATGAATCCCGGTTCACACTGTTCAGGGCAGATGGCAGACAGCGTGTGTGGCGTCGTGTGGGTGAGCGGTTTTCTGATGTCAATGTTGTGGATCGAGTGGCCCATGGTGGCGGTGGGGTTATGGTATGGGCAGGCATCTGTTATGGACGAAGAACACAGGTGCATTTTATTGATGGCATTTTGAATGCACAGAGATACCGTGATGAGATCCTGAGGCCCACTGTTGTGCCATCCAAGAACATCACCTCATGTTGCAGCAGGATAATGCACGGTCCCATGTTGCAAGGATCTGTACACAATTCTTGGAAGCTGAAATGTCCCAGTTCTTGCATGGCCAGCATACTCACCGGACATGTCACCCATTGAGCATGTTTGGGATGCTCTGGACCGGCGTATACGACAGCGTGTACCAGTTCCTGCCAATATCCAGCAACTTCGCACAGCCATTGAAGAGGAGTGGACCAACATTCCACAGGCCACAATTGACAACCTGATCAACTCTATGCGAAGGAGATGTGTTGCACTACATGAGGCAAATGGTGGTCACACCAGATACTGACTGGTATCCCCCCCCAATAAAACAAAACTGCACCTTTCAGAGTGGCCTTTTATTGTGGACAGTCTAAGGCACACCTGTGCACTAATCATGATGTCTAATCAGCATCTTGATATGGCACACCTGTGAGGTGGGATGGATTATCTCAGCAAAGGAGAAGTGCTCACTATCACAGATTTAGACTGGTTTGTGAACATTATTAGAGGGAAATGGTGATATTGTGTATGTGGAAAAGGTTTTAGATCTTTGAGTTCATCTCATACAAAATGGGAGCAAAACCAAAAGTGTTGCGTTTATATTTTTGTTGAGTGTATACGAGGGCTGTCCGTAAAGTATAGGTCCTTTTTATTTTTTTCAAAAACTATATGGATTTCATTCATATGTTTTTACGTCAGACATGCTTGAACCCTCGTGCGCATGCGTGAGTTTTTCCATGCTTGTCGGTGACGTCATTCGCCTGTGAGCACTCCCTGTGGGAGGAGTCGTCCAGCCCCTCGTCAGAATTCCTTTGTCTGAGAAGTTGCTGAGAGACTGGTGCTTTGTTTGATCAAAATTTTTTCTAAACCTGTGAGACACATCGAAGTGGACATGGTTCGAAAAATTAAGCTGGTTTTCAGTGAAAATTTTAACAGCTGATGAGAGATTTTGAGGTGATTCTGTCGCTTTAAGGACTTTTCACGGTGCGAGACGTCGCGCTGCGCTCTCAGGCAGCGTCATCAGCCTGTTTCAAGCTTAAAACCTCCACATTTCAGGCTCTATTGATCCAGGACGTCGTGAGAGAACAGAGACGTTTCAGAAGAAGTCGGTTTCAGCATTTTATCCGGATATTCCACTGTTAAAGGAGATTTTTTTAATGAAAGACGTGCGGACGGGTCCGCGCGTCGGGACGCAGCCGACGCGGCGCGGCGGCACAGGAAAAACACCTCCGTGTTGATAACCATTTGTTAAAATCCAGTTGGCTTTTGATGGCTTTCAGTGGAGTGAGTATATGAGAAATTGTTTATCAGCTGGAGATGTTCCAACTTGTCCTCAAGGCTTTCAACAGAGGTGTTTTTCCTGTGGCGGAGCGTCGCGGCGGCTGCGTCCCGACGCAGCGGACCCGTCCGCACGTCTTTCATTAAAAAAATCTCCTTTAACAGTGGAATATCCAGATAAAATGCTGAAACCGACTTCTTCTGAAACTTCTCTGTTCTCTCACGACGTTCTGGATCAATAGAGCCTGAAATGTGGAGGTTTTCAGCTTGAACAGGCTGATGACGCCGCCTGAGAGCGCTGAGCGATGTCTCGCACCGTGAAAAGTCCTTAAGGCGACAGAATCACCTCAAAATCTCTCATCAGCCATTAAAATTTTCACTGAAAACCAGCTTAATTTTTCGAACCATGTCCACTTCGATGTGTCTCACAGGTTTAGAAAAAACTTTGATCAAACAAAGCGCCAGTCTCTCAGCAACTTCTCAGACAAAGGAATTCCGACGAGGGGCTGGACGACTCCTCCCACAAGGAGTGCTCACAGGCGAATGACGTCACCGACAGGCGTGGAAAGACTCACGCATGCGCACGAGGGTTCAAGCATGTCTGACGTAAAAACATATGAATGAAATCCATATAGTTTTTGAAAAAAATAAAAAGGACCTATACTTTACGGACAGACCTCGTATATAGCCCAACAGTAAAATTAACATGCATGCAGCTTCCTTAGACAAGACCAACAAGATTGACTGAATGTAATAGTAAATTAGCAAAAAAGAAAACAGAAATAAAAACTGACTATGAACAAAACACAAACATTGAGAATGATCTGTAAATGTTCTTTAAGAACTACATGTTCTGGGGGGAACAGTGTTAACTGAATAGAAATAGTTTTTTTTCATTGTTGTTCATGCAAGAAAGAAATGTTTGAGCGATAAAAATACTTGAAATGTTTATTTCATGTTTAGGTTTGTCAGCTGGTCACACAGGGACATGCCTTGTCATTTTCAAAAACACATTTTTTTTTTCCTACTACAGTTTGTGACATGACCATTTGTCACATATTCTCTCATCTGCACACATTACACTTGACTTACATCAATAGAAAATCAGTGTGAAGTTAATTGGATCTCAGGCCCTGCCTCTGTTTCTGTTTCAGTCCATGTGGATGACGTGCAAGATTCAACAATGAGGCAAGTCAATAAAAAAGGGCATGACACAGAAATAACATTTTGTGGCTTGTCTTAGATAGGGGTAAACATGAGAACAGACACAATGGCCTTTTTATCCATCAGTGTGCACTTATTCATGTATATCACATTTTGTAACATTTGCTCTGCTGGGTCTCTTTCTGCTTCCTCCTGTCAGTTACAGAGACATTTCCACCTGAATATGATGCACAAGTCTGGAGATGTGGTTCTGGGTGGATTGTTTATATTCCATTTATTCTCAGTTGTTCCTGACCTTTCATTTATTTCTGAACCCCAACATCCAAAGTGCTACAGGTGAGTGTGTCATGGCACAGTATTAATATAGCCAAATTATTTGAAAATGATCACAGAATTGTTGTTATAATTGTTATTATTAGTAGGAATAGTAGTAGGAAGAGGAGTAGTAGTGGTAGTGCAAGCATTGAAGAATGTATTTGGTTTCATATTCAAGGAGCTTTACATGTGCCAGTTATACATAAATGACAATGTTTTTTATTCTCACACTCTGTCAGCATAAAGAGCACTGAGCATTTTTCTGTTGCTTTTGCTGTTGATGGGAGATAAATGTCTGACAGGAATGCTGACAAACTGATGAATGATATATTTTGTCTCAGTTTTAATGTTCAAGGATTCAGACAGGCTCAGACAATGGCTTTTGCTATTGAAGAGATCAACAAAAATTCCAACCTGCTTCCGAATGTGACTCTGGGATACGACCTTTATGATAACTGTCTCAAAGTAGGAATTGGATTGCGTGCTGCCTTGTCTTTAGCCAGTGGTCGAGATGAAGAGATCAAATTCAGTAATACATGTGTGGGAAACCCTCCAGTGTTGGGAATTGTGGGTGATTATTCCTCTACACATTCTATTGCCATTTCATCTGTCTTAGGTTTGTACAGAGTGCCAATGGTAAGTTTTCAGCATCTAATTATTTTGCTGCATTTTCATTCTGTTTGAATTTCCTCTGCAAAATAGGAAAAAATACATATAAAAATTGAAATATAAGCAATTTCTGAAGGGTTCTTCTTTTATAGGTTACAGTCTTTATCTTGTGCAGGTGAGCTACTTTGCAACTTGTTCCTGTTTGAGTGACCGAAAAAAGTTCCCATCCTTCTTCCGGACTATCCCAAGTGATGCTTTCAAAGTAAATTTCAATCTGTAAGAGGAAAATGTAAAACAGACAGTATGACATGCTGATGAAGTGAAACAAATATCTGTATGAAAATAATGGAAACATTAATCCAAAACAAAATGCACATACAGTACACCTTTATAGCAGAAATACTTTTGAAAGAACACTGAGGTCTGCACACTAATCCGTTATTTCTCTGTGTAATTAGGTGCGTGCTATAATTAAGATTTTAAAACACTTTGGCTGGACCTGGGTTGGCCTGTTGGTCAGTGATGATGACTATGGACTCCATGCTGCCCGAGCTTTCCAATCTGACTTTGTGGAGTCTGGTGAAGGTTGTCTGGCTTACTTAGAGGTTTTGCCTTTAAACAACAACCCAACTGAATTTAAGAGGATTGTTGAAGTAATGAAGAAATCAACAGCTCGTGTGGTGATTGGATTTGTGCATGCAAGCCTAATAATTCAAACCATGGAAGAGGTTAGAATTAAAATGTATCTTAATTTGGGAAAGTCACTTCAAAAATAAAAAAGTATGATTCATAGTCATGACATTTTCATATATATATATATATATATTATTTATTTATTTTTTTTTACTTGTGTTGATGTTGCGAAATTCACTGAATGTGTTTTGAAAATATATTTCAACAGCAATAAATTATTTTATTTCTAAAAGGTCGCTGACAAAATGATTTGACACAACTGTCATGCTGATATTGTGAATGCAAAACAGAAAATGTCATGAATTCTGTCAAAAACAATTTTATGGTTTCAGTAGAGTGAAATTTTGATAGTGGCCCACTGTATCAGTGACACAGTTGCATCATTTCTCCTTTTGGTGTGATACAATGTACAGGTGGTAAAACAGAATGTGACAGGTCTGGTATGGATAGCCAGTGATGCATGGGCATCATTTGAGGTGCTTCAGACCCCCAAACTCATGCCATATCTGGGTGGAACACTGGGCATTGACATCCAACAAGGAGAAATTGCAGGTTTGAAGGAGTTCCTGCTAAAAATACATCCTGGCCAACACCATAACAACAGCTATGGACAAAATGTGGTGAGATATGAAATGTACACAACCTAATCTAATGCCATTTTATGGTAGCATCACAAAAAATAAATTAATTTATAGTTCATGATACCGTCACAAAAATGTGGTGCTTTACTTGATGGGAGCACAAGTTCATTTTGTGACAGGAGCTGGAAAAGTGGGTGATGTGGGGGTTATGATTATGGTTAGAAATAGCAAAATAAGGGCCCTGTCCCACTGGGGAGAGGATTAATTGCGCATGAATTGAGTATACAAATCATGGGCGTTCGTTGTCATCCGCAACAAAAATGGCCAAAAATGACAAATGTCCCAGTATGAATTACGGATATATTAATAATATATAGCGAATATATGATGAACAATCACGGTTATATAACACGTAGTCAGGAAACTGATCCGACACATTGAGATTATCACGGTAGTATTACGGGTGTATTATGAATGCATTGCACACATGTTGCGCATGCACGGCATCTGCATTGCAGTCATAAAAGAAGCGCACTTGGGCCGTCGGCATCACTATTCACACCAACAATACAGCCTCTGGAGCATTTGCTGGACTTGGACAAGTTGATCACAGAGTTAATGTTCATGTTGTCATGCGAGAGTTAACTGTTCATGAGTTTGGCTGCGGACATGCGTGCCTCTGCGGATGATCACGGGCATGTTCGGATGACGGCTGACTCATACAGGCATGTTACACAGATATTGCGGATGTTTGGCGAATATGGGCCAATTTTGTGCACAGTCCATACGCAAATCCTCCTAAATGCCAGTGGGACAGGGCCCTAAAAAAACCATGTCACCAACATGTGACTCATTTTGTGACAGAACCACAAAAAAAATGTGAGACTGGCTGAACATACAGGGTAGTGTTTAATTGCAATGCATTTTATTTTAATTGCTCTGTACTCGTTATGTTTGCAAACATTTCAGGTAAAACAGTTTTGGGAATTCGCATTTCAGTGTAGATTTGACCCAATTCCAGCAGGTTGGGTGGAAGGTGGTGGAGCACTATGCACTGGCCAAGAAGATCTAAAGACAGTGGCGAATGAGTTTTTGGATGTCTCAAATCTCAGGTCAGAGTACAATGTGTACAAGGCTGTGTACGCACTGGCATATGCCCTTGATGAAATGCTGCAGTGTGTGCCAGGAAGAGGACCTTTCAAGGGGAAAAGCTGTGCCAATTTAAACAGCCTTGAGCCATGGCAGGTGTGATGTTTACATCATTAAATTATATAATTATGCATGTAATACAGACTACAATACGTGAAGTATTTACGTACCAAATATAGTAATTTATAAAACTTCTAGTATTCTTAAAATGTTATCACAACACAGCAATGGGCTCTGTTTTAACCATAGATTGTAGATATACTGGGCAAACCATGCGTATTGTCACCCATAGGCTATCCTTAGATAGCCCGAAGAGTCAGTATGAAGCCCATGTCTGGGCATCACCATTTGGCAGTGCTTTTGTCATGATGAGCCTGCAAATGGATAAACTAGTGGCTCAGTGTGTAACAAAAGAAGTCTGACCATCCAAACCCGCAAGGTGAACAGACTGATCAGTTCTGGTGATTATTAATAAATCTTATTTTTGTGGACTATGTGCTGCTTTTCATTTTGGTTTGCTTTGGTATAGGCATTAAGAGTTATGATCTACTTATTTTCTCAGTAACCATGCTAAATTACGCCAGCTGCTAAGACATTGTAAGCATACAACATTAAACAAGATGAGAATTCCACTGAGTGCAAATATTGCAGTATTTGTCATAAAATGCTCACAACAAATGACGCAGCCCTCCACAACTGTGGGCTGCAGCAGGCAGCCTCTGAGCTTCGGACAAGAGCAGATTGAGAGTTGATGGACTCAGCAGCTCTCACTGAAAGAAACCATCCCTCTAATAATGCTAGCTTTACTGTTTAAAATGTCTTAAACTAAGAAGTTTGAAAAAATTAATCGCTCGTGTAGTTGACATGAAGGGGGAAAATATGTTGCGAGACCAAAAGCATTTTTCTGCCAGGCTGTAAACGTTTTTTTGTTTGTTTGTTTGTTTTTTGCTTGAAAGTTGGACATTTTAAGATGGACTTGAATTGAAACCTATTCGCGTTTAGAGCCAGCATTGAATGGACATTCACGAAACTACAGCTTTGTCATCTTCTGGGTGGTTTGATGTTGGTTTTAATCTCTCATAGGATTGGTTGTTTGAACCCTGAGTTATTTTCTATCCCTTATTTTATTTTGTACAGCTTGTGCATTACTTGCAAAATGTCAATTTCACCACATCATTTGGTGACCAGGTGCAATTCGATGAGAATGGTGATGTCTTACCAATCCAAGATGTTGTTAACTGGCATTGGCTCCCTGATGGAACAATAAAAGTTGAAAATGTGGGTGTGGTTCATGAGTCAGCCTGGAAAGGTGAAGAGCTAAAACTTCAAGAAGACAGAATCCACTGGAACTTGCATTTCAAAGAGGTCACGTCATATTTACATGATATTATGGAAAAGGTAACAAGCAAGCACTATGAAAAAATGTAGATAAAGAAAATGTCTTATGTTTCTGTAGCCACCCCGATCAATGTGTAGCGAAAGCTGTTCACATGGCACACACATGGCAAGAAAGACGGGTGAGCCTCTGTGCTGTTTTGACTGTGTGCCATGTTCTGAGGGAAAGATCAGCAATGAGACCGGTTGGTGTTCAAAAACATAAAACAAACTGCACCTATTTGAGATAAAATTAAAATGCATTTTCTCTTCAGATGCCATAGACTGCACCAGTTGTCCAGAGGACTTTTGGCCTAATTCCCAGCGTGACCAATGTGTTCCTAAAGGAATTGAGTTCCTGTCCTACCATGAGCCTCTGGGTATCTGCTTGACAGTTGCCTCTTTGCTGGGGACATTTATCTGTGCTGTTGTCCTCTGGATCTTCACATATTATAGCAGTACGCCCATTGTACTAGCGAACAATTCAGAACTGAGCTTCCTGCTCATAATTTCTCTAAAGCTGTGCTTCCTGTGTTCACTGCTGTTCATTGGCCAGCCTCAGCTGTGGAAGTGTCAGCTGAGACATGCAGTGTTTGGGATCAGCTTTGTGCTTTGTGTCTCATGTATCCTGGTAAAAACCATGGTGGTTCTGGCTGTGTTTAAGTCCTCCAAACCAGGAGGTGGAGCCAGACTGAAATGGTTTGGTACCAGGCAACAGAGAGGGACAGTTCTGGCTTTGAGTTCTGTCCAGGCAGTAATCTGCACTGTTTGGCTTGTCTCTTCCTCTCCAGCTCCTCATAAAAACACTCAGTATCTCAATGACAAAATAGTTTATGAATGTGTTGTTGTATCCACAGTTGGTTTTGCAGTGTTATTAGGTTATATTGGTTTTCTGGCTGTCCTCAGCTTCCTGCTTGCATTTCTGGCCAAGAATCTTCCTGACAGTTTTAATGAGGCTAAACTCATCACTTTCAGTATGCTGATATTCTGTGCTGTGTGGGTGACATTTGTCCCCACTTATATCAGCTCTCCTGGTAAATATGCAGATGCAGTGGAAGTATTTGCCATCCTGGCCTCCAGTTTTGGGCTTTTGGTTGCACTGTTTGGACCCAAATGTTACATTATCCTCCTAAGACCTGAGAGAAACACAAAGAAGGCAATCATGAGCCGAGGTGTTGAGGCTTAACCCTCTGGGCTTCAGGCATATTATCTTAATTTGACCATACTTTCAATAATTCACAAATAAAGGTACTTTTTTGCATAATGCCCATGTTTTGCATATCAAAATATTTACTACACATCAGCTTTCCGAATATGTGTCAAACATCTGTTTGGAATACTGTCTGTAGATTTTGGATCTAAAGAATATAAGTTTATTTTTTTAGAAAATTCTTAAAAACGTAATTTAAAATACACCTTTCTTCATGTGAATGAACTGTTTTGGTGTTAGAAATGGGTTCAGCAAAGTTTGGCTGACAAAACTAGTGAAATATATGAAGAAAATTCTATATCATTGTCAATAAATGTAAAATAAAATCACTCAAATTTTCCACTTTGATGTTTTCTGTCTTCCTTCTGTCTAGAAATGTCCACAAACATCTGTCATTGGATGAAAAGTGGACTGTTCCTCACAAAAGTGATAATTTGCTAAATTTGGCAGGCATGTTGAGCCTGGCAACAAATAAATACCCCATCGACATGGCTTTTCAGACCTATAGCTCTGACCTTTGTGATTATAAAGGCTCTAGAAAGACTTCTGCTCAAACATCTGCAAGCCTGCACTAATGACAAACATGATCCATCACAGTTTGCATATAGACCAGGCTGTGGCACTGAAAATGCTCTGGCCACATTGGTTAATATCATCACAAAACATCTTGATAAACCACATAACTATGCAAGAACACTCTTTCTGGACTATCCTTCCGCTTTCAATACAATACAACCCAATTTTCTACTTTCAAAAATGTCCCACCTGGGAGTGAACCCTTACCTGATCCACTGGCATGCCTCTTTTTTAACAAATAGAGTCCGGTTGGTTAAGGTGAACAATACCCTTTCTTCTGCCATCTCAACCAGTGTTGGTGCACCTCAGGGAATTGCGTAAGTTCTGCAATACTTTTCACTCTATACACAGATGATCTCTGTTCAATTTTAAATTTCTGGTATATCTTGATGGTTATGAATTGTTCCTGGTTAATAGGCAGACGAGAAGGGGCGGAGGCGTTGCATTATTTGTAAGGTCAGATTATAACTGTGAACTCATTAACAACATGTCATTTACAGTGGACAACATCATGGAATGTGTTACCATAGAAATGACATCTATAAACTCCAAAAACATAGTTGTTAGTTGCATTTACAGAGCTCCTGGGACAAATATTGACACCTTTGAAGACATTATCTTAGGAATGTACAACAAAATCAACAGAAATAAGCATTTATTTGTCTGTGGAGATTTCAATATAGATTTTTTAAACCCTCACAATCATCCACAAATTACCTCATTTATAAACACCTTGTACTGTTTAGGACTGTTTCCAACCATCATTCATCCTAGCAGAATAACTATGGACTCAACAACTCTCATTGACAATATTTTAACTAACGTTATATCCGGTAATCTTAGTGGGGGACTACTGGTCAGTGATATCAGTGATCACTTGCCAGTTTTCTCAGTCTTTGCATTGGAGGGTTGTTGTAAGTATCGAAGCAATATCAAATTCATGAGTAGAAAAGTAACACCTGAAACAATTGATAATTTAAGGGAGGATTTATCAAGTCAGAATTGGTCAGATGTTTTTGTTGATGATGTTGACAGGTCATATGATGCTTTCATTTCCATTTTTTCCAGTTTGTATAATAAACACTGTCCATTTGTTGACAAAATATATAGAAATCAATATAGCAACAAACCATGGATAACTAAGGGACTTCAGAGGGCATGTAAAAAGAAAAACGTACTATATAAACAATTCATAAAACTACGAACTAAGGAAGCTGAAAGTAAGTATAAAACATATAATAATAAGTTAATCAATATCATGAGACTCAGTAAAAAAACATATTATAATGAGTTACTTGTCAAAAATAGAAATAACATCAAAAACACATGGAACATATTAAATGAAATAGTAAAAAAGAATAGAGTAACTAGAGATTATCCTTCATTTTTTCAGAGTAACAACTACATCACGATTGATAACGACGAGTCTATTGCTGAACACTTTAATGAATACTTCGTTAATGTGGGTAAAAATCTTGCCAGTAAGATTGGCTCATCAACTAATAACTTCTGGGTAAATAATTCAACGTTTAACAAATCTGTTTCAATGTTCATTGGTGGTACTCATGAAAGGGAAATACTTGATCTGGTTCATGGTTCAAAAAGTAAGAAATCGACTGATTTTAATAATTTGGATATGGCTTTATTAAAAAAAGTTATTGATTGTATAGTAAAACCGTTCAATTATATTTGCAATATGTCACTAAGTACTGGTAAATTTCCTTCTCAAATGAAAATAGCCAAAGTAATTCCTCTGTTTAAAACTGGTGACAAACACACATTTTCTAATTATAGACCTATATCACTCCTGCCACAATTTTCCAAAATTTTGGAAAAAATATTTGCTAAAAGATTAAATGATTATTTACTGAAGCATAACATCATTTGTGAAGAACAATATGGATTCAGAAGGTCTCGAACTACATCACATGCTTTGATGGACTTTGTGGAAAATATAGCAACTGCAATTGATAATAAACAATACACAATAGGTGTTTTTTTTTTATTTACAGAAAGCGTTTGACACAATTAACCATGGAATACTATTAAGTAAACTGCAGAAATATGGAATCAGAGGTCTGGCATATGAATGGATAGCTAGTTATTTACAAGGCAGATTTCAGTATGTTCAATTCAATAATACAAATTCTGAACTCAGGGATGTCACATGTGGGGTGCCGCAGGGCTCAGTGCTGGGTCCTTTGTTGTTTATAATCTATATAAATGATATAAGTTGAGTGTCGAGTTCACTGAGATGTGTTCTTTTTGCGGATGATACAACTGTGTTCTGTAGCGGTGAAAATCTTGAACAGCTTCTGGACATAGTGGAGAAAGAACTGGAAAAATTTAAGGTTTGGTTTGACGCTAATAAGTTGTCACTCAACCTTGGGAAAACTAAATGTATTATATTTGGAAATAAACAGGCACCCAAATGTAAAAATTTAACTATAAACAATAAGGAAATTGAGTTAGTAACAGAGAATAAATTTTTAGGTGTTATAATTGATAATAAACTTAGCTGGAAACCACATATAAATTATGTGAAATCAAAATTGTCAAAAACTATAGCCATTTTGTATAAAGCCAAAGACCTACTGCCGCAAGAAGGGTTACTTACTTTATATCATTCTCTGATGGTACCATATATGACATATTGTGTTGAGTCATGGGGAAACACTTACAAATCAAATACCAATCCAATATTCCTTTTGCAAAAACGAGCCATACGAATCATCTGCAATAAACAATATCGTGAACCAACTCATTCTCTATTTGTGTCTTTAAATTTATTAAAATTCATTGATTTGGTCGATTACATTACAATTCAAACTTTATTTCAAGCGAAAAACCAAGCCTTACCGAGACATGTCCAGAGTCTGTTCCGATTGAGGGAATCCAGATATAGTTTAAGAGGTTGTGCAATTTTTATGAAACCACCAGTAAGAACAAATGTAAAGGGTTTTTGTGTGTCTGTGGTTGGGGTGAGGAAATGGAACAAATGTTCAACAGAGGTTAGAATGAGTAGTACCTTAGTGAGATTTAAGAAACTACTCAAAAAGAACATTATGTCTAAGTATCATAAAGAAGCAAATATAATTTGATTTATATGGAATGTTCAATTTATAAGTGGGACTTATTGTATATTTGAATGTGTGGGTATGTATATGCGTATGTAGATATATAGATATGGGTAGGTGTATATGTATATAAGTGACTGTGTATATGTATGTATATATTTAAGTTTGTAAAGTATATACGTATGTATATAGGTATATGTGGCACAGCCCAAGCAGAGGGTCACCCCCAAGAGCCTGGTCTGCTTGAGGTTTCTTCCTTATAGGGAGTTTTTCCTCACCACAGTTGCCTAGTGCTTGCTCTGGGGGTTGGTAAGGTTAGTCCTTACTGGCGTAAAGTGCCTTGATTCGACTTTCTTATGATCTGGTACTATATAAATATAATTATAAGTGAATAGTATATTGATGTGTATGTCTGTGTGTCGACATGTAGTAGTGAATTTATATTTATGTAAATATGACTGATTAGAATTGTTGGACTTGTACTAGCAGGGGTGGGCGCTAATAAGCTTTGCTTCAGCCCACACCCTTTCGGACTCACTAGTGTTTGTTTGTGGAATTGTTCATTTTTTTCTATTTGAATATTTTGTGTGCCGAATTAAAAAAACTTTGTCACTTTGTCAAAAAAAAAAAAATAACCAGTATGTTTTTAAATATTCTGACGATACTGTTTTGCTGACATTACTACATGATTCAGAATGTCCTGATGTGCACCAACAAGGTGTTAATAAAATGGTCACGTGGAGCAAAAACAACGCTCTGGAGATAAACACAAAGAAAACCAAGGAAATTGTGTTTAGTACATAACCAGTATGGGTAAACCCCACAATCATTAATAATGAAATAATCCAACAGATGGAATCATATAAATATCTTGGAATAATGATATATGCCACTCTATCTTGGGGGTGTGTTAGTGCCCAGCTTGTCAACAGCTGAGACTTTTGGGGATGCGCCTTTCATAATCATGACTGTCCTCAGTTCCCAAACACTTATTGAGTGTTGTTAGAAGGAAAGGTGATGTAACACAGTGGTAAACATACCACTGGCCCAGCTTTTCTGAAATGTGTTGCAGGCATCCATTTCAAAATGAGCAAATATTTGCACAAAAACAATAAAGTTTATCAGTTTGAACATTAAATATATTGTCTTTGTGGTGTATTCAATTCAATATAGGTTGAAGAGGATTTGCAAATCATTGTATTCTGTTTTTATTTACATTTTACACAATGTCCCAACGTCATTGGAATTGGGGTTGTATGTCCCATACAACATAAAACCTCAGTTTTCCTCCACACATGGTAACAAGATAATTTATCAAGCACAAAATGAGTCATTTAGATATTCTACAGCATATGCTGTAACAACCTTAACTGAAATGACAGATTATAGAACTGTTTTGGGATAAACCATATCATTTTTCAGAGCGTCCCGTGCGACACATTAACGATGTCCCGTACGACACACTGCCCTGTACTTTTGTAAAGTCTCTGCATTTAATAATAATAATAATAATAATAAAAAAAATCTTATATGAGAAAAGGTTTCATTTGGCTTCTTTTAAGACTCTAGGGAACATTTCCGTTACTTGAATCAGTCTCCATTCAACTCACAGACTTTTTGTGTTGAATTCACTGGAAAGAATTTTACCATTTTTCTGCGTCCCATACGACATATTTGATTTTTTTTGCATGTTTCCCCCCAAAAACATTTCTGATCAAATGTATGCACAAGGCAATATTGCCCAGTGGTATCACAACCTCTCTGCACCCAAATGTAGGTACTTGCTCTAACACTGTCTGACCAGGTTGGAAATGAATCTCTGAATGTCCCATATGACACATATGGAATCGCCCTGTAGTGGACTAATCATGTTCTCTGCAAGTTTTCTGTTGAAAACGGCTCTAATCGCTTCCTGAATCACAGAGGTCTGCTCCAGCAGTGCCGTTCATGCGCGCGCGCTGAATGAGCTGAACAAAGTATTTGTAGCCATCTAAAACGGTAATTATTTGCCATGTTTACATTGTCATGGCTTGGTAGAACAGTTGCATTTTCTTTCCTTCTTGTCTGCAGCTGTTAAAGTATGTTTATGATAGATTTAACATCTCGTTATAATGTTCAGACGAGCTGCACTCTGAAGAGATCCGCTGATGCAACCGCTTGCTCTGCTCACTTCTTTACTCCACTTGACGAGCTGCACGTCATGTTGGCAAGCAGATTGCGCCACATAGCACAACATTTATGCGTGAAGGATTTTTTGAACATTTCAAAATTCTCTTTGCACAATTGCACACGCTAGCGCCCCTCTCACATTCAGTCTGCACACGTTAAAGACGAGTTTACTCTCCAGTATGACACAGGTCGTGCAAATGTCAGTGCACCTTCAGATGTGCTGCTGTGGTGCTCTGATCATTCTCTCATCTTTTATTATGAAATAAGGCCAATTTTTTGTGGCAGTGATTGTTGTACAAGCAGATCCCAGTTGGGGTCGGGGAGGAGGTGCTTATGGGATGCTGATGATCATCATGGGAGGGGAAATATTAGGACTGTCCCATTCAAATCTGCAGTAAAACTTGTTTAGCTGGTTGGCCACACGATGGTCAATGGCAGAGTGGGGGAGGTTTTGTTTGTAGTTTGTGATCTGTCTGAGCCCCTTCCAGACAAAAATGGAGTTACTGGCAGAGAACTGGTGTTCCAAACGTGCCTGAAGATCCTCCACAGCCTCACTGCTCCACTGTTTAGATGTCCTCATCACGTTTGCAGAGCTTCAGTTTCTGCCTGTAGGCAGGAATCGGGTGCACCATGATATGGTCAGAGTGAGGACAACTATGTTGAGCAGCTTTTAGTAAACGGAGAGAAACCGCTAAGACTTAGTGAGGCAGGGGTAGTCCTGGAGGCGGGCCGACCGGGCAGCGCCCGGGGCGGCATCGCGGGGGGCGGCACGACCATGCGGGGGGAAAAAAAAACGGTCAAAAAAAAAAAAAACGGGGTGGGCGGGTTGTCCTGATGGGGGGGTTTGTGGTTACAACGCACTCAACTTTTGTTCAGAATCAGCTTCTTATCACTGGTAATGACGCGGATTTCCTCTCACTCATTCCCGCAGCTTCACAGTGCTTTAAACGGTCCACAGAGTTCAATAGCAACACAAAGCATGCAGCAAAACGAGACGAGTCATTGGATAAATGCTGGGCTTTGTCCCGCCCATCGGACGCTCAGCGTGTCTGGGGGTCTATGGGGCAGTGGGCTGGCCTCGGCTGGCCTGGACGCTCAGCTTCTGCATGATGATTGGATGATCTGTCTGAGGCTGAATCCCTTTTTGATTGACAGCAAAATGAGCGAATCAGCGATCTTTTGGTGTAAACATCCGTGGGAGCATTTTCATTCTGTTCTGAGTTGAACCGGAGACTTTCCTAATCCTCTTAGCAGCATTTTCTTTGTTAAAAACGACTAGCGACAAATCGAGCTTCCATTTCTGGTGTGTTTTTTGTAGCTGCTTGTGTTTGTAGACTGATTTCTATCACTCTTTCTGACTTCTATCACAGTTTCTGTCCCTACCGAGCAGCAGGTGCTGCTGAGCTCCTCCACTCAACTTCACACTAGCCCCGCGCCAGTCCCAGCTAGTGAGCTAGCTAGGTAGCAAGCTGCACATAATGGTAGACAATTTGAATGTTGTGGACCGGATTTTGGCGAAGCCATTTGATAGTCTTCCTTACGAAGAAGCCATGGCTGCTGTCATGGCTTCAGCTCTCAATGGTTTGCAGGCCAAAGTTAAAGCAACAGCCCCCAGTGCAATGTTTGTGCATTGCTATGCACACAGACTGAATCTGGTTCTGTCTCAGGGGGCTAAATGCTTATCTGAGTGCAGAATATTTTTTGCATCACTCTCTGGGTTTGCCACATTTTTCTCAAAATCCACAAAGAGGATGTCTTTTCTTGAGTCTGCAGCCTGATCAAGGTTGCCCAGAAATGCTCCTACTCGATGGAATTTCACATCACAGATAGTGAGCACTGTGGCAAACAATTATGATGCCTCCTGCAAACTTTTGAGATGATCATTGCAGATAAGTCCATGGATGATGACACATTAGACTGTGCCAATTTATTTGTGTTTGTTATTGCAGTAGTCATTAAAACTGGAAATTTGTTCTTGAAAATAGCTGTTGTGAGTTAATTTGTGGGATTGTGGGTGTTCTGGACGAAGTTAGTGTTTTCATGGGTGGTGGGGCGGAGGTGGTGGCCATGTTAGTGTGCGCCGGGGGGGCATGCAGGGGGTTTCGCCCGGGGAGTAAATCACTCTAGGACTGCCACTGTAGTGAGGAGACTACGTGAAGTTCATTAAACTTGATTGAGAGACATAAATCTGGGATCTGAAGCTAAGCTAACATAACAACCAAGAAAAGTGCTCAAAAGCTGAATGAGAGAGAAGGTCAAGGGCAGGGGTGGGCAACTTGTTCTAGAAAGGGCCAAGGGGGTACAGGTTTTCTTTGCAGCCACTGACTCCACCAGGTGATTTCACTGATTAATATCACTTTGAGCAAATGGAATCACTTAACCAGTGAAATCACCTGGTGGAATCAGTGGCTGCAAAGAAAGCCTGCACCTTCTTGGCCCTTTCTGGAACAAACTGCCTATCCCTGGCCAAGGGTCCCAGGAGAATGGTCAAGCAGTTTTCTGTTGCAGTGTTTTTTGAGGCAAATGATGTTTGTTGCTGTAATGCTGTTGTGCACTTAGTTCTATCCCATTCATAGAACTCTGGTGTAGTTGTAATTTTATGGTTGATGAAGTAAGGCATTTTTAATACACAATTTTTTGGGTGAAACCAAAGGCGAAGTAGTAGAGACACCTGCTAAGCAGCTACCAGAGAGACTCTGCGGGAACTAGTAATGAACGTCAACAAAAACTACAATTCCTGAATCCACGAAGTGCATTAGAATGAAGCTGTAGTTGAGACGTCATTCACCAGTGCCATGAATAGCGATGAGCCAGACATAGGTTGGGCTGTACAGCACTATGTGAGAGTGTGTAAGTACCTGCGCCATCCAAGAACAATAAATGCCAGTTCAATGAAAGAAATGGTTTCCAGCCTAACGTCTCGAAAAGGACAATCCCACGAAAACTTGAACCCAGAGTCAAAACATAACCGAATGCCACCTGTATTACCCAAGGATCCATCCCACCCAAAAACTGAACATTCTTTGAATGTTCATTGAACACTTGCATGAGAACGTTTGCAAACATGGCATGAACATTGCACAAACATCATAAGAACAAAGAATGAGGACAGGTAATGTTTGCATGCGAACATTCAACGAACATTATGCAAACATTCACAAATGTTCACAAACATCATATGAATAGTTGCAGTAGAACATTAAATGAACATTTGTTGAATTTTCCAATGCGAACATTACCTGTCCTCATTCTTTGTTCATTTGATGTTCGTGCAATGTTCTTGCTCAGTTACCTACAATTTTTGTGATTGCTCCTGTTGAGAACTAAAAATTAAGTAAAACAAACTTTATAAATGTTTTAAAATTCAATAGGTTTTATTCCAATAGTGATGTTATGTGTCGGACGCAGCTCGGAGAACCGACCAGCGTTTGAAGGACCCAGTATGAAATAAGCAGAGCACGGTACAAAGGCTAACTGAATTTAATACATAACAGTGATAATATAATAACAAAAAGGTGCGGCCTGGCGTGGTGCGCTCCCAGCAGCGCTAACGGTCCGGAGCCAGAAGCTGTTTCGGACCCAAGGACCCCCGCCGACACCCCCCAGGTGGCCGCAACAACCGAGTCTGTGAAAGAAGGAACCATTATGTGAGTCCACACTCTACACACAGAACACTTAAAGGTGTACAAACAGCAAACACTTCCTGGCTTGATTACTGATCAGCTTCCCAACCTGCAGGCATGGAACATCCAGTTCACAAAACTCCACTGCAGTGGAAGCTGATACATGACTAACAAACAGCTCAATACAATAAGGTGTGAGGGACACCACATTTACTGACTGTATAACTGTTAGTCACAAAATCTAACGTACCTCAGGAAGTGTGCTGACGAGCGTGAGACCTCACCCCCTCCTCTTTCACAGACTGTGCATCAAACCTGGACGTTCTCAGCATCCGCTGCTGATGAGATGGCTCCCGAGACGACGATCTCACCCGTCTGGTCACAAGGTCGAGTCTCTGGCAAATACACACTGTATACTCCAGTCTTAAATGCCACCATGTTCCAATCCATATAGATGCACCTCAGCTGTGAGTCCTGACGAGTCGCAGGTGATCAGGGTGAGGTCCTGACAGCCTCAGCAACACAGCCACTCAGTCCCAAACGCACGCCACCTGGGAGGAAAACCAAAAGACAGAAACAAACCGGCAGCCAGGCCCCCCCCAGCCATATAACAGTACCCCACCCTCACGGGAAGCCTCCCGGCGACCACACACACCTGGCCCAGGAGAAACACCCCCCTCCAGGGACCATGGCTGGAAACCGTGTCCGCGTTCATCCTCCAACAGACTGGTTGAACTGGCTGCATCTTTGCCCTTGTTTCTGACAGTCTCTTAGCACAGGTGTGGCCAGGAGTTCCTACACCTGTGCGGTCAGCCTTTATCCAAACATGTGTAATTAGTCATAAAACAAAACACAAACAACCAAAACACCCCCCCCCTCCCCAGGGGACCGTCCCATCAAACCCCAGGGAAGGGGAGAAAGGAAAAACAACCCAAACCCAAGCCTACAAACAAAAATACTAAAACACCCCCCCCCCCAGAGGACCGTTCCATCAAACCCCAGGGAAGGGGAGAAAAGAAAAACAACCCAAACTTGAGCTCACAAACAAAAATGCCAAAATACCCCCCCTCCCCCTCCCCCCCCCCCAGAGGACCGTTCCATCAAACCCCAGGGAAGGGGAGAAAAGAAAAACCCAAACTTGAGCTCACAAACAAAAATGCTACAACACCCCCCCCTCCTCCCCAGAAACAAACCGGCAGCCAGGCCCCCCCAGCCATATAACAAGTGACTTGCAATGTATTTATGGAATTCCCATATAAAATCAATAATGCAGAAACTTTTGAAATCACTTAATTGATAACAGATTAAATGATGGAATGCATAGATTAAATAAACATCTTTGTTCAAAAATAAAAAAAGCATATAAAATGAAGAATTTTCAACTTCATTTACAAGTGTTGAAATCACCTTCAACTTCATTTACAAATGTTATACATGTCATGCGTTTCCTGACATGTATAAAGCGTGCAATGTAAAAGGCCCTTTTGTTACTGTATTTCCATAAATACAGCATGTTTCATAATATACTGTGTAAACAATAAAACAGCAAGACTTTATTGAAGTGAAGAGGACCTAACAGAAAATGCATTAGCTCATTTCTTCGAGTGACTTTACAAAAGATTTCTTTCGTGGTATACCACATACTCTACACAAAAAAAAAAAAAAAATGTTCCGACAAAATAAGAATAAATGTTCTAGAAATAATAATGAACCCTAAATAATTGCATCTATTGACCTACATACAACTGATAATACACATTTTAGGAGCAAAAATAACTTCAACTTAAACATAAATCTCTGCTTGAAACAAAAACTACAATCTCTTAGACATCTACATACAATTAATAATACATCATCATATTTAAGAGCAAAACTGTGGAACACCGGGTACCCGAGCTAGTATATACGAGGTCTGTTAGAAAAGTATCCGACCTTATTATTTTTTTCAAAAACCATATGGATTTGAATCATGTGTGATTGCGTCAGCCGTATACGAGGTCTGTGAGAAAAGTATCCGACCTTTTTATTTTATGCAAAAAAAAATATGTTGTTTATATTACTTGCAGAATTTTCTCAAGTTAGTTATCAGCTAGGCATACCACACTGGTGAAAGCAGATCAGTCAAAAATGATTAATCATATGTACCCACTGCTATTTGTGTAAAGGACTTTTCACACCACATGCTTTGGAAGCATCACAAATCGGTCTAAAAAGCATTATTTTCAATGAAACGCACTGCTTTTTAGAGGCAAAAGCCGAGCTAAACCGATGCTTCTGCCGGGAGCGTGCGCATTGCCACTTGTCGACAGGCTGACACGGTCAAAGTTCAACCCAATCCAACTTTCGCCTCTCTGAACTGTGACATAGCTTCACACTGTCCAATAGAAACAACGCATCGGGTCCAAACATGGAAGACTAGTGGCAGAAACCACTGATCTCTACAATAAAGAAACATGTCACGACTGCTTATTTATGTAGAAGAAAGATCCTAGCAAATTTATTTTTTAACATCAAAATTAATTTAATTGCTATGTTAAAGCTTTTTGTGGTTCATCAACACACATAAAACATGACAATCACTCAGCTTTTCTCTGGAAAAAAATTAGAGCGAAAACCTCCGCCCTGTTGCCGCAAGCGACGCGTCGGGGGCGTAGGGAGGCATTGACGGGACTGACGTCATGACGTGTTGCGAGGCATTGCCTGACATGTATAAAGCGTGCAATGTAAAAGGCCCTTTCGTTACTGTATTTCCATAAATATAGCATGTTTCATAATATACTGTGTAAACAATAAAACAGCAAAACTTTATTGAAGTGAAGAGGATCTAACAAACAGAAAATACATTAACTCACTTCTTCGAGTGACTTTACGAAAAGGCCCATTACTTCCAGGCACTGCTTGCAATTGGTTCAAGCCTCAGCAGCGTCCACATTGTTCTCTCTCCTGGTATGTCTGGGAACCAACACTTTCAGGGACGGTCCAAGCATGCAGTGCATCAACTTTGTCATTCAGCTGTTTGATACTGCGAATGATGTTATTCCACTTCTCCTGGAACACAAAATGTACAGTGAGGAAAATAAGTATTTAAAAATCATGGAGGAGTCTAAAAGTTTCATCTTAGGTGCATGTCCACTGTGAGAGACATAATCAAAAAAAAAAAAAAATCCAGAAATCACAATGTATGATTTTTTAAAAATAATGTATTTGTTTGTTACTGCTGCAAATAAATATTTGAACCCCTACCAACCAGCAAGAATACTGGCTCTCACAGACTTGTTCATTTTTCTTTAAGAAGCCCTCTTATTCTGCACTCTTTACCGGTATTAATTGCACCTGTTTGAACTTGTTACCTGTATAAAAGACACCTGTTCACACACTCAATCAATCACACTCCAACCTGTCCACCATAGCCAAGACCAAAGACCTGTCTAAGGACACCAGAGCTATCTAAGGACACCAGGGACAAAACTGTAGACCTGCACAAGGCTGGGATGGACTACAGGACAACAGGCAAGCAGCCTGGTAGAAGACAACAACTGTCATGATTATTTATTAGAAAGTGGAAGAAATACAACTCAGCCACATGGGGTGTGCAGCCAGTACATTCTGAGTGCTGGTCCCAAGCCCGGATAAATGAGGAGGGTTGCATCAGGAAGGGCATCCGGCATAAAACAAGCCAACCCAGCTATGCAGACGAAGAATCGAATTCCCATACCGGATCGGTCGCGGCCCGGGTTAACAACGTCCGCCACCGGTGCTGTTTCCCAACAGGGTGCCGGTGGAAATTGGGCTACTGCTGGGCGAAGACGATGAAGAAGAAACTTTGCCAAAAACAGTGGGAGAAGAAGAAAACTAGAAGGGTGGAAATGAGAGTGGGGACTTTGAATGTTGATAGTATGACTGGTAAAGGGAGAGAGCTGGCTGATATGATGGAGAGGAGAAAGGTAGACATATTGTGTGTGCAAGAGACCAAGTGGAAGGGAAGTAAGAGCAGGAGCATCGGCGGTGGGTACAAGTTGTTGTACCATGGTGAGGGCAGGAAGAGAAATGGTGTTGGGGTCATTTTAAAGGAAGAGTATGTTAAAAGTGTGTTGGAGGTTAAGCGAGTGTCTGACAGGGTGATGAGTGTGAAGTTGGAAATTGAAGGAGGTTGAAGGTTTGAAGGAGGAAAATTGAAGGTGATGATGAATATCATCAGTGCATATGCCCCACAGGTAGGTTGTGAGATGAAGGAGAAAGAAGATTTCTGGAGTGTGTTAGATGAGGTGGTGGAGAGTGTGCCCAAGCATGAAAGAGTGGTGATAGGAGCAGACTTCAATGGGCATGTTGGTGAAGGGAACAGAGGTGATGAGGAAGTAATGGGTAGATATGGTATCAAGGATAGGAATGGGGAAGGACAGATGGTAGTTGATTTGCAAAAAGGATGGAAATAGCTGTGGTGAATACCTACTTTAAGAAAAGGGAGGAGCACAGGGTTACATATAAGAGTGGAGGAAGGTGCACACAGGTGGACTACATTCTTTCTAGGAGATGCAAGCTAAAAGAAATCAGAGACTGTAAGGTGGTGGCAGGAGAGAGTGCCACTAGACAGCATAGGGTGGTTGTTTGTAGGATGACTTTAGAGGTAAAGAAGAAGAAGAGAGTGAAAGCTCAACAAAGGATCAGATGGTGGAAGCTTAAGGAGGAAGACTGTTGTGTGAAATTTAGCTAGCAGGTGAGAGAAGTACTGGTTGGAGGGGAAGCAATTTTGGACAACTGGAAAAGTGCAGATGTGGTGAGGGAGACAGCTAGGACAGTACTGGGTATGACATCTGGACAGTGGAAGGAAGACAAGGAGACTTGGTGGTGGAACGAAGAGGTCCGGGAAAGCATAAGGAGAAAGAGGCTGGCGAAAAAGTTTTGGGATAGTCGGAGAGATGAAGAAAGTAGACAGGAATACAAGGAGATGCGGCATAAGGTGAAAAGAGAAGTGGCAAAAGCAATGGAAAAGGCATATTGCGAGCTGTACAAGAAGTTGAATAGTAAGGAAGGAGAAAAGGACTTGTACCGATTGGCCAGACAAAGGGACAGAGCTGGAAAAGATGTGCAGCAGGTTAGGGTGATAAAAGATGCACATGTTAATGTGCTGACAAGTGAGGAGTGTGTACTGAGAAGGTGGAGGAAATATTTTGAAGAGCTGATGAATAAAGAAAATGAGCGAGAGAAAAGGCTGAATGATGTGGTGAGAGTAAATCAGGAAGTACAAGAGATTAGCAAGGAAGAAGTGAGGGCTGCTATGAAGAGGATCAAGAGTGGAAAGGCAGTTAGTCCAGATGACATTCCAGTGGAGGAAATGTCTAGGAGAGATGGCAGTAGAGTTTCTAACCAGATTGTTTAATAAAATCTTGGAAAGTGAGAGAATGCCTGAGGAGTGGAGACGAAGTGTGCTGGTTCCTATTTTCAAGAACAAGGGTGATGTGCAGAGCTGCAGTAACTACAGAGGCATAAAGCTGATCAGCCACAGCATGAAGTTATGGGAAAGAGTGGTCGAAGCTAGGCTTAGAAAACAGGTGAAGATCTGTGAGCAGTCAATATGGTTTCATGCCGAGAAAGAGCACTACAGATGCAATGTTTGCTCTGAGAATACTGTTGGAGAAGTACAGAGAAGGACAGAAAGAGTTACATTGTGTGTTTGTGGACTTAGAAAAAGCTTATGATAGGGTGCCAAGAGAAGTGTTGCAGTGGTGTTTGCAGTGGTGATGGACAGGTTGACGGATGAGATCAGACAGGAGTCCCCATGGACTATGATGTTAGCAGATGACATTGTGATCTGTAGTGAGACTAGAGAGCAAGTTGAGTCTAGTCTGGAGAAGTGCAGATATGCTTTGGAGAGAAGGGGAATGAAAGTCAGTAGAAGCAAGACTGAGTACATGTGTGTGAATGGGAGGGAGCCCAGTGGAATAGTGCAGTTACAAGGAGTAGAAGTGGTGAAAGTAGATGAGTTTAAATATTTGGGTCAACTTTTCAAAGTAATGGAGAGTGTAGTAAAGAGGTGAAGAAGAGAGTGCAGGCAGGGTGGAGTGGGTGGAGAAAGGTGGCAGGAGTGATTTGTGACCGAAGAATATCAGCAAGAGTGAAGGGGAAAGTGAAGATGTTGAGATTCTCTTTGGGAGTGACAAGAATGGACAACATTGGGAATGAACATATCAGAGGGACAGCTCAGGTGGGACGGTTTGGAGATAAAGTCAGAGAGGCGAGATTGAGATGGTTTGGACATGTGCAGAGGAGGGACCCAGGGTATATAGTGAGAAGGATGCTGAGGATGGAGCCACCAGGCAGGAGGAGAAGAGGGAGGCCAAAGAGGAGGTTCATGGATGTGCTGAGAGAGGACATGCAGGTGGTTGGTGTGACAGAGGAAGATACAGAGGACAGTGTGAGATGGAAACGATTGATCTGCTGTGGCGACCCCTAACGGGAACAGCCGAAAGACAAAGAAGAAGAAGGAAGAAATACAAGATTACTGTCAATCTCCCTCGGTCTGGGATTCCATGCAAGATCTCACTTTGTGGGGTAATGATGATTCTGAGAAAGCTCAGAACTACACAGGAGGACCTGGTCAATGACCTGAAGACAGCTGGGACCACAGTCACAAAGATTACTTTAGTAACACATGATGCTGTCATGGTTTAAAATCATGCAGGGCAGCAAGGTCCCCCTGCTCAAGCCAGCACATGTCCAGGCCCATTTGAAGTTCACCAGTGACCATCTGGATGATCCAGAAGAGGCATGGGAGAAGGTCATGTGGTCAGATGAGACCAGAATAGAGCTTTTTGGAATCAGCTCCACTTACCATGTTTAGAGGAAGAGAACAACCCCAAGAAAACCATCCCACCATGAAGCATGGGGGTGGAAACTCTGGGGGTCCTTTTCTGCAAAGGGGACAGGACAACTGCACCGTATTGAAGGGAGGATGGATGGGGTCATGTATTGCAAGTTTTTTGCAAACAGCCTCCTTCCCTCAGTAAGAGCATTGAAGATGGGTTATGGCTGGGTCTTCCAGCATGACAATGACCCCAAACACACAGCCAGGGCAACTAAGGGGGGGCTCCGTAAGAAGCATTACAAGGTCCTGGAGTGGCCAGGCCAGTCTACAGACCTGAACTCAATAGAAAATCTTTGGAGGGAGCTGAAACTCCAAACCTGAAAGATTTGGAGATCTGTAAGGAGGAGTGGACCAAAATCCCTGCTGCGGTGTGTCCAAACCTAGTGAAAAACTACAGGAAACGTTTGACCTCTGTAACCACCTCTACTGGTGGTTGGCTCTCACTGCAGTATTGTATCACTTCCTGTTCCGGAGCACAGCGGTGTTTTGCTGTATCTGTTAGCTGTTTAATATGCGCAGTTAGATTGATCTAGTTAACTAGATAACGATTTGTTTCACAGTGTAATCTTCACGTGCCTTAACTAAAGCACTCCCTCTGCTGAATCACCTCTAAATTATTTACACATTATTCACTTTGTGTGTTTTTAGGAATCCGCTAGCTTAGCGCAGCTACTAGCTCTTAGCCGGTTTAGCATGGCGGCTTCTCCTGTCTCTCCTGCACTTTTCTGCTCTGGGTGTGAAATGTTTAGTTATTC
This sequence comes from Thalassophryne amazonica, assembly GCF_902500255.1. Classification (NCBI taxonomy): domain Eukaryota; kingdom Metazoa; phylum Chordata; class Actinopteri; order Batrachoidiformes; family Batrachoididae; genus Thalassophryne; species Thalassophryne amazonica. Next base: position 91,041,139 of record NC_047106.1, on the reverse strand, counting down.
CTCGGCCTCCTTTAGCAGTAATGGTACTTGTAATGGGTGTAGCTTATTCGTAGCTTTGGAGGCCAGGCTGGGCGACTTGGAGACTCTGCTCCGCACCTTGGAAAATCCTACAGGTAGCTAGGCCCCTGTAGTCGGTGCGGACCAAGGTAGCTTAGCCGCCGTTAGTTCCCCTCCGGCAGATCCCAAGCAGCCGGGAAAGCAGGCAGACTGGGTGACTGTGAGGAGGAAGCGTAGTCCTAAACAGAAGCCCTGTGTGCACCACCAACCTGTTCACATCTCTAACCGTTTTTCCCCACTCGGCGACACACCCGCCGAGGAAGAAACTCTGGTTATTGGTGACTCTGTTTTGAGAAATGTGAAGTTAGCGACACCAGCAACCATAGTCAATTGTCTTCTGGGGGCCAGAGCAGGCGACATTGAAGGAAATTTGAAACTGCTGGCTAAGGCTAAGCGTAAATTTGGTAAGATTGAAATTCATGTCGGCAGTAATAACACCCGGTTACGCCAATTGGAGGTCACTAAAATTAACATTGAATCGGTGTGTAACTTTGCAAAAACAATGTCGGACTCTGTAGTTTTCTCTGGGCCCCTCCCCAATTGGACCGGGAGTGACATGTTTAGCCGCATGTTCTCCTTGAATTGCTGGCTGTCTGAGTGGTGTCCAAAAAATGAGGTGGGCTTCATAGATAATTGGCAAAGCTTCTGGGGAAAACCTGGTCTTGTTAGGAGAGACAGCAACCATCCCACTTTGGATGGAGCAGCTCTCATTTCTAGAAATCTGGCCAATTTTCTTAAATCCTCCAAACCGTGACTATCCAGGGTTGGGACCAGGAAGCAGAGTTGTAGTCTTACACGCCTCTCTGCAGCTTCTCTCCCCCTGCCATCCCCTCATTACCCCATCCCCGTAGAGACGGTGCCTGCTCCCAGACCACCAATAACCAGCAAAAATCTATTTAAGCATAACAATTCAAAAAGAAAAAATAATATAGCACCTTCAACTGCACCACAGACTAAAACAGTTAAATGTGGTCCATAAAACATTAGATCTCTCTCTTCTAAGTCCCTGTTAGTAAATGATATAATAATTGATCAACATATTGATTTATTCTGCCTTACAGAAACCTGGTTACAGCAGAATGAATATGTTAGTTTAAATGAGTCAACACCCCCAAGTCATACTAACTGCCAGAATGCTCGTAGCATGGGCCGAGGCGGAGGATTAGCAGCAATCTTCCACTCCAGCTTATTAATTAATCAAACAGTGGGGAATAAGTTTCATTACAGTAGAAGTCTTTCAGAAAGCACTGTAACTAGGTTTAAGGATATGATTCCTTCTTTATGTTCTCCAATACCATATACCAACACAGGGCAGAGTAGCTACCTAAACTCTGTGAGTGAGATAGATTATCTCGTCAATAGTTTTATATCCTCATTGAGGACAACTTTGGATGCTGTAGCTCCTCTGAAAAAGAGAGCCTTAAATCAGAAGTGCCTGACTCTGTGGTATAACTCACAAACTCGCAGCTTAAAGCAGATAACCCGTAAGTTGGAGAGGAAATGGCGTCTCACTAATTTAGAAGATCTTCACTTAGCCTGGAAAAAGAGTCTGTTGCTCTATAAAAAAGCCCTCCGTAAAGCTAGGACATCTTACTACTCATCACTAATTGAAGAAAATAAGAACAACCCCAGGTTTCTTTTCAGCACTGTAGCCAGGCTGACAAAGAGTCAGAGCTCTATTGAGCCGAGTATTCCTTTAACTTTAACTAGTAATGACTTCATGACTTTCTTTGCTAATAAAATTTTAACTATTAGAGAAAAATTTACTCATAACCATCCCAAAGACATATGGTTCTCTTTGGCTGCTTTCAGTGATGCCGGTATTTGGTTAGACTCTTTCTCTCTGATTGTTCTGTCTGAGTTATTTTCATTAGTTACTTCCTCCAAACCATCAACATGTCTATTAGACCCCATTCCTAAAAGGCTGCTCAAGGAAGCCCTACCATTAATTAATGCTTCGATCTTAAATATGATCAATCTATCTTTATTAGTTGGCTATGTACCACAGGCTTTTAAAGTGGCAGTAATTAAACCATTACTTAAAAAGCCATCACTTGACCCAGCTATCTTAGCTAATTATAGGCCAATCTCCAGCCTTCCTTTTCTCTCAAAAATTCTTGAAAGGGTAGTTGTAAAATAGCTAACTGATCATCTGCAGAGGAATGGTCTATTTGAAGAGTTTCAGTCAGGGTTTAGAATTCATCATAGTACAGAAACAGCATTAGTGAAGGTTACAAATGATCTTCTTATGGCCTCAGACAGTGGACTCATCTCTGTGCTTGTTCTGTTAGACCTCAGTGCTGCTTTTGATACTGTTGACCATAAAATTTTATTACAGAGATTAGAGCATGCCTTAGGTATTAAAGGCACTGCGCTGCGGTGGTTTGAATCATATTTATCTAATAGATTACAATTTGTTCATGTAAATGGGGAATCTTCTTCACAGACTAAGGTTAATTATGGAGGTCCACAAGGTTCTGTGCTAGGACTAATTTGATTCACTTTATACATGCTTCCCTTAGGCAGTATTATTAGACAGCACTGCTTAAATTTTCATTGTTACACAGATGATACCCAGTTTTATCTATCCATGAAGCCAGAGGACACACACCAATTAGCTAAACTGCAGGATTGTCTTACAGACATAAAGACATGGATCAAATCAAATCAAATCAATTTTATTTATATAGCGCCAAATCACAACAAACAGTTGCCCCATGGCGCTTTATATTGTAAGGCAAAGCCATACAATAATTACGGAAAAACCCCAACGGTCAAAACGACCCCCTGTGAGCAAGCACTTGGCGACAGTGGGAAGGAAAAACTCCCTTTTAACAGGAAGAAACCTCCAGCAGAACCATAAACTCAGATAAACTTTTAAACTCAGATAAAACTGAATTTATTGTACTTGGCCCCACAAATCTTAGAAACATGGTGTCTAACCAGATCCTTACTCTGGATGGCATTACCCTGATCTCTAGTAATACTGTGAGAAATCTTGGAGTCATTTTTGATCAGGATATGTCATTCAATGCGCATATTAAACAAATATGTAGGACTGCTTTTTTGCATTTGCGCAATATCTCTAAAATTAGAAAGGTCTTGTCTCAGAGTGATGCTGAAAAACTAATTCATGCATTTATTTCCTCTAGGCTGGACTACTGTAATTCATTATTATCAGGTTGTCCTAAAAGTTCCCTGAAAAGCCTTCAGTTAATTCAAAATGCTGCAGCTAGAGTACTGACAGGGACTAGAAGGAGAGAGCATATCTCACCCATATTGGCCTCTCTTCATTGGCTTCCTGTTAATTCTAGAATATAATTTAAAATTATTCTTCTTACTTATAAGGTTTTGAATAATCAGGTCCCATCTTATCTTAGGGACCTCATAGTACCATATCACCCCAATAGAGCGCTTCGCTCTCAGACTGCAGGCTTACTTGTAGTTCCTCGGGTTTGTAAGAGTAGAATGGGAGGCAGAGCCTTCAGCTTTCAGGCTCCTCTCCTGTGGAACCAGCTCCCAATTCGGATCAGGGAGACAGACACCCTCTCTACTTTTAAGATTAGGCTTAAAACGTTCCTTTTTGCTAAAGCTTATAGTTAGGGCTGGATCAGGTGACCCTGAACCATCCCTTAGTTATGCTGCTATAGACTTAGACTGCTGGGGGGTTCCCATGATGCACTGAGTGTTTCTTTCTCTTTTTGCTCTGTATGCACCACTCTTCATTTAATCATTAGTGATTGATCTCTGCTCCCCTCCACAGCATGTCTTTTTCCTGGTTCTCTCCCTCAGCTCCAACCAGTCCCAGCAGCAGACTGCCCCTCCCTGAGCTTGGTTCTGCTGGAGGTTTCTTCCTGTTAAAAGGGAGTTTTTCCTTCCCACTGTTGCCAAGTGCTTGCTCACAGGGGGTCGTTTTGACCGTTGGGGTTTTTCCGTAATTATTGTATGGCTTTGCCTTGCAATATAAAGCGCCTTGGGGCAACTGTTTGTTGTGATTTGGCACTATATAAATAAAATTGATTTGATTATATTTAATTACAAACAAAGGCTACTTTACCAAATATTAACACTGATTTTCACAGGTGTTGAAATACTTATTTGCAGCAGTTACATACAAATAAATGATATATTAAAAAAAATCATACATTGTGATTTCTGGATTTTTTTTCTTCTTTTTTTTCTTTTTAGATTATGTCTTTCACAGTGGACATGCACCTAAGATGAAAAATTCAAACCCCTCCATGATTTCTAAGTGGGAAAACTTGCAAAATCGCAGGGTGTTCAAATACTTCTCACTGTATATATATCCATATGCTACAACCTTAATACAGAAGTTCCCACTTTACATTAAATCCTATGCTTCACAAATGATTAGGCCAATGCTGTGGATGTTTCATCATGAGCATGGAGAAATCTGTGCATGAAAGTGAGCCATGGAAAAAAAAACCCTGAAAGATTTTGGCAAGGCCCCAGAAAAATGTGAAATCGCAAATGCATTCTGGTGCTTTCTCAGGTCTATTTACCCACCAAAAGAATCTCCAAAAATTTATTTTTTGTTGGGTCAGGTCAGTTTTTACACCCCAGATCAGGTGGTAAACCTCTGTAGTATAGCATAGAAGTCCTTCTGTTTCAAGTGTATGGTACCATAGACACACTATGCAAATGAAACATTATTCAAGGTCATAGAAATTGAGTTTTTATATAAAGAATTCTAAAACTTTATATCAGTTATAAATAAACATGTTTATTAAGTAACAGGGCCTGTAAATAATTTCTTTAAGGAAGGAAAGTTGGTATATACAACTTCATTACTGACAGATTTTACTGTATTTTCAAATTATACCCCAAATAGAGCCAGAAATGTTTGAATATTTTGCTTGTTGTATGTGAATTTTAGAATCTACTGGCACAAGACACTGTACATTCTTATTTAACCATTATAGTACAAACCTCTGGATATGGATCGGGCTGTTGTGAATCAGCTGCAGGCACGCACTCATCGACTGGTCGGATGGAGGATTCACTGATTTAACAACTGTTATTGCACCCGGCATGGTTGCTGTTGGGGAAAAAAACAAGCAATAAGCCACAAATATGATCATAAACTTATCTTCATAAAGTCTCTTTCTGTGCACTAACATTACTTAAACGTCAATTGCGTCAACACCTAATAAAAGACAGAGTATATATTTTAGTCATAGTCATAAAAAGTTATGTATATTTTAAATTTAGCTATTTAACCAAGTTAGTCCCATTGCGATTGAGACCTCTTTTATTAGTGAGACCTGGACCATTATAAAGTTTCCAATTCACACAACCTGCATGAAAATTCAGTAAGGTATATCTTATATATTATATTTTAATTCTAAGGTGGAACTATGCCAGTATACAAAGGTATATCTAAATATCTAAAAAGGAAGAGTAAAATAGGAGAGTAGAAAAGAGTAGAGTAGAGCCACTTAGGTGCCTGGTCTTGAGAACCAGTGATGGTAGGTTAAAAAGCTTTTTTATCCCATGGGAACTCTCCCTACCCACCCAAGCAGCTCAAGAAAAAGGTATATATAATATAATAAGTAATAAGACATAAGAAGGATAAGACATCACAGGAGAAGATTGTTATCAAACACAAAGGAGCCAAATATTTTGTAAGCTACGATGAACGTTGCTAAGGCCGGCTAGATAAGCTAACATTAGTTGTTAGGTATAACTAATTGTACCACACTCATCCAATATTTACTTAAATATAATAATATTAAAAAGGGGGAACAAGAAAAAGTAAAGCGTGTAGAGATGTATATGGAGACATAAGTACATATATTTGCAGAAAAGAGAAAAACAGCGGGCGTTTTAATCACCAAACCTGCAGCTGCTAGCATTACACATCTTGCTGTTTCTTCTTCTGCTATATTTTTAACACAGTATTCAGTAGCATCGCCTTCGTGTGGGAACACATGTAATTACAGCTGATCATCCCAGTAATCACTTTAAGCGTTAAACATTAAACTACCATATATATATATATATATAAGGTGAATGAGGGTGAGGCAGCCTATTAGATCATTAGTAGCTAATAGGCTAAGCTATAATTGTAGCAGTATAACTGTATAAACAAAGGCTCAGATATAATATGTTATAGGCTTTATCTGAGGTTTACCCTGTTTGTTAGGTTATGGTTAGCTAATCTAGGTAGAAGATATTCCATCTTCTACATGTTTTTAATGGGAACCCCAAACTTAGATATTATTTCTTGATGTCTATTAGAAAATCTTTTGAACTGAAGAACCAATTTGTTATACAGAAACCCTTGTTTAACTAATCTACTAGTAAGTTTATGGTGTCTAGTGGAAAAACTTTGGTAATTATCACAGATGCGACCAATTCTGACTAACTTAGAGGTGTAAATGCTGTATGTAGATTTACTCGGTATGTTACTAGTCATACAAGGATATTTTACAATATGAAAGTTAAAATCAAATCAAGCCGAAAACAGCTGTTCTATCTATAATGCTCAACTCTATATCTAAGTATAAGAGTTTTTTTTATTGTTTTCTGTAGTTTTTTTTAGTTCTAATTCTGATGGATAAATATTTTTAATTTCATTCTCAAAATTAGGGTTATTTAAAGTAAGTAGATCATCAATGTAACGGAAAGTATTGTTAAAGGTTTTTGATGACTTGCTATTATTTTTAAGTTTATCTTTCATAAATTTGTATTCATAATAAAAAAGGAAAAGGTTAGCTAAAAGTGGAGCACAGTCTGTTCCCATAGGTATAACTATTGTTTGTTTGAAAATTCCGTTGCCAACCTCTATATAGATATTGTCTACAAGGAATTCTATATGCTCAATCATATTTTCCTCAGTTATATTATGATACCGTGTTGATGTAGTGTTACACCAATATGTTGTGTTATCATTTCTAATAACGATATATTTAGAACCTATAATTCTAAAAGCTTCCCTGACTAGTTCACTGATACTATATATAAGTTTTTCATGTCGGATGTTAGTATACAGGGCAGAAAAATCAAAACTATCAAAATGTGTAGCTACGTTAGTGTTAACTTTTTAGTTTACTTAAAACCTCTGTAGCATTATCGGTAATCCAAAAGCAATTAACTCCAGTGTTACGAGCTATGCCTTTGCAGTATTGTTTGAAATGTTTTGTAACTAATTTAAGGCTAGAGGTTAGTAGTTGGGATAATGGTTTAGTAGTACATGCATTAGAGGCTGCTATAAATCTACTACCTATTGGATTTTTATGCATTTTGGGAAGCCAGTAGAAGGATGGTAATTGTTTCATATTGTTAGTAATTTTACTGTTATATTTCGTCATATATTCTTGGTGTTTTGTAAGAATATCTTCTGTGTGACTATTATAAGACATATATGTTTGTGGGTTAATCCCATCACTAGTGTTGAGTTCCTTTAAAACTACATCTAAGTAATATTTTTGCAAACTATTAGGATATTGTTGCTGGCTTTATCTGCTTTGAAAGTTATTTAAGTATTCTAGGCAAACCTTGTCCTTGGATTTTTCCTAAGTCTATCTATCTTAATTTGAACTGTTTCTAATACTCGACCTTCCATTCGTTGAATCTTCTAGTATCTACTTTTTCTTTTTTTAGCCCAACATTTTTTTGTAATCCTTAATGGCTTTTTAACTATTATGAGGTTTGTGTCCCAGTTAATATTATTTTGTTCTCTAAATGATGGTCCTTTGCTAAGTAATTTTCTAAGGTTCCTGTTCTCATTTATTCTGAGATTACCAGTTATTATATGTCCTGTTGGCTCGTATTTGAAATTAGACGAGTCGCAATCACAGCTAAGGTTTGTAGTACCTAATTCAAAGTCAAAATTTTTTATAGCAAAAACAGAGTTCACCGCACTTCTGCACAGCACAAACAAATCTGGTGCAACCAGACAGGACCAATTTGTAAAAAAGAAGAAATAACTGGTGCAGCACAGAAATAAGTGCAAAAAGTCTTTAATAAGGTGCTGAAAGGAAAAAAATGTTCAAAGGGACTGACGTTTCGATGTGAGAGTCACATCTTCCTCAGAGACAGCCAAAATTTTTTATGCTTTGTATGAAATTAAAAACTTTAACAGCTATAGATTTAGTACATGAATAGCTAATAATGGGGGGGGGGGGGGGGGGGGGGGGGTATAATTGATGAAATTTGGTATCGTTTTTTGGATTGGTTTGCTGAATCTGTGATAGTTTGATCATTTCAATGCCTTTGTTGTGAAAAGGAATTTTCAAGAAAGATTTATCATCATCTTTGGTTATTGTAGTTTTTCCATTTTTTGTAAACCTAACCTAAAGTTAGCTAAATCTTTTATGACAAGTGGAATATAGTTAATATAGGTAATCTTAGTTCTGAAAGTATAATATTAGCTAAAGCTGCTAGGATGCCAAGTTTTCGTTGTAGAAACGAAAAAATTAATGTGATAAGCTCATGTACTAACCCAGGTCTATTGTAATTGTTAATTAGTTCTTTTAATCTAAGTTCTAAATCTATCTTTGTAGTTGCATGTTGTCTATTGCACTTACCTGATTGTTTTTTGAACTTACATTGATTTTGTTAAAAAAAATGTCCATATGACAATATTTTCCATAAGTTTTTTAGAAACATTACCTAGTTTTTTGACATGGTCATTAAGCCCATACGGATAAATTGTGGCTAGTTCTTTGTACCAGTATTCCTCCCTTTGTAATCGTTCAGAGCAGGGGTGGCCAAGTTCGGTCCTCAAGAGCCACATTCCTGACACTCTTAGTTGTCTCCCTGCTCCAACACACCTGAATCCAATGGAAGGCTCATTAAAAGTCTGCTAACGAGTCTTTCATTGGATTCAGGTGTGTTGGAGCAGGGAGACAACTAAGAGTGTCAGGAATGTGGCTCTTGAGGACCAAACTTGGCCACCCCTGGTTTAGAGGCTAAACTAAAGCATGCACCCTCTTCTAAAAATACTTCCTCTATAGGCATAACCTCTATGTCATCTACATTATGACCATATGAGCAAAAGTGTTGGTACAAAATAAATGACACATTTTATTAAGCCTCTGTCTATGGTTGTTCATTCTGCTCCTAAGGGTTTGGTTAGTTTCTCCTATGTATTGGATACCACATTTTTGCAGCTAATCAAGTAAATTATATTTTTTGTGTTGCATGTCATTTGTTTCACGTGAGCTAACCTTATATTGTCTACCTGTGGTGTTACTCCTGAAGTTATTTCCTTCAACTATGTATTTGCAAGTTTTACATTGACTACTACCACATTTACCAACTCTAGTGTCCTGTATAGCATTGGTCACATCCCTTCCTACCAAGGTAGGGTTTGGGGATGCAAATAAGAGATATACCCTTCTTTAAGGGACTAGGGCATGAGTCCATCACCTTGGTTTGCCGGGCGAGTGACCGCCCCCTCTTATACATAGCCATCATAATATTTAAACCCGTGTTTAAGGGACTAGGGTAAGAGTCCATCACCTTGGTGTTTAGGGCTAGTGACCGCCCCACATTAAAAGTAGCTATCATATATAGTAACTTATGTATGAGGGACAGGGTAAAAATATTATAGGACTATTATTATACGTAGTTATCGTAATATCAGAAAAGTATAGAAAATTATTAATAGCTAGGGAAAATAGAAAAATAGAAAGTAAGAATAGCTAGGAATAAGTATATAATATACAAACAGTATATGGAACATATATGAAGCTTACCAGGCACGAATAAACATGTCATATCAAAACGTAACCTAAACCAGTCTGCCGGGGTAATGAAACCACCAAGCACAGAACTCGAAGTTAAGTATCTACATGAAAATTCAGTAAGGTATATCTTATATATTATATTCCAATTCTAAGGTGGAACTATGCCAGTATACAAAGGTATATCTAAATATCTAAAAAAGGAAGCGTAAAATAGGAGAGTAGAAAAGAGTAGAGTAGAGCCACTTGGGTGCCTGGTCTTGAGAACCAAGGATGGTAGTTTTTTTTTTTTGTTTGTTTGTTTGTTTTTACCAGAATGAGAATCTTGCATTTTACATACAGAAATGATTGTATCCAGGTGTACAATTATATTGTAACACCTGGATTGGGGAGGTGATGGTCTAGTGGTTAAGGTGTTGGGCTTGAGTCCAGAAGATCATGGGTTCAAATCCCCGCCTGACTGGAAAATCACAAAGGGCCCTTGGGCAAGGCCTTTAATCCCCTATTGCTCCCAGTGTGTAGTGAGCGCCTTGCGTGGCAGCACCCTGACATCGGGGTGAATGTGAGGCATTAGTGTAAAGCGCTTTGAGCGTCTGATACAGATGGAAAAGCGCTATATAAAATGCAGTCCATTTACCATTTACTGTGTACAATGTACTTGTTTTACCCTGGATAATTATTATATCATGTCTCACTGCAGACATGAATTAAGCAGCCTAAATTAAAGGAATCAGAAAGCAAGAAATATGTTGTTATGGTAACAATTCCCACCAAACAATCCCACCAAACGCTGTTCGACTGTGACATGAAGCCACCCTCAAATGAGGCCTGAGCTAAACACTCAACCCTAGACAAATGTTCATTCTGGAAATGTGATGTTCTACATGTTACTGTAACGTGTGCGACTGCTATATTCATCTCATGCTCATGATGTTTGAAAACATGATAATGTTTGAATTGCAAGTTGTAAAGTGACCAGTAAAAAATATTATTTGTCTATGAGCTGTTTTATTTAAATGTCAATGCTTCCTGCTCATGCATGTTGAAAACATTATTTTGTGAATCAATTTTTAATACCTTTAATGTATTTTTCCTTATTTACAAAAATATTAAAGATATTATGCTTTTATAAAATTTGGGAAAATGTATATAACTCAGGTCTGTGGGACTTCTGGGTAATAAGCTGCCATTGCAATCTCTTTCCATAAAAAACATATTTTTGATAGCTGACAGTCTGTAGTGACTTAAATTATTTTGCAAAAATGAATATTCCAATTAACAGAGTGCATGTTTATGCAACTTGCCCCAAGACATGTTTCTGAGTTAGCTCTGTCGGTTTATCTCGCTTCTTCTTCTTCTTTGTCTTTCGGCTGTTCCCGTTAGGGGTCGCCACAGCAGACCCAACCACCTGCATGTCCTCTCTCAGCACATCCATGAACCTCCTCTTTGGTCTCCCTCTTCTCCTCCTGCCTGGTGGCTCCATCCTCAGCATCCTTCTCCCTATATACCTGGTTTATCTCACTAATCTTGAAATTATATATTCAGTAGGCCTGAAAAATCATCAATCGACAAATTCTTGGTTACTATGGTAACCAGAGTGCTTAAATTATTTCCTAATGTTCATTCTACCTATGTTTGCATACATAATTAAAATGGAGTCCAACATGAACTTTCTGTAGGCAGTAAATGATATTTATTATTTTCCTGTAATAATAATATGAATTTTACAAAATTTTAAAATATATATACTTTTATGGCAATATGAATGAATGAATACGAATATCCGAATGGATGAATGAATGAATATGAATATCCGAATGGCACCCCTATTAAAAATGCTCCAAACCTAGCCTATCCTACAAGGTAAAAGTTCTTAGAGGACATAAAGAGTGTGTATCCTTGCTCATAATACACAGCTAAGTTTTAAACATATTCTAATTTGATAATAAATAAGTGTGTATGCTAGTAGAATGCAAAATATAAATTTTTAATAGGGGGTGCCATAAGGAGCTCTTACCACTTTTATATAGAGGCAAGCATTACACATACAACACGAACATTATGTGAATGTTTGCAAACACACTGAACATTATGCATATATTCTATGAACATTTGATTGATTTTTGCAAATGTTTGCTTACATGTTTGTTTGTTTGCTTCCGTGCAAACATTAGACAAACATCACGAACATTACATGAACGTTCGCAAACTTGATGAACAGTAAATGTACATTCTATGAACGTTTGATTGATGTTTGCAAATGTTTGCTTCCATGCAAACAGACAAATATCACGAACATTACATAAATGTTCGCAAATTTGCTGAACAGTAAACAAACATTCTATGAACATTTGTTTGATGTTCACATATGTTCGCTTCCGGGTGGGATGCCATCAAAGTAGTGGTTTGTAAGTGTTCTGCGCAGCTCAGAATGAAAATGTGCCACTTGAATTCACAGTAAGAAGCCAATTGTTCACTAGCTGGGCTTGTAGTTATTTTTCATTGTTGTTCATGCAAGAAAGAAATGTTTGAGCGATAAAAATACTTGAAATGCTCATGTCATGTTTAGGTTTGTCGTCTGGTCGCACAGGGACATGCCTTGTCATTTTCAAAAAAAAATGTTTTTTTTTTCCTACCAGAGTTTGTGACATGACCTTTTGTCACATATTTTCTTATTTGCGCACATTACACTTGACTTACATCAATAGAAAATCAGTGTGAAGTTAATTGGATCTCAGGCCCTGCCTCTGTTTCAGTCCATGTGGATGACGTGCAAGATTCAACAATGATGCACATCAATAAAAAGGGCATGACACAGAAATAACATTTTGTGGCTTGTCTTAGACAGGGGTAAACAGGAGAACAGACACAATGGCCTTTTTATCCGTCAGTGTGCACTTATTCATGTATATCACATTTTGTAACATTTGCTCTGCTGGGTCTCTTTCTGCTTCCTTCTGTCAGTTAGACATTTTCCACCTGAATATGATGCACAAGTCTGGAGATGTGGTTCTGGGTGGATTGTTTATATTCCATTTATTCTCAGTTGTTCCCGACCTTTCATTTATTTCTGAATCCCAACATCCAAAGTGCTACAGGTGAGTGTGTCATGGCACAGTATTAATATAGCCAAATTATTTGAAAATAATCAGAGATTATTGTTGTTATAATTATTATAACCCCTGGCAATAATTATGGATTCACCGGCCTCGGAGGATGTTCATTCAGTTATTTAATTTTGTAGAAAAAAAGCAGATCACAGATGGCAACTTTCTGGCTTTAAGAAACACTATAAGAAATCAGGAAAAATAATTGTGGCAGTCAGTAACGGTTACTTTTTTAGACCAAGCAGAGGGAAAAAAAAAATGGAATCACTCAATTCTGAGGAAAAAATTATGGAATCATGAAAAATAAAAGAACGCTCCAACACATCACTAGTATTTTGTTGCACCACCTCTGGCTTTTATAACAGCTTGCAGTCTCTGAGGCATGGACTTAATGAGTGACAAACAGTACTCTTCATCAATCTGGCTCCAACTTTCTCTGATTGCTGTTGCCAGATCAGCTTTGCAGGTTGGAGCCTTGTCATGGACCATTTTTTTCAATTTCCACCAAAGATTTTCAATTGGATTAAGATCCGGACTATTTCCAGGCCATGACATTGACCCTATGTGTCTTTTTGCAAGGAATGTTTTCACAGTTTTTGCTCTATGCCAAGATGCATTATCATCTTGAAAAATGATTTCATCATCCCCAAACATCCTTTCAATTGATGGGATAAGAAAAGTGTCCAAATTATCAACGTAAACTTGTGCATTTATTGATGATGTAATGACAGCCATCTCCCCAGTGCCTTTACCTGACATGCAGCCCCATATCATCAATGACTGTGGAAATTTACATGTTCTCTTCAGGCAGTCATCTTTATAAATCTCATTGGAACGGCACCAAACAAAAGTTCCAGCATCATCACCTTGCCCAATGCAGATTCGAGATTCATCACTGAATATGACTTTCATCCAGTCATCCACAGTCCACGATTGCTTTTCCTTATCCCATTGTAACCTTGTTTTTTTTCGGTTTAGGTGTTAATGATGGCTTTCGTTTAGCTTTTCTGTATGTAAATCCCATTTCCTTTAGGCGGTTTCTTACAGTTCGGTCACAGACGACTCCAGTTTCCTCCCATTCTTTTCTCATTTGTTTTATTGTGCATTTTCGATTTTTGAGACATATTAAGATTTCTGTCTTGACGCTTTGATGTCTTCCTTGGTCGACCAGTATGTTTGCCTTTAACAACCTTCCCATGTTGTTTGTATTTGGTCCAGAGTTTAGACACAGCTGACTGTGAACAACCAAAATCTTTTGCAACATTGCGTGATGATTTACCCTCTTTTAAGAGTTTGATAATCCTCTCCTTTGTTTCAATTGACATCTCTCATGTTGGATCCATGATTCATGTCAGTCCACTTGGTGCAACAGCTCTCCAAGGTGTGATCACTCCTTTTTAGATGCAGACTAACGAGCAGATCTGATTTGATGCAGGTGTTAGTTTTGGGGATGAAAATTTACAGGGTGATTCCATAATTTATTCCTCAGAATTGAGTGAGTCCATATGTTTTCCCTCTGCTTGGTCTAAAAAAGTAACTGTTACTGACTGCCACAATTTTTTTCTTGATTTCTTATAGTGTTTCTTAAAGCCAGAAAGTTGCCATTTGAAATGACTTTAGTTTTGTGTCATGTCTGTGATCTGCTTTTTTCTACAAAATTAAACAACTGAATGAACATCCTCCGAGGCCAGTGATTCCATAATTTTTGCCAGGGGTTGTAATACAGACTACTATACATGAAGTGTTTACATACCAAATATAGTAATTTATAAAACTTCTAGTATTCTTAAAATGTTATCAGAACACAGCAATGGGCTGTGTTTTAACCATAGATTGTAGATATACTGGGCAAACCATGCGTATTGTCACCCATAGGCTATCCTTAGATAGCCCGAAGAGTCAGTATGAAGCCCGTGTCTAGGCATCACCATTTGGCAGTGCTTGTTGTGTGGGCCGCTGAAGAGGAGGTACTGCTGGCCCACCACCACCAGAGGGCGCCCTGCCTGGAGTGCGGGCTCCAGGCACCAGAGGGCGCTGCCGCCGACGAAGGCTGTCAGGGTGACAGCTGTCACCCATTACTAGACACAGCTGACTGCACTCAGGACGGAGTATATCAGCAGGACAGCGTCTCCACCTCAGTGCCGAGATATCGCCTTGAGATTAAGGTAACCTTCTTTGCTAGTATATATATTGAGGACTCTGATAAACCTTGCTAAACCATTTCAGGACAGCTGATTACAGAAAGCACCTTGCTTGGATAAGTACTCACCTTCCTGCTTCATTATTACAAGAGGTGGAGGCGGCTTCTCCCCTCTCCGTCTACTGGGTGCTGTCGCATCCATACCTGTGTGTTTGTGCTCTTTCCCGCCAGCAGTACCGGATCCGACGAGCGAAGGCAGTGGCCACCTGGGAATTCGGGACTTGGCGGTTCCAGTACTCCTGGTTTTCGGTGGCAGAGGAAATCTGGGTGGTTCCGGTTCGACTGGGACGGACGTCTCCTACCTTCGAGCCTGCCCACACAACACCAGCAGATTTCGACTTACAACTCTAAAGTATTAATTGTTGTATTGGTTGTGCCCTGTTCACAACAGTAAAACTTGTTATTTCACCTTTCTCTATTGTCCGTTCATTGCGCCCCCTGTTGTGGGTCCGTGTACCTACACTTTCACAACAGTGCTTTTGTCATGATGAGCCTACAAATGGATAACAGGTGGCTCAGTGTGTAACAAAAGAAGTCTGACCACAGCCCTATGTTCACATCTAAACCCACAAGGTGAACAGACTGATCAGTTCTGGTGATTATTAATAAATCTTATTTTTGTGGACTATGTGCTGCTTTTCATTTTGGTTTGCTTTGGTATAGGCATTAAGAGTTATGATCTACTTATTTTCTCAGTAAATGGAACTTGCATTTCAAGACAAGAGCAGATTGAGAGTTGCTGGACTCAGCAGCTGTCACTGAAAGAAACCATCCCTCTAATTATGCCTAACTTTATGGTTTAAAATGTCTTCAACTAAGAAGTTTGAAAATAATTAACTGCTCATGCAGTTGACATGAAGGGGGAAAATATGTTGAGAGACCAAAAGCATTTTTCTATCAGGCTGTCAACGTTTCTTTTTTTTTTGCTTGAAAGTTGGACATTTTAACATGGATTTGAAATGAAACCTATTCGCTTTTAGAGGCAGCATTAAGTGGACATTTAAGGAACTACAGCTTTGTCATCTTCTGGGTGGTTTGATGTTAGTTTTAATCTCTCATAAGATTGGTTGTTTGAACCCTGAGTTATTTTCTATCCTTTATTTTATTTTGTACAGCTTTTGCATTAATTACAAAATGTCAATGTCACAACATCATTTGGTGACCAGGTGCAATTCGATGAGAATGGTGATGTCTTACCAATCCAAGATGTTGTTAACTGGCATTGGCTCCCTGATGGAACAATAAAAGTTGAAAATGTGGGTGTGGTTCATAAGTCAGCCTGGAAAGATGAAGAGCTAAAACTTCAAGAAGACAGAATCCAGTGGAACTTGCATTTCAAAGAGGTCACATGTCATATTTACATGATATTATGGAAAAGGTAGCAAGCAAGCACTATGAAAAAAATGTAGATAAAGAAAATGTTTTCTGTTTCTGTAGCCACCCCGTTCAGTGTGTAGTGAAAGCTGTCCACATGGCACACACATGGCAAGAAAGAAGGGTGAGCCTCTGTGCTGTTTTGACTGTGTGCCATGTTCTGAGGGAAAGATCAGCAATGAGACCGGTTGGTGTTCAAAAACATAAAACAAACTGCACCTATTTGAGATAAAATTAAAATATATTTTTTCTTCAGACGCCACAGACTCCACCAGTTGTCCAGAGGACTTTTGGTCTAGTCCCCAGCGTGATCAATGTGTTCCTAAAGGAATTGAGTTCCTGTCCTATTATGAGCCTCTGGGTATCTGCTTGACAGCTGCCTCTTTGCTGGGGACATTTATCTGTGCTGTTGTCCTCTGGATCTTCACATACGAGGTCTATTAGAAAAGTATCCGACCTTATTATTTTTTTCAAAAACCATATGGATTTGAATCACGTGTGATTGCGTCAGACAAGCTTGAACCCTCATGCGCCCCTCATGCGCATGCTTGTTTGTCCACGCCTGTCGGTTGCGTCATTCACCTGTGAGCAGGCTTTGAGTGAGGAGTGGTCCAGCCCCTTCGTCGTTGTTTCATTGCCAGGAAATGGCGGAATGATTTGGGCTTTTTTTCCATCAGAATTTTTTCAGAAAGTGTTAGAGACTGGCAGCTGGAAACCATTAGAAAAATTTATCTGGCTTTTGGTGAAAATGTTACGGGCTTGGTAGAGAATAAGGAGTGTTACTGTTGTGCGCGCTGTGGGGCGCGCTGTGCTCCGAAGCTGCTGTCGACAGGCTGAATGACCATTTCATTTCTAAACGAATGGCTGTCTGGATCCGTGACCATCGTGTGCCATTTCTCTGGTTATCACAAGAGCTGGACATCAACCATTTTCCGGCAGATTTCACTTTTAACAAGAGATTTTGTCATGGAAAGCCGAGCGGAGGCTTCGCGCGTCACGATGGATTCGCTACTGGAGCGAGACAAAACCACCTCTGTTTTGGTCTCACAGGACGGCTTTGAGATGGCGTTCAGACAGCTGTCGTGGTTTTTCCATCGAGTGATTATCCGAGAAATTGTGGATGTGCCTGGACATGCCAGAACATGTCCCATGAGGCTTCATCACGGCGTTGCTTTGCGCCATGCGGCACCACCGTGACGCGCGGAATTCCTCCGCATGTCTGTCTCAATGTGCCGAAAAAGTGCTGATGTCCACGTCTTTTCACAATTCCTGTGCTAGTCAGATGAGATCCTGGATAAAACACAGCGTCCAGTTTGGAAATGAATGGCACATTCCACTGTTACAGGAGTTTTTGTCATGGAAAGAGGAGCGGAGGCTTCGCGCGTTGCGGTGGGGCCGCATGGCGCAAAGCAACGCCGTGATGAAGCCTCACGGGACATGTTCTGGCTTCCGGTTTTGGGCTTTTGGTTACACTGTTTGGACCCAAATGTTACATTATCCTCCTAAGACCTGAGAAAAACACAAAGAAGGCAATCATGAGCCGAGGTGTTGAGGATTAACCCTCTTGGCTTCAGGGGTATTATCTTAATTTTACCATATTTTCATTCATTCCCAAATGAAGGTACTTTTTTTGCATAATGCCCGTGTTTTGCATATCAAAATATTTACTACAGCTCAGCTTTCAGAATATGTGTCAAACATCTGTTTAGAATACTGTCTGCAGAAAGATTTTGGATCTAAAAAAAACAAGTTTATTTTTAGAAAATTCTGGCTGTTTGGTTTGGCTGACAAAAGTAGTGAACTATATGAAGAAAATTCTATATCATTGTCAATAAATGTAAAATAAAATCACTCAAATTTTCCACTTTGATGTTTTCTGTCTTCCTTCTGTCTGGAAATGTCCACAAAGATCTGTCATTGGATGAAAAGTGAACTATTCCTCACAAAAGTGATAATATGCTCAATTTGGCAGGCATGTTGAGCCTGGCAACAAGTAAATACCCCGTCGACATGGCTTTTCATTGTTTTGTCTGTATTACTAAATAAACGTTTTCAGGCTGACAGGACTCTTCAGGTAAAGATTGTCTAGAACAGAGAACAAATCCATTGGTGACACTGTCGTAAGCATTTGAAGCCAAAGCAGCATTTGTTGATGGAACAATAAAGATGGAGCACAAACAAGTTTCAAGTCATAGTCACTACACTCTAAAAAAGGAACTGTTGTCTCAATGAGAATTTTGAGTTGTGTCCATAGAAAAGTCTTGTGGCATTAACTCCTTGCAATTTGTATAGATTTTTAAAAGTTTTCAACTTCAACTTAGTTATTTCAGCTTACAAGGAGTTAATGCCACAAGACTTCTCCAGTTAAGTTGAAATAACTTAGTTAAGTTGAAATAACTTATAAATATAAATATATGCAAATTGTTACATCACATTTTCTCATTGAGACAGCAGTTAATTTTTTACAGTACATAGGGATATCCTGTTTAAAGACATATGAACATGACTGAAGGTGTTAAGACTATGAACACCATGTCAACCTTGTTGATATAGTGTTTGTGAATATGCTAATTTTGTTTAGTTATTACGCATTAAAATAAATTATGAAGCTATATGTGCTCCTCTCTTTAACTTATCTAGATTGGACATCCTCATGCATCATCTTGATTATCAGTTTTGTAATGTCATCATTTGATCCTCTGCCAAAATGTAAATCAGCACATTTTATTTATTCATTTGAATGATTTTGCAAACATGAACATGTTTCCATGAGTGAGACCTTCCAGCCATGGGCCCCATATGGTTGATATGGGGAAAATTTTGGGCTTTACGAGCACCAGGCGAGGTGTACGGTGCAAAATGAATCTGGATCCAATATATGCCCATATGGCCTAGATGATATAGGCAACCCATATGGGGACCGCATTCAATGCCCAGATGAAACCACATTGTGCCCATATGGGCCCCCGGATAGTTTGTTATCTGGGAAGTCACTATGCACAAGTTACAAATGAACAGTTCAAAAATTTCACCCCAGTTTCAAATTTGGTGCAGATGATGGCCTAAACTACTACATGTTCCAAGTTTATGCAAGACTGACAAAGATGGATCAAGAAGTTACTATGATGCTTCAAAATGTGCCCTGATTTGATATTCTGGATGAAACAGAAAGGAACTGTGTTGTGTGGAATAGCCAGTGGTGGGCACAATTCAGCTAATCCGCTAACCAATAATTATTGAAGCTAATGTTTCTCTTAGCGGATTAGCTTTTCAGATAACTTTTAGAACCATCAGCAGACCAATTATCTTCTGATAAATTTAGTTCTGATAACTTTCAGTCCGATAACTTTTTTTGCTGGTAAAGTTTAACAGGCAAAAACATTTGTAAACCCTAAAATCAAACAATTTTGTCCCTGTCGTGTGTTTGTGGCAGATTGGTTGTCCCTTGCTGATGATGTCATCATTAAGTGCAAGACGTGATTGGCGGGTCGACGCAGGAAGTATTGTGGATAGTGTAGTCCAGGTTCACTTTGGACGTTATAGTGTTACCGTCCACTCAACACAGAAACAAAACAGACTAACTTTAACATTATTTTATTTTATTTCTTTGTGGCTGATGGGATAATTTAATCGCCAAGACTTGGTGGGAGAGAAATCTCATGGCGCAGCTGTGTTACAGAGGGACTTTTCTTCAACGTTTAGACACTGTTTTGGAAAATTAAGACGCTTTATGTGGATTATTATTTTTCGTCAGAATTTAATGAATCACACTGAAACTAACAGGTAAGAGTTTATATTTACTATGTGTCTTTTACTTTGCCAATCAATGCATTAATGGACATATTTCGGTTGTTTAAGCTGCAGGGTTCAAAGCGTGTGAAAAAAGCAGCAGCTTTTAGTTCGTAAATTATGGTGTATATAATACCTAGATAACTGTGACTTCTAATACTGTGTTTTACTGCTTTTGAAAGATGATGACAGTATTTGGGGTTTTATTTTTTTGTTCATTTATTTTCCGTGCATTCTTTTTGTGTTTGTGATCCTGCCTGGGAATGACTTGATAATGCGGTGTTAAAGTGAAACTGGTTCATCAGAAGCTGACAGTGTAATCTGATGTGGCCGCATCTGAATCAATACTAAAAGTTATCGGTTATCATTATCTGTAACTTCCAATAATTTTTTTTTTTTTAGCAGTTTATCAGTTTAGCATTATAAAACATAACTTTTCAGTTAGCAGATTAATGGTTATTGAAGCTAACTTTTTGGTTAGCTTTGCCCACCACTGGGAATAGCCCCATTACTTTGCATGATGCTGGCACAGAGGGTAGACATCCTTGAGAAACATGTCCATAAGCGAGGGCAGCATTTTATTTCTGTGGCATTAGATGTTATGGCCATTTCAGATGAGCTTAGTGCTGGGGGAGCTTGCGTGCCCATTAGCATTGGTTAGCTTCGCTGGCAAAAGATGACGGATTCTGAACTGTGGTGAGGCAGAAGAATGTCCAAAAACCTTAGTGTCCAGTTGTGGTGCCCAGTTCACAGTGACTTATACCAACTGTGGACCATTTTTTCTGCCCTGGTAATGCATCTTCATAGCCCTTCCATCTTATGGGCAACCTACACGCCCATCTCCAGGCCAAAACGCCTGTGTATGAGAGTGTGTCAGATGTGTGTCGTATCGTACACGGTGCATTTGACAAGACCGAACTGAAAATGGCTCGTGTCGCATCGGTACTGCCTCCACTCCAGTCGGGGTTTTTTAAATTGATTTATTTATTATTTTTCACTTTGCTTGCTTTTCGTTTGGTTGGGTTATATAAAGTCAGTTGGAAAACTTAGCTCCTACTGAATGCGCTGCTTTTGAGAAGAATACAGCGAACAAGGCTGACATATTATTTCCCTGTTTGCCATCACTGGTTGTTTGCATGAATCACCAAGTTCACATAGATCATTAAAAAATAAACAGTCTTACAGACCACATACACACATAGAGCTGAACTCACAAATTAGCCTATATTAATATTTTTTATTTAATGTGGCTGCATGCAATATCTGACACTTTCTCAGTGCAGTTCATAAAAATAAAATGGTCAGTCGAACAACCTTTCTCTCTCCCTCTCACACAGTCACTCAGTCACACACACATGCACACACAGACACACACACACACCTTAATCAATATTGTTTAACTTTGTGTGGAAAAAAAATGCCAAGAACATTTGCTAGTAAAAATGAATAATTAATTGAAAAAAATCACAGTTTCATCATAAAATAAAAAAAGAAAGTTGTGCTGAGTATCACAACTCTTGTTCATGCATACCAAGTAGTTCATAATTTCCTACTACATTGAATGTCAATCCTGAGGCTGTTCTGTTATTCATTCATAAACCTAAGAATATTCATGTTCTGAGTTTATGAAAAAACAACTTGTTCTGTAAAATAGTTAATTTATTATTGTGATCAAAAACATTGAATGTCAATTCTGAGACTGTTCTGTAAATATTCATTCACACACTTAAGAATATTCATGTTCTGAGTTCATAAACAACTTCTGTAAATAGTTATCTTACTTTTGTGATCAAAAACATTGATTTGAATCTCAATTTTGTGACTGTTCTGTAAATAGTTTTCAATAGACAATAAATATTGTAACTTCTGATCAATCCATATCAATTTCAGACCATTTTGAGTTAAATCATGCCCACTTCTGCTTTAGGCCCTGCCCACTATGAGTACAGATACAGATACAGATAATTTAGATGGTTGAACAGACACGGATACAGATAAGATAGTGGTTTACTTTCTCATCCCTAATGTAAATTATGGAATGTTCTTATGTCTCTCTATAATGTCATGAGTGACCTCTTCACTGATGTCTCACAACTTCAGTTTGAGACTCAAGTTGTAGAATTTTCCCTGCTAGGGAGGCTAAAACTCTCTCACCTTGATCAGACAACTTGGTTCAAGGAAATTCAATTCAAGTTGATTTATATAGCACATTTAAAAACCACTGCAGTTGACAAAAGTGCTTCATAATAGCAGCATTACAATAACTGTAAAATATTTACAAGGAGAAAGGAATAACAAATCAAAAAATACAGAACAAAATAGCAAACCAAGGCATACACCACTTAAGCCTGGTTCACATGTGTAACAAATATTGCTAAAGCCTCGCACGGAGGCACCATAAAGATGTAGCGAAAGTATTTGCTAGACCTCACACAGAGGCACCATAATAACGTAGCGAATATTCAGGTCTCACAACGGGGGACCATAAAGATGTAACAAATTGGTCAATTCTCGATCGGCTTGCACGGGAGCATCAAAATAAAATGTAATTATGTATTGTTAAACTCCCAAATTAAATTAGATTGGCCTAGGCCTAATTTAATGGGTCACCAAAATAATTAAAATTTTTAGTGTTTAATAATTATTATTTAATTAGGATAATTAATCCTCGGGGGAACCACCTATTTAAAGCATTGGTAAATTGGTTTAATTTAAACATTTGTTAATTTATCAGTATCAAATGAATTCATCAGTCTCAATGTAATCAGTCTCAGGTCTGAAAGTCTGAATTCTGACCACAAAATGAATCACAGCAGAAATATTTACAATTTATTTACAGTTATACAAGAAATAAACAGTTTACTGGCATTTTTGTGGACAGTGATTAAATAAGTTCATTTATGGACACAATTCCTACTAACTCATGAGACGTGAAAGAAAGAGAGATGAAGCTTAAAGACTTTAAGTGAATAAATCTGATCAGAATTTAGTAATGAAATTGGAAGCCAAATATTCTGAAGAAAAACATAAAACATAAAAACACAAACATATGAGTATGTTTAAAAAGAAGCCACCTTGTATCCATTGACAACCAAACCCTTTTTCTGGAACCTTTAACTGGGTCACTTAGCTGATCCATTGAAAAGGTGGTTTGGATGATCTGTCTGTTCATAGTTGATGTAGGTTCTGCAGCGTGCTCACTTGGGTCAGGGGTTAACTCATTGGTCTCCCCGGGTGATCCCAAAGGCTTCCATCAGCTGGCTTTACCAACAGGATGGCTGCTTACAATCAGGTCATCAGCTTGCTGGACCCCAGAGGTGGAAGGCGTTTGTTGAAAATGGTTTCTGGTAGCTTTTAAAAATTTGTTGGAGCCAGATTAAAAGTCTTTGTGAATTTAGAAAAAAGTAAAACTTTAATAGCATTGGAAAATTACAAAAGAAGGAAAAGTCGCTTTTCGGTAAATTCGCTATTATTTTGAAGAGTTCAGCTCGGAAGTGCTCTTAAAACTTCGAAAGACTTGATGCACCTTAAAGCATCAGGTTAAAATTCTCAAAAATTGAGACAAGAATAACTCAAAGAATGAATGCCACGTGGTAGCTTCAGCTAGGTTAGCTTAGCATGGGGCCTTGTGACCCAAAGATAATTAAGCATTTCAAAGAAAGGACGAGAGTTGCAAGAGGCGAAGAGGTCTGGAAGAGGCGGAAGAGAGAGGCAAGAGAGAGGGGGAAGAGAGCAGCAAGACTGTTCTAACCAGTGCTGGGGGGGGGGTGGCTGTCGTGGGGTCTTGTGCTCTTCCTGGCCCCGGGGTTGGGCCTTGCCTCTTGTCTGGGGGCCGGGCCCCGCCCTCGTATGGCTCGGTGGTCCATACCTTGTGCTTTGGATTGATTTGCGGTGGCTCCTTTGCCCCCCGTCCTTGCCCCGCTCGCTCATGCCTTCGGGGGCTGTGGCCCTGGTGGTGTGGCTCTGGGGTTCCCCCTATTGGTGGACCTATGCCGGCGCCCTGTGTGCTTCCCTTGGATATGGGGCTCTGGGGGCTGCCTTTCCTGGCCCCTGTGCCCTTCCGCTGCCCCTTTTCTCCTGGTTCCCTCGGGGCCCTGCATCCTGGACCCATTTCCGTCAGTGCCCGCGACCGGCCGCATGGCTTTTGACATGCCGGAGTGGTCTATGTCATATGGTAAGGATCTGTACTCTTGTCTTGGCCCAACACACCAGCCACAGTACTGATCGGATGTTTAGCTGTGATCTGGGTCTCTGTGTGTGGATGGTTGCGTGTTTGTGGCCATCACCACAATCTGCTTTTTGGGTGCTCTTAAGGGGATTAACACTACGGTGGTCTAGATTAGGATATGGATGCTCACTAATTAGACAGCAGACTGTCACTGTTTGTTCATGTGTGGTTGTTTGTCATGGTATGTTGTATGGTTGGGCCCCGTCTCCTCGGTGTCTCACGTCACAGTTATTGTCTTCACCACTAATTTTCTTTATAATAATTGGTGACCCAAAAGGAATCACTGAATTCCAGTCAGATTTATTCACTTAATTCCTTAAACTTTACGTCGCTGCTTTCTTTCAAAGTCACATGAGTAACAAAATGTCCATAATATAACTATTCTTTCATTTTTCATATTCTCAAAATGCCAGTAACCTGTTCATTTGTTGTATATTTGTAAATAAAAATGCAAATACCCCTGCAGTGGTTTTATTGTGTTCAAGTGGAAACAGTGTTGGTATATCATATTGTAGAAATTACGACTTTTAGATTTGAAACTGATTCATGATTTGAGACTGATTAATGATTATTGATTAATGATTACTGATTAATTAATGATTGATTAAATTATGTTGAGTGTAGTTATGAGCGCTGAATTTAAACTTTCTACAAGAATGTCGACTGAATGGTTATTTTGCTAAGATATCGGGCAGTCTAGCTCAGAGTTCAATCGCAGCTGAAGAGTTGATGTGTCACCCCAATGATAAATAAAGTTCTTGTTCCACTAAACATGGCAGCAAAACTGTAAACTTAATAAGTGAGTGCTCAGAGACCACTGATGCAAGAGGCATAATGTCGATATTTGTGACAGCAATACTGGAAACGTGGACCAAATCCAGGGTATTTCCACTAATGGTGTCATTGCTGGAATGCTAGTATATCCATAATGTCTATAAATGATTTGTAGATGGGGTCAGAGGGCTTATTTATATGAATGTTGAAGTCACCGACAATCAGAATGTTATCTGCACAGGTTGACAAATTAGAGATAAACTCACCAAATTCATCTAATAATTCAGAGAATGGGCCAGGGGACCTCTATACAGTGACAAAAGGCTGCTTTTTCTTTGTATCCAGCAGGATAAATGTTGAGGGATCATATTTTCTACAGATTTCTGGGCATCTGGGCACAATGGGTTGGGAGGGATTTTCTGGTTGCTCCCCACCATCTTCGTCTAGGGGCTGCTAAGACTGGAGCCTTCCATGGTGCTGGTCCAGGGTGCAGCACCGTGATGTGGTGGTCACTTTTACACTGATTTTAATTAACACTTGTGTCACAGTCTTTTGCCATGTGGTAGACAGAGGAACAACACTTGTAATAAATGTTCTTTTCTTTAAGAATTGCTTTTCTCTCAACCACAACACTTGTGGAGGGAGTGTGGTTTGTTGTGCAGTGGGCACTGTTTATCTGGGTCAGTCAACTTTTAGTCAGGAAGATCACGGGATCCTTTTGGAGCAGTTATTTCAGTTTTGCTTGGGTCATTGAGAGTTTTATCTTTGTCACACACAAACTTCATGAACACTGGGAATGGTGGGTAGGAAGCATGGTACTGCTCTTTGTAATAGGATGTTGAAGTGATCCACTTCTCCTGGAGGTGGAATGGGAGTTTTTGAACAATAGGAGTGATGCCCCGGGATGTATCTAAGTAACTGAGGCCAGGTTAGAACCCATCTACCCAGGCTGTATCAAGCTCTGTGAGAAGATCCCCTAGCTCCCTCAGCTTGTGATTTTCTCTGTTTACGATTTTGGGAAAATCTGACTTTTTCAGTAGAGCATTATCTAATGCTTCAGGGAACCCATAACTGTCCTCGAGTCTTTGACACACCAATTTGACATCAGCTTTGGCATCATAAATGTGTACGGTCCTTATATGTATTGTTTGCTTCTGAGGATTTGGGCCGAACCACTTGCAGAGAAGGTCTAACACTTCTCTTGGCAATAAACAGAGTCTTATTATGGTATTTTATCATCAAGTGGCAGGAGCCCTGAGCTAACCACCTCCCTGTGAACAAAATATTTGGCTAAGTCTGAAGTGGCAGAGGGATCGGACTTCTTAGCTGACTGACTCTTAGAGAATAGCTGAAGTATTTGGTCTGTAGCAACTGAGGTTGAATGTTGTGGGGGAAATGTGAAGATGCCATTTTTGAAGAGCTTTGGGAGTAGAAATGATCTGGTCATGTTATACGTGATTGCACCACTGGTAGCTCTTGGAACTCATATTCACTGATCTCACTAAACTGCTGTGTTCTTTGACTGTATTTTGCGAAAACTCATTACTGTCCTTTACTTGCTGGACTGCTGGAGGTATTAGTGCAGTGGCTGGTGCAGAGTCAATGTGGGTATTAGCTGGCAAAGGTAGGACTGGCTTTTGTTTGACAACGTCCTCGCTGTTGCTTGGAAAGCAGCTATCTCCAACTTCATTCTCAGCAGCTGCCTCCAGGACCTCTGCTTCGGTGTTGGCTGCTGCAGCAGCACTCTGTCGATGATGTTTACGGAGGTCGGCGTTAAGCTCTGCTTTCTTTTTTGCAGCCTCAGCTTTGATGTGGGCTTAGGCTTTTATCATCTTGGCATTTTGTTCAACGTATGATGTTTGTGCTTGAGCAGATGCTGCTTTAGCACGTGATTTTACTGCCAAGACACTTACATTGGAACACTGACTGGCATGGGACCATTGACTGGCATGTGAGATATTGGAACAGTTGGATCTTGTTTCCCACAGTTCACCTGTGTCACAGATGGCAGCGTTGCTTTGTTGGTCGTGGACAGCAGCATTGTACTCTGTATCATTTTTTGAGTGGTCATTCATCATGTTTTTTTTACTATTCTGCCTTTACTAGTGTTTAATAACCAGCTTTGCAGATAGCTAACAGTCTCCATTAAAAAAAAACAAAAAAAAAAAAACAGGAAACCTCTTGCCGTTTTGGTCAAATTGATTGGAATGATTATAAAACTGTAACACAATTATGCTTGAAAAAGAATAACAACATACACAAAGTACCTACATGAAAAAATATGCATATTAAGTAGCCTAACATTAGCTAGAACCTCAAAAACTATTGTATTAGCTAGAGTTAATTGAGAGAGTGGCGACATGACATGGATCCACAAATAGACACAAGGGCTTCAAGATGTACAGATTCCTTTCGGATCTGAACAGGAGAAACATTTGGGAAAATAAAGTCAGCTGTGTGGGATGGAAGCTGACTTCATCTTCAAAGCTTTGAAACGTAAATTTATTGTTCAGTCCCATGTACAGTAAAACTCACCTAAACCATCATCGTATAAACCAGATATTCACAGTAACCGGACAAAAAAGTCCCAAACTTTTTGTGTTGTTTTCCATGTAATAAACACTGTATATAATGGATTTTCACTCACATCGGATAAAATGGCCCATCCGATCACAATGTATTTCCATTAAAAACCCAGCGCAGTCTGGATGTGCACAGTAACGGAGGTACAAATTAATGTTCAGTGCACACTTGCCAATTTGAGTAATGTGGGACTGGAGTCATTTCTGTATGACTTTACAGTTTTTTCTTTCTTTCTTTATGACACTGCATTAAAACACTGACCCTAAATTCACTCCAAAACCTCAAATCCAAATCGGAAAGAAAGGTTGTTTTTTTTGTTTGTTTGTTTTGTTTTGTTTGTTTTTTTGTTTTTTTTTTGCTGTAGAAATCACAAATGTTTAACAAACCATTTTTATAACAGAATGAAAATATCAATTGTAAATTTCAAAAATGTATGTCAAAATGTCACATAAATAATGTTATATTGAACAATTCACATTAAAATGTAGGAAAGGCTTTGTGCGCCAGACGCTGTATATAAAATATTTGTTTTGTAGTGGAATAGTCATTTTCTGTCACAATTTGGATGTTGAAAACACCTCTAATCACTTCTGGAATCACAGAGGACATTTGCAGCCACACACACACACACACACACACACACACACACACACACACACACACACACACACACACACACACACACACACACACACACACACACAAGTACAGTGTGGTCTGTGGTTTGTCATCAAATCCATGTGGCCTTGGTGATTTTGATTGGTTAGCTCCTGAGTTTTCCACCAATGCTAAAATGGGAGTCGTGTTTCTTCCCACCTGTCTCTCCTGCAGCAGATGAGGAAATGAGTCTTTTTTGCTGCGAGTATCTGTAAATTGCGCAGCAAATATGAACATATTATCCAGGAAAAATCATAGCTTAAATTATTAATCATAATTCAAGTTATACTTGGCCTGTACACAAAAATTAAAAAGTAGTATACAGGTTGAAGTCCACACATTCAACATGCATTGAAACAAAGACTCAGAGTGGAGCGGATTGTGAGCAACATCTGCTTAATTAGGTCATGTGACTTTTGACGCGGAGATGCATCAGTCGACTCCAGAGTGATACACTCCTTTGAAAAGCCCTCATTGTGTCGACAGGGTCAGTCACCAAATCAACTACATTTCATTTACATTTTTAAGCATTTTAAGATTTTTTTTTTTTTTTGCACAGAAATGATTTATTATTTACTTTAGTGTTATATGTGCAGCAAATATACACTCATTTAGTATTAATCCAATTAAGTACATTACTTCTCTTTCCTAAAAGGCTGATCTCAAACTGAGAAAAGACTGGTGTTACACTTTTGACCTGTAACCATTCTGGTTCCAACTGGGGATGTCTCCTAAACACTCCCCGTCAGCTCAACATTCCAGCAGAATGATAATTCAGTTTTCCTTCAAAGGTGTCTCTGGACCCATCCCAGGGAGTGTAAGTTAATGAACATTTTAATTGCCACACATCCATACGAAAAGCTTTCCAGACCAGCCAGAATTGTTGGGAAAGTGTAGGAGCACGGACCCACAACAGGGGGCGCAAATGAACGGACAATGGATAAAGCCAAATACAACACTTTACTGTTGTGAAAATGCACAACAACAACAGATTACAATAGTGAATGAAGTCAAATACAAGATGTCATGTGGGCAGGCTCGAAGATAGGAGACATCGGTCTGAAGTCGAACCGGAACCACACAATTTCCTCCGCCACCGAACCCCGGGAATACTGGAGCCGCCAAGTCCCGAACTCCCAGGTGGCCACTGCCTCCGCGTGTCGGATCTGGTACTGCTGGCGAGGAGCAAACACAGTTAGAAGTGGGTGCGTGTGCACCCAGCAACACGTATGGTGGGAAACCACCTCCACCTCTCGTCGAAAAAAGGAACAGAATGAATACTGTCCAACTTACACAAGTAACAGATATTCCTGTCAACAAACACAGTCAGCTGAGAATATTACCTCCTTAGTAGAGCGATATCTCGGCAATGAGGTGGAGATGCCGTCTTGCTGATATACCTCTGTAGATCTGGTGATTGATGACAGCTGTCGTCGGTGATAAGTGACAGCTGTCACCCCGGCTGCTCCTGTGAGGCGGCAGCGCCCTCTGGTGCCTGGAGCCCGCACTCCAGGCTGGGCGCCCTCTGGTGGTGGTGGGCCAGCAGTACCTCCTCTTCAGCGGCCCACACAACAAGAATATCTCCACAAACATAACACGACCATAAACTCAGAAATAGAGATGAGTGAGTACACCACTATCTGTACCTGTATCTGTATCTGTTCAACCATCTAAATTATCTGTATCCATAGCTGTACCCGTAGTGGGCGGGGCCTAAATTGTATCTGGGTGTAGTTTAACCCGAAATGGGTGGGGCTTAAATCAGTACATTACAACCCCAGTTCCAATGAAGTTAGGATGTTGTGTAAAATGTAAATAAAAACTGAATACAATGATTTGCAAATCATCTTCAACCTATATTCAATTGAATACACCACAAAGACAAGATATTTAATGTTCAAACTGATAGACTTTATTGTTTTTGTGCAAATATTTGCTCATTTTGAAATGGATGCCTGCAACACATTTCAAAAATGTGTGCTCAAATGAATGCTCAAAGAACACCTAATTGGAAACAGGTGAGTGTCATGATTGGGTATAAAAAGAGTATCCTAAAAGGTTCAGCCACTCACAAGCAAAGACTGGCTGAACCACTAAGGATCACCACTTTGTGAACAACTGCATGAAAAAATAGCCCAACAGTTTAAGAACAATGTTTCTCAACGTTCAATTGCAAGGAGTTTAGGGAATCATCATCTACAGTCCATAATATAATCAGAAGACTCAGAGAATCTGGAGAACTTTCTACACACAAGTGGCAAGACCGAAAACCATCATTGAATGCCTGTGACATTTGATCTCTCAGGCAGCACTGCATTAAAAACCGACACCATTGTGTAAAGGATCTTACCCTGTGGGCTTAGGAACACTTCAGAAAACCATTGCCAGTTAACACAGTTTGTCGCTACATCTACAAGTGCAAGTTAAAACTCTACCATGCAAAGTGAAAGCCATACATCAACAACATCCAGAAATGCCACTGCCTTCTCTGGGCCCGAGCTCATTTGAAATGGAAAGACACAAAGTGGAAAAGTGTGCTGTGGTCTGATGAGTCCACATTTCAAATTGTTTTTGGAAATCGTGGACATTGTGTCCTCCGGACAAAAGAGGAAAACGACCATCCAGATTGTTACTAGCGTAAAGTTCAAAAGCCAGCATCTGTGATGGTATGGGGGTGTGTTAGTGCCCATGGCATGGACATTTTGCACATCTGTGATGGCACCATCAATGCTGAAAGGTACATCCAGGTTTTGGAGCAACACATGCTGCCATCCAAGCAAGGTCTTTTTCAGGGATGTCCCTGCTTATTTCAGCAAGACAATGCCAAGCCACATTCTGCACGTGTTATAACAGCGTGGCTTCGTAGTAAGAGTGTGGGTAGACTAGCCTGCCTGCATTCCAGACCTGTCACCCATTGAAAATGTGGGGCACATTATGAAGCACAAAATACAACAATGGAGACCCCGGACTGTTGAACAACTGAAGTCGTACATCAAGCAAGCATGGGAAAGAATTCCACCTACAAAGCTTCAACAGTTAGTGTCCTCAGTTCCCAAATGCTTAGTGAGTGTTGTTAGAAGGAAAGGTGATGTAACATCCGCAGGAGACTGAGGAAAAAAGGCTTTTTGGATAAGAGGAGAAGAGGCTCGCGGGCTGGTGTCCAGGTGAAGAGAAGGCGTGCAGCGGTGCGTTTGGGCGCCAGCACCGGTGGCCGAGGACGGGCT
This sequence comes from Thalassophryne amazonica, assembly GCF_902500255.1. NCBI lineage: Eukaryota > Metazoa > Chordata > Actinopteri > Batrachoidiformes > Batrachoididae > Thalassophryne > Thalassophryne amazonica. Next base: position 91,009,433 of record NC_047106.1, on the reverse strand, counting down.
CGCTTCCTCTACCACATTCCTCTCTTTGATGTGTGCGATGGCACATCTGCATCGACACCTGTTCGGTTAGGTACGGGTGTTCTAGACTTTTCTCAGCGCTGGTATCCTGGTGGCGTAGTTCCATCGCTACTGTGCACTTCCGTGTTTACGCCTCCGCCTGCACGGATCAGCTGGAGTCCACGTGACCACTGTCTTCGTCCTATCCCATTGCGAGCCTCAGACAGCGCCTACGTGACGTCGTCCACCTTGCGCCTTGGTTTATTGAATGTGCATTCAATCGCCAATAAATCATTTTCCCTAAATGATCTTATATCAACGGAAATGTTGGACTTAATGTGCCTTTCGGAGACTTGGCAGAGAGAAGAGGAATTTCATCATTAAATGAGCTCTGCCCTGCTGGGTTCTGTGTCCTTGGGAAGCCCCGCCCCTGTCGCCGTGGTGGGGGGCTTGCCATCGTTTATAAAGAGAATTGTGTGTGTAAAGGGGTACAGTCACAGGATTTTCCCTCCTTTGAATCACAGTTGGTCAAGGTGGGTTTCTCAAACCCATTTTTCTGTGTGTTGGTTTACCGCCCCCCAGGCCCTGCTACTGCCTTTCTTAAGGATTTTAGTGACTTTTTATCCTCTATTATAACGTTGGAATCTGTTTTAATTCTTGGAGATTTTAACCTTCATGTTGATGACAAGTTATCTTGCTTGCTATGGAGCTTTTATCGTTGACTGAAGCTTTTAATTTTGTGCAACATGTTTCTGAGCCCACTCACCAAAAGGGTCACATTTTAGATTTAGTTTTTACACTTGGCCTAGACATTTTAAATATGTCTATAAAAGATGTCCACTTGAGCGACCATAGTCTCGTTTCGTTTGACCTGCATTCCAGCTCTGATCAGAAGCCCTTAGAAGTTAAGTCTCGGAGGCGTATCATCACTGCTGAAACTGCAGAAAGATTTTTTTCTATGTTTAATCCTTGTTTGTTCACTGATTTTCTTGATATGGACAATTTTATCCAATGTTTTAACCAACACTGTGATACTATTCTTGATCAGTTGGCTCTTGTCAAATACAATGTGTCTTTACAGAAAAATGAGTGCCCTTGGATTAATGAAGAGCTCTTAAGTCTTAAGAGACTGTGTCGAAGGACTGAACGCCTGTGGAAATCCTCTAAACTTGAGGTTCACAGGCTTCATCTCAGGGAGCTGGTTCTATCATATAACAAAATGGCTGAGAGTGCCCGTTCTGTCTACATACGTCAGCTGGTGTCTGTGAATAAGAAGAATCCCAGAGTGTTGATTGATACAATCAACTCTCTTGTATGTCCTGCTGCTTCAGTTACGCCTGTGTTTTCTGAGGCTGACAGCAATGCTTTTTTGAGTTTTTTCACTGACAAAATCAAGTTGATTAAGGATAAAATTCCACCCTCCCTGTGTGGTACTTCTATTGTTATTGAGCCTGCTCCCAGCATTTGGTCTTCATTTAGGGCTGTGACACTTGCTGATATTTCGGCATTGGTGAGCAAGATGAAACCTTTCTCTTGCTCATTGGACATCCTTCCCTACAGGCTCTTTATTAAAGTATTTGAGGTAATTGGTCCGTGCATTACTAGAATGGTAAATCTTTCTTTGTCCACTGGTGTGTTTCCCAGTGCTTTTAAGCATGCCATAGTGTTGTCTCTACTGAAAAAAAACAGGTTTAAATCAAATGGAGCTAAGTAGTTTTAGACCTATTTCTAAGCTCCCATTCCTGTCTAAGATCCTCGAGAGGGTGGTTTCAGACCAACTGACACTCTTCCTGGATCAGAATAACATTCATGACAGGTTTCAGTCCGGTTTTCGTAGACAACACTCTACGGAAACGGCTCTTTTGAAAGTGTCCAGCGACATTATGATGTCTGCTGATGCTGGGAAATCCACCGTGTTGGTTCTTTTGGATTTGTCCTCTGCCTTTGATACTGTTGACCACCAGGTCCTGCTGAATAGACTGAGGGATCATGTCGGACTGTCAGGGTCAGTTCTTCGGTGGTTTTTTTCATATCTGTCTGGGCGCAGCTGTAGCATTTTTGCTAACCAGATAAGGTCAGAGTCTGCGGACCTATTATGTGGAGTCCCTCAGGGTTCTGTATTGGGCCCCATTTTGTTTTTATTGTACTTGATCCCTTTAGGAAGGATCATTCAAAGATTTACTGATGTCTCTTACCAGTTATTTGCGGATGACATCCAGCTTTACTGCTCCTTTAAGCCATCTGAGATTGAGAGGCTTGATTCCCTCCTCCATTGCTTGGCGGAAATTAAACAATGGCTAACGAATAACTTTCTTCAGCTTAACGCAGACAAAACAGAGACATTGGTCATTGCCCCTGATGCCCATATTCCAGGTATTCAGCAGTACTTGGGAGACCTGGGCCAGTCTGCTAAATCATGTCTTCGAAACCTGGGTGTCATTTTTGACAAAGACATGTCATTGGTACAGCATTGTAGACAGCTGACGAGGAATTGCTTATTTCAATTAAGAAAAATCTCTAAGGTCAGGAAAATGGTGTCTCAAAATGATTTAGAGCTTATTATTCATGCTTTTGTGTCAACACGTTTAGACTATTGTAACAGTTTGTTTTCATGTCTAAACAAGAAGGAGTTGCGTCGACTGCAGTTGGTACAGAACTCTGCAGCAAGAATTCTGACACAAGCTAACAGAAGGACTCATATTTCCCCAATTTTAAAGGAACTTCATTGGCTGCCAGTGTCCTTCAGGATCAATTTTAAAATTTTGGTTTTAACTTTTAGAGCTCTACATGGCCAGGCGCCTCCCTATATCTGTGACCTCATCCAGCCTTATGCCCCTGCCAGGGCTTTGAGGTCTGTGGACCAAAATCTGTTGATGGTTCCTCGCACCCATTTTGCAACCAGAGGAGAGCGATCCTTCCAGGCTGTTGCTCCCAGGCTTTGGAATGGTCTCCCGCTCTCTCTGCGCTCACTGGACTCTGTCGATACTTTTAAAAGCCAACTTAAGACTTTCTTTTTTACTCAAGCGTTTGCTTAGCTTTTAGGCTGCTCTGTGATCCTATGTTATGTTTTATGTTTTTATGTCTCGGCCATTGTCTGATGTTTGTGTGGTGTACTCTGCTTTTATGTTGTGAAGCACCTTGTGGCTCTTGTCTGTGAAAGGTGCTATATAAATAAAATTACTTACTTACTTACTTACACAGTGGTAAGCATACCACTGTCCCAGCTTTTTTGAAACATGTTGCAGGCATCCATTTCAAAATGAGCAAATATTTGCACAAAACAATAAAGTTTATCAGTTTGAACATTAAATATCTTGTCTTTGTGGTGTATTCAGAACCTTGACAAAACCACAGCTTTTCCTTCAGGTTTTTACAGTGGGAAAAACACAACTACTTTGTGTTGCAAATAACATTATTTTATTGACCTATAAAAGTTATGTTTTTCTTGTGTGTATAATTAAGCAAAAAGACATTGTATATTTCCCAATTTAACCTGACATGTTTTCTTTTATAACTTGGTGTATGTTAAATGTGATTCTGGAATTATTAATACATTGTCACAGTGAATGGTTTTCTTTAAATCAGTTGTTTGTTTTAGAAGGTTTCTTAAAGTAATTATATTTGGTGTAGTTAATTTAATGTCTTTAAATGTCTTTAAACACCTCCCACTTCCCCTGTCCCTCTCAGTGAAATCACACACCAAATGGGTGGAGCTTAGTGATGTGAAGTCCACTTTTAAAGGCCAAGAACAAAGCCATTTGCTCGCTTGTCGTTCTCTTTCTTTTTCACTTTTACCCTTTCTCTTGCAAGTTCTTGCTTTTCCTTTCTGGCTAACAGACTCATTAGCTAAAAGCGACTGTCATTTCCCCCTGCTCTTTGTGTAACACTGCGCCTTACAAAGTACAAACTCAACATATTCCACACTTTTAAATTTATTCAAAGTCACAGTGAAAATATCAGGCCTGGGTCGTGAAGCCCTTCTCTAACAGACGAGATCTGCTCGTTCAGAACCCCGAACAATGGACACAAACACTTTTTATAAAACTCAACATTGGCATGACAGAGGCGGACCTTATTTTGTAAAATCCTTTCCTTATTGGTCCCCGTGGGCATTCGAGGGAGGTCCAACCCCCTGCCCAATACAGGACATGTATAATTTATAATGAAACCTAAATCTCTGTCGTAAATCATAAAAACTGGTTAAATCCAGTTCGACATGCACATTCCAACAGAGAACAAAGGAAAGTAAGAGTAAGAATAAGAGTGAAAACTAAGAATACAATCCTAAGTAACTACTTTAATACCAAAACAAATACAGAAAAAATAAAATAAAATAATTAAACACAGAAATATATCTAAGACTACCACATGGGCATCTTTGTTCATTACTTTTAACTTTTGATGGCAAAATCATTATCATCATCAAAGGACCAGCTAAGTGACCCATCAGATTTAGCAGGGCTTTGTTAAGTGGTACAAAGTGGCTTCATATATTTGTATGCTAATTTTCTTAATAGTAACAATTGGCAACCCAAAATTCATCACTCAATTCAAATCAGATTTATTCACTGATTTCCTTAAACTTCTTTCACTGCTTTAACTTTCACTGTCTCATGACAAACAAAATGTGGCCATAAAATAACTATTTAATCATTGTTCATATCCTCAAAATCCCAGTAACCTGTTCATTTCTTGTATATATGTAAATAAATGTATGTAAATAACCCTGAATTGGTTGTATTGTGTTCATGTTGAAACAGTGTTCGTCAGTACTATTGTAGAAGTTATGACTTTTAGTTCTTTGATTAATGTTTAAAGTAAAATTCCTAAGGCTTAAAACATAGGTGGTGCCCTGATAACTTTGAGGTAATTAAATATCATTCCAATTAAATATTGCTTTACTAATGACGTGGAACATACCTTGGTCTCCATAAAGAGGACCTTTCAATATGAAAGATGAATAAATCTTAATATTCAAATTCATTACATTTTTTTCCTCATATTTAATCCAAATAACTATTAAATCTTAAAATTGTTAATTATTTTGGTGCCCCCCTGGTGAGGCCCAGACCAATTTAGTTCAATTTTGAATCTTAATAAGTCTTCAATATTTAAACTTGCTACATCTTATGTCCATCTTCATCCATGTTTATTCCTATGAACTATACATTGTGTGTGTTTCAGATTCTGTCCTTGTTCAATTTTTCATTTATTTCTATTTATTGTTGGTGTTTAAGCATTAATTGATCCAACAGATCAGTGCTTACCAATCATTCAATCAATCACTTTTTTTTGGTGGTTCTTGTAAGAAACATCCTGAAGTTACCAACGCTACAGGCTATGCAGCAGTCTCCTCTGACAAAATTATTATGCTTTATTGAGCCTTTATGCTCTATCTTTACCTACCCTGTCAGCGCAGGCTGCAAAACTCATAGCCTTGACCGAGGCCTGTAGGTTAATGAATGTTAAAAGAGTGACTATATACACAGATAGTCAGTATGCATTTTCCACGGTTCATGTTTTCTGCAAAAATGCTTCAGTATTCGAACAAGCTCTTTGGGAGCGTTACAATGTCCACCAAAATGCTGATGGCATTTATGCCTGACCCTCAAACAAACTGGTCCTACCCCACAGCCTTTTCAGGTGGGCTGCTGTTTTGAGTCATGGGCTGTGCCATGTCTCAACGGGAGGGATGGTTGGACTGGTTAATAATTATTTTTTAACGTTCGGGTTTCAGGCATATGCAAAAAAATGACTGCAGAGCATGCTTAATTTGTGCAAAGCACAACCCACAGGGAAATGAAAGGCCAAAACGAGGGAAATTCCCAAAACCTCAATACCTGTTTCAAATAATTCACATGGATTTTATTGAACTGAAGCAATGTGAGGGAAAAAAAAAGATTGTTTAGTACTGACTGATGCATGTAGCAAATGGGTGGAGGTATTCCCCGTCAAACATGCAGATGCTCTGACAGTCGCTAAGATTCTTTGTAGAGGCATAATCCCAAGACATGGGATACCTGAAACATTGTACAGTGATAAGGGCACACATTTTGTAGATAAAATCATTCAGCATTTAACAGATCACTTGAGAATAAATGCAAAAACACACTGTGTTTACCACCCTCAAAGTGCAGGTTGAGTGGAAAGAACAAATGGCACAATTAAAAGTAGGATCAGAAAATGCATGGAAGAAACAGGAAAAAATTGGGTTTATTGTTTAGATTTGGTGAAGTTATATATGCACATAACACCCAGCTTAGAGACTGAACTTCTGCCATTTGAAATTCTGTATGGCAGGCCCGATAGGTTACCAGACTTACAGAAAATAGCGGGACCTGACAGTGAAGATGAGGGATTAGTTGATTATATGAGACGAGTGTTGTCCCACAAGAGTATTATACATGCTAACAAGATACCAGACTCTCCTGTTTCTGTGCAGGACACTGAGAATCCGATCCAGATTGGCGATTGGGTGCTGATAAAGACCATTAAGAGAAAGAACTGGTCATCTCTGAAGTCGGAGGGTCCATTCCAAGTGCTGCAGAGAGGTCATCTTGGGTGCATCTATCCCACTGCAAAAGACAAAGATATCTGAAAGATACTGAACTGGACAAGAAAAAGATGTGTAACAGTGTCGGCTGACGGCCTATGGTTCAGCAACGACTGGAAGTGCGTCTAACAACTAAGAGAGGGTGACCACAGTGTGATCAGAGAACAAAGATAAAGATAAAGTTGAACCAGATAAGACAGCCAAGATTATCTAGGGTCCTGAAGCAGACGAGAAACCAGCTAAAACTGAGGAGAATCCTATCAACACAAGCCGGGATAAGAAGCAGATGGACTACAAGCTTGAAATAGAGCACAGAAGCAGATGTGATACGACCAGGAAGAGAAGCAGACAAATCTGATTCTTTGAAGAACAGGAGACGAGGAAATCCTGTTCCATTCCCGTGCACCTGTGTTTAAAGAAACGCCAAGAACAGGACACAGGATAGAGCACTGCTGCTAGAGCAAGGTGCAAAGTGTGCACTCTGTTGATAATTGTGATGATTATTGCTATAATTGTGGCATTTACTGTGTGGTGGTATGAAAAAATATATGAACCATATGACAATTCAAACCAGAAGCAAGTGAAGCCGCGATCAAGTTTTGAGTGGATGTTTGATATGCCGCATAACCCATATCAGATGAACATGTGGTACAGATATGCTACGTTTTTGACTAACAAGGTAAATTTGAACAATTGTTATGTGTGTTCTTTGTCTGTTTCTGCAGCACACCCACACATAAGACCACTGCGGCTCCTAAATGTCAGCCTTTTGTTTGCACATGTGGTAGCATCAGTAATCGATACCATGGTACTTAATCAATCAGTTCACTGACATACAGGCTCTTATATAACCACCAAGGCACCAAAAAACATATAATTTAAAAAATTCCTGCCTACAGAAGGGTCACTTGATACGCCTGTGCACACTAATCTTTTCCTTGATCCCGGAGCTTGACTCACCTGTTATGCAAACAACCAGCCTTTGTTTTCTGGCCCAATTATCAATCTGGGAAAGATAGCTAAGCTGTTGTGTGAGGTCATTTTTGGGCCGTGTCCTCACCTGTCGGATGGAAGTCTTAATCATACCCAAGCTCCTTATGGGGGTAAATGTATAGATTACTTCCAAGCACCGGACCAGATGGGAACTTATGCTCATGTGAGGGAGGGGAGGTGGTGGTCTAGTGGTTAAGGTGTTGGGCTTGAGACCAGAAGAGCCTGGGTTCAAATCCCCACCTGACTGGAAAATCACTAAGGGCCCTTGGGCAGGGTCTTTAATCCCGGTGTGTAGTGAGCGCCTTGTACGGCAGCACCCTGACATCGGGGTGAATGTGAGGCATTATTGTAAAGGGCTTTGAGCATCTGATGCAGATGGAAAAGCGCTATATAAATGCAGTCCATTTACCATTTGCAGTCCATTTAGGAAGTGATTTCACATGATGTTAATCATCTCATTATTTTTTATTATTTTGTTGAATTGGAAGTCAGCTGACAGATAGGCATTCGTCAGAGGTTTCACAAAAGGCAGGAGATGTTACAATCTTACATCTATTAGATAGATAATGACTTCTGTCAACATGACAAAAGTCATGATGATGGTTTTGTGTTGTTGAGTTAAACAAGTCAACAGCCGTGCAGCACCAGAATCAGGGTTATGAACTTGAGCCCCGTGAGCCATATTTGGCCTCCCTGTAATTGTTTGCAATTGCTTCACATTTTCTCTTTTATTTATATGATGTAATATTGAGGATGGAAAATGACATAAAATGTATGATTATGAACAAAACACAAACAACTGAGAATAATCTTTAAAGTTTTATTAGGTGCTACATGTTTCGGGGAGCAACAGTTCTTGAATAGAAATATTAGTTATTACTCAATGTTGTCCATGCAAAAAAGAAAAATTTGCTCAAAAAATACTACAAACATTCATTTCAGGTTTGGATTTATCCTCAGGTTGCACAGCGACATGCCTTGTCTTTTTCAAAATACCTCAATTTTTTTTCTGCCTGACAGTCTGTGACATGACCTGGGTCAGATGTTCTCTCATTTTACATACTAAAAAAATCAAAAGCCCTGCCCCTGTGTGTATGACGTGCAACATTTAGCAATGATGCAAGTCAATAAAAGGGCATGGCACAGAAAGAACATTTTGTGGCTTATCTTAGACAAGGGGTAAACAAGAGTGCAGACACAATGGCATTTTTGTCTGTCAGTGTGCATTTATTCATGTATATTACATTTTGCAACTTTTGCTCTGCTGGATCTCCTTCTGCTTCCTCCTGTCAGTTACAGGGACAATTCCACCTGAATATGATGCACAAGTCTGGAGATGTGATTCTGGGTGGACTATTTGTATTTCATTTATTTTCAGTTGTTCCTGACCTTTCATTTAAGTCTGAACCCCAACAACCGAAGTGCTACAGGTGAGTGTGTCACAGCAAGGCACTACTCTATTAACAATATTTTAATAGCTCACAAATTATTCTTATTTTTTTTATCTGGAATCATATTCAACAAAGTTATACATTCCTTTTATATAAAATGAAAGTGTAACTGTGGTGTTATATAAACACTACAGTTTTTATTCTCACAGTGTGCAAGCTGAAATAGTGCAGAAAAAAATTTTCTGTTGCTTTTGTTGTTGATGAGAGATACATATGTCACAGGAAACTGGCGAACTAATGAATGATGTATTTTGTCTCAGTTTTAATGTTCTAGGATTCAGACAGGCTCAGACCATGGCTTTTACTATTGACGAGATTAACAAAAATTCCAACCTGCTTCCTAATGTGACTCTAGGATACAGTTTTTACGATCACTGTGTCAGTGTAGGAATTGCATTCCGTGCTGCCTTGTCTTTAGCCAGTGGTCAGGAGAAAGAGTTTCAATTCGATGAAACCTGTGTGGGACCCCCACCAGTGTTGGGAATTGTGGGTGATTCTTCCTCCACTAATTCTATTGCCATTTCATCTGTCTTAGGTTTGTACAGAGTGCCAATGGTAAGTTTTGTGCATCAGCATCGAATCATCATTTTGCTGTATTTTCTTTCAGTTTGACTTTCTTCTGGAAATATAGGAAGAAGCACATTTAAACACTGACATATAAGTAATCATTTCTGAATGTTTTCAGCTTTTGTAGGTTATAGACTTTTTCTTGTGCAGGTGAGTTACTTTTCAACATGTTCCTGCTTGAGTGACAGAAAAAAGTTTCCATCCTTCTTCAGGACTATCCCAAGTGATGCTTTCCAAGTAAATGTCAATCTGTCAGACAAAATATAAATGAGACCGTATGGCATGCTGATGATGTGAAACAAACCTCATTGTGAAAATAATGGATATATTTATCCAAAATAAAATGCACATACAGTGCATGCTTAGCAGATCTACTTTTGAAAGAACACTAAGGTCTGTACACTAATCTATAAATTATCTGTGTAATTAGGTGCGTGCTCTGATTAAGATTTTAAAACACTTTGGCTGGACCTGGGTTGGCCTGTTGGTCAGTGATGATGACTATGGACTCCATGCTGCCCGATCTTTCCAGTCTGACTTGGTTGAGTCTGGTGAAGGTTGTCTGGCTTACTTAGAAATTTTGCCTTTAAGCAAGAAGCCGACTGAGTTTAAGAGGATAGTGGAAGTAATGAAGAAATCGACAGCTCGTGTGGTGATTGGATTTGCACATGAGAGTCTAATTATTCAAATCATGGAAGAGGTTAGAATAATAATAATAATAATAATAATAAAAACTCAATTTGTGAAAGTCACTTCAAAATGTGAAAAATTCACTGTATGTGTTGTGAATTCTTTATTTTTCATAAATAACTCATTTGATTTATTAAGGACCTCTGAAAAAAATGATTTGACATAACTGTCATGTTGACATTGTTAAAAGGAAAACAGAAAATTACATGAACTTATTGTGTCAGCTGAGTGATCTTTTGAGAGTGACAGTTACACTGCCATATAATTTATCTTTTGTGACACTGTACAGGTGGTAAAACAGAATGTGACAGGTCTGCTGTGGATGGCGAGTGAAGCGTGGACATCATCTGCAGTGCTCCAGACTCCCAAACTCAGGGCATACTTGGGTGGAACACTGGGTATTGCCATCCAACAAGGATACATTCCAGGTCTAAAGGATTTTATGTTCAAAATCAATCCTGGCCAACAACACAACAACAGCTATGGGCATAATGTGGTGAGACATGTAACATACAGTGTAGTTTTAAATTGCAAGATGACTTTTTTAATTCTTCTGTATTTCTACCATCTGTTTTTAAACTTTTCAGGTAAAGCAGTTTTGGGAATTCACATTTCAGTGTAGGTTTGCCCCACTTCCAGCAGGTTGGTTGGAAGCTGGGGGAGCACTATGCACTGGACAGGAAGATCTAAAGAATGTGGAAAGAGAGATTTTGGATGTTTCAAATCTCAGGTCAGAGTACAATGTGTACAAGGCCGTGTACGCACTGGCATATGCCCTTGATGACATGCTGCAGTGTGTGCCAGGGAGAGGACCTTTCGGCGGGAATACCTGTGCCAGTTTAAACAGGCTAGAGCCGTGGCAGGTGTGATAGTTACATCATTATATTATATAAGTATGTATGTGTTAGATAATATCTGTGCTAATTCCTTATTTTATGTTAGTTATCAAGTATTTGCTTTGTTATCTGTTTGGAACTGTCTGGAACCTGGTTCTAACTGATTCAAGGGTTCAACATAAAAGTTAAGTTTCACTTCCATCACGCATGCGCAAGTTTCAGACAAAGGTATTGTGTCTGCCATGTTTGACGTCTTTTTGGGAAATGGAGTCCGTGTGTGGGCTCTGTTCCTGGGGACCCAGGCCTGGTTTTCAACATGACTTTCAATAAATTCAAACAGGGATACATTGATTTTGTTCTTTGTAAGGGGCAGTAGATTACAAAAAGAACCGGGAGGAATTACATATGCATTACAGACTACCACTCATTAAGTGTTTGCATTCCAAAAATACTTATATAAAATACTGCTAGTACTCATAAAATGTCATGTCTCAATGTCAGCAGACACAGCAATGGACTGTGTTTTAATCACAGACCATATACATACTGGACAAACCCTGCGTGATGTCACTCATAGGTTGTTTAATAGAGACCAAAAGAACCGGTATTGAGCCAAAATCTGGGTGTCACCATGCTGGTAGCATCGGCAGGGCTTATTCTGTCTACATCATGATGAGCCCATCAACGAATAAAGAGTTGGAGGGCAGGTGGTTCAGTGTATGATGAAAGAACCCTTAACACGCCTTGATATTCGAGTCCAAACCAGCTAACAGGCTAACCTCGGGTCAAGTGTTTATGAAGCCAAACTTTTGGGGACTGCGTTGTGGTTCTCATGATGGTTTGCTTGGGTTTGGGCATTAAGAGCTGCTTAACACAATTAGTATGCAGCATTAAATAAGATTAATATTTCACTCAGTCCAGGCATGACTTAGCTTAGATGATGCTTTCAGACATTTCAACACACAATGACCCATATTACTTGAGGTATTTGTCATAAAATGCTAAAAAAAAAAAAAAAAAAAGACACAGCTCACCACAACAGCTACCAGCTGCAGCAGCAGGAGGTATCTGAGCTACAGATGCTGTGAGAGTCGCTGGGCTCAGCAGCTGTCACTCAATCAAATCAAATCAAATCAACTTTATTTATAAAGCACTTTAAAAAAACAGCTGCAGCTGAAACAAAGTGCTGTACACACGGGGACATAAAAGGCAACAAACCACAAAGTACAAATAAAAAATAAAAAATAAAAAAATAAAACAAGTAAAAACAGTTAAAACAACCAAAACAGATCAAGAATCTCATTCTGGGTTAAAAGCCAGTACATAAAAGTGGGTTTTCACTCAAAATGAACAACTGAAGGTTCTCCCTTGATTTAATCTCAGAGGACAGACTGTCTTAACGCTGAGTTGTTTTTTTTTTTTTTCTGTCCCTTATTTTATTTTGTACAGCTTGCGCATTACTTGCAAAATGTCAATTTCACCACATCGTCTGGTGACCAGGTGCAGTTTGATGAGAATGGTGATTCCTTACCGATCTATGACATTGTTAACTGGCAGTGGCTCCCTGATGGAACAATAAAGATTGAAAATGTGGGTGTGATTCAGAAGTCAGCCTGGAAAGGTGAAGAGCTCATGCTTGAAGAACACAGAATCTACTGGAACTTGCAGTTTAAAGAGGTTGCATGTCTTTTATATATATATATAAACAGATAATAAACAGTAAGAAAATTGTGTTGAGAAAGAAAATGCGTTCTGTTTCTGTAGACACCCAAATCAGTGTGTGGTGAAAGCTGTCCACCTGGCACACGCATAGCGAGAAGGAAGGGTGAGCCTCTGTGCTGTTTTGACTGTGTGCCATGTTCTGATGGAAAGCTCAGCAATCAGACCGGTTGGTGTTAAAAAAAAAACCCCAACAACAACAAAAAACAAAAACTGTACCTTTTTGAAAATAAAATTCTAATACCTTTTCTCCTTAGACTCCATGGATTGCACCAGTTGTCCAGAGGACTTTTGGCCTAATCCCCAGCATGATCAGTGTGTTCCTAAAGGGACTGAGTTCCTGTCCTACCATGAGCCTCTGGGTATCTGCTTGACTGCTGCCACATTGCTGGGGACATTTATCTGTGCTGTTGTCCTCGGGATCTTCACATATTATCACAGTACACCAATAGTACGAGCCAACAATTCAGAACTGAGCTTCCTGCTCATAATTTCACTAAAGTTGTGTTTCCTGTGCTCACTGCTGTTCATTGGCCGGCCTCAGCTGTGGACATGTCAGCTGAGACATGCAGCCTTTGGGATCAGCTTTGTGCTTTGTGTCTCATGTATCCTGGTAAAAACCATGGTGGTTCTGTTTGTGTTTAAGTCCTCCAAACCAGGAGGTGGAGCCAAATTGAAATGGTTTGGTGCCAGACAACAGAGAAGGACGGTTCTGGCTTTGAGTTCTGTCCAGGCAGTAATCTGCACTGTTTGGCTTGTCTCTTCCTCTCCAGCTCCTCATAAAAACACTCAATATCACAATGACAAAATAGTTTATGAATGTGTTGTTGGCTCCACAGCTGGTTTTACAGTGTTATTGGGGTATATTGGCTTTCTGGCTGTCCTCAGCTTCCTGCTCGCATTCATGGCCAGGAATCTTCCTGACAGTTTTAATGAGGCGAAACTCATCACTTTCAGCATGCTGATATTCTGTGCTGTGTGGGTGGCATTTGTCCCCACTTATATCAGCTCCCCTGGTAAATATGCAGATGCAGTGGAAGTATTTGCCATCCTGGCCTCCAGTTTTGGCCTTTTGGTTGCACTGTTTGGACCCAAATGTTACATTATCCTCCTAAGACCTGAAAAAAACACAAAGAAGGCAATCATGAGCCGGGATATTGAGACTTAAAGCAGCATTTCATTTTTATTAGAACTGCTGTAGTTTTTCATGTATAGCTTCATTTCTATGAAACTACACAATAAAACTTAAAAACTAAAAACTTAAAACTTGAAAAAAAAAAACTTGATAAATGTATAACTACAATTAAAGTGCAGTTGAAAAGGCTTTGTACATCATGTACTCAATCCCAAATAATACACTAAACACTCTATAAACTGACAATTTGATGATTTTATAAGATTTTAAATTTCCCATGTAAATACCTGCAGTGAGGCGCATGTGACATCATTCCAGGTTTGCTTTACTAACTCCCAGTTGAATGCACAGACACGCCACCTCTGATATTGATAAGGCATAGTTCAGTGTGAAAATATGTGTGTGAAGTGTGTTGTGGCTGAGCACTCAGATGAGAGAGATGACAGGCAGAACGACAGCATTCCTCTCCAAGTGGCCCAAAATGAATGTGTGTGAATGCATCAAGATGACAGCTACAAAATGTACCCATATTTGGAGTATGCATTTCTCTGAAGACTGCTTCGTGAAAAGAGTCATGCTTTTGTCTGAAATGGAAATAAACATGACTGGAAAATGTGTCAAAGCCAGAAACACTGCCTACTCTTTCTCTAAAGCCAAAGAAAATACAGTGAACGATCAGAAAACTGTCCCAGAGGTAGAAAAGCCACGTGTAAGTCCTTTACAATTTCTGATACACACTTTTTTTTTCTTTAGTATGTGGGTTCTATTGAGAGAGAGCTAAAACAATGATTGAGGTCAGATCTAGACACACATTATAGACACACACGCACACCCTTCTGCCTTACCAACCTGGTTTCACCGCAAGTCGTGATTCATGAGCACAAAATATACATTAATCTATTGGTTTGTGATATTGTGACGAAAAGCACCTCATTTTCGTCAAGCCAGCAAGAATTCATTCTCACACATTCCATGATGGCTGCACAAAATTAAAAGTGAAGTGGGGGGTGGGGTGGTGGTTATGGTTAGGGTTGGGGGAAGGAGGAGGGGTAGGTTATGGCTAAGGTTAGGGTTGGGGGTAGGAGTAGGGTTAGTAATAGTGAGTTAAAAAAATGTCACGAAAATTTGACTCATTCTGTGATGGTAGCACAAAAAAAAAAAAAAGTGAGACTGGGCTGGCCTTACAGATGTGTGATGGACTGTGACCTCTCCACAAAGACAGAGGAATGTCAGAGGACTTAATAATTATTTCTGAATTACACATTGATAAAGATCAGGGTGACTGTCACACCTGCCGGACCCATGATGACCCCTCTGTACCAGGCTCAAGCTCTCAGTGCAGGGATGACCAATCTGTACTTTGTGGAAGTGGGGAGGGGGAGTGCATGGGGGTGTCTGGCATTATTTAATAGTCTAGCTTCAGATGGAAATAAGCTGTTCTTGTGTTCTGAGCTTTTAGCCGTGATAGACCTCAACCATCTGCCAGAGGGGAGGGTGACAAAAAAGTTTATATGCTGGGGGAGAGGGATTGGCCACAATCTTCCTTGCTCGCCTCAGGGCCCTGGAGGTGTACAGGTCCTGTAGGGATGACTGATTCCTGTCGATCACCTCCTCTGCTGCATGGTTGATCCGCTGCAGTGTGCTCCTGTCCTTAGCAGTGGCATTAGTATACCAGACGGTGATGGATGAGGAGATGATGGACTCAATGATGGCAATGTTTCTGTGAAGGCTCTCAGAGAAGAAAGAAGAAAGTAGAGAAGAAATTTCTTCTCTACAAGAGTCAAGACAGAAGTCAGACTACCAGAGCAAGAGTTTTAGCTGAGGAAGCTTCTGCAATTAGAAGGGAAACATCCTTGCGTCAAGCAACCCAGTCCAGTCGAAGATTCAAGCTTCTCAACTATTCATTGATGGCAGTGTAGAAGTTCATCATCATTGTTTTTTGGCAGGTTGAACTTCCTCAGCTGCTGCACAAAGTCCATCCTCTGTTGTGCTCTCTTGATGAGAGAGTTTGAAAGAGTTGTGGTATTTGGCATTGTTTGGAGTGTGTCGTGTAGAGTATTTAAACTGTGTGGTTAGTGTGTAGTGTTGTTTTTATTTGTTTTGTTTTGTGCGTTTAAAGAATGAGGTGTTTTATGAATGTGGAGCAGGCCAAGCATGCTGCAGCCTGTGTGGTCGCAGAGGCAAAAACTCGGGTCTGGGAGGAGTTCGGGGAGGCCATGGAGGAGGACTATCGGTCGGCCTCAAAGAAATTCTGACAAACTTTCCGATGCCTCCGAAGGTAGAAGCAGTTCCCCACCAACACTGTCTACAGTGCGGGTGGGGAGCTGTTGACCCTGACTGAGGATGTTTTGGGGCGGTGGAAGGAATACTTAGCGGATCTCCTCAATGCCATCATCACGTCTTCCGAAGAGGAAGCAGAGATGGGCGACTCAGAGGCGGACTCATCCATTACCCAGGTCCGGAGTACTTTAAGTCTCTGGATGTTGTGGGACTGTCTTGGTTGACACGTCTGTGCAACATCACGTGGCGGTCAGCGACAGTGCCTCTGGATTGGCAGATGAGGGTGGTGGTCCCTCTGTTTAAGAAGGGGGACCAGATCTTTGTTGGATGCCCCCGGACGCCTCGCTGGAGAGGTGTTCCAAGCACGTTCCATTGGGAGGAAGCCCCGGGGAAAACCCAGGACATGCTGGAGGGACTACATCTCGCAGCTGGCTTGGGAATGCCTTGGGGTTCCCCCGGAGGAGCTGGGCGAGGTGTGCGTGGATCGGGAGTCCAGGGCGGCTTTGCTTGAGCTGCTGCCCCTGCGACCCAACCTCGGATGAAGCGGAAAGAAAATGGATGCATGGATGGAGACAGTGAGCATAGTGCATCACCAGAATCTGAACCACACAGCGAGGATTCTGATGATGAAGTGGATTCTGGCAACAATGCCTCTGTTGTTCTCGACAAAATACCAGAGCAGGTAGATCCAACGTGCGCACGGAGTTCTGCTCAGAGGAGCGGACAGCGCTCTTCAGTTTCCGCTCGGACAAGAAGCAGAGACTGCTGACTCCTGAAACACAGAGCAAGATGCCGACACTGTTCCAGCAGTAAGCAGGTTCCCGCTAAGGAGAACACCAGGAGTCCAGGTTGATACACTTTCCAGCCAAAGGCAAAAAAGACCTTTTTCTATTGTTTTTGCAACTGACACAGTTAGATCAATTTGCACCAACACAAATAAAAATGCTCCAAAAAACAAGGTATTAGGGGAAAACTGCAACTGGACAGACATTGAATAAAATAAATGGAATAAAATGGAAGATCTATACATTTTTTTGGGGGGGGGGGGGGGGGGGGTGATATATATGTCATTGGTGTCACTACTAGGTCTCTAGGACTACTGGAAGCAAAATCATTTTGTGTGTGCCCCTTCCATCCAAAATAATGACAATAGACAGGTTTTCATAGATATTCTGGAACATCAACCTTAGTGATCCAGATGACGATGTAGAAATGACAGGAAAAAGGGAACACCAGGCCATGACAAACTGTTTAGAGTCAGGCCTCTTGGCTACACACTCAAGTTCACCATTTACACTGGCAAGACTGTGACCACAAGTGAGCATTGGCTGTCATACGATGTGGTCTTGAACCTGATCCAGCCATCCTTGCTTGGTACTGGGTACCACATTTGCATGGACCAATTTTTACACAAGTCCCAAACTGTTTATGGACCTGGCTTTGTAAGGCATGTTTTTTGGCTGTCAAAAAAATCTTCCACGAATGTCACGCACCACCATCATTTCGCCTCATGTCGTGAACTGAGTGTGTTGATCTGTCTTGATGAGTGGTGATCATTAACAGAGTGTGACAGCATTGATGTTGTGAACCCAGGGACGGCGCCCCTGGTGATGTTTGTCGGCTTTCCACAACAAATACAGCACAGCAACTCGCTCCGTGTGATCAAGGTCTGCCGTGTTGACTCAGTGGCGAGCAGAATGGAAGCACCTCCTATATGATGACGCAGGCGAAGTTTCGCAGTGAACGTTTCCGCCCAAGCAAAGCGACACAGCAGGCAATATTGGCATGTCCATCGCCAGGTGAGGGAAGCAAATTTGTGGCATCGCATGTGGTGTGAACGTGGCATAACAAAGTACCTGTCCTTTGGATGCTGAAGAAAGTGAATTGTGAGTCTCTGACCTGGGTAAGTGTGAAGCAGTATACTGAGACAACTAAAGCCTGGGTCCCACCAAATAATGAAGGATGAATAATGAGCCACGCAGCATGTTTTCTTTGCTATGAGAAGGTTTCTTCAACTATCGTGTGAGTTTTGTGGCTCTGAGTGGCTCTTAGAGGCTTAGTGGCTTCTGATGGATTGTTTGTTGCTGTGATGCCAGTCTGAACTTCACATGGTTGTATACGCTTCTTTTATTTCTGTTTAGCACTCTTCTGGTTATTAATTGTATCTACTCTGAACGTTATTTAACAACAGTCCTGTTGTGAATCGCTAGCAGTTAGCATCCGCTAGCGGTTAGCATTCGCTAACGGTTAGCTTTCGCTAGCTAGGTCGACCCCTCCCCTCTCCGTTGTTACTTTTATAGCTGTTTCTTTTCTACCCGTTTAATACTTGTGTTCGTTTTTCAGTTTAACTGCTGTGAATTTTAAGTAATTATTTTACTCCTGTGTAAAATCTTAGGAGCAGCTAGCATTTTCGCTAGCGGTTACCTTGCGTTAGCTATTTCGGACCCCCGTCATCATTTTTTCATTTCATTTTTTTACACTGCTGTTAGTTAATTAACTGTTTAGTGTATTTTATAGCTGCTGCTTTTTTACCTGTTTAATACTTCTGTTAGTTTTTCAGTGTAACTGCTGTGAATTTTAATTCATTTATTTGCGTCTGTGTGAGCCTTAGGAGTGGTTAACTTATCCATTATTGGTTAGCTCATGTTTGCTTGGCTACATTCTTGAATTTCTTAGTGCACAAAGTACACTACTAATTCTACTTTACACCCTCCGTAAATCCTGCGTGATGCTGGAAGATAGGGTGGCTCTCTTAGAGAGCCGTGTCCGTAAGTTAGAGCAGCTTCTTAGCGCAGTGGAGTTAGATGTTACGGGCACTCCAGATGAGGTTACTGTTGGGCCGGCTAGCGGGCCCATTAGCATCAGCTTACACACGCCGGCTGTGGAGGACAGCTTTCGGACTGTGGCTAGGCGGAGGAAGCCCCGTAGGGCTTGGTGCCTGGTTGTGGCACCCCGATCTCATGAGCCAGTGCGAACTGTGAATCAGTTCTCCCCCTTGGATTTGCCAGATGTGAATTCTCTGAGCCCACAAGAGAATGTGGAGCAGGCTCGCCAACGTTTTTTTGAAATGGAGGGAGACAATGAGGGTGCAGAGAGGACTGGGTGGCGGTCGAGGGCGAGTGTCCCGGCGGCCCGGTCCACGCTCACAGCCTCTGGCTGTCGGGATGTGGAATGTCACCACGCTGGGGGGGGGAAGCCAGAGCTTGTGAGGGATGTTCAGAGGTACCGACTAGAGGTAGTTGGGCTCACCTCCATGCACAGCTCGGGCTCTGGTACCCAACTCCTGGACAGGTGCTGGGCGCTCCACTTTTCTGGCATTGCCTGCGGGGAGAGGCGGCGGGCTGGGGTAGCATTGCTTATCACTCCCCAGGTTAGTTCCCATGTGTTGGAGTTCACGCCGGTGAACGAGAGGGTCGTGTCCCTACACCTTCGGGTCAGGGACAGGTCTCTCACTGTTGTCTCGGCCTACGAGCCAAGTGGCAGTGCAGAGTAGCTGACTTTCTTGGACTCTCTGGGAGGGGTACTAGATGGTGCTCCGAATGGGGACTCCATTGTTCTCCTGGGGGACTTCAACACCCATGTGAGTGGCGACAGTGAGACCTGGAGGGGGGGTGATGGGGAAGTACGGCCTCCCCGATCAGAACCCGAGTGGTATTCAGTTGTTGGACTTCTGTGCTAGCCACAGTTTGTCCATCATGAACACCATGTTCGAGCACAAGGGTGTCCATAAGTGCACGTGGCACCAGAACACCCTGAGCCACGACTGTAGTCGTGTCATCTGACTGTAGTTGTGTCATCTGTCCTTTGGCCATGTGTGACACTCGGGTGAAAAGAGGGGCTGAGTTGTTGACCGATCACTACCTGGTGGTGAATTGGATCCCCTGGGAGTGGAGGAAGCCGGTCAGACCTGGCAGACCCAAACGTATCGTGAGGGTCTGCTGGGAACGACTGGTGAGGTCTTCAACTCCCACCTCCAGGAGAGCTTCTCCCAGATCCCGGGGGAGGTTGGAGACATGGGGTCCAAGTGGACCATATTCTCCACCTCCATTGTCGATGCAGCCACTCGTAGCTGTGGTCGTAGGGTCTCTGGTGCCTGCCGTGGCGGCAATCCCCAAACCCAGTGGTGGATGCCGGAGCTGAAGAAGGAGTCCTACTTGTCTTTGTTGGCAGGTGGGACTCCGGAGGCAGCTGACAGGTACCAGCAGGCCAAGCATGCTGCAGCCTGTGTGGTCGCAGAGGCAAAAACTCGGGTCTGGGAGGAGTTCGGGGAGGCCATGGAGGAGGACTATCGGTCGGCCTCAAAGAAATTCTGACAAACTTTCCGACGCCTCCGAAGGTAGAAGCAGTTCCCCACCAACACTGTCTACAGTGCGGGTGGGGAGCTGTTGACCCTGACTGAGGATGTTGTGGGGCGGTGGAAGGAATACTTAGCGGATCTCCTCAATGCCATCATCACGTCTTCCGAAGAGGAAGCAGAGATGGGTGACTCAGAGGCGGACTCATCCATTACCCAGGTCGAAGTCACCGAGGTTGTCAGAAAGCTCCTCGGGGGCAAGGCTCCTGGTGGGATGAAATCTGTCCGGAGTACTTTAAGTCTCTGGATGTTGTGGGACTGTCTTGGTTGACACGTCTGTGCAACATCACGTGGCGGTCAGCGACAGTGCCTCTGGATTGGCAGATGAGGGTGGTGGTCCCTCTGTTTAAGAAGGGGGACCAGATCTTTGTCGGATGCCCCCGGACGCCTCGCTGGAGAGGTGTTCCGAGCACGTTCCATTGGGAGGAAGCCCCGGGGAAAACCCAGGACATGCTGGAGGGACTACATCTCGCAGCTGGCTTGGGAATGCCTTGGGGTTCCCCCGGAGGAGCTGGGCGAGGTGTGCGTGGATCGGGAGTCCAGGGCGGCTTTGCTTGAGCTGCTGCCCCTGCGACCCAACCTCGGATGAAGCAGAAAGAAAATGGATGCATGGATGGAGACAGTGAGCACAGTGCATCACCAGAATCTGAACCACACAGCGAGGATTCTGATGATGAAGTGGATTCTGGCAACAATGCCTCTGTTGTTCTCGACAAAATACCAGAGCAGGTAGATCCAACGTGCGCACGGAGTTCTGCTCAGAGGAGCAGACAGCGCTCTTCAGTTTCCAGATCCAGATCTCCGCTCGGACAAGAAGCAGAGACTGCTGACTCCTGAAACACAGAGCAAGATGCCGACACTGTTCCAGCAGTAAGCAGGTTCCCGCTAAGGAGAACACCAGGAGTCCAGGTTGATACACTTTCCAGCCAAAGGCAAAAAATACCTTTTTCTATTGTTTTTGCAACTGACACAGTTAGATCAATTTGCACCAACACAAATAAAAATGCTCCAAAAAACAAGGTATTAGGGGAAAACTGCAACTGGACAGACATTGAATAAAATAAATGGAATAAAATGGAAGATCTATACATTTATTTTGGGGGGGGGGGGGGGGGGTTGATATATATGTCATTGGTGTCACTACTAGGTCTCTAGGACTACTGGAAGCAAAATCATTTTGTGTGTGCCCCTTCCATCCAAAATAATGACAATAGACAGGTTTTCATAGATATTCTGGAACATCAACCTTAGTGATCCAGATGACGATGTAGAAATGACAGGAAAAAGGGAACACCAGGCCATGACAAACTGTAGAGTCAGGCCTCTTGGCTACACACTCAAGTTCACCATTTACACTGGCAAGACTGTGACCACAAGTGAGCATGGGCTGTCATACGATGTGGTCTTGAACCTGATCCAGCCATCCTTGCTTGGTACTGGGTACCACATTTGCATGGACCAATTTTTACACAAGTCCCAAACTGTTTATGGACCTGGCTAACATGAAGTTTGGGGCATGTGGCACATACAGGAAGAACAGACGATGATGCCCCAGAAGGAGGGCAAATGCTCTCACAAGATCTGTAATGCTGCATTTACACATAGGCATGACGTGTTACGAATGTCATATTTGCGTCATTCTTGGCACATTCCTGACAGTCTTAACATGACTTAACGCATCTGAATAGGTTTCTTAATAGTGCGTGTTGGTGCGTGATATTCGTGATTTTTGTAAGGCATGTTTTTTGGCTGTCAAAAAAATCTTCCACGAATGTCACGCACCACCATCATTTCGCCTCATGTCGTGAACTGAGTGTGTTGATCTGTCTTGACGAGTGGTGATCATTAACAGAGTGTGACAGCATTGGTGTTGTGAACCCAGGGATGGCGCCCCTGGTGATGTTTGTCGGCTTTCCACAACAAATACAGCACAGCAACTCACTCCGTGTGATCAAGGTCTGCCGTGTTGACTCAATGGCGAGCAGAATGGAAGCACCTCCTATATGATGACGCAGGCGAAGTTTCGCAGTGAACGTTTCCGCCCAAGCAAAGCGACACAGCAGGCAATATTGGCGTGTCCATCGCCAGGTGAGGGAAGCGAATTTGCGGCATCGCATGTGGTGTGAACGTGGCATAACAAAGTACCTGTCCTTTGGATGGTGAAGAAAGTGAATTGTGAGTCTCTGACCTGGGTAAGTGTGAAGCAGTATACTGAGACAACTAAAGCCTGGGTCCCACCAAATAATGAAGGATGAATAATGAGCCACGCAGCATGTTTTCTTTGCTATGAGAAGGTTTCTTCAACTATCGTGTGAGTTTTGTGGCTCTGAGTGGCTCTTAGAGGCTTTGTGGCTTCTGATGGATTGTTTGTTGCTGTGATGCCACTCTGAACTTCACATGGTTGTATACGCTTCTTTTATTTCTGTTTAGCACTCTTCTGGTTATTAATTGTATCTACTCTGAACGTTATTTAACAACAGTCCTGTTGTGAATCGCTAGCAGTTAGCATCCGCTAGCGGTTAGCATTCGCTAACGGTTAGCTTTTGCTAGCTAGGTCGACCCCTCCCCTCTCCATTGTTACTTTTATAGCTGTTTCTTTTCTACCCGTTTAATACTTGTGTTCGTTTTTCAGTTTAACTGCTGTGAATTTTAAGTAATTATTTTACTCCTGTGTAAAATCTCAGGAGCAGCTAGCATTTTCGCTAGCGGTTATCTTGCGTTAGCTATTTCGGACCCCCGTCATCATTTTTTCATTTCATTTTTTTACACTGCTGTTAGTTAATTAACTGTTTAGTGTATTTTATAGCTGCTGCTTTTTTACCTGTTTAATACTTCTGTTAGTTTTTCAGTGTAACTGCTGTGAATTTTAATTCATTTATTTGCGTCTGTGTGAGCCTTAGGAGTGGTTAACTTATCCATTATTGGTTAGCTTGTGTTTGCTTGGCTACATTCTTGAATTTCTTAGTGCACAAAGTACACTACTAATTCTACTTTACACCCTCCGTAAATCCTGCGTGATGCTGGAAGATAGGGTGGCTCTCTTAGAGAGCCGTGTCCGTAAGTTAGAGCAGCTTCTTAGCGCAGTGGAGTTAGATGTTACGGGCACTCCAGATGAGGTTACTGTTGGGCCGGCTAGCGAGCCCATTAGCATCAGCTTACACACGCCGGCTGTGGAGGACAGCTGTCGGACCGTGGCTAGGCGGAGGAAGCCCCGTAGGGCTTGGTGCCTGGTTGTGGCACCCCGATCTCACGAGCCAGTGCGAACTGTGAATCAGTTCTCCCCCTTGGATTTGCCAGATGTGAATTCTCTGAGCCCACAAGTGACTTCCACTCCTGTCTCCAGGCCGAAACACCGGACTTTAGTGATAGGGGATTCTATCACCCGCAAAGTCAGATTACAGATGCCGGCTGATGTTAAATGTATTCCTGGGGCCATAGCTCCCGACATTGCATCTCATCTTAGGGTGCTGACACTGCAAAAGGGAAGACAGACGATGGAACATGACAAGAGTTATTCACGTTGGCACCAATGATATTAGGATGAAGCACTCAGAGTTCACAAAAAATGGACATAGAGAGGACTTGTGACCTTGCCAGAAACATGTGTCAGCATCGATTAATAGTCTCTGGTCCCCTCCCATCCCGGGGTACTGATGAGGCGTTTAGCAGGCTGACATCGTTAAATAGGTGGCTGGCGCAGTTTTGTAGACAGCAAGGCTTTAGCTTTATTGATAACTGGCCTTCGTTCTGGGGCCGCCGTGGCTTGCTGATGCCTGATGGCCTCCACCCTACTGGGGAAGGCGCCGCCATCTTGTCTGCGAACATAGATAGAGCTCTACAGGGAGGGTAACATTAGGAATCTACAGCATGCCACAGAGCTGGGGCCTGTACTACGAAGCGGGGTTAACTTACTCAGATGTAACCCAGGGTCAACCTCTTAAACCGGGGTTGACAAAACCTGGTTTTCTCAAGTGGTGTTAATTGGTACTACGACGCTGAATAAGATGTTGATTTGTTGAACCTGTGTTAACCTAATTGGAGTTTGTGCGCGTTCACATAAAAGGGGCAGGTTGCAGCACACGTCACCATTTTTCAATGATGGCGCGGTCATCTTACTTTACCGAAGGAGAACACACGATTGTTATGCGGAACTACGAGGACTTTAAATTAACGTTAAGGGGGAAATCGAACACATCGTCTGCCAATAAAGCAAGACAGGCTTGTTGGCAACGTATTGCTGATAGGGTAAATGCGTAAGTACAATTCAATTGTTCTCCAAATCTGTTACAGATGATTAACCTGTGGAATGTCTAATATGTGGGTAGAAAAATGACCTTCTTTCATTAATTACGCCCAGATGCAACACGATTCAGAAGTGGGCATAGGCCTACTAATAGATGTTAGGTTAATTTAATGTTTCCTAAATAGGCTACCTTGACTGTATGATTACTATTCCTAATCCTGTCAATATTTCAGATGCAATAACAGTGACAATATTGATATTAGTAATTACCCGCGATTGCATAAAACCCTTCTTTGATTTGCATTGCGGATAAATGGCCAGGGAAAACGACAAATGCATCCAACAGTATAGATAGAGCAAGTACCACCTTGCGAATCATTCGACATACAATATTCTTGCTCAGATGTTCAGCATCACCGATGGAATACATAAATTGTCCACTGGCAAAATAGGCACAAGGCACATTATCTGCTCGATCATCGGGGCATTGCTACACTGTAAAAATTGACTTGTTTTTACAGGAAAATGCTGGCAGCTGTGGTTACCAGGGAATTCCTGTAAAACATACAGCAGCAAAGTAGATAACATTACAGACATAATATGTATATGGATTTACAGTGAATGAACCACGGCTGACTCAGTGGATATGACACTTAAAGACAACTTAGTCTTATTACATGTAACAAAGGTTATATAATTCGGTCAACCTAAACGTTTTAGGAAAGTGTACGCGGTTCTCCCGTTATATATAACATTTGAAGGTCCCGCCACTGAAAAATGTGCACGCCCCGTGACCAGCTTCCCGCTGAGCACCAAGCCTAAAATACATCACTATGTGTAGACCGTATCGGCTTGTGTGCCTGGCGGCTGTTGTTTACACTTTGTTTAGCGGCAGAAACTTTGATTAAACACAGCTCTCAGGGACTTGTTTGTCGATATGCCTGACCAGTGTGTCGCAGCATATTGCACAAACACAAGGGCAAAAGGTTTTAGCCTTTTCATGTCCAGGCAGATTGATCGAAAACCGCAGTGTTGTGTGATGCACGAAATGTCCGGCTGCTGCTCGCTCCACTCGCACACACACATTTGCTCCCGACAGTAGACACTTTCCTCTACCGTCTCCATGTTCTCACTGCTCACAGGAACACATAAAATGTCAACCCCAAATAATATGTCCACAATAATCTTGAAATGGTCAAGGAACTTAGGTAGTAAACACGGCGCCGGCACGTAAACACAGCACCGGCACGTTCACTGTTGTTTTTGGCGATCTTTTTCTAAACTTTCGCCGTTTATTTCCTATTCTTTCGTGAAAAAATAACGTAACTAAGCACGGATGAATGCAATGCCAGGCACTCGAAAACGGCAAAAACCTGAAGGTAATGACGGTGGTCCGCAAGTAATAGCTACACTATCACGGCTCCGGAACAATAACAAAGGCAGTAAACAGACGCTCAAATCAAAAATGCTATACAGTAATTAGAGTGTTATAAACAGCAGCAACAAAAATCAAAGCCTCCCTTACCATTCCATATTCAGCAGCCTTTCAGAATCCATCGGAATTGGCACGTCTCTTGCTTCTGCTTCAGCTCCGCCATAAACACCATCGGCATTATTTTCGCTGCCAGAATGTTCCTGGTTTGAATGTTCATCCGAAAGATACGGCTCCAATCTGTAGGGTCTAATTACTGCTGCAACAATCTCAGGATCCGAGTCAGAAATAATCCACACTTGAAGAGTAGTCAGAAAAGTTCTTGATCTCGTCACTGTCCATGCTGAGGTCCATCTGTTGCTGTTGTCGATCGAACAGACAAAGACGGGACTCTCCATTCTGTGACGTCACGGCATCACGTGACCGCTGAAGGAGTGCTGCAAGCGCGCTTCCCAATAAACACACTTTTGAGAAGCTGTACTAACTTTATTTTTCAGTGATAATGAATAAAAACACCTTCAACTTACTATACTGTATGTATATTTTGCTATTTATATCAGTTTTTCCCTAATTTTTGAAGTGTCATCTCCATCTTTTGTACATTTAACTGCTGTATTTTTTACAGGAATTCCCTGGTAACCACAGCTGCCATTGTTTTCCTGTAAAAACAACAGTCTTTTTTTTACAGTGTATGATGGGTGATGTTACAGACTTCTGGCCCGATCAACTGACAAAGATAACGAATTCCCTCGGCTGAGAATCTATATCTTTCATAGAGAATATCGTCCGGGTATGTCAGCAGATTCTGGCGGTCTTTAAAAACCCTCGCCCTGCAAAGAGAGCCCCTCACAATTTGTGCCCCAATATCAAACGGATCATCGAGGTAGGCCGGCATTGTCTTCGGAGTGACTGAAGGTGGATGGACGGTACTTATAAAAGGAGTGGTTAAGCGAAAACCTCAAGCTAACCGAGAACATAACCTGGTTTGGCACACAGCATAAATTGCCATGGCAGCATACCTCGATCAAAACCTATCCACCTTTTGTAGTACGGGTTAACCGGGAAGTTACTCCACACGTCATCAACTTACTCCCGAAGTTACCCTGATAAGCCAGTAACCCCACTTCATAGTACAGGCCCCAGGTGATTAGAGACCCTGCAAGGCTTATGACAAATGTGGGTGTGGAATCCATTAGATTAATGGGGAATTTAGTGCAGAAAATCCACTATGGTGATAGTGCAGTTTATTTGCCAGGGAGGGAATTTCAACAAGTTGAGACTGTGGCCTGCGTCCATAGTCATGTCCATAAAAATCATAGAGGGATATGCTTTCCAAACTTAATACCCATTACTATATTGGATGATGTTGAAATTGAGGATGGCCCAGTGGTTGTTCCAGCAATAGCAAAGTAGGTCTGCTACCTACAACATGCATGGAATGTCTTAAACCTAAACCTACTTCTAGGCATCTTATATATGCTCTTCTGGAACCACCCCTAAACCCAAACAGTTCAACTGTCAACCCCACTGTGGTCCTTAGACTGGGTGTCATTAACATAAGATCACTGTCCTCAAAATCATTGTTGATCAATGATCTAATTATTGATCATCACTTAGATATGATTGGGCTATGTGAAACCTGGCTTAAACCTACAGCTGTCCTCCCCTTAAATGAGGCCTGCCCACCAGCATATACATTTAGTCACATCCCTCGTGATGCGAAGCAAGGCGGGGGTGTTGCTCTTATTTATAAATCTAGGTTTAGCTTATTAGCTGGGGGGGGGGGGGGGGGGGGTACAAATATCACTCATTTGAGCATCTGATTCTCCGCTCTGCTCAGGATATTACACATTGCCAAGGTCAGAAGAATAAAAATCAGTCGTATTACTTTCTCACTGTATATTGGCCTCCTGGCCCATATTCTGAATTCTTAGATGAATTTGGTGCATTCATCTCTAACTTGTCAACTAGTGTAGATAACATTCTGATGATTGGTGACTTCAACATTCATATAAATAAGCCTTCTGATCCCCTCTGCAAATCATTTATGGAAATTGTGGATGCATTAGGTTTTCGGCAATGCATTCGGGATTCAACGCACATTAGTGGAAATACCCTGGATCTGGTTCTCGCACTTGGTATTGCTGTCACAAATATTGACATCATGCCTCTTACATCAGTGGTGTCTGATCACTCACTTATTAAGTTTATAGTTTCGCTGCCGTGTTTAGTGGAACAACAACCTTATATATCATTACGGCGATGCATCAAGTCCTCAGCTAAGACTGAACTCGAAGCTAGACTGCCTGATGTCTTAGCTTCACATTTGACAAATACCCACTCAGTAGACAGACTTGCGGATAGTTTAAACTCAGTGCTCAAAACTATACTCAACATGATTGCACCACCTGTTGATTTACAGAATTTGACAGTATCTCACTAGGCATGCTGACAAAACTCGTAATGTCAACAAAAAGCACAACCTGTTTATTTGATCCTATACCAACAAAACTGTTTATGGACCTGTGGCCCACTCTTGGGCCGACTATGCTGGAAATTATTAATCTTTCTTTAACTTCTGGATTTGTTCCTAAATGTTTCAAATCTGCAGTTATTAAACCATTACTTAAGAAACCTAATCTTGACCCTAGTGTATTGACAAACTATCAGCCGATATCAAATCTATAATTTTTCTCTAAAATTCTGGAAAAAGTGGTGTCACGGCAGCTCATAGACTATCTTACTGAGAATAATCTCTTTGAGCCACTGCAGTCTGCTTTTAGAAAATATCATTCCACAGAGACGGCTCTCACTAAAGTGGTGAATGATCTTCTCCTTACAATGGATTCGGACACCACTACGGTTCTGTTGCTTTTTAGATCTCAGTGCTGCATTTGATACAGTGGATCATATTCTACTTGATAGGCTGGAAAATCATTTTGGGATTACTGGGAGTGCCCTTGCATGGCTGACGTCATACTTGACCAGTCGTTCTTACTGTGTTTTGTATAGTAACACTACCTCTAACCTTAGTGACATGAAATTTGGGCTTCCACAGGGTTCTGTCTTAGGCCCCCTGCTTTCTCCCTTTATATAGCACCCCTTGGGCACATATTGCGGCATTTTGGGATTACCTTTCACTGCTATGCAGATGATACTCAGTTATACATGCCGATAACTGCTGGTAATCTTGTTCACATAAAATCCTTAGAAAATTGCCTTGCAGCAGTGAAAAGTTGGATGTCTAGAAACCTCCTACTTCTAAACTCTGATAAGACTGAAATGGTGGTTGTTGGTCCAGTGAGACATCGGCATCAATTTGACCAGTTAACACTCAGCCTCGGCTCGTGTGTTATACATCACACTGACAAAGTGAGGAACCTTGGGGTAATTTTTGATCCTTCATTGTCCTTTGGCCTCCACATTAGAAATATTACTAGGACTGCTTTCTTCCACCTGCGAAATATAGAGAAGATTTGTCCCATCTTGTCTGTGGCTGATGCTGAGACCCTGATCCATGCATTTATCTCTTCTAGATTGGACTACTGTAATGTTCTATTTTCTTGTTTACCGCAGTCTAGCATTAGGGGTCTCTAATTGGTTCAAAATGCTGCAGCCAGACTTTTGACACAAAGCAGAAAGTTCGACCACATTACACACATTTTGGCACCCCTTCACTGGCTTCCTGTCCCAGTGAGATCAGATTTTAAGGTTCTGCTACTAACCTATAAAATTATTCATGGACTGGCACCTCCCTACCTAGCTGATCTAATTAAACCTTACATACCGGCCCGGGCTTTACGTTCTCAGGGTGCAGGACTACTTTGTGTCGCTAAGGTGAATAAGAAGTCTGCAGGTCACAGAGCTTTCTCTTATCGTGCCCCTGTTCTGTGGAATGATCTCTCTGCGTCAATAAAACAGTCAGATTCTGTGGAGACTTTCAAGTCCAGACTTAAGACGCACTTATTTTACCTTTCATATGGCTAGCATACTGGTACAGTTTTGTTTTACGCTTTTTACTCTTTTAATTCATTTATTAGTAGTTGGAGTGGGCCGCGGCCTCAACTTTACCTAAATTCTGGGTCTTTTAGTGAAGTTTAGGGCTAGTGGCCGGCTATCACCTTAGTATTTCTCTGTTTTTCTTGTTGTTTAATGCTGGCAAATTATACAGTATTTTTTTTGTCTTTCTGATGCCTGATTCTATTTTTCTCTCTGTTTAAGGTGCAGCTCCATCCAGAGATGGGAGTTGTATTTGTGTTGGCGATCCTTCTGTCCTGTGCGCTAATAGCATTTCTTGTATATTCGTCCGTGAATTGTTCTGTAATTTATGTTTGTAGCATGGCCCAAGCAGAGGGTCACCCCTTTGAGTCTGGTCTGCTTGAAGTTTCTTCCTCAGAGGGAGTGTTTCCCTTGCCACTGTTGCTCTGGGGGTTGGTAAGGTTAGACCTTGCCTGTGTGAAGCGCTTTGAGGCAGCTCTGTTGTGATTTGGCGCTATATAAATGAAAATAAATTGAAATTGAAAAAATAGAGGCATTATCTTCAGTTAATGAGGCTCCTCTCTGAGCATGGCGCTAATTTCAAGAAGTTCAAAATTTAAGCCTGGGTCCAGCTTAATAATGAAGGATGAATAATGAGCCACGCAGCATGTTTTCTTTGCTACGAGAGGGTTTCTTCAACTATCGTGGGAGAATAGTGGCTCTGAGTGGCTCTTAGAAGCATTATCTTCAGTTAACGAGGCTCCTCTCTAAGTGTGGTGCTAATTTCAAGAAGTTCAAAATTTAGCAACAACAGCGTGGGGCAGTTTGTGTACGAGTTACTGTGATGACTTAGAGGCATGTGCGTGGTGCTTACGAGCAGAGGTGTCAAATGCGGCTCAAATGTGTACAACCGTGGGTCTGTACTGGAGTGTCTGTTTTTGGACTGCATTTTAAAAAAAAAGTGACATTTTTAAATGCTGCTGTGAATCTGTGAATTGAAAACCCACACTTTAAAGAGACCAGGTGTGGGAGGGCTGGAGGTTTGGACGAAACCCGTGCCTAAACGTGCACCAACATGGCGTTATCATGGCGCTATCAGGGCGCTGCGTGGCTTAGTGTGGCTGATGCAAGCCATTTGAGCTTCTAATGACAGGTCGGTTGTGGCTCACTAGAGGCTGCTATGTGGCACATGTCGGGTACAGAGAGGCACATAGAGGCACCTTCATAGCAGATACGTGATAGATGAGAACGTGGGTCATTCTTCGAATAATCGCTGACACACCCATGCGTGGCTCATTATTCATGGGACCCAGGCTTAAGAAAGCTTTCAAAGCATTTTGAAGTAGCAGCTATAACAGACACACTGAGCCCTTAATTAAGAAGGTTAAACTTAAATTTTTTTAAAGTCCTAATAATTATGAAATGACTGACTCTGTAGTGTAATGAAAATGGATGTAACTTTTAATTTTTCTAATTATGTTATGAAGTTGTCAATAAAATTTCTCAATCTATCACAACACCAGGTGACAGTAAAAGACATTTGCAACAGTAACAGTGCCACCTAGTGTATACTGAAGTATGATGGAAATGACAGATTATATGAGCGAAGCGTCGTGCAGCGGCATGAAGCTCACTCATGGTAACGGCTGTCCTAAACAGAAAGTGCCAAATTTCAAATACATAGGAAAACAGGAAATGTTCAAATGTCAAACACTTCCTGAACTGACAGATGAGATCCCATGGAATCTCACAGGAACTCAGTGGCAAGCTCACACTCAAACAGGAAGTGCCAAATTTTCAGTCACAGTGAAACAGGAAATGTCCAATATTGAACACTTCCTGGCATGGGTGGAGCTAGAGCGGAGGCCAGGGTTTCACTGGACTCACCTGAAATCTGATTGGACACAGATGATTGACATGTCACGGCACCACACGTGCCGTGACATGTCTCAACTACTGTCTTAGTTGAGAGACTAAGGACTTGGCTGGGCATTTCTGGGTCTGCTCTGGACTGGTTTTTGTCTTATCTTTCACACAGGACTTTCGCTGTTGTTGCTGGTAAATTTATGTCCTCCTCTGTCATGCTATCTTGTGGTGTGCCTCAGGGTTCTGTTCTGGGACCTATATTGTTTGCTCTATATTTGCTCCCACTTGGTCATGTCTTGAGTAGTTTTAAAGATGTCTCCCACCACTGTTATGCAGATGACATCCAGCTGTACATCTCATTCACTCCTCAAACGGTCTCTAGGGTATCTGCTCTTCAGAACTGTGTTGAGGTTATTGGTGACTGGATGGCGGCCAACTATTTGTCCTTAAATATAGCAAAGACTGAGGTCCTTGTTTGTGCCCCTGACTAGTTTGTTCCCACTGTGGTTGGGAATCTTGGTTCTCTGGCCCCTTTTGTCCGCTCAGCAGTGAGGAATTTGGGTGTTACGTTCAATCACTCCCTCAATTTTGATGCGTATGTTACCCGCCTGGCACAGTCTTGTTTTTTCCATTTGCGCAATATTGCCCGTCTGCGCAGCATTGTGTCTCGGGCGGAGATGGAGATGATCATTCATGCATTTGTGTCATCACATTTGGATTACTGTAACTCTCTATTTTTTAGCCTTAGCAAGTCCTCTTTGGACCGCTTACAAACGGTTCAGAATGCGGCTGCGAGGCTGCTGACGAGGTCATCAAAGAGGTCACATATAACCCCAATCCTCTCCTCCTTGCACTGGCTCCCCATCCATTTCAGACTCCAATTTAAAATTCTAGTACTGACTTTTAGAGCTCTGCATGGTCAAATGCCATCTTATATCACCGAGCTATTACATCCATATATGACAAGTAGGTCTCTTAGGTCTTCGGACCTGGGCCTATTGGTTGTGCCTAGGACAAGACTGAAGACCAGGGGAGACTGTGCTTTCGAGGTGGTGGCACCTAAAATGTGGAATGCATTGCCTTTGTACCTACGCTCCGTGGACTCTGTTGAAACATTTAAAGTGAAGCTAAAGACCCTTTTGTATAGGCTGGCTTTTACCTAGTTTTTATGGTTTTATGTTTCTGCTGTTTTTAATTTCTCTGTTCTTATGTGAAGCACTTTGTGATTTCTATCTTGAAAGGTGCTATATAAATAAACCTTACTTACTTACTTACTTACTTACTTACTTACATCTGAAAGAGCTGCATTTTGAAATTAGTGAGTCACATTGACTGCTAGGTTCATCCTGTCCAGTAGTTTGTGCTGTGTACCACAAAAAGTTCTAATCCACCTTAGTAGAAGAAGAAAAATGTTTGCTGAACATGTCGTTTGAACTATGGACTTCTAATCACACTAAACTTATACTTATACTGGTGAGTAAATGACCATATTTTATGCCAGAAATGAGGTCCAGGTTGTTAAAAGCAGCATTTCTCCTTTAGTTTGGGGGGTCTTATATACACATGTTTAAGCTAACAGACAGCCGCTTTTACCTCATAACTCCATAACATTCAGTCACATATTGTCCAAACTAGACCTTTTTGGAATTTTTATGATCAGGCAAATAATGTGTTGTAGTTTTCTATATGATTGGAGCATCTTTTAATTTTGATCCCTGTGTAATTCTTCAATTGGCCCCACCTGGCTGCCTATTGAAAATTCAAGTGGCCAGCCAATCAGTTTTTTTTTAAAAAGAGTTCATGTCTATGGATTATTTGTGCAAAATGTGATGTTTGTATCACAATTTGCAGGATTCCACTCTAAATATTCTCTTATCTGCTGCAATATATATGCGATGTAAGATGCTGCTCCTCAGTGTTTCTCAATTGCCCTTAAAAGTATTGGAACACTTGATATTTCACACATTTTAATTTGTTTGTTCTATTTCAAATACATTTTTTTTCTAAAATTATCATCTTTCAAACTGAAAACAAATCTCTACAACTTGATATAAATTCATTAAAAAAAAAAAAAAAAAAAAAAAAAAACAGCTTCCTGATGAAGTGGTGTAGAGGAGGATTTTCTTAAAAACAAGACCTGGAAGTTCAGCTGGATTATTATTCATGGATGGCTCATTATTCATGTCTTATTATTAGGTGGGACCCAGGCCTAAGAAAGCTTTCAAAGCATTTTGAAGTAGCAGCTATAACAGACACACTGAGCCCTTAATTAAGAAGGTTAAACTTAAATTTTTTTAAAGTCCTAATAATTATGAAATGACTGACTCTGTAGTGTAATGAAAATGGATGTAACTTTTAATTTTTCTAATTATGTCACCACTCATGCTGTGACATGTCAATCTCAACTTTTGTATTTCAATTTGTATGTAAATGTCAACTTTTGCATTTCTTCATAATTGATGTAAATAAAGTCAAAGACATATTCAGTGATTTGGAAAAGTTCATGTTTCCATCCTCTGATTTATATGAAGAAAACTGGCAATAAAACTGATTATTATTTACAGGTATTATCAAGTTTTAGAGACTTGCTTTCAGTTTGAGTTTGAGGACGATAACTTTAGATTTTTTTTATTTTTTTGTATTTCTTGTATTTAAAATGGCATAAACAAATCAAAATGTGTGAAATTCCAAGTTTTCCAATACTTTTGGAGGGCACGATATCCTAACCATATGATGAGTGCAAAATGAGTGTGGTATTATTACTGTTTTGTTTAAGAATGTTTAATTTTCACTGTTGTTGCACTTTGTGTCAAATCATAGTCATATCGTATATACGATATGACTCATGATACGACAATATTGAGATATGATAATTTGGGCATATTGTACAGCCCTACTGTCAACTAGCTGAAAACTTTGAATATTAATTTACATCTACATTAAAAAAAAAATGCTTAAAGTGACAGGGAGTTAAGAGGGCTGTAATTTTGGGGGGGGGGGGGGTCAGGTGAAAAGCAAAAAAAGAAAAATGCTTTAAAAGGTGGGGGGTATGGGGAGGCAGAGCTCCTCTAGAAGCTGAAAGGCAGAGTAAGGAAAATGCTTAAAAAGAAGCTGAAAGGTTTTTAAAACAGTATTAAGCTATAGACACTCCCGAATGTCATAAAACTGTCACACTCTATGAGGAATGTTTTTAAGAAAATTAATGCTAAAGAAACACTTTAGTTTTGTTATTGTACAATTTATTTATTTTATTTTATTTGTATCTCTTTCTATTGTGGCCTTGTCGTTTGTTTGTTTGCTGTTAATGTATTTGTTAAAATACAGTTTTGAAAAAAAAAGTGTTTATTTATTGTAACAAATATTAATAAATAAAGCCTCCACACGGGGCACCAATAAAATGTAACGAATATTATAAATTTATTGGAATAAATTTATTAATAATTTACTGATCACGCTCACATGGAGCACCAACAAAATGTAACGATATTAATAATAAAGCCTCACATGTGGGCACCAATAAATGTAGAAAGTAGTGATTATTGGTGATTTGAGTGGAGACACTTTCCTTTACATATATTCAGGCCTCACTATGGGGACCAATTATATGTAGCAATTAGTTGTAGTGAATAAGTAATTAAACTCCCAAATTGAATTAGAGTGGATTAGGCCCCAAAATGACGGGTCACCAAAATAATTGATTTAGGGTTTAATACTTATTATTTAAGCATTAATGGAGCACCATCTATTTTTAATTTTTTGTATAGCATAGGCACTATAATTTAAACATTAATTCATCAATTCTCAAATTAATTAATTAGTCCCGATTTGGTTTATTCAATCTCTGATCTGAAAATCATGAATTCAATACGGTTGACCAAGAGTTTCCTTCTGTACCCAAAATAAACCATAGCAGAAAATATTTACAATTTATTTACAATTTATACAAGGACTGTATTCAGCACCAGCCCACCTCAGCTCACACCTCAGCTTCCCCCTCCCTCCCCCCTCACTGTAATTCCAACCGAGGTGAGAGGCCAGCTCCTGCGGCTGAAGCAGAGGAAAGCAGCAGGACCTGATGGAACCTCCCCGAGGCTGCTGAGGACCTGTGCAGATGAGCTCTGTGAGGTCCTCAGCCACATCTTCAACATGAGCCTCAGCCTGGGGGTGGTCCCCACCCTGTGGAAGACCTCCTGTGTGGTCCCGGTTCCCAAAACACTGCATGCCAAGGAACCAGTCCACGACAGACCAGTTGCCCTGACCTCCCACCTCATGAAGACCATGGAACGGTTCGTCCTGTCTCACCTCCGCAACATGGTGAGCAACATCCTGGACCCACAGCAGTTCGCCTACAGGCCCAACATCAGGGTAGATAACGCTGTCATCTACCTACTGCAGTGAGTGCTCACCCACCTGGAGACCGGCGGGAGCGCTGTGAGAGTCATGTTCTTTGATTTCTCCAGCGCTTTCAACACCAGCAGACCAGTGCTGCGGCGGGGGAAGCTGGAGGACGCAGGTGTGGATGGACACCGCCATCGACTACCTCATTGACCACCCGCAGTACGTGCTGCTGCGCAGCTGTCAGTCTGAGGTGGTAAGGTGCAGCACCGGGGCCCCCCAGGGCACCGTCCTCTCACCTTTCCTCTTCACCCTCTACACCTCGGACTTCACCTACAACACGGACAGCTGCCATCTCCAGAAGTTCTCTGATGACTCCGCCATTGTGGGTGGCGTGTCTGAGGGGAACGCGCTTGAGTACCGGTCGGTCATCACAAACTTCGTGGACTGGTGTGAGCGCAACCACTTGTGTCTCAACTCCAACACCACCTCACCCACCGGTGAACATACAGGGGGAGGACATAAAGACTGTGGACACTTTCAAATACCTGGGTGTTCACCAAAAACAGCAAACTGGACTGGACTCACAACACCGAGGCACTGTACAAAAAAAGGCTAGAGTTGCCTCCACCTTCTGAGGAAACTGCGATCCTTTGGAGTGAGCAGGCCTCTGCTTAAGACCTTCTATGACTCTGTTGTAGCTTCTGCTCTCCTCTATGCTGTTGTCTGTTGGGCACCGGGCAGCACAGAGTGGGAGAGAAAGAGACTGAATAAGCTGGTCAGGAAGTCCAGCTCTGTCCTGGGCTGTCCTCTGGAGTCTCTGGAGGAGGTGGCTGAGAGGAGGGTGTTAGCCAAGTTCAAATCCATCATGGACAACTCCTCTCACCCTCTGCACCGGACTGTAGTGGAGCTGAACAGCTCGATCAGTGACAGGCTGAGGCACCCTCAGTGCAAGAAGGAACGATACCGCAGGTCATTCCTCCCTGCTGCTGTCAGACTGTACAATAACACTGTGAAATAACCAGATGCAATAAGATGTCCACAATCACGTGCAATATTAATATGTCAATAAATCATGTGCAATAACAACTCATTTACAAATCCCTGCACTAATGTCACCTTATCACACCTAAACTACATTTCACATATTGTAAATAAGATGCAACTATCTCTTTTTCAATCCCAATCATGTTTATATATATGCATATGTATATGTGTATGTGTATAGGTATGTGTGTGCATATATATATATATATATATATATATATATATATATATATATAAAAACCCTGGCAAAAATTATGGACTCACCGGCCTCGGAGGATGTTCATTCAGTTGTTTAATTTTGTAGAAAAAAAGCAGATCACAGACATGACACAAAACTAAAGTCATTTCAAATGGCAACTTTCTGGCTTTAAGAAACACTATAACAAATCAAGAAAAAAAATTGTGGCAGTCAGTAACAGTTACTTTTTTAGACCAAGCAGAGGGAAAAAAATATGGAATCACTCAATTCTGAGGAAAAAATTATGGAATCACCCTGTGAATTTTCATCCCCAAAACTAACACCTGCATCAAATCAGATCTGCTCGTTAGTCTGCATCTAAAAAGGAGTGATCACACCTTGGAGAGCTGTTGCACCAAGTGGACTGACATGAATCAAGGCTCCAACACAAGAGATGTCAGTTGAAACAAAGGAGAGGATTATCAAACTCTTAAAAGAGAGTAAATCATCATGCAATGTTGCAAAAGATGTTGGTTGTTCACAGTCAGCTGTGTCTAAATTCTGGACCAAATACAAACAACATGGGAAGGTTGTTAAAGGCAAACATACTGGTAGACCATATGTCTCAAAAATCGAAAATGCACAACAAAACAAATGAGGAATGAATGGGAAGAAAGTCAACGTCTGTGACCGAACTGTAAGAAACCGCCTAAAGGAAATGGGATTTACATACAGAAAAGCTAAACGAAAGCCATCATTAACACCTACAAGGTTTGCTACAAAAGTATCCGACCTTATTATTTTTTTTAAAGAACCATATGGATTTGAATCACGTGTGATTGCGTCAGACAAGCTTGAACCCTCATGCGCATGCGTGAGTTTTTTCATGCCTGTCGGTTGCGTCATTCGCCTGTGAGCAGGCTTTGAGTGAGGTGTGGTCCACCCCTCTCGTCTGTTTTTTATTGCGAATAAATGTCTGAACGATTTGGAGCTTTGCTGCATCAATTTTTTTTCCAAAACTGTGAGAGACCTCCAGGTGGACACCGTTCGAAAAATTTATATGGCTTTCAGGGACAATTTTATGGGGATTAAACAGATTACAGGGTGTTACTGCCGCTTTAAGGACTGCCCACAACTGCTGGGAGCACGCCGCGCTCTCAGCAGGGTCAATGTCATGGCCTGCTAATAGTCCGGATCTTAATCCAATTGAAAATCTTTGGTGGAAGTTGAAGAAAATGGTCCATGACAAGGCTCCAACCTGCAAAGCTGACCTGGCAACAGCAATCAGAGAAAGTTGGAGCCACATTGATGACGAGTACTGTTTGTCACTCATTAAGTTCATGCCTCAGAGACTGCAAGCTGTTATAAAAGTCAGAGGTGGTGCAACAAAGTACTAGTGATGTGTTGGAGCGTTCTTTTGTTTTTCATGATTCCATAATTTTTTCCTCAGAATTGAGTGATTCCATATTTTTTTCCATCTGCTTCGTCTAAAAAAGTAACCGTTACTGACTGCCACAATTTTGTTTCTTGATTTCTTATAGTGTTTCTTAAAGCCAGAAAGTTGCCATTTGAAATGACTTTAGATTTCTGTCATGTCTGTGATCTGCTTTTTTTCTACAAAATTAAACAACTGTAGACTGGATTTTATTTGTCTCTGTAGACAGCGTGCAGTCTGCTGTTTGGGATTATTCCAGTTCCTCCTTTAATAATTGATGACGGATTATCACACATGGATCGGATCATTTGATCTCATTGACAGGGCGCAGAATCTGATGTTGTCCAAGAGGGCGTGAGTCCAGTGCAAACCCAGCTCACCATGGCATTTCACTGTTACTATTTACATTCTGTTTTTCTGCTGTGCACTGCAACACTGCAAGGAAGACGTCCATTTGCTCAGTTGTTGTTTACTCAGCATGCTTTGCTGTGGTTAAGAGTTGTATTCACGTTTGCATGAAATGAGCATGACTACTAATTGTATTTTATCTGTCAAATCCAACAATCTATAAAGATATGAAGAAAACTTCAAAGTAGTCACTGTCATTCATTTAACAAATGCTTTAAGGGTGACCCGACTGTTTGAAATGCATGCTGAAAATAATCGAGCCCCATTACAAAGTTCACCCCACGCCCACCCCACCGCCACCCCTTTAATATTTACTCCACAGGGGTTACCTATAGTGCAAATATCACATGTATCATGTTTTGCTGTTATGTTACTGGGTTCACAACATGTACAGTAGTGTTAAGAATAATAATAATAGTAATGCTATGTGACTGAAAAGATTAATTCAGGTTTTGAGTATATTTCTTATTGTTACATGGGAAACAAGGTACCAGTAGATTCAGTAGAGTCTAACAAATCCAACAAGACCAAGCATTCATGATATGCTTAAGGCTATGAAATTGGTCTATTAGTAAAAAAAAAAAAGTAGAAAAGGTGGTGTTCACAATAATAGTAGTGTGGCATTCAGTCAGTGAGTTTGTCAATTTTGTGGAACAAACAGGTGTGAATCAGGTGTCCCCTATTTAAGGATGAAGCCAGCACCTGTTGAACATGCTTTTCTCTTTGAAAGCCTGAGGAAAATGGGACGTTCAAGACATTGTTCAGAAGAACAGCGTAGTTTGATTAAAAAGTTGATTGTAGAGGGGAAGACTTATATGCAGGTGCAAAAAATTATAGGCTGTTCATCTACAATGATCTCCAATGCTTTAAAATGGACAAAAAAAACAGAGACGCATGGAAGAAAACGGAAAACAACCATCAAAATGGATAGAAGAATAACCAGAATGGCAAAGGCTCACCCATTGATCAGCTCCAGGATGATCAAAGACAGTCTGGAGTTACCTGCAAGTGCTGTGACAGTTAGAAGACGCCTGTGTGAAGCTAATTTACTTGCAAGAATCCCCCGCAAAGTCCCTCTGTTAAATAAAAGACATGTGCAGAAGGGGTTACAATTTGCCAAAGGACACATCAACTGGCCTAAAGAGAAATGGAGGAATATTTTGTGGACTGATGAGAGTAAAATTGTTCTTTTTGGGTCCAAGGGCCGCAGACAGTTTGTGAGACGACCCCCAAACTCTGAATTCAAGCCACAGTTCACAGTGAAGACAGTGAAGCATGGTGGTGCAAGCATCATGATATGGGCATGTTTCTCCTACTATGGTGTTGGGCCTATATATCGCATACCAGGTATCATGGATCAGTTTGGATATGTCGAAATACTTGAAGAGGTCATGTTGCCTTATGCTGAAGAGGACATATGCCCTTGAAATGTGTGTTTCAACAAGACAATGACCCCAAGCACACTAGTAAACAAGCAAAATCTTGGTTCCAAACCAACAAAATTAATGCCTCGCAGATGTGAAGAAGTCATGACAAACTGTGGTTATACAACTAAATACTAGTTTAGTGATTCACAGGATTGCTAAAAAAGCAGTTTGAACATAATAGTTTTGAGTTTGTAGCATCAACAGCAGATGCTACTGTTATTGTGAACACCCCCTTTTCTACTTTTTTTACTAATAGCCCAATTTCATAGCCTTAACCCCTTAACGCCTGAATTTATATAGCTGTATATATATATATATATATATATATATAAAAATGTTTTGTGTGTTTTTGCCTTTAAGTAGATGGTAAATAATGTTGAGATTTTTAATTTCACTTTTGCACAAAAAATAAATAGTAATTTTGGTATTTTGGTAATAATTTATGTTATAATGTTATAATAATAATAATGATATGTTGCAAATTTGCGACAACAGGCATACTGGTCAATTTGGTATTTTGCATATTTGAGTCAAGTATTGTAGCATATATGCGACAATAGGCGTTAAGGGGTTAAGAGTGTGCATATCATGAATGCTTGGTCTTGTTGGATTTGTGAGAATCTATTGAATCTACTGGTACCTTGTTTCCCATGTAACAATAAGAAATATACTCAAAACCTGGATTAATCTTTTTAGTCACATAGCACTACTATTATTCTGACACTACTGTATGTGTGTGTGTATATATATATACATATTCTATCTCTGCCTCATTTTCTTATGTCTTGTACTGTTACAAGTATTATTATTATTGCTTATCCTTGCATATGCTGTTTGATGAACATTTTTCTCTACTTGCACCCATCTTGTGTGTTTTTTAAGAGCTGACGTAGCATGTGAATTTCTCCTCTGTGAGATCAGTAAAGTTTATTTTATCTTAATGTGGTCAAACTTTGTGCTTCATGTCAAAAGTCTGGCTGCAGCATTTTGAACCAATTGGAGACCCCTAATGCCGGACTGCGGTAAACCAGAAAATAGAACATTGCAGTAGTCCAATCTAGAAGAGGCAAACACATGAATCAGGGTCTCAGCATCAGCCATAGACAGGATGGGACGAATGTTCACTATATTTCGCAGGTGGAAGAAAGCAGTCCTCATAATATCTCTAATGTGGAGGTCAAAGGACAATGTAGGATCAAAAATTACCCCAAGGTTCCTCACTTTGTCAGTGTGATGTATGACACATGAGCTTAGGCTAAGAGTTAGCTGGTCAAATTGATGCCGATGTCTCACTGGATCAAGAACTATCATTTCAGTCTTATCAGAGTTCAAAAGTAGGAAGTCGCTAGACATCCAGCTTCTCACTGATGCAAGGCAATCTTCTAAGGATTTTATGTGGATAAGGTTACCAGCAGTTATCAGCATGTATAACTGAGTATCATCAGCATAGTAGTGAAAGGTAATCCCAAAACACATTAACATGTGCCCAAGGTGTGCTATATAAAGGGAGAACAGCAGGGAGCCTAAGATGGACCCCTGTGGAACCCCAAATGTCATGTCATTAAGGTTAGATGTAGTGTTATTTGTACAAAACACAGTGAGAATGACTGGTCAGATATGACCAGTCGTTCTTTATATTTGGAGGTGTGTGAAACCTGGAGCATTTTGTGGTATCTGAAATGCACCATATGGAGACAGCACACATCCTGTTGCACATTTTTACCTTCAGTAAAATGATCCACATAAATCCCCTCAGGCTATATTAACCCTCTGGAGTTGAATGTCACGCCCTTGCGTAAAAGTCACATGACCTAATAAAGCGGTTGTAACACTCAATCTGCTGCACTCTGAGGCTCCCTTTAAATGTGTGTTGAATGTTGAGACTTCAAATTTTACAGCATTTTTTAAATTTTGTTAATAGGCCTAGTATAACTTGACTTATGAGTATTTTTTACACCATGTGTTTTCATGAATATTATTGTCATTTTTTTGCTGTGCGTTAATGTACACACAAGCAGCCAAAAGGATCATTTCCTTCTCTACTGCAGCAGCAACAGTGGTGGGAAGAAATATGACTTCTTCTTCCTCACTGGTTGGCTCCTGAAATTTTCTACCAATCAGAAGTCACGAACCCCACGTGTGTTCACTAACCCCACGTGTGTTTGATCACAGCCCACCCACACCACCTGGGTCTAATTGTGTGTGTGTGTGTTCTCTTTGTTACTGGTGGGAAGCATGTGGGGTTAGTGTTTTGCTGTTGTTTGGGTTTTTTGTAAAAATTAGGTGTTTTATGAATGTGGAGCAAGTGCTTCAGTTATTTTTTGAACTGGAGGAAGACAGAACAGGCAGCGCATTGTCAGAGTCTGAAACAGACAGTGAAGATTCTGGTCATGAAAGAGATGATCCCTCTTCTATTCTGGAGGAGCAACCAAAGCAGGTGGATCCACCAACATGCGCATTGAGATCTGAACAGAGGGTCGGAGTTTGCCCTTTCATTTCCAGATCCAGATCTCCACTCAGACATGCAGCAGAGACTGGAGCCCTGACTGATGGAACACATAGAAGGATGCAGACACTGGTTGAGCAGTAAGCAGATTTCAGCCTCGGAGAACACCAATAGTCTAGGTACACTGATACACTTTCCACCCAAAGTTCCAAAGACCTTTTTCTTTTGTTTTTTGCAACTGTCACAATTAGAATAATTTGCACCAACACCAATAAAATTGCTGCCAAAAAAAACAAGGCATTAGGGAAAAAATACAACTGGACAGACATTGAAAT
The DNA here is from genome assembly GCF_902500255.1 of Thalassophryne amazonica. Lineage (NCBI taxonomy): Eukaryota > Metazoa > Chordata > Actinopteri > Batrachoidiformes > Batrachoididae > Thalassophryne > Thalassophryne amazonica. The sequence goes on along the minus strand of NC_047106.1, from coordinate 90,965,728 downwards.
GATCTGTACAAATGTTTTGGACTTCTGATATACATGACGTTGGTGTCACTGCCAAGTCTCCAGGACTACTGGAAACAAAGTAATATTTTGTCTGTGCCCTTTCCAGCAAAAAAGTAGTGTCCAGAGACAGATTTAGATCGATATTCTGGAACATCCACCTAAGTGATCCAGATGAGGGTGTAGTAAATGATAGAAAAAAGGAAACAGCAGGTTATGACAAACTGTTTTGAGTCAGGCCTCTTTATGATGACATTCTCAGTGCCTGCCAGCCTTATTATCAACCAAGGAGTGAGCTGGCAGTGGGTGAAAGGATGGTGGTGACAAAAACTGGAATGATTCAATATTTGAATGACAAGCCAACAAAATGGGACATGAAACTTTTTGTGTTGGCTGTTTCAAATAATGGCTACACACTCAAGTTCACCATTTACACTGGCAAGAACGTGACCACAAGTGAGCATGGGCTGTCATACGATGTGATCATGAACCTGATCCAGCCATCCTTGCTTGGTACTGGATACCACATTTACATGGACAATTTTCACACGAGTCCAAAACTGTTCATGGACCTAGCTAACATGAAGTTTGGGGCATGTGGCACATAGAGGGAGAACAGATGAGGATGCCCCAGAGGGAGGGCAAATGCTCTCACAAAAAAATCTGGAAGAGGTTCTATTAGATGGATGAGAGAGGGGCCTCTGGTGTTTGTAAAGTGGATGGACACACAGGAGGTGTCTGTGTGCTCCACCATCCACCATGCGTTTTTGGGTGACACAGTGCAGAGAAGGGTGAAGGATGCGAAGAATGGATGCTGGACAGTGAAAGACATTCCCTGTTCTGCCCCAGTTTTGGCTTATAATAAAAACATGGGTGGAGTCGACCTATCTGACCAGCACATCCAGTACTACTCCACCCATCGGAAAACTGCATGCTGGAACAGGACAATGTTGCTGCACTTCCTTGACATTGCGACCACAAATGCATCATCTTGCATCATGAGATCAGCAGTGTCAAGCAAGTGTAGCCCATGATGCACAAGGACTTTATGGTGGAGCTGGTGTGTCAAATGTGTAGCACAGACAAAACAGGTGTCCCACAGAACAGGAGCCAGAACCATGTTCCTGTGCTAACTGTGACTGGCACAGATCCTCACCAAAAGCCACAAAAGGTAGATTGAGCTGCCAACGGTGCCTTCACATGGGCAACAAGAGGAGTGACACATCATGGAAGTGTCAGGCCTGCGATGTGCCCCTCTTTGTTGTGTTGGACAGCAATTGTTTTTTTGAGTGGCACAAATAGTTCAGCATGTCTTGCACTACATTCTGTACATATGTTTTTTTTTTTTTTTAAATTTACAATTTATATTTACATTCTAAATATTATTTTTAAATCTGTTTGTTTTCTAAATAGTTTAGCTTTACCATTTCCTGCACTATATTTGGACATATTTTTTTGAAATTCTAAATCTTATTGTGAAATCTGACTGCGCCTGAAGCATTCCTGCATTTATGTAAATAGTTGTATTTAACTTTGTTTTTTTTGTTTGTTTGTTTGTTTGTTTTGTTTTGTTTTGCTTCTGGGGAAAACCTAGTCTTCTTAGGAGAGACGGCATCCATCCCACTTTGGATGGAGCAGCTCTCATTTCTAGAAATCTGGCCAATTTTCTTAAATCCTCCAAACCGTGACTATCCAGGGTTGGGACCAGGAAGCAGAGTTGTAGTCTTACACACCTCTCTGCAGCTTCTCTCCCCCTGCCATCCCCCCAAAACCCCATCCCCGTAGAGACGGTGCCTGCTCCCAGACCACCAATAACCAGCAAAAATCTATTTAAGCATAAAAATTCAAAAAGAAAAAATAATATAGCACCTTCAACTGCACCACAGACTAAAACAGTTAAATGTGGTCTATTAAACATTAGATCTCTCTCTTCTAAGTCCCTGTTAGTAAATTATATAATAATTGATCAACATATTGATTTATTCTGCCTTACAGAAACCTGGTTACAGCAGGATGAATATGTTAGTTTAAATGAGTCAACACCCCCGAGTCACACTAACTGCCAGAATGCTCGTAGCACGGGCCGAGGCGGAGGATTAGCAGCAATCTTCCACTCCAGCTTATTAATTAATCAAAAACCCAGACAGAGCTTTAATTCATTTGAAAGCTTGTCTCAGTCTTGTCCATCCAAATTGGAAGTCCCAAAAAACAGTTTTATTTGTTGTTATCTATCGTCCACCTGGTCATTACTGTGAGTTTCTCTGTGAATTTTCGGACCTTTTGTCTGACTTAGTGCTTAGCTCAGATAAGATAATTATAGTGGGAGATTTTAACATCCACACAGATGCTGAGAATGACAGCCTCAACACTGCATTTAATCTATTGTTAGACTCGATTGGCTTTGCTCAAAATGTAAATGAGTCCACCCACCACTTTAATCATACCTTATATCTTGTTCTGACTTATGGTATGGAAATTGAAGACTTAACAGTATTCCCTGAAAACTCCCTTCTGTCTGATCATTTCTTAATAACATTTACATTTACTCTGATGGACTACCCAGCAGTGGGGAATAAGTTTCATTACAGTAGAAGTCTTTCAGAAAGCGCTGTAACTAGGTTTAAGGATATGATTCCTTCTTTATGTTCTCCAATGCCATATACCAACACAGAGTAGGTACCTAAACTCTGTGAGTGAGATAGATTATCTCATCAATAGTTTTACATCCTCATTGAGGACAACTTTGGATGCTGTAGCTCCTCTGAAAAAGAGAGCCTTAAATCAGAAGTGCCTGACTCCGTGGTATAACTCACAAACTCGCAGCTTAAAGCAGATAACCCGTAAGTTGGAGAGGAAATGGTGTCTCACTAATTTAGAAGATCTTCACTTAGCCTGGAAAAAGAGTCTGTTCCTCTATAAAAAAGCCCTCCGTAAAGCTAGGACATCTTACTACTCATCACTAATTGAAGAAAATAAGAACAACCACAGGTTTCTTTTCAGCACTGTAGCCAGGCTGACAAAGAGTCAGAGCTCTAATGAGCCGAGTATTCCTTTAACTTTAACTAGTAATGACTTCATGACTTTTTTTGCTAATAAAATTTTAACTATTAGAGAACAAATTACTCATAACCATCCCAAAGACGTATCATTATCTTTGGCTGCTTTCAGTGATGCTGGCATTTGGTTAGACTCTTTCTCTCAGACTGTTCTGTCTGAGTTATTTTCATTAGTTACTTCATCCAAACCATCAACATGTCTATTAGACCCCATTCCTACCAGGCTGCTCAAGGAAGCCCTACCATTATTTAATGCTTCGATCTTAAATATGATCAATCTATCTTTATTAGTTGGCTATGTACCACAGGCTTTTAAGGTGGCAGTAATTAAACCATTACTTAAAAAGCCATCACTTATTATTAAGTGTATTAAAGGCACTGCGCTGTGGTGGTTTGAATCATATTTATCTAATAGATTACAATTTGTTCAAGTAAATGCGGAATCTTCTTCACAGACTAAGGTTAATTATGGAGTTCCACAAGGTTCTGTGCTAGGACCAATTTTATTCACTTTATACATGCTTCCCTTAGGCAGTATTATTAGACAGCATTGCTTAAATTTTCATTGTTACGCAGATGATACCCAGCTTTATCTATCCATGAAGCCAGAGGACACACACCAATTAGCTAAACTGCAGGATTGTCTTACAGACATAAAGACATGGATGACCTCTGATTTCCTGCTTTTAAACTCAGAAAAAACTGAAGTTATTGTACTTGTCCCCACAAATCTTAGAAACATGGTGTCTAACCAGATCCTTACTCTGGATGGCATTACCCTGACCTCTAGTAATACTGTGAGAAATCTTGGAGTCATTTTTGATCAGGATATGTCATTCAATGCACATATTAAACAAATATGTAGGACTGCTTTTTTGCATTTGCGCAATATCTCTAAAATTAGAAAGGTCTTGTCTCAGAGTGATGCTGAAAAACTAATTCATGCATTTATTTCCTCTAGGCTGGACTAATGTAATTCATTATTATCAGGTTGTCCTAAAGGTTCCCTGAAAAGCCTTCAGTTAATTCAAAATGCTGCAGCTAGAGTACTGACAGGGACTAGAAGGAGAGAGCATATCTCACCCATATTGGCCTCTCTTCATTGGCTTCCTGTTAATTCTAGAATATAATTTAAAATTCTTCTTCTTACTTATAAGGTTTTGAATAATCAGGTCCCATCTTATCTTAGGGACCTCATAGTACGATATCACCCCAATAGAGCACTTCGCTCTCAGACTGCAGGCTTACTTGTAGTTCCTCGGGTTTGTAAGAGTAGAATGGGAGGCAGAGCCTTCAGCTTTCAGGCTTCTCTCCTCTGGAACCAGCTCCCAATTCGGATCAGGGAGACAGACACCCTCTCTACTTTTAAGATTAGGCTTAAAACTTTCCTATTTGCTAAAGCTTATAGTTAGGGCTGGATCAGGTGACCTGAACCATCCCTTAGTTATGCTGCTATAGACTTAGACTGCTGGGGGGTTCCCATGATGCACTGAGTGTTTCTTTCTCTTTGTGCTCTGTATGCACCACTCTGCATTTAATCATTAGTGATTGATCTCTGCTCCCCTCCACAGCATGTCTTTTTCCTGGTTCTCTCCCTCAGCCCCAACCAGTCCCAGCAGAAGACTGCCCCTCCCTGAGCCTGGTTCTGCTGGAGGTTTCTTCCTGTTAAAAGGGAGTTTTTCCTTCCCACTGTTGCGAAGTGCTTGCTCACAGGGGGTTGTTTTGACCGTTGGGGTTTTTCCGTAATTATTGTATGGCTTTACCTTACAATATAAAGCGCCTTGGGGCAACTGTTTGTTGTGATTTGGCGCTATATAAATAAAATGTATTTGATTTGATTTGTTTTGCTACATTTGTACATATGTTTTTGAAATTTACAATTTATATTTACATTTGAAAATGGTTTGTTAAGCAAGTTTGTGGTTTTCACAGTAAAAAAAACAAACTTTTTTTCTACTCGGATTTTATGTTTTTTGTGTGATTTGAGGTTCACTGGGTTAATACAGTAGGTCAGAATGAATGAAAAACGATCAGTGCAAGCAAAATTTCTGCACATCCCAGATAATGATAACTGCATTGTCCCACCATGAACTTTTAGAATAATTGTCGTGATGATTGGGTGGGTAGTGAGTGGATGATTTATGAATAGCAGTGTGTTTGGATGATGATAGAGAGCTGATCTGTGCATTGCTCATGGTATGGTTTACGATGCTCATATGCTGACTGACTTGTAACTTGTGGGCAGTGTAGCTGCATTTATAAATTGGATGGTGACTGTTTGCAAACTTCACCAATCAGTCTGAGAGTGACTGCACTCAGTCCTAATTGGACTGTCATTTGTGTAGAGGGTGTCTCCCACCAGATGAAATGTGCAATCACCTTCCAGTCAAACGTGGTCAGGCAGAGGTTGAGGGTTCTGCATGCTGAACCAACATGTACTCAGCTGGTTGTTGCAGTGCCTTGCAATTGGTCGCTGGCAGCGATGTGATTCACTGCAATCATTAAACAACCACTATTTTTTTCTGATTGTCACAAAGGTTGCCATCCTACTTTTCACTGAAATTCCTTCAGTGCAACTGAGGCATCAGGGAGCATTCTGAGGGAGCATCAGGTTCCATATTTTGGCAATATGGCAAGAATCTTGGTGCAAAATTCAACATATAGGTGCCTGAGTGTTTTTGACCCCTGAGTGTTAAGGACCTCAGTGGCTGGAGAAGGCCATGCGGATGCCCACACTTCACCTGGCTGGGAAGGATAGATGGCTACTTTTGAGAGGAGTAGATTGACTACTTGTCTGTACATATCAGAGAAACAGCTCAAGTGGGATAGTTTTGAGACAAAGTCAGAGAGGAGAGATTGAGATGGTTTAAACATGTGCAGAACAAGCACTGAGTGAATATAGGGAGAAGGATGCTGAGGATGGATCCATCATGCAGGAGGAGAAGAGGGAGGCCAAAGAGGAGATTTATGGATGTGCTGATGGAGGACATGCAGGTGTTTGGTGTGACAGAAGATACAGAGGACAGGGCGAGATGGAAACAATTGTTCTGCTGGGGCGACCCCTAATGGGAGCAGCCAAATGCAGAAGAAGAGGATGGATTAGTTGTCTACCTGGGTGTTTGCCGTCAAGGACCCAAGGTGGTTTCACACTGTAGTAGATGACACCAACACATGCTCCCAGACAAAGGACTTGATGCGGGTATATGTACTTATAACCAATGTATTTATATATACAGTGCACCTTTACAGCAGATTTTCTATTGAAAGAACACTGAGGTCTGTACACTAATCTGTAAATTTTCTGTATAATTAGGTGCATGCTATGATTAATATTTTAACACACTTTTGCTGGACCTGGGTTGGTCTGTTGGACAGTGATGATGACTATGGACTCCATGCTGTACGATCTTTCCAGTCCAACTTGGTTGAGTCTGGTGACGGTTGTCTGGCTTACTTAGAAGTTTTGCCTTTAAACAAGAAGCCAACTGAATTTAAGAGGATTGTGGAAGTGACAAAGAAATCAACAGCTCGTGTGGTGATTGCGTTTGCACATAGCACACAAATGATTCAACACATGGAAGAGGTTTGAATTAAAAATGTGTAAATATGTATTTTTTACAGAAGTAAAAAAAGTATGATTTGCTCAAATAGTGATATTTTAGTTGAAGGTGAAAAAGGTGAAAAACACATGTCTAAATACTGACATTGATTGGTAATTGCCCTCACGTGAAGACTAATCAAGCCAAAATTAAAAACATTTTGTCATGATAATCACAACAAACATACTCACAAATTAATGGGAGCAAGCAGATAAACCAGCGCCACAGCCGAAAAAGACATCAAACACACACACACACACACACAAAAATAATAATAATAATAAACACTCTGTTAAAAAAAAATATATATATATATATATATATATATATATATATATATATATATATATATATATATATATATATACGAGGTTTATTAGAAAAGTATCCGACCTTATTATTTTTTTCAAAAACCATATGGATTTGATTCATATGTTTTGGGACATGCCTATCTCGGCTTTCAATGCTTACCAGCTCAGTGAGTATAAGAGAAATTGTGGAGAGCTGGGCATGTTCCAACTTGTCCCCTGGCACTCCGAAACGGAGGTGTTCCTTTGTCTCGCTCGATCAGCGAATCGGTCCTGACGCGCAAAGCCTCCGCGCGGCTTTCCATGACAAAATCTCTTGTTAAAAGTGAAATCTGCCGGAAAATGGCTGATGTCCAGCTCTTGTGATAACCAGAGAAATTGCTCACGACGGTCCCGGCTCCACACAGCCATCTGTTTAGAAATGATGTGGTGTTTTCTGCCTCTCGATGGTGGCTCGGAGCGCGGCGCGCCGTGCGCCATTGTGGGGCGTCCTTAAAGGTGTAGTAACAGTCCTTATTCTCTGTGAAGCCCGTAAAATTTTCACCGAAAGCCAGCTAAATTTTTCGAATGGTTTCCAGCTGCCTGTCTCTAACAGTTTCTGAAAAAATTCTGATGGAAAAAAAGCCCAAATCATTCTGCCATTTCCTGACAATGAAAATCCGATGAGGGGGCTGGACCACTCCTCCCACAAGGCGTGCTCACAGGCGAATGACGCAACCGTCAGGCGTGGAAAAACTCACGCATGCTCACGAAGGTTCAAGCTTGGCTGACGTAAAAACAAATGAATCAAATCCATATGGTTTTTGAAAAAAATAATAAGGTCGGATACTTTTCTAACAGACCTCGTATATATATATATATATATATATATATATATATATATATCAAGAGGTGGTTTCCAAGTGGTTAATGCGCTTGGTTTCAATTCAGAAGGCTCTGGGTTCAAATCCCACCCCTGCCACATTTCTCCATGTAATGTGGAGTTGCATCAGGAAGGGCATCCGGTGTAAAACCTGTGCCAATTCAACATGCAGATCCACCTTGGATTTGTTGTGGCGACCCCGAGTGCAAACAAGGGAGCAGCCGAAGGGACTTACTATTTGGATGCATTCTGACACTGATGACCACGCCTCTTTTCCTCCTGACTGCGTCCGATTATGGCAATATTTGCCATGTTAGGCTGGTTCCTGCACATTCTTGCTATGTGTGACGGGGGTTTAAATGTCATGCAGATATTGTTTCTGTAACAACATGAAATGCTGTTGTGAATTCTGTCGTGAACAAGCACTTATTGTGTCATCTGAGAACATATTCAACAGTGAGTCAGTGACACTGTAGTGTGACCTTTTTCATTTTTCATCAACACAATGTGCAGGTGATTAAACAGAATGTGACAGGTCTGCAGTGGATGGCCAGTGAATCATGGGTTTCAGCTCCTGTGTTACAGACCCCCAAACTCATGCCATATCTGGGTGGAACTCTGGGTATTGCTATCCACCGAGGAGAAATCCCAGGTCTGAAAGAGTTCCTGTTAAAAATACATCCTGGCCAACACCGTAACAACAGCTATGGACATAACTTGGTGAGAGATTAACCTTACTGCATGACAAAAAAATATATTTTATTTTTTTCTATATTTCTTCTGACTGAATTGTCAAATATTCCAGAGACATTAACCTCATAGTTTGGCATAGAATAAATATACACCTTCTGCATTTATTTTAACTGCATTTTCAAACATTTCAGGTAAAGTGATTTTGGGAATTCACTTTTCAGTGTCGATTTGCCCCACTTCCAACAGGTTGGGTGGAAACTGGCGGAGCACTATGCACTGGACAGGAAGATCTAAAGAAAGTGGAGATTGAATTTTTAGATGTTTCAAATCTGAGGTCAGAGTACAATGTGTACAAGGCTGTGTACGCACCTGCATATGCCCTTGATGACATGCTGCAGTGTGTGCCAGGGAGAGGACCTTTCAGCAGGAAAAGCTGTGCCAGTTTAAATAGCCTTGAGCTGTGGCAGGTGTGATATTTACTTGATTAATTTCTATTATTTTCTTTATATATGATACTGACAACAATTCAGTTTGTCAACACACAAAAATCAGTGTTCTACAATGCTTCAGAAGGGGTTTGCACCTTCAGCATATATAACGTGATGTGTGTTGAACTAGACTTGAACAAATTGAACTTGTCATTGACTTTGGACACCACACAGTTGTAAGACATGATGTGTCATCACTGGCCAGGACCACCCAGCATGGGTCATGACATTTTTTTGAATATTAAAAATTTGTTCACTGTCGTGATATTTGTAATGCTGAGACAATTTGTTGCTTCATTTTGGTGGTTTTGTGACAGAACTTGTTGAATCATTGATATTCTTGGTAAAACATGAGAAAGATATTTGCCAGGGACAATGGTATGTCACAAATGCAACACAATGCTCAGCAGACACCACCCAAAAAACACACTTAAGACTCAGTCAGAATCAAGTCACAGCAGCATAACTCCAGTGCACCCTTCATATAACCAAGATTTTTGCATACTTTTTCCACTTTCAAACAAGTCTTGGATGCATAGTAATGATGTCCTGTCAATGTCTCAACACTTTGTAGCATGTTATACTGACACTGAAACATATTTGTGATGTTTCAAAGTGATTTTACAGTACACACATGGTGATGGTTGACATTTTTTCAGGTTCAGATGAGGTCTATGAACACTGCTGTGGTTTGAGATGTAGGGTGTGAAAGGGTGTGAGATACAGTTTTCCAAGACTACATCTCATTATTAATTAATTAATTATGAAGTACAGTTTTGTGGAGTTACTGCTCCATTTGGTCAGAGATGCTCAAATGGATTGAGAAGAGATCTTCATTGGGCTATGACAAACATTTTTTTGACACAACTCCAGTTCTGACTCCTTGTTTCCACAGAGAGTTGTGACACACAGTTGGATGATGAAAAACCATAGACTGTATATATGCTGGGCAAAGCCTGCGTGAGGTCATCCATTAGTTTGATATAGAGACTTGGAACAGCCTAAATGACCTCCTTTTCTGCACGTTGCCATGTTGAGAGCCCCGCGCACACTGATTCATGATGAACTCATTAATGCATGGAGGGATGGAGCGTGGGTAGCTCCATTTGTGACAAAAAAAATGTCTGAACACGCTCCGAAACACCAGCTAATAGGCTCACCTCAGTTCAGGTGTTTATTAAATCATATTTATGGGGACCGTGTGGTGGTTCTCAAAACAGTTTACTTCACCATTAGCACACAACATTAAATAAGATGAGAGTATCACTCAGTGTCAGTGTTACAACCGGGGCCTCTTAAATGATCCATTAAGAAGTTTGACCGCACGATAAGTCAATATTTCTCCAGGTATTTGTAATAAAATACTCCAAACAAACAGACACAGCAACAACACAACAGCAAGTGGCAGCTGCTAGCTGACTCTGAGTCTACGAGAGTAGGAGGAGTCGCTGAACTCAGCAGCTGTCAGTCACAGCAACCACAACCACAATTATACAGAACTTTATGGCATAAAATGTCTTACAACCCCAATTCCAATGAAGTTGGGATGTGTAAAATGTAAATAAAAACAGAATACAATGATTTGTAAATCCTCTTCAACCTACATTCAATTGACACCATACACCATATAGACAAGATATTGTCTGAATAGTTGAAGCTGAATTGTTTAGGTTCCTGTTATTATATACACACTATTATTATTATTATTATTATTATTATTATTATTATTAGTTCTTTTTGTCATTTCATTTTTAAATGGAACAAAGTGGAAATAAGTGTTTTCACTTTCTTGTGTCATCTGTGTATTTTTAACGTATTTACAATTATAATATGTACTTACATTGAACTTACTGAATAAAATAACACGTGACAAAGTCAAAAGCTCATTTATCAACCTTTTCTCGATGAATTGTAACTTTGTGTTTTTTCCCCTTCATTCAGGTATCGTTGTTGCCATGTGACTGGGCCATTATATCCGTAGTTTCTTCAAAAATATTAGTCCTATCAATGTTCCGTTTTGGCGGCATTCATCCTTGACCCAAAATACATAAGCATGCCAAACGGTAAATGTTAGCTCTCCGCAGTTTTTCTGTGTTAAAATTGCACACATGCATGCATGTACATACACATGTATACACTTATTTTTACATACCCACAAAACGAGATGGTGGCGGAAGACATCAAATGCACTACTATCCTTTTCACTGTTGGTAACGGCAACATGACACTAAACTAAACTGACTAAACCAATTGAACGACAAAAACACAATAAATCAGTAACACTAACAACACTGTAAAAACAACATGAACCACAATAACAACATTTAAAACCTGAAAACCCTGAATTCCCATGGTGCATTGCAGCACAATATCAACTGTTCACTTTTGTGAGATCCATCCATCCATCCATCCATTTTCTTCCGCTTTATCCAGAGTCGGGTCGCGGGGGTAGCAGCTCAAGCAAAGCTGCCCAGACCTCCCGATCCACACACACCTCCTCCAGCTCCTCTGGGGGAACCCAAAGGCGTTCCCAAGCCAGCCGAGAGATGTAGTCCCTCCAGCGTGTCCTGGGTCTTCCCCGGGGCCTCCTCCCAGTGGGACGTGCCTGAAACACCTCTCCAGCGAGGTGTCCAGGGGGCATCCGGAAAAGATGCCCGAGCCACCTCAACTGACTCCTTTCGACGTGGAGGAGCAGCGGCTCTAAGGGAGCACCCAGCCACCCTGCGGAGGAAATTCATCTTGGCCGCTTGTACTCACGATCTCGTTCTTTCGGTCATGAGCCAAATCTCATGACCATAGGTGAGGATCGGAACGTAGATCGATCGGCAAATCGAGAGCTTTGCCCCCCTACTCAGCTCTCTCTTCACCACGACGGTCCGATACAGCGACCGCATCACTGCAGATGCTGCACCGATCCGTCTATCGATCTCACGCTCCATCCGTCCCTCACTCGTGAACAAGACCCCGAGATACTTAAACTCCTCCACTTGAGGCAAGGACACTCCACCGACATGAAGAGGGCAAAGCACTTTTTTCCAGTCGAGAACCATGGCCTCGGATTTGGAGGTGCTGATTTTCATCCTGGACGCTTCACACTCGGCTGCAAACTGCCCCAGTGCACGCTGAAGATCCTGATTTGACGAAGCCAACAGAATCACATCGTCCGCAAACAGCAGAGACGAGATTCTGTGGTTCCCAAACCAGACCCCCTGCGCCTAGAAATTCTGTCCATAAAAATAATGAACAGAACCGGTGACAAAGGGCAGCCTTGGCGGAGGCCAATGTGCACTGGAAACAGGTTTGACTTACTACCGGCAATGCGAACCAAGCTCCTGCTGCGGTCGTACAGGGACCGGATAGCCCTTAGCAAAGGACCCCGGACCCTGTACTCCCGGAGCACTCCCCACAGGGTGCCCCTAGGGACACGGTCGAATGCCTTCTCCAGATCCACAAAACACATGTGGACTGGTTGGGCAAACTTCCATGAACCCTCGAGCACCCAATAGAGTGTGTAGAGCTGGTCCAGTGTGCCGCGACCAGGACAAAACCACACTGCTCCTCCTGAATCCGAGGTTCGACCATCGGTCGAATTCTCCTCTCCAGTACTCTGGAATAGACGTTACCGGGGAGGCTGAGGAGTGTGATCCCCCTATAGTTGGAACACACCCTCCGGTCCCCCTTCTTAAACAGAGGGACCACGACCCCGGTCTGCCAATCCAGAGGCACTGTCCCCGATCGCCAAGCGATGTTGCAGAGGCGTGTCAGCCAAGACAGCCCCACAACATCCAGAGACTTAAGGTACTCAGGACGGATGTCATCCACCCCAGGAGCCTTGCCACCAAGGAGCTTTCTAACCACCTCGGTGACTTCGGCCTGGGTAATGGATGAGTCTGCCTCCGAGTCCCCAGTCTCTGCTTCCTCTTCGGAAGACGTGATGATGGGATTGAGGAGATCCTCGAAGTACTCCTTACACCGCCCGACAACATCCCCACCCGCACCATAAACAGTGCTGGTGGAGAGCTGCTCCCGCCTCCTGAGGCATCGGACGGTTTGCCAGAATCTCTTCGAGGCCGACCGATAGTCCTCCTCCATAGCCTCCCCAAACTCCTCCCAGACCCGTGTTTTTGCCTCTGTGACCGCACGGGCTGCGGCACGCTTGGCCTGCCTGTACCTGTCAGCTGCCTCTGGGGTCCCACCTACCAACAAAGATAAGTAGGACTCCTTCTTCAGCTTGATGGCATTCCTTACTTCCGGTGTCCACCACTGGGTTCGGGGATTGCCACCGCGACAGGCACCAGAGACCTTGCGACCACAGCTACGAGCAGCCGCATCGACAATGGAGGTGGAGAACATGGTCCACTCGGACTCCATGTCTCCAACCTTCCCCGGGATCTGGAAGAAGCTCTCCCGGAGGTGGGAGTTGAAGACCTCGCTGACAGAGGGTTCCGCCAGTCGTTCCCATCAGACCCTCATGATACGTTTGGGCCTGCCAGGTCTTACCGGCTTCCTACCCTCCTAGCGGATCCAACTCACCACCAGGTGGTGATCAGTCGACAGCTCTGCCCCTCTCTTCACTCGAGTGTCCAAGACACGTGGCCGAAGGTCAGATGATACGACTACAAAGTCGATCATCGACCTCTGGCTCAGGGTGTCCTGGTGCCACGTGCACTTATGGACACCCTTGTGCTCGAACATGGTGTTCGTGATGGACAAACTGTGACTAGCACAGAAGTCCAACAACTGAACACCACTCGGGTTCAGATCGGGGAGGCCGTGCTTCCCGATCACCCCCCTCGAGGTCTCATTGTCGCCGCCCATGTGGGCGTTGAAATCCCCCAGGAGAACAATGGAGTCCCCAGTCAGAGCGCTAACTAGTACCACTCCCAGGGACTCCAGGAAGGTCGGGTACTCTGCACTGCTGCTCGGCCAGTAGGCCGAGACAATGGTGAGAGACCTGTCCCCGACCCGAAGTGAACTCCAACACTTATCGACTGAGCTGGGGAGCAATAAGCAATGCGACCCCAGCTTTTGTGAGATAATATCACTAATTTCTTCAAAAATGTTAGTCCTATCAACTTTTAATTTTCACAGTGTTCATCCTTGACCAAAGAACATAAGCATACCAAATGACAAATGTCAGCTCCAGCTCTATTTTCTCCATGATTGAAGCTTCTCCCCCCCCCCCCCCCCCCCCCCCCACACACACACACACACACACAGACACATGCAAAGAGGCCACTTGGCTATTTTATTATAGATTATTATTAGTATTATTTTATTATTATTACATCTTTTTTGTCATTTGATTTTTAAATGGAACACAATGGAAATAAGTGTTTTCAATTTCTTGTGTCATCCATGTATTTTTAACATATTTGCAATTATATTATGTATTTGCATTGGAAATATGGATTGGAAATGGAAATAAAAAAGAATACAATGATTTGCAAATCCTCTTCAACCTTTAACCCATATAAATTGAATACACCACAAAGACAAGATATTTAATGTTCAAACTGATAAACTTTATTGTTTTTGTGTAAATATTTGCTCATTTTGAAATGGATGCCTGCAACACATTTCAAAAAAGCTGGGACAGTTGTTGTATGGCTGGGGGGCCTGGCTGCCTTTTTGTTTCTGTCTTTTGTTTTTCCTTCCAGGTGGCTTGCATTTGGGACTGAGTGGCTGTGTTGCTGAGGTTATCAGGACCTCACCCTGATCACCTGCGGCTCGTCAGGACTCACAGCTGAGGTGCATCTATATGGATTGGAACATGGTGGCATTTAAGACTGGAGTATACAGTGTGTATTTGCCAGAGACTCGACCTTGTGACCAGACGGGTGAGATCGTCGTCTCGGGAGCCATCTCATCATCAGTGGATGCAGAGAACGTCCAGGGTTTGATGCACGGTCTGTGAAAGAGGAGGGGGTGAGGTCTCACGCTCGTCAGCACACTTCCTGAGGTACGTTAGATTTTGTGACTAACATTTATACAGTCAGTAAATGTGGTGTCCCTCACACCTTTTTATATTGAGCTGTATGTTAGTCATGTATCGGCTTCCACTGCAGTGGAGTTTTGTGAACTGGATGTTCCATGCCTGCAGGTTGGGAAGCTGATTAGTAATCAAGCCAGGAAGTGTTTGCTGTTTGTACACCTTTAAGTGTTCTCTCTGTGTGTAGAGTGTGGACTCACATAATGGTTCCTTCTTTCACAGACTCGGTTTGTTGCGGCCACCTGGGGGGTGTCGGCGGGGTCCTTGGGTCCGAACAGCTTCTGTCCGGAGCCAGCCGTTAGCGCTGCTGGGAGCGCACCACGCCAGACCGCACTTTCTTTTGTTATTTTTTGTATCACTGTTATGTATTAAATTCAGTTAGCCTTTGTACCGTGCTCTGCTTATTTCATACTGGGTCCTTCAAACGCTGGTCGGTTCTCCGAGCTGCGTCCGACACATAACAGTAGTCTCTGGCCAAACATCACGGACCCAGCGGTAGCAGAGACGGTAACGCACCAGGAAGGCGGCAGCAGACGTTCAGAAGTTATCCGGATCAGTTGCGGGTGCTCTCCGCCCGGATGGTGCGTGTTTGAGAACCCATTACTGAATACTGATTTGTGCTCTCTTGCAGCCGTGTTCCTGTGTGTGCCTTATCCGTGGGTCGTGGTGGAGTGTGACTGGCGACGGCTTCGCGTCGCACTTCGACCGGATAAGAGGTTTGAACGGGAGCTGCAGGAGTGAGTCTGTAATGGGTGAACGCGCACGGCGGAGCTCTGTGGCACGGGTCGCGGTGCTTCCTGTGTTACAGTCGTAGCCCCGTTTCCCCGGGTAATGATAGCTACTGCGTCTGTTGTGTCAGCTCCGGTGTTATTTAGTTGAATCACATTTTTGGTTGTGTGCTGCTCACAGAAAGGCAGCATGAGTTTGTTTTCTCAGTTACCAAAGGGGTTTTTTCATTTTTAGCACTTTGGCTCCCTCTTTTGGTGACTGAGTCACATTACCGTCAAGCTCTTAAGTTGGAACAGGTGTGTTCCATTTGTTGGAGCTTGACGGTATAAATCACTTATTTGTTTTGTGTTAGTTCATTTTGTGTGGGTGTTTTTTGAGTTGGTTTTTGTGTGGGATTTTATTTTTTGTTTTTCACTATTTAGTGTCTGGGGTCGTGACCCTGCAGTTCTGCCAAAAAAAAAAAAAAAAAGGACCCGAGCAACCTTATGTCAGTCTGTTAGTCTTTCTTTTTATTTTTTTTTCAGTTTCACCTCCCAGGGTTTGATGGGACGGTCCCCTGGGGGGTCATGGGGGGGGTATTTGGGTTGTTGTTTTTTCTTTCTTTTTTTTTTGTTTTGTTTTTTGTTATGCCCTCTCTTCTCCTCTGACTCCAGCCGTGTGAGCCGTAGTGTCGGCGTTGCTGGAGTGGTGCAGTTACGTTGTGCTGGGCGTTTCCCAGGTACCCTCTGCACCCGGGAGGGGAGGGGAGGGTTTGGGGTATTTTCTTTTTGTTCCCTCTCTTCACCTCTGGCTCCAGCCGTGTGAGCCGTAGTGTCGGCGTTGCTGGAGTGGTGTAGTGTGGTTATGCTGGGCGTTTCCCAGGTAACCTCTGCACCTGGGGGGGGGGGGTTTCCCCCCAGTTTCCGCCCTCAGGGTTTGACTGTGGTGTCCTCTGGGAGGGAAAGGGCTGTGGGTCCATCTAGCCATAGACGGCCGGGGCTGGGTCCGTTGGTCGTGAGGGGAGGCGTCTCCTGGGGTTGAGGAGTGGTCCTCTGGGAGGCGCTGGGAGTCCCCGTGGGTGACGTTGGATCCCAGAGGGACCTCGGCTGTGGTTATTACTGCTGGAGCTGGCGGGAAGTCCTCTGGGGGGTGTTGGTCCCTACATGTCGTTTGGGGGGGGGGGGGGGGGTGTTTTAGCGCTTTTATGTGTAAGCTTGAGTTTGGGGTTTTTCTTTTCTCCTCTTCCCGGGGTTTGATAGGACGGTCCCCTGGGGAGGGGGGGGTGGTTTGGTTGTTTGTGTTTGTCTTTTTTGTTTTATGACTAATGACCGCACATGGTTGGATAAAGGCTGACCGCACAGGTTTAAGAACTCCTGGCCACACCTGTGCTAAGTGACTGACTGAAACAAAGGCAAGGATGCAGCCAGAGGAGAGGACATCAACCATTCTGTTGGAAGACGAATGCAGATGCGGTTTCCAGCCATGGTCCCTGGAGGGGGGTGTTTCTCTTGGGCCAGGTTTGTGTGGTCGCCGGGAGGCTTCCCGTGAGGGTGGGGTACTGTTGTATGGCTGGGGGGCCTGGCTGCCTTTTTGTTTCTGTCTTTTGTTTTTCCTTCCAGGTGGCTTGCATTTGGGACTGAGTGGCTGTGTTGCTGAGGTTATCAGGACCTCACCCTGATCACCTGCGGCTCGTCAGGACTCACAGCTGAGGTGCATCTATATGGATTGGAACATGGTGGCATTTAAGACTGGAGTATACAGTGTGTGTTTGCCAGAGACTCGACCTTGTGACCAGACGGGTGAGATCGTCGTCTCGGGAGCCATCTCATCATCAGTGGATGCAGAGAACGTCCAGGGTTTGATGCACGGTGATGAAATTTAAAGCCAATTAATTTTAAGAAAATTATTAAACAAACCTATGAATATATTTTAAAAAGAAGCCACTTTGTATCCATTGACAACAAACACTTTTTCTGGAACCTTTAACTGGTTCACTTAGCTGGTCTACTGAGAAGATGGTTTGGATGATTCGTCCGTCTGTCGATGATGTAGGTTCTGCAGCGTGCTCACTTGGGTCTTTGGTTAACTCACTGGTCTCCCCGGGTGATCCCAAAGGCTTGTGTCGGCTGGCTTTACCTACAGCATGGCTGCTTGCAGTCAGGTCGTCAGCTTGGTGGACCCCAGAGGTGGAAGGCATTTGTTGAAAATGGTTTCTGGTAGCTTTTAAAAATTTGTTGGAGCTGGATTAAAAGTCTTTGTGAATTTAGAAAAAGGTAAAAACTTTAAGAGCATAGAAAAAAATAGCTGACAGAAAAGGAGAGTCGCTTTTCTGTAAATTTGCTATTATTTTGAAAAGTTCAGCTCAGAAGTTCTCTTAAAATTTCGATAGACCTGATGCACCTTAAAGCGTCAGGTTAAAATTTTCAAAAATTGAGAGAAGAATAAAACAAAGAATGAATGCCATGTGGTAGCGTCAGCTAGGTTAGCTTAGCATGGGGCCTTGTTGACCCAAAATAATTAGGTGTTTTAGAAAGGAAGAGAGCAAGTCAAGAGAGACAGAAGAGAGGAGAGCAGCACTCTGTTCTAACTCTTTAAGGGGGACTGACATCACCAAACTCTGCCCATTTAGGGCGTGTAATCTCACAGAATACTTCATGTGTTCACAGGGCAGACCCAAATGATTCAACAATTTAAACACATTAACTGTTTTGGTATAATATTGTTCTAAGACACTCAAATGGATACACATTATTAATCATCACTTAAACACATCCTTTGGTTAAACAGAATACTTCATCATCAACATATTGATAATGCAGAAAGATCACACACTGGAAGTTCCACAGAGCAGCCATTTGGCTTTTCTACCTATAAAACCCACAAGGCAGCCGATCGGCTGTATGGCTTTTAGCTAATCTGCTAAATCACCTGTGAGCACTCATTTTGTTATGTAAATGAGGCGATGATCACTGGTGCACCACAGGAGGGACTGGACACTGGACAAGCTTATGGGGGAGGGGGTGGCTTCACTCTTCTAAACCTGGCAAAGAAACTGGTTCATCCCAAAGACAAGACACCGACACACTGAGATTTGTTGCTGAGATTTACTGATAAAAATGGTGCAAAATAGAACAACAACAAAAAAAAATTCACATATTTACAAATAATAAAAAACTATGCATTATCAGGATACAGTGTTTGAGAGTGGCAGTGAGTGAGTGAGTACATTTCAGCAATCACTCACAATCCCGGCACTGCCATGGCATCTCCCTTCTGCATTTGCCACATGTGTATCTGTAGTAGTCAACACATTGCACAGTGGCATGATTGTTCTTACATTGATTTCTAACCAGACACATGGTTCTTTTCCCAGGGCTAGGTGTGGAAGGTTGTTGCCGAAGCAATTGTTCCTTTTGTGCCTTCTTCGCACTCACATGAGAGTTAGCCAACTCTCTTGCAAGCACCACCAGGAAGTCCACCCGTCTCTCCTGCCTCCCAGTGCATGCTTGATACAACACATGTGCATTCAGTGCTGCCATATCAATCATGTTATAGAACACGGCGACTGGCCAGTGCCGTGTTTCTGTGCGGACAGTGTACCCCCGCCCCATCTAGTCCATCACATCCACATCGCACTTTGTAGTGTTGTAAAGGGTGACGGTGTTTGGCTTCCTTTTGGTGGTATTCTCAGTCTGAACTATGCTGTGCATGCTGCTGAGAATGTAGACAGCCTTCTTCCGTTTGGGCGCATACACCGTCAGTATGGCACCAGTGGTTGAAAACACCTGAGTGGTGAATTCATTGCGGTCCCTCTGTCGAGTTGATTGTGTAATTTCTCAGCGAATCTTGTTGACTGTGCCGAGGATGGTGGATGGTGGTTTTCCGGCTAAGTATTCATTGTGCAAGCGACAGCGATGTGAAGAAATTGTCTGTGGTAACATTTCTGCCCTTGTCCAGGAATGGTTCCATCAGCCTCATAACTACATTCTCAGACAGTCTCTCCCCACTGGGACGACTGGGGTCCTTGCCAAGATATGGGAGGACATTGCAGATGTACTTAGATTTCAACTCACGAGCCACCCAAAACTTGATCCCAAACTTGTCAGGTTTTGTTGCAATGTACTGAAAGAAACAGAAGCGAGGCTTTGACGGGAAAAGCTGTTTGTCAGTGGTGATGTGTCAACCAGGGTTGAAGGATGTGATGCAGTTGGTGACAAACGATCCCCACACACCTGAAATTGCAGCAAACTTATCATTCTTTGCTCACTCACTGTGGGTGTCCCTGTCATCAAAGCGTAGGTGACGCATGATGTCTTGTAAGCGTTTTCGGGACATAGTTCCAATGATCTGTGGGTTTCCCAGGTTTGCTGACCAGCAGTCATGCAGTGATGGAACCTTGGTCAGCCCCTGCAAGATGACAATAGCAATAAATGCCATTAGTTCAGGGAGGGCCATGAACCAATCCTCATGCTCTGTTTGCTGTGCGTGTTGAACAGTCCAGTCTTGAATGTGATGAAGCATGTCCAGAGTAGCTCTGAAGGCGACTCGAGATGGACCTTGTATCCTTAGCCGTTGGCTCTCTATCTGTGTCGTACACAGATGGATGAGTGAAATGGAGACCCGTCCCCACCTGTTCTCCTCATCACCTCATCACACTGTGCCATCTTTCGCCGTCTCTGTCAGGCCAGTCCCCAACCTAGCTCTCTTTTCTGGTTGAGGAGCAGTCTCTCCATCTGCAGTGTGAACAAATTCAAATTATGAGCAATGGGAAAGTCAAATGATATCCCAAATGCATGCATATAATCTAATAATAATAATTCCAGTACATCTCAAATAGTTTGGCTAAGGTGCTAAGGTGCAGGGACCTCAGGAGAAGTAGAACCAAACAAAACAAGTGGAGGCCCACACTCAGAAACAAAATGGAGGCTGTCTGATGCAAGACGGCCAAAACTCTATTCACATGGTGCTATGTGCACCACCATTTCCACCTTCCTGCCTGAAATGAAATATAAAATAGGAAATAATATGAAATGAAATCTAACCTGAAGACAGCTCAGACAGCTCGGAGTCTGAATCCGTCTGAAGGTTTATGTCTTCTCCATCTTAGTCACAAGGGTTTACTCCATCCAGGACCATTTCCAATGCCTGTTGAGTGTTGAATCTTCTCTGCATCTTCGTTCTTTGGAGAGGAGGTTCGTACACCACAGAATTCCTGAGGGCACTGAAGTGGAAGGCTATGTGCAGTGAGGGATTTAACCACCTCAGCACAAAAGGAATTATCTCTCCTTTGAGAGCAAACTGCATATACAGTACAATAGGCTATCAGATGGGTCAACCACACCCTTGTCAGCATGTCCCCTCCTGTGGTGCGCCAATGATCGCCTCGTTACATAACAAAATGAGTGCTCACAGGTGATTTAGCAGGTTAGCTAAAAGCCATACAGCTGAACGGCTGCCCTGTGGGTTTTATAGGTAGAACAGCCAAATTGGGGGACTTCTAGTGTTAAACACACATCAGCTGCAAAGAACACATATCAATTAAATGGAATACATGCAAAGCATTTGCTTGATTAATCAATACAGACAACATTAGAAGTTTTTTTTTTATTTATGAATAAGAGCATACTGATGCAATTCTTTTATTTTAAAAGAATGTCTTTCTTCACTTAGACCTAAAGATAATAGCTGTTATCAAGACACAAAGTTTTATGGCCACTCTTATCGTGGAAGGGATATCGTCTTGCAGTCTTGAGAGGTCTGGCCTTGGCATGAGGCCATAAAAGTGGGTTCTTCGGGCCTGGGAAATTTCAAACTGTGATGTGAAGCCATTATAATTTCATGTAATTCATAGTGACTGAAAATTCACCGGGAGAAAGGCAAAGGTTCCATTTGAAGAACTTTGAGTTACAGTTCTGCTTTTGCTGCGAAGCACAGTGTTGGCCCATGGGGGGAAATCTCCAAGCTTATCTGAAGATCACCAGATGACTTAGGAATTTCTCAACTGAGAGTGAGCACAGTCTTTGTCTGTAGTTCAAAACTCAGGTTTTGTTGAGACAGCATTAATGTATTTATTTAATTAGGGAGAATCAAGGCGAGGCACTACATACACAAAGAAGAATAATGTTTTATAAGCCACTGTCGTCAAACCCACCAACATGGGAGAAGTCAGGATAGCAATAGGTGAAGTGAGAGTCTCTCATTCTACTGGTCCTATAGGAGAATATTGTTAAAAATTCTTAATGTCTATGCCTGTCAATGGTTTGCATCCAAGACACACAACCATACAGTAAGATAAAAAGCACTGTGACCCTGAAGACATGGACATTTGTTCTCCTACAACACCTCTGTCCAGCAACGTCATGACTCCATAAGCTCTTCCCAGACATCTCTTGATTTCAAAAGTTGATGACCCTGAGACATGAATGTCACTGCAGAGATAAATGAATGTCTCAACAAGTTCAGCAGTTTCACCACATACAGATACATTTCTGCTGTGTCCAGGATGGCATTAAAAGCTTGGATCCAGGACAATTGTAAGCTCAGTCGCTCTGATCCCTCTCTCAGCTTCTCAAGTGCTGCAGTCAGGTATCCATTTATTCTGCAACGGTCACAGCATTGTCTGTGAATTCAAGGTCACTAAATCTTTCCTTGCAATCAAAAGTACCAAAGTCACTGATTTCCACAACCCAACCTAATACCCAGTCCATGCAAGCATTGAACAGTGAAGAACACTTCACTGATGACGTCCAATCTTCACTGGGAAAAATTATCTGCCCCTGCTTTTTACAGCACTCGCAGTATTTATTTATTGGCTGACTATGATGTTGATGAACTTACTGGGGATCTCATGATATTCTCACAATATCCCACAGAGCAGCCCAGTCAGCTGAAGTGAATGCTTTCCAAGACTCAACATAGTTTGCAAAAATACAGAACCAGAGTTCATACTGATGTCCTATAACTACTCACAAAGCTAGAATTGTATCAAAAAGTTGATTTCTTGAGCATGAGGCCAGAGTGAACATGTAAGAATATTCTGTGCAAGCACTTTCACCGGCACAGACAGCAGTGTAATACCCCTATAGTTGTTGCAATCCATGCAATCACAATTTCTGTTTCAGACTGGGGCAATATGTCCTTTCCTACAGTATGCAGGAATGAAACCTTTCTCCCAGATTGAAGCAATTGTTTGCAGTGGCAGAAGGACAGCATCACCACCAGTGATTCTGCAAAGATCTCTTGAATGACAGACTTTAATTCCTTCAATGTTGACCTAGCTGTTTATATACCCAGATATTAAGATTTCCAGGTAAACAATCTTAAGAGTGCTTTTACAAAGGTTGTGATTGGTTTCTGATACCAATGTGATGGTCCTTAGTTATCTATAGTATAATACCCAAGTGGCCACTGTGTGCGTGTATGAGTGTGTGCGTGCGTGTGTGCGAGGGTATGGCTTTGATCATGGAGAAACTGGGGAGAGCTGACATTTGCCGTTTGGCATGCTTATGTATCTTGAGTCAAGGATGAACACTGCAAAAATGGAAAGTTTATAAGACTAAAATTTTTGGAGAAATTAGCAACATTAGCTCACCAGTGAACAATAGATGTTATGCTGCAAAGCACCATGGGAGTTTAGGTTTTGGAATTTTAAATGTTAGTGTAGTTCAATTTAGGTTAACAGTGTTGTTAGTGTCCTTGATTGATTGTGCTTCTGTAGTTCAATTGGTTTTGTCAGTTTAGTTAAGTGTCATGTTGCCATTACCATGAGAGAAACATGTACTGCACTTGATGTCTCTGTTTGTGGGTGTGTCAAATTAAAACCACCTAATTGCAGCAGAATGCTGAAAAGGCAAAAAGCTATGTGTGTGTGGGTGCATGTTTGTGTATAATTTCAATCACAGACAAACTGTGTGGAGCTGACATTTGTCATTTGGTATCCTTATGTATTTTGGGTCAAGGATGAACACTGCCAACATGGAACATAGATAGGACTAATATTTTTAGAAAAACTTTGGATATTAGCTTGTGGACAACTGAACAATGTGTTAATTGCAACCTGCACTCATGCCATTCCAGCAGGAGGTTGTAAATCATTTATATATTAACTCTCTGGGGCTGACACCATCGTATACGACTGCTGAGACCAAGCTTTACTAAATTATAAATAACGTTTTAATGATATGAGATAGAACTTACTTTTTTTGCTGAAAAATTAACTCCACAGACTTTCGAGCCAGCCATTGGCCATCTTTGTACTCCTCATAGATGCTGTGTGATGACGTGCACAATGTGAGTGTCCAATCGGAATTGGATTACCGTCACATGGTTTTCCAAAATCCAATTGTAGGGCAGATTTACCTAACGTGATAAACCAAAGATCGTTTTTAGGAGTGATGAGGTACTAGTTGGCCTGTTTGAATAGCCATCTGGCTGGTTGCTCCAATGCGCCCTGCGCCATTATGCACAGCAATCATTGAAAGTGAGCAGATGGAGCAGACAGAGGGCTTTTGATGACAATCTCACATGCTCAACACAGAGTGTGTTAATTTTTAGAGATGCTCCACTCCTCATTACCTGTGAATGTTATTGAATAAGCCTGTGGCAAGCTCTCTCATTCTGGTGTAAAGCACTGTTTACCATATCAATGGAGTGAGGGGAAGGGCCGCTCGTCAGAGTGTAAGGAGCCAAAGTGTCAAAGCTGCTTTCAGAGCAGAACAGAACACTCCAAAACACAGTAGAAGTAAAGGTTTGTGATGTGTTGTGTAATAGCAGACATAAATTCCTTTGAGATGAAGACAACAAAATGCATAGACCATTTGTGTATACTGTCCAAATATGCATTTGTGTTTATTGTTTGAACCTTTTGTTGTACAGACTTTCACACAAGAGCCCAAAATACCTTTATAAAGTGTCAAAACAGTTGTTTATTATAGTTTACTGTGTGTTTTGAATAAATGTGTGTGGAAAATTATTTTCTGCTTTACTTTTTTCCTTCCTTATTTCTGATTGTAAACCTTTATTACACATATAAAACACAACTATAGCATATATAGTCTGAAAGTACAGGTTGTCCTGAAAAAGAGACATAAAACTTGATTGTGGGATGCAGGGAGAGCTGTTAACAGCAATAATAAAATATTTATGCCAGGCGAGTGAACTGTCCAAAAAATGCCCTCGGACCCCAGAGGGTTAACTTTTTTAAAATGAGGTGAGGGCATTCACATTGTCTGGTGAGAAGGTAAGGAGAATAATTTCATTTCAAAACCCTTTGTGGATAAATGCATTCATCCAGCCTACTGAGGCAGAATTCATTCAGGTTAGTGATCTTGATCGCATATGCTCAAAAACAGCTGGGAACTGGAGCACCACACTCATAGAGTGCAAATCTCTGCCAACACTAGTGTCCAATTTCCACAAATTTTTACAAGCCTAAGCCACAGGACACCACAGTGCTGCCTAAATTTTGTGAGATAAGTTTACAAACTGAATTTATTCCACATAACATGATAACAAACCAAACTTGACAATAGAGTCAGCAGCGAGAAGCCAGTAGGGACAAGCTTCAAGACACAAGAGCAGAAAAGGAACAGAGCAATGCTCCCAGTCCTGATCTTGAGGGAAAATGCCTTTCATGTGCAAAAAGGACTGTAATCTTTTGCTTAAATTTATATGAATAAAATCCTTCTTATATGGGTGGCTGAATGTAATGAAAATGTATTTTCTCCCCTTTTTGTTAGATTCCAAGGATTGCACCAGTTGTCCAGAGGACTTTGGTCTAATTCCAAGCGTGATAAATGCATTCCCAAAGGAATTGAGTTCCTGTCCTATCAGAGCCTCTGGGAATCTGCTTGACAGCTGCTTCATTGCTGGGGACATTTATCTGTGCTGTTGTTCTTGGAATCTTCACATATTATCGCAGTACACCCATAGTACGAGCCAACAATTCAGAACTGAGCTTCCTGCTCATAATTTTTCTAAAGCTGTGCTTCCTGTGTTCGCTGCTGTTTATTGGCCGGCCTCAGCTGTGGACATGTCAGCTGAGGCATGCAGCATTTGGGATCAGCTTTGTGCTTTGTGTCTCATGTATCCTGGTAAAAACCATGGTGGTTCTGGCTGTGTTTAAGTCCTCCAAACCAGGAGGTGGAACCAGGTTGCAATGGTTTGGTGTCAGACAACAGAGAGGGACAGTTCTGTCTTTGATTTCTGTCCAGGTAGTAATCTGCAGTGTTTGGCTTGTCTCTTCCTCTCCAGCTCCTCCGAAAAACACTCAATATCACAATGACAAAATAGTTTATGAATGTGTTGTTGGATCCACGTTGGTTTTGCAGTGTTTTTAGGTTATATTGGCTTCTGGCTGTCCTCAGCTTCCTCCTCGCATTTCTGGCCCGAAATCTCCGGACAGTTTTAATGAGGCTAAACTCATCACTTTCAGCATGCTGATATTCTGTGCTGTGTGGGTGGCATTTGTCCCAACGTATATCAGCTCCCCAGGTAAATATGCAGATGCAGTGGAAGTATTTGCCATCCTGGCCTCCTGTTTTGGCCTTTTGATTGCACTATTTGGACCCAATGTTACATTATCCTCTTAGACCTGAAAGAAACACAAAGAAGGCAATCATGAGCCGAGATATTGACACTAAGCTAGATTATTTTTTTTTTTTTCAGAAGAAGAACTTTCCTTTGTTCTACATGCCATTAAACAAATAAATAAA
Organism: Thalassophryne amazonica; assembly: GCF_902500255.1. Taxonomy (NCBI): domain Eukaryota; kingdom Metazoa; phylum Chordata; class Actinopteri; order Batrachoidiformes; family Batrachoididae; genus Thalassophryne; species Thalassophryne amazonica. The sequence continues at coordinate 90,939,313 of NC_047106.1, read as the reverse complement.
TAATTGTAAGAATTATCACATTGCAATCAAAGTGTACTGGATTTTTAAAAATGAATTGTAAGTCATTTTCTTTCCTCTAACACAATCTGTCCCTTGCTTTTGTTTCAATCTTGATGACTAGTTTGTAATATCCCTGTCACTCTAGAGGCCAAATGTTGTCCAAATGAAAGAATTGGTCCACATTCCCGAAGTGTTGAGGTGCATTTGTGGATGAAGCACAGAATTCCTGATAGCAGTCTAAAACAATCGGTCAGATTCCTATTGCACATGTGAAAAACAGTCAATGTGCTGTCAAGGTGGAAAAAATAGTGAACGCTGGTCATAGTGCACTCTGATTGCAATCTGACTGCAATCTAAATATTTCAAACGGCATGAAAATGGCATTTGAAGCATTCTGATCGTATATCAAGGGCGGTTGAAATTGAGCCGCCATTTTGGATGCTGGCCAAATGTCTCGAGTGTGCCTGAACACACCACAAGCGATGCTGGATTATAATTCCTCCAGTTGGACGACAATGTAAGTGCATTTGTCATATCTCATTACATTCTGACAGCTGTCTGGGTAATCCTAATGTGTTCCCCCAGCATTTGTACCTCGTTTTGGGGGGTTAATGTGCACAGTGTGTGTATGAATCATTGGGGCCAGGTCACAGTGCAGTCTGAGAAGTCGGACAGCTGTATGCCGCAATTCATATTCCCTCTGAGATGTAGCATAAATTATGGATTTTTTTTTTTTTTACCTTTGGCCTGGATCCACTTGATTCTTGGTAGGTGTGACAGGGCCCTAAAGCCTGGTTCACATGACAGGATTTTAAATTATCTGTAGGTTTCCAAAACCTGAGAGACCACACACATGAAGATAAAGAAATCATGGATCTAACAGGTTTGGTCGTACAGTGTGTGGTGTGCAGCCACACGGTAAGAACACCACCACCACACACCAACAGATTTCACACACGAACATTTACAGTTCAGACAGGAAATCCTCGCAAAATCTCTTGAGATTAAACGTGACTTCAGAGTAAACAAACGGAGTACTCTGTGGACTATTACAACAGAGGGAAAAACGATACAAAAAGAAAAGGTGTTCTTTAAAGGAGTGGAGACAGAGCAACCACCGGACTTTCTGGTAAGTCAGGAACAGCTGTTTTGATTTTATTTTCCGCTCCGTATGTTCGTCACCCTCGCTTGCTGATTGGCTGCACGTCACATTCAGCAGGGCTGCGTGCTGGTTTGTGGTCGGAGGACACATCACAACTCTGTGATATCGGGCCAAAAAAAATCCAACACGTTGAATATCCCCATTTGTGATCGGAGCGCTCCGACGCCCTTCCAAGCAGATCAGAGCGCTCTGAACACACCACACATGGCAAGAATATCTGATAAGATTATCTTTAGCGTCATCACCGATTGTCGGGGCATCCTTAAGATTGTCGGAAGGGGAATATCGGGTCCTATATTGGCCTAATTATCCTGCCGTGTGAACCCGGCCTAAGACCCCCGTCACACATACTAAAAATGCACAGGAACCAGGCTGACACAGCAAAAATAGTATAATCCAGACGTAGTCGGGAGGGAAAGAGGCCTGTAGACTGTGGGTGGATCCATCCAGACTACCTCATCCACACCTGCATGATTGCATTCAAAGTGTATTTTGATAAGCGATAGACGACACAAACTAACTGGATGTCCAAATGTGTGGATTGCAAAACGGGACTGGAGTGGAAGCCAGCGCGGTGTCCTCCCTTCGCACAGGCTCTGCCCGTACTGGACATCGGAGTACAACCAACGTATCGACCAGACTGTCTCATTACTGTGCATGAGACAGGCACACCTGCACGTGGTTGTCACAGATATGATAGGCACAATATTTCACATTATTATCACTTACCGGGGTGTTGCTAGGCTGGTATCGCATTTTTGCGTTAACGGTACTGGCTATACCGCCCGCTGTACCCTAAACGACGTCATAGCGTGCGCACGCATCCCAAGAACTGTCCATAGAGGAAAAGATGAAAAGCCGAGAAGTGTGTTTTGGTCCCAATATGGATATTCCGGATGATTTTCTCATGGATAGTACAACAATGAACAGCGCAGCTAATAGCAGCCAGCTTGATGAGGAGCACTGGCTAAATTGGAGAGCAGCGCGCACCAGCTAGCTCAGCTGACACGACAAAAGTTAAGTGAGCGACTTTTATGTACGCGTTACGTGTTGTGTATCTCATTAAAAAGTGACAATAATGCAAATAACATGCTGTTGTCGTGGGGGCATGCATTTTCTGCGTCCCCTCCGTTCACAGCCAGACACCCAAAATGACGCTATTCACCCTCGTCTAACTCGGGCGAAATACCTGTCATTTTGGGCGACTGGGCCGTGAACGCGGGCCTCTGGAAAAGGCATACCGCCCTCCAAAAGCATGTTATTGTATTATATTTATGTCACCCATGGGAAGGAATGGAAATATATCTGTAGTGTGCGGTCTACACTGTGGCCGGATGTGTCATTCTGATGCCATTCTGCCTCAATTGGCCTACGTGTGACAGGGGTCTAACAGGGAACAAAGAAGCAAACAATACAGTGGCAGCCTGTGCATTTGAATCTTATGAAACTATTTGGAAAACGCAAGGACTTTTTCCCAGTTTCCACTGCAGGATCTTGACCTATGCCCCAGATGTCACACAGTCTTGCAGATAGCCTGAATTTAGTGCTAAAAACCACACTTGATAAGATTGCGCCTCCTCTATTGAAGCCACGCCTTCCCAAAGCACAGACACCCTGGTTCAACAGTTATTTGCGTGACCTTAGGACGAAGGCTAGAGGGTTGGAACGGAAATGGCGTAGTTCCAAACTAGAGGTGTTTCACCTTGCATGGCGTGAAGCTATTTTAGATTATAAGCATGCTTTATTGGCTACGAAGCAGGCCTATTACTCTGAATGATCAACAAAATAAGCATAACTCAAAGTTCTTGTTGATACAGTGGCATTTTCTTATTCATGGACAGCCACCTGTTGGCCGTTCTCCTTTTTCAGCACAGGACTTTCTGGACTATTCGAAAAGAAATAGAAGATATTAGGTTGAGCACATCTCAGCATACTTTGGCCCCATCATTGTATTCAGATACTGAGCTGGGCACTAATACTTTAACAGTATCTCACAAGGTGTGCTGACGAAACTCGTGATGTCTACTAGAAGCACAACTTGTTTATTTGATCCTATACCAACAAATTGTTTAAGGATCTTTGGCCCATTCTTGGGCCAACTGTGCTGGAAATTGTTAACCTTTCTTTAAACTCTGGATCTGTTCCAAATTGTTTTAAATCGGCAGTGGTTTAAACCACTACTCAAGAAATCTAATCTTGAGCCTGGTGAATTGAAAAATTATAGGGCCGATATCAAATCTATCATTCTGCTCTAAAATTCTGGAAAAGGTGGTTTCATGGCAGCTTGTGGACTATCTTACTGAGAATGACCTTTTTGAGCCCTGCAGTCTGCTTTTAGAAGACATCACTCCACAGAAACAGCACTTATTAAAGTAGTAACGATTTCTTCTGCGAGCAATGGACTCGGATTAACTACTACAGCATTGGTGTTGTTGGATCTCAGTGCTGCGTTTGACACAGTTGATCATCATATTCTACTTGATAGGCTAGAAAACTGTTTCGGGATTACTGGAACTGCTCTTGTGTGGCTGACGTCTTATCTGTCTGGTCGTTCCCATTGTGTTTTGTGCAATGACACTACCTCTGAGTTTTAAGGGCATGAAGTTCGGGTTCCGCAGGGATCCGTTCTGGGTCCCCTGCTTTTTTCCCTGTATATGGCACCCCTTGGGAACATTTGCGGCATTTCGGGGTTGCTTTTCATTGTTATGCTGATGATACTCAGTTGTATATGCTGATAGCTGCTGGAAATCCTGTCCACATAAAATCTTTACAGGACTGTCTTTGCAGTCAGTGAGAAGTTGGATGTCTAGCAACTTTCTGCTTTTGAACTCTGATAAGACTGAATGATGGTTCTTGGTCCAGCAAGACATCGGCATCAATTTGATCAGCTGGCGCTTAGCCTAGGTTCATGTGTATACATCATACTGACAAAAGTGAGGAACCTTGGGGTAATCTTTGATCCTACGTTGTCCTTGACCTCCACATTAGGGTCATTACGAGGGACTGCTTTCTTTCATCTGAGACAATATAGCAAAGATTCACCCCATCCTGTCTATGGCTGATGCTTTGAGACTCTGATTCACGCATTTGTCTCTTCTAGATTGGATTGTTGTAATGCTTTATTCTCTGGCCTGCCGCAGTCTAGCATTCGAGGACTTCAGTTGGTTGCAGAATGCTGCTGCCAGAATTTTGACACAAAGTAGAAGGTTTGACCACATTACTCCCATTCTGGCATCCCTTCATTGGCTACCGGTTTCTGTCAGATTGGATTTTAAAGTTTTAGTGTTGGTTTATAAGATTGTTCATGGACTGGCGCCTTCCTACTTGGCGGACTTGGTTAAGCCCTACGTACCTGCGAGGCCTTTGCGTTCGCAGGGCGCAGGGCTTCTGTGTGTTCTGAGGATGAACAAAAAGTCTGTGGGGAATAGAGCTTTCTCCTACCGTGGTCCGGCTCTTTGGAATGATCTTCCTGCTGTTATTCGGCAGTCTGACATGGTGGAGATTTTTAAATCAAGACTGAAGACCCACTTTTTTAGACTGTCTTATTATTAATTTTTTAATCTGTTTGTGTTTGCTTTGTAATTTATTTTATTCTACTGTGTTTTATCTTTTAACTGTGCTTTTCTTGCTTTTAATTTTTATTATTTTATTAATTTGTGTTGTTAATTATGTGAAGCGCCTTGGGGCGTGATTTGGTGCTATATAAATTAATAAATTGATTGAAATTGAAATTGTCACAATATTTAGAGAAAGGTGGAGACACCTATTGTGGCTCCACTGCAGTGAAGACCCACTGGGCTCATAGTAACAGCAAGCATCTAATGCCCATGATCACTAGCAACTAAACTTTAAAGTCATATGCAAGGAAACATAAATCTTTGCTTGCAAGCTATCACTGGCAACCAACATTAGCACATGAGTGGGCAAAAGCAGGGGTTACCTCTGTATTTGGTTTCCCTGTAGACTGCTAACAATGCAATATAATTCATACTCTTCAAGTGTCTGTATTTCAGCATTTTTGCAACTTGTTTCTCTCTGGTATATGAAATTCTGTAGCCCATTATTTAGTTTTTTTTTTTTCTGTATGAGCCTGTGTTCTTTCAGATATTTGTAGTCCTGCTTTCCACAACAAAGTCTGTGGTCAAACAAGAAAGTAGTAACCCTTTTGTTCTTGTTCTTTTGTCACTTTTCAAGGACAGTCCCTGCGGTGAAGAGGAGTAAAAGTGTCAGATCCCCTAAAATGGCCTTATGTTCCTGCAGTTTTGATGTAGACAGTGCCACTCATATTTAATGAAACCATACTATCATTCTTCTTGTCAATTCACATTTTGTCTCAGAAGAGTCAACAAATACAGTTTGTAATACTACAGGTGAATCTCGTTAACTCACGCAAGTTGGGGTCCACAAAATCAAACCATGAGTTATCTGAAACTGTGAGTTAATGAGGTTAACCAAAAACACACAGCAGTCTTTATACAGTAGTCTAAATCTTTGGGGCCCACAAATCGACCGTGATTAAAGCCAAAATGCGACTTACGCATGTGCAATTTCACGGGGTTCACCTGTATGTACCGTTACTGTATAATACTGCAATTACAGCTGCAATCCAACAGTGACTACAGTTACAAACTACTTTTTATTACTGTTAATATTAAAATGGAAAATGTTGAGCAGTGAATTTAATTGTTACAGCATGTTATTTAAATGATTATTGTTTTAACATTTATGTATTGAGCAATAAACAATCATAAGTTTTAAATGAGTGTGTGAGCCTTTTCCTCTTGACCTCCTGCCCTGCATGTTTTCCAACTGTCCCTGCTCCATCCCTTGCATGAACAAATCAGCCAATCAGCAGGTCAGATACACTGGGCTGGACTATTCGACTGTGGTTGCAGCTGGAACACATGTAAAACATGCAGGCCAGGTGATGGGCTGGTGATTTCTGCTACTTTTAATATTAATTTAACCTTTATATAACCAGGTTAGTCCCATTGAGATCAAGATCTCTTGCATGGAAGACCTAGACAATTACAAAGTATCCAATTCACATAATCTGCATGTCTTTAAATGTGGGAGGAAACCAGAGTACCTGGAGGAAACCCATGCAAACATGGAGAGAACATGCAAACTCCACACAGAGAAGTCACAGGTGGGACTAGATCCCATGATCTTCTTGCTGCAAGGAAACAGTGCCTCACAGCACTGTGGTTAGCACTGCTGTTTTGTTCTCATGCTGTGTTTTGTTTTGTTCTCATGTATATCGGCGACAATACACTCAACAAAAATATAAATGCAACACTTGGTTTTGCTCCCATTTTGTATGAGATGAACTCAAAGATCTAAAACTTTTTCCACATACACAATATCACCATTTCCCTCAAATATCGTTCACAAACCAGTCTAAATCTGTGATAGTGAGCACTTCTCCTTTGCTGAGATAATCCATCCCACCTCACAGGTGTGCCATATCAAGATGCCGATTAGACACCATGATTAGTGCACAGGTGTGCCTTAGACTGCCCACAATAAAAGGCCACTCTGAAAGGTGCAGTTTTATCACACAGCACAATGCCACAGATGTCGCAAGATTTGAGGGAGTGTGCAATTGGCATGCTGACAGCAGGAATGTCAACCAGAGCTGTTGCTCGTGTATTGAATATTCATTTCTCTACCATAAGCCGTCTCCAAAGGCGTTTCAGAGAATTTTGCAATACATCCAACCAGCCTCACAACCGCAGACCACGTGTAACCACACCAGCCCAGGACCTCCACGTCCAGCATGTTCACCTCCAAGATCGTCTGAGACCAGCCACTCGGACAGCTGCTGAAACAATCGGTTTGCATAACCAAAGAATTTCTGCACAAACTGTCAGAAACCGTCTAAGGGAAGTTCATCTGCATGCTCGTCGTCCTCATCGGGGTCTCGACCTGACTCCAGTTCGTCGTCGTAACCGACTTGAGTGGGCAAATGCTCACATTTGCTGGCGTTTGGCACGTTGGAGAGGTGTTCTCTTCACAGATGAACCCCGGTTCACACTGTTCAGGGCAGATGGCAGACAGCGTGTGTGGCGTCGTGTGGGTGAGCGGTTTTCTGATGTCAGTGTTGTGGATCGAGTGGCCCATGGTGGCGGTGGGGTTATGGTATGGGCAGGCATCTGTTATGGGACGAAGAACACAGGTGCATTTTATTGATGGCATTTTGAATGCACAGAGATACCGTGACGAGATCCTGAGGCCCATTGTTGTGCCATCCAAGAACATCACCTCATGTTGCAGCAGGATAATGCACGGCCCCATGTTGCAAGGATCTGTACACAATTCTTGGAAGCTGAAAATGTCCCAGTTCTTGCATGCCCGGCATACTCACCGGACATGTCACCCATTGAGCATGTTTGGGATGCTCTGGACCAGCGTATACGACAGCGTGTACCAGTTCCTGCCAATATCCAGCAACTTCGCACAGCCATTGAAGAGGAGTGGACCAACATTCCACAGGCCACAATTGACAACCTGATCAACTCTATGCGAAGGAGATGTGTTGCACTGCATGAGGCAAATGGTGGTCACACCAGATACTGACTGGTATCCCCCCCAATAAAACAAAACTGCACCTTTCAGAGTGGCCTTTTATTGTGGACAGTCTAAGGCACACCTGTGCACTAATCATGGTGTCTAATCAGCATCTTGGTATGGCACACCTTTGAGGTGGGATGGATTATCTCAGCAAAGGAGAAGTGCTCACTATCACAGATTTAGACTGGTTTGTGAACAATATTTGAGGGAAATGGTGATATTGTGTATGTGGAAAAAGTTTTAGATCTTTGAGTTCATCTCATACAAAATGGGAGCAAAACCAGAAGTGTTGCATTTATATTTTTGTTGAGTGTATGTAGATTCCATATAACTTCTGAGCGGATCCTTGTCATTTGATTGGTGGGTTGTATGTCACATGACACAGATTATTCGTCCCATTGTTGCAATTAGAGTGCAATTTGGTTCCATTTAGAGTGCAATTTGGTTCCATATGTTTGGTACCATTGCACTCTTCTGCTGTGGCGAAAAGAAACAGAAGAAAAGAAGAGCATGCTACCACCACCATCAGCACTGTCCCACTAGTATGAGCGCACACGCACTATCGGGACGGTGCTTAGCTTTAAAATAAACATGGCAACGTTTGTGTTGCTGATGGACAACAATTTGAAAGAGCTAATTGATGGTGCTAGTTCTCCTACCCCCCCCCCCCCCCCCCCACACACACACACCACACACACACACACACACAAAATCCACTACACTGTAAGCCATCTTTATGTATGAAGAGCTGTACGGATGAAAAGCTGACGTGATTTTTCGCTGGATTGAAGAACTACACAAGTACTTTTTTTTGGAATTGCAAAGTCAATGCACAGCATCACCAGACTACATGTCACAATGTGGACTCCTATTTAAAGTTTGTGTTGGACTTTAGCAGCAGTGGAACACCAAAATGTTATGAATTAATAAAATATTAAATGACAAGGATCTATTTTAGACATTATATAAAACAAATAATGAATGTTTATACATTCTTTCAACGAGAATAGAATGAATATTTAATTCAGTGAAAGCTGGAACATACCACTGAACTCAGATTCACCTTGTTCAATGGTATGCTCCGAACTTCAGACAACTTTATTGATCCCAAAAAAGGGCAACTACGTTTACACTCCAATTACCTCAGACAAGATACAGCAATTATCCACAATTATTACTTGTTTACCGTAATAATGGCACACATCAAAATTAAAGACAACACATATACATTTGATATTGTTTATGTGCACTAAACTTGAAGCAGTCCGTCATCCGAATTGAGGCAAAGTGGGTGAAGGCCGCGGCAACTGGAGTCGCGCTGCCACTAGCTTGGGGGTAATGGGGACCTGCCGCAGCTAAAAACCGTGCAGCCCCCAGAGGGGAAAGGGGTGGCGTGAGCGGTGGCCGGGATGGGTGTGTGATGGGGGGGCAGGAAGGGAGGTAAAGGGAAAAATGGAGCATGCTTCAGTCTTTGTCCATGTGTAAGTCTGTCAGTTTATTGTCTTTGGGATTAAGATAAGAAAGGAGCCGAATAATCTCACCAAGGCCTGAAGACATTCCTCTGGAGGAAAACTGTCAGGCAATTTGTCCTTCAGACTTGATAAGCCCAGCGTGTTGCAGTTGGAGCAGTGAAAAACACTTTTTACAGCTTCACTAGAACAACCAAATCCCAATTATGAATTAAGAATATTCCCAATTGTAAATTAAGAATATTCCCCGGCCTCCGAAACCTTCAACTTCATCTGCAAGGCACGCATCTGTTCCAAGATGTCATCCAATTTGCATCAAGAGTCATCGCAGTCTGAGAATGCACTACCTTGCCAACCTCATTAATCATGACGGACAAGCGAGGGGCCGTGGTTCTTGATGCCGCCGTCTTGCCAATTTTCCAGTAGATCAGGGCAGCACATAAGCCAAAAGTACCAGCCCTGCTACCATAAGACCAAAAATGAATAAATCCTCGACATCCTCAACAGAGAACGGAGCCAAGCATGCAACACGCCAAGACCCCCAGGAGTGGAGAACATAGCCCGCAGGATATGTTCCATCTGGTCAGGTAGGATCCCCCGGTCCTGACCTTCTTGTAGAAAAGATTGTGTCAATAGCGTTCAGAGACCAGCTGATCAATTCCATGGTAAATCCAATAGCAGTCCAATAGATCCAGTATCCAATATCATTTGAGGAATTCACAGTCTGGTGAAGTAGGGACTTGAAGGTTAAAGCAGAAGCAGAGATAAGGGAGAGTGGAGGAGATGCGACCGCCCTCATCGGAGTCCCAAGCTAAAATCCCATATATATATTATATTATATATATATATAAATATTCGTACTATTGAACTCATAAACATTCATTATTTGTATATTATACTATCCTAACACTGCCATTTCTTCAAAGTCATAAGCATCATGAACTCGTTCGTCAACATCATCGTCGAATGCATCGCTGTTGAGGCGACCCATCTGGTCAACTACAACTACAACAAGTGCTAAACCATCAGATTCAGGGAGACTCAGACGGCCATGCGCCTCCTGTGTCCCGGTGAACTGGCTAAGCACACTGTGTCTGAGGGTACCAAGGTTTACCATATGAGAACAAAACAAAACGCAAACTATTAAGTAAATGAAGACTTACTCCAGTCGAGAACCATGGCCTCGGATTTGGAGGTGCTGATTTCATCCTGGACGCTTCACACTCGGCTGCAAACTGCCCCAGTGCACGCTGAAGATCCTGATTTGACGAAGCCAACAGAATCACATCGTCCGCAAACAGCAGAGACGAGATTCTGTGGTTCCCAAACCAGACCCCCTGCGCCTAGAAATTCTGTCCATAAAAATAATGAACAGAACCGGTGACAAAGGGCAGCCTTGGAGGCCAATGTGCACTGGAAACAGGTTTGACTTACTACCGGCAATGCGAACCAAGCTCCTGCTGCGGTCGTACAGGGACCGGATAGCCCTTAGCAAAGGACCCCGGACCCTGTACCCCGGAGCACTCCCCACAGGGTGCCCCTAGGGACACGGTCGAATGCCTTCTCCAGATCCACAAAACACATGTGGACTGGTTGGGCAAACTTCCATGAACCCTCGAGCACCCAATAGAGTGTGTAGAGCTGGTCCAGTGTGCCGCGACCAGGACAAAACCACACTGCTCCTCCTGAATCCGAGGTTCGACCATCGGTCGAATTCTCCTCTCCAGTACTCTGGAATAGACGTTACCGGGGAGGCTGAGGAGTGTGATCCCCCTATAGTTGGAACACACCCTCCGGTCCCCCTTCTTAAACAGAGGGACCACGACCCCGGTCTGCCAATCCAGAGGCACTGTCCCCGATCGCCAAGCGATGTTGCAGAGGCGTGTCAGCCAAGACAGCCCCACAACATCCAGAGACTTAAGGTACTCAGGACGGATGTCATCCACCCCAGGAGCCTTGCCACCAAGGAGCTTTCTAACCACCTCGGTGACTTCGGCCTGGGTAATGGATGAGTCTGCCTCCGAGTCCCCAGTCTCTGCTTCCTCTTCGGAAGACGTGATGATGGGATTGAGGAGATCCTCGAAGTACTCCTTACACCGCCCGACACATCCCCACCCGCACCATAAACAGTGCTGGTGGAGAGCTGCTCCCGCCTCCTGAGGCATCGGACGGTTTGCCAGAATCTCTTCGAGGCCGACCGATAGTCCTCCTCCATAGCCTCCCCAAACTCCTCCCAGACCCGTGTTTTGCCTCTGTGACCGCACGGGCTGCGGCACGCTTGGCCTGCCTGTACCTGTCAGCTGCCTCTGGGGTCCCACCTACCAACAAAGATAAGTAGGACTCCTTCTTCAGCTTGATGGCATTCCTTACTTCCGGTGTCCACCACTGGGTTCGGGGATTGCCACCGCGACAGGCACCAGAGACCTTGCGACCACAGCTACGAGCAGCCGCATCGACAATGGAGGTGGAGAACATGGTCCACTCGGACTCCATGTCTCCAACCTTCCCGGGATCTGGAAGAAGCTCTCCCGGAGGTGGGAGTTGAAGACCTCGCTGACAGAGGGTTCCGCCAGTCGTTCCCATCAGACCCTCATGATACGTTTGGGCCTGCCAGGTCTTACCGGCTTCCTACCCTCCTAGCGGATCCAACTCACCACCAGGTGGTGATCAGTCGACAGCTCTGCCCCTCTCTTCACTCGAGTGTCCAAGACACGTGGCCGAAGGTCAGATGATACGACTACAAAGTCGATCATCGACCTCTGGCTCAGGGTGTCCTGGTGCCACGTGCACTTATGGACACCCTTGTGCTCGAACATGGTGTTCGTGATGGAAACTGTGACTAGCACAGAAGTCCAACAACTGAACACCACTCGGGTTCAGATCGGGGAGGCCGTGCTTCCCGATCACCCCCCTCGAGGTCTCATTGTCGCCGCCCATGTGGGCGTTGAAATCCCCCAGGAGAACAATGGAGTCCCCAGTCAGAGCGCTAACTAGTACCACTCCCAGGGACTCCAGGAAGGTCGGGTACTCTGCACTGCTGCTCGGCCAGTAGGCCGAGACAATGGTGAGAGACCTGTCCCCGACCCGAAGTGAACTCCAACACTTATCGACTGAGCTGGGGAGCAATAAGCAATGCGACCCCAGCTTTGTGAGATAATATCACTAATTTCTTCAAAAATGTTAGTCCTATCAACTTTTAATTTTCACAGTGTTCATCCTTGACCAAAGAACATAAGCATACCAAATGACAAATGTCAGCTCCAGCTCTTTCTCCATGATTGAAGCTTCTCCCCCCCCCCCCCCCCCCCCACACACACACACACACAGACACATGCAAAGAGGCCACTTGGCTATTTTTATTATAGATTATTATTAGTATTATTTTATTATTATTACATCTTTTTTGTCATTTGATTTTTAAATGGAACACAATGGAAATAAGTGTTTTCAATTTCTTGTGTCATCCATGTATTTTTAACATATTTGCAATTATATTATGTATTTGCATTGGAAATATGGATTGGAAATGGAAATAAAAAAGAATACAATGATTTGCAAATCCTCTTCAACCTTTAACCCATATAAATTGAATACACCACAAAGACAAGATATTTAATGTTCAACTGATAAACTTTATTGTTTTTGTGTAAATATTTGCTCATTTTGAAATGGATGCCTGCAACACATTTCAAAAAGCTGGGACAGTTGTTGTATGGCTGGGGGGCCTGGCTGCCTTTTTGTTTCTGTCTTTTGTTTTTCCTTCCAGGTGGCTTGCATTTGGGACTGAGTGGCTGTGTGCTGAGGTTATCAGGACCTCACCCTGATCACCTGCGGCTCGTCAGGACTCACAGCTGAGGTGCATCTATATGGATTGGAACATGGTGGCATTTAAGACTGGAGTATACAGTGTGTATTTGCCAGAGACTCGACCTTGTGACCAGACGGGTGAGATCGTCGTCTCGGGAGCCATCTCATCATCAGTGGATGCAGAGAACGTCCAGGGTTTGATGCACGGTCTGTGAAAGAGGAGGGGGTGAGGTCTCACGCTCGTCAGCACACTTCCTGAGGTACGTTAGATTTTGTGACTAACATTTATACAGTCAGTAAATGTGGTGTCCCTCACACCTTTTATATTGAGCTGTATGTTAGTCATGTATCGGCTTCCACTGCAGTGGAGTTTTGTGAACTGGATGTTCCATGCCTGCAGGTTGGGAAGCTGATTAGTAATCAAGCCAGGAAGTGTTTGCTGTTTGTACACCTTTAAGTGTTCTCTCTGTGTGTAGAGTGTGGACTCACATAATGGTTCCTTCTTTCACAGACTCGGTTTGTTGCGGCCACCTGGGGGTGTCGGCGGGGTCCTTGGGTCCGAACAGCTTCTGTCCGGAGCCAGCCGTTAGCGCTGCGGGAGCGCACCACGCCAGACCGCACTTTCTTTTGTTATTTTTTGTATCACTGTTATGTATTAAATTCAGTTAGCCTTTGTACCGTGCTCTGCTTATTTCATACTGGGTCCTTCAAACGCTGGTCGGTTCTCCGAGCTGCGTCCGCCACATAACAGTAGTCTCTGGCCAAACATCACGGACCCAGCGGTAGCAGAGACGGTAACAGCACCAGGAAGGCGGGCAGCGACGTCAGAAGTTATCCGGATCAGTTGCGGGTGCTCTCCGCCCGGATGGTGCGTGTTTGAGAACCCATTACTGAATTACTGATTTGTGCTCTCTTGCAAGCCGTGTTCCTGTGTGTGCCTTATCCGTGGGTCGTGGGTGGAGTGTGACTGGCGACGGCTTCGCGTCGCACTTCGACCGGATAAGAGGTTGAACGGGGAGCTGCAGGAGTGAGTCTGTAATGGTGACGCGCACGGCGGAGCTCTGTGGCCACGGGTCGCGGTGCTTCCTGTGTTACAGTCGTAGCCACCGTTTCCCGGGTAATTGATAGCTACTGCGTCTGTTGTGTCAGCTCCGGTGTTATTAGTTGAATCACATTTTTTGGTTGTGTGCTGCTCACAGAAAGGCAGCATGAGTTTGTTTTCTCATTTACCAAAGGGGTTTTTTTTCATTTTTAGCACTTTGGCTCCTCTTTGGTGACTGAGTCACATTACCGTCAAGCTCTTAAGTTGGAACAGGTGTGTTCCATTTGTTGGAGCTTGACGGTATAAATCACTATTTGTTTTGGTTAGTTTCATTTTGTGTGGGTGTTTTTGAGTTGGTTTTTGTGTGGGATTTTATTTTTTTGTTTTTCACTATTTAGTGTCTGGGGTCGTGACCCTGCAGTTCTGCCAAAAAAAAAAAAAAAAGGACCCGAGCAACCTATGTCAGTCTGTTAGTCTTTCTTTTTATTTTTTTTTTCAGTTTCACCTCCAGGTTTGATGGGACGGTCCCCTGGGGGGTCATGGGGGGGGTAATTGGGTTGTTGTTTTTTCTTCTTTTTTTTGTTTGTTTGGTTTTTTGTTATTGCCCTCTCTTCTCCTCTGACTCCAGCCGTGTGGCCGTAGTGTCGGCGTTGCTGGAGTGGTGCAGTTACGTTGTGCTGGGCGTTTCCAGGTACCCTCTGCACCCGGGAGGGGAGGGGAGGGTTTGGGGTATTTTCTTTTTGTTCCCTCTCTTCACCTCTGGCTCCAGCCGTGTGAGCCGTAGTGTCGGCGTCTGCTGGAGTGGTGTAGTGGTGTTATGCTGGGCGTTTCCCAGGTAACCTCTGCACCTGGGGGGGGGGGTTTCCCCCCAGTTTCCGCCCTCAGGGTTTGACTGTGGTGTCCTCTGGGAGGGAAAGGGCTGTGGGTCCATCTAGCATAGACGGCCGGGGGCTGGGTCCGTTGGTCGTGCGGGGAGGCGTCTCCTGGGGTTGAGGAGTGGTCCTCTGGGAGGCGCTGGGAGTCCCCGTGGGTGACGTTGATCCCAGAGGGACCTCGGCTGTGGTTATTACTGCTGGAGCTGGCGGGAAGTCCTCTGGGGGGTGTTGGTCCCTACATGTCGTTTGGGGGGGGGGGGGGGTGTTTTTTAGCGCTTTTATGTGTAAGCTTGCGTTTGGGGTTTTTCTTTTCTCCTCTTCCCGGGGTTTGATAGGAGGTCCCCTGGGGAGGGGGGGGGTGGTTTGGTTGTTTGTGTTTGTCTTTTTTGTTTTATGACTAATGACCGCACATGGTTGGATAAAGGCTGACCGCACAGGTTTAAGAACTCCTGGCCACACCCTGTGCTAAGTGACTGACTGAAACAAGGCAAGGATGCAGCCAGAGGAGAGGACATCAACCATTCTGTTGGAAGACGAATGCAGATGCGGTTTCCAGCATGGTCCCTGGAGGGGGGTGTTTCTCTTGGGCCAGGTTTGTGTGGTCGCCGGGAGGCTTCCCGTGAGGGTGGGGTACTGTGTATGGCTGGGGGGCCTGGCTGCCTTTTTGTTTCTGTCTTTTGTTTTTCCTTTCCAGGTGGCTTGCATTTGGGACTGAGTGGCTGTGTTGCTGAGGTTATCAGGACCTCACCCTGATCACCTGCGGCTCGTCAGGACTCACAGCTGAGGTGCATCTATATGGATTGGAACATGGGTGGCATTTAAGACTGGAGTTACAGTGTGTGTTTGCCAGAGACTCGACCTTGTGACCAGACGGGTGAGATCGTCGTCTCGGGAGCCATCTCATCATCAGTGGATGCAGAGAACGTCCAGGGTTTGATGCACGGTGATGAAATTTAAAGCCAATTAATTTTAAGAAAATTATTAAACAAACCTATGAATATATTTTAAAAGAAGCCACTTTGTATCCATTGACAACAAACACTTTTTCTGGAACCTTTAACTGGTTCACTTAGCTGGTCTACTGAGAAGATGGTTTGGATGATTCGTCCGTCTGTCGATGATGTAGGTTCTGCAGCGTGCTCACTTGGGTCTTTGGTTAACTCACTGGTCTCCCCGGGTGATCCCAAAGGCTTGTGTCGGCTGGCTTTACCTACAGCATGGCTGCTTGCAGTCAGGTCGTCAGCTTGGTGGACCCCAGAGGTGGAAGGCATTTGTTGAAAATGGTTTCTGGTAGCTTTTAAAAATTTGTTGGAGCTGGATTAAAAGTCTTTGTGAATTTAGAAAAAAGGTAAAAACTTTAAGAGCATAGAAAAAAATAGCTGACAGAAAAGGAGAGTCGCTTTTCTGTAAATTTGCTATTATTTTTGAAAAGTTCAGCTCAGAAGTTCTCTTAAAATTTCGATAGACCTGATGCACCTTAAAGCGTCAGGTTAAAATTTTCAAAAATTGAGAGAAGAATAAAACAAAGAATGAATGCCATGTGGTAGCGTCAGCTAGGTTAGCTTAGCATGGGGCCTTGTTGACCCAAAATAATTAGGTGTTTTAGAAAGGAAGAGAGCAAGTCAAGAGAGACAGAAGAGAGGAGAGCAGCACTCTGTTCTAACTCTTTAAGGGGGACTGACATCACCAAACTCTGCCCATTTAGGGCGTGTAATCTCACAGAATACTTCATGTGTTCACAGGGCAGACCCAAATGATTCAACAATTTAAACACATTAACTGTTTTGGTATAATATTGTTCTAAGACACTCAAATGGATACACATTATTAATCATCACTTAAACACATCCTTTGGTTAAACAGAATACTTCATCATCACATATTGATAATGCAGAAAGATCACACACTGGAAGTTCCACAGAGCAGCCATTTGGCTTTTCTACCTATAAAACCCACAAGGCAGCCGATCGGCTGTATGGCTTTTAGCTAATCTGCTAAATCACCTGTGAGCACTCATTTTGTTATGTAAATGAGGCGATGATCACTGGTGCACCACAGGAGGGACTGGACACTGGACAAGCTTATGGGGGAGGGGGTGGCTTCACTCTTCTAAACCTGGCAAAGAAACTGGTTCATCCCAAAGACAAGACACCGACACACTGAGATTTGTTGCTGAGATTTACTGATAAAAATGGTGCAAAATAGAACAACAACAAAAAAAATTCACATATTTACAAATAATAAAAAACTATGCATTATCAGGATACAGTGTTTGAGAGTGGCAGTGATGTGAGTGAGTACATTTCAGCAATCACTCACAATCCCGGCACTGCCATGGCATCTCCCTTCTGCATTTGCCACATGTGTATCTGTAGTAGTCAACACATTGCACAGTGGCATGATTGTTCTTACATTGATTTCTAACCAGACACATGGTTCTTTTCCCAGGGCTAGGTGTGGAAGGTTGTTGCCGAAGCAATTGTTCCTTTTGTGCCTTCTTCGCACTCACATGAGAGTTAGCCAACTCTCTTGCAAGCACCACCAGGAAGTCCACCCGTCTCTCCTGCCTCCCAGTGCATGCTTGATACAACACATGTGCATTCAGTGCTGCCATATCAATCATGTTATAGAACACGGCGACTGGCCAGTGCCGTGTTTCTGTGCGGACAGTGTACCCCCGCCCCATCTAGTCCATCACATCCACATCGCACTTTGTAGTGTTGTAAAGGGTGACGGTGTTTGGCTTCCTTTTGGTGGTATTCTCAGTCTGAACTATGCTGTGCATGCTGCTGAGAATGTAGACAGCCTTCTTCCGTTTGGGCGCATACACCGTCAGTATGGCACCAGTGGTTGAAAACACCTGAGTGGTGAATTCATTGCGGTCCCTCTGTCGAGTTGATTGTGTAATTTCTCAGCGAATCTTGTTGACTGTGCCGAGGATGGTGGATGGTGGTTTTCCGGCTAAGTATTCATTGTGCAAGCGACAGCGATGTGAAGAATTGTCTGTGGTAACATTTCTGCCCTTGTCCAGGAATGGTTCCATCAGCCTCATAACTACATTCTCAGACAGTCTCTCCCCACTGGGACGACTGGGGTCCTTGCCAAGATATGGGAGGACATTGCAGATGTACTTAGATTTCAACTCACGAGCCACCCAAAACTTGATCCCAAACTTGTCAGGTTTTGTTGCAATGTACTGAAAGAAACAGAAGCGAGGCTTTGACGGGAAAAGCTGTTTGTCAGTGGTGATGTGTCAACCAGGGTTGAAGGATGTGATGCAGTTGGTGACAAACGATCCCACACACCTGAAATTGCAGCAAACTTATCATTCTTTGCTCACTCACTGTGGGTGTCCCTGTCATCAAAGCGTAGGTGACGCATGATGTCTTGTAAGCGTTTTCGGGACATAGTTCCAATGATCTGTGGGTTTCCCAGGTTTGCTGACCAGCAGTCATGCAGTGATGGAACCTTGGTCAGCCCCTGCAAGATGACAATAGCAATAAATGCCATTAGTTCAGGGAGGGCCATGAACCAATCCTCATGCTCTGTTTGCTGTGCGTGTTGAACAGTCCAGTCTTGAATGTGATGAAGCATGTCCAGAGTAGCTCTGAAGGCGACTCGAGATGGACCTTGTATCCTTAGCCGTTGGCTCTCTATCTGTGTCGTACACAGATGGATGAGTGAAATGGAGACCCGTCCCCACCTGTTCTCCTCATCACCTCATCACACTGTGCCATCTTTCGCCGTCTCTGTCAGGCCAGTCCCCAACCTAGCTCTCTTTTCTGGTTGAGGAGCAGTCTCTCCATCTGCAGTGTGAACAAATTCAAATTATGAGCAATGGGAAAGTCAAATGATATCCCAAATGCATGCATATAATCTAATAATAATAATTCCAGTACATCTCAAATAGTTTGGCTAAGGTGCTAAGGTGCAGGGACCTCAGGAGAAGTAGAACCAAACAAAACAAGTGGAGGCCCACACTCAGAAACAAAATGGAGGCTGTCTGATGCAAGACGGCCAAAACTCTATTCACATGGTGCTATGTGCACCACCATTTCCACCTTCCTGCCTGAAATGAAATATAAAATAGGAAATAATATGAAATGAAATCTAACCTGAAGACAGCTCAGACAGCTCGGAGTCTGAATCCGTCTGAAGGTTTATGTCTTCTCCATCTTAGTCACAAGGGTTTACTCCATCCAGGACCATTTCCAATGCCTGTTGAGTGTTGAATCTTCTCTGCATCTTCGTTCTTTGGAGAGGAGGTTCGTACACCACAGAATTCCTGAGGGCACTGAAGTGGAAGGCTATGTGCAGTGAGGGATTTAACCACCTCAGCACAAAAGGAATTATCTCTCCTTTGAGAGCAAACTGCATATACAGTACAATAGGCTATCAGATGGGTCAACCACACCCTTGTCAGCATGTCCCCTCCTGTGGTGCGCCAATGATCGCCTCGTTTACATAACAAAATGAGTGCTCACAGGTGATTTAGCAGGTTAGCTAAAAGCCATACAGCTGAACGGCTGCCCTGTGGGTTTTATAGGTAGAACAGCCAAATTGGGGGACTTCTAGTGTTAAACACACATCAGCTGCAAAGAACACATATCAATTAAATGGAATACATGCAAAGCATTTGCTTGATTAATCAATACAGACAACATTAGAAGTTTTTTTTTTATTTATGAATAAGAGCATACTGATGCAATTCTTTTATTTTAAAAGAATGTCTTTCTTCACTTAGACCTAAAGATAATAGCTGTTATCAAGACACAAAGTTTTATGGCCACTCTTATCGTGGAAGGGATATCGTCTTGCAGTCTTGAGAGGTCTGGCCTTGGCATGAGGCCATAAAAGTGGGTTCTTCGGGCCTGGGAAATTTCAAACTGTGATGTGAAGCCATTATAATTTCATGTAATTCATAGTGACTGAAAATTCACCGGGAGAAAGGCAAAGGTTCCATTTGAAGAACTTTGAGTTACAGTTCTGCTTTTGCTGCGAAGCACAGTGTTGGCCCATGGGGGGAAATCTCCAAGCTTATCTGAAGATCACCAGATGACTTAGGAATTTCTCAACTGAGAGTGAGCACAGTCTTTGTCTGTAGTTCAAAACTCAGGTTTTTGTTGAGACAGCATTAATGTATTTATTTAATTAGGGAGAATCAAGGCGAGGCACTACATACACAAAGAAGAATAATGTTTTATAAGCCACTGTCGTCAAACCCACCAACATGGGAGAAGTCAGGATAGCAATAGGTGAAGTGAGAGTCTCTCATTCTACTGGTCCTATAGGAGAATATTGTTAAAAATTCTTAATGTCTATGCCTGTCAATGGTTTGCATCCAAGACACACAACCATACAGTAAGATAAAAAGCACTGTGACCCTGAAGACATGGACATTTGTTCTCCTACAACACCTCTGTCCAGCAACGTCATGACTCCATAAGCTCTTCCCAGACATCTCTTGATTTCAAAAGTTGATGACCCTGAGACATGAATGTCACTGCAGAGATAAATGAATGTCTCAACAAGTTCAGCAGTTTCACCACATACAGATACATTTCTGCTGTGTCCAGGATGGCATTAAAAGCTTGGATCCAGGACAATTGTAAGCTCAGTCGCTCTGATCCCTCTCTCAGCTTCTCAAGTGCTGCAGTCAGGTATCCATTTATTCTGCAACGGTCACAGCATTGTCTGTGAATTCAAGGTCACTAAATCTTTCCTTGCAATCAAAAGTACCAAAGTCACTGATTTCCACAACCCAACCTAATACCCAGTCCATGCAAGCATTGAACAGTGAAGAACACTTCACTGATGACGTCCAATCTTCACTGGGAAAAATTATCTGCCCCTGCTTTTTACAGCACTCGCAGTATTTATTTATTGGCTGACTATGATGTTGATGAACTTACTGGGGATCTCATGATATTCTCACAATATCCCACAGAGCAGCCCAGTCAGCTGAAGTGAATGCTTTCCAAGACTCAACATAGTTTGCAAAAATACAGAACCAGAGTTCATACTGATGTCCTATAACTACTCACAAAGCTAGAATTGTATCAAAAAGTTGATTTCTTGAGCATGAGGCCAGAGTGAACATGTAAGAATATTCTGTGCAAGCACTTTCACCGGCACAGACAGCAGTGTAATACCCCTATAGTTGTTGCAATCCATGCAATCACAATTTCTGTTTCAGACTGGGGCAATATGTCCTTTCCTACAGTATGCAGGAATGAAACCTTTCTCCCAGATTGAAGCAATTGTTTGCAGTGGCAGAAGGACAGCATCACCACCAGTGATTCTGCAAAGATCTCTTGAATGACAGACTTTAATTCCTTCAATGTTGACCTAGCTGTTTATATACCCAGATATTAAGATTTCCAGGTAAACAATCTTAAGAGTGCTTTTACAAAGGTTGTGATTGGTTTCTGATACCAATGTGATGGTCCTTAGTTATCTATAGTATAATACCCAAGTGGCCACTGTGTGCGTGTATGAGTGTGTGCGTGCGTGTGTGCGAGGGTATGGCTTTGATCATGGAGAAACTGGGGAGAGCTGACATTTGCCGTTTGGCATGCTTATGTATCTTGAGTCAAGGATGAACACTGCAAAAATGGAAAGTTTATAAGACTAAAATTTTTGGAGAAATTAGCAACATTAGCTCACCAGTGAACAATAGATGTTATGCTGCAAAGCACCATGGGAGTTTAGGTTTTTGGAATTTTAAATGTTAGTGTAGTTCAATTTAGGTTAACAGTGTTGTTAGTGTCCTTGATTGATTGTGCTTCTGTAGTTCAATTGGTTTTGTCAGTTTAGTTAAGTGTCATGTTGCCATTACCATGAGAGAAACATGTACTGCACTTGATGTCTCTGTTTGTGGGTGTGTCAAATTAAAACCACCTAATTGCAGCAGAATGCTGAAAAGGCAAAAAGCTATGTGTGTGTGGGTGCATGTTTGTGTATAATTTCAATCACAGACAAACTGTGTGGAGCTGACATTTGTCATTTGGTATCCTTATGTATTTTGGGTCAAGGATGAACACTGCCAACATGGAACATAGATAGGACTAATATTTTTAGAAAAACTTTGGATATTAGCTTGTGGACAACTGAACAATGTGTTAATTGCAACCTGCACTCATGCCATTCCAGCAGGAGGTTGTAAATCATTTATATATTAACTCTCTGGGGCTGACACCATCGTATACGACTGCTGAGACCAAGCTTTACTAAATTATAAATAACGTTTTAATGATATGAGATAGAAACTTACTTTTTTTGCTGAAAAATTAACTCCACAGACTTTCGAGCCAGCCATTGGCCATCTTTGTACTCCTCATAGATGCTGTGTGATGACGTGCACAATGTGAGTGTCCAATCGGAATTGGATTACCGTCACATGGTTTTCCAAAATCCAATTGTAGGGCAGATTTACCTAACGTGATAAACCAAAGATCGTTTTTAGGAGTGATGAGGTACTAGTTGGCCTGTTTGAATAGCCATCTGGCTGGTTGCTCCAATGCGCCCTGCGCCATTATGCACAGCAATCATTGAAAGTGAGCAGATGGAGCAGACAGAGGGCTTTTGATGACAATCTCACATGCTCAAACACAGAGTGTGTTAATTTTTAGAGATGCTCCACTCCTCATTACCTGTGAATGTTATTGAATAAGCCTGTGGCAAGCTCTCTCATTCTGGTGTAAAGCACTGTTTACCATATCAATGGAGTGAGGGGAAGGGCCGCTCGTCAGAGTGTAAGGAGCCAAAGTGTCAAAGCTGCTTTCAGAGCAGAACAGAACACTCCAAAACACAGTAGAAGTAAAGGTTTGTGATGTGTTTGTGTAATAGCAGACATAAATTCCTTTGAGATGAAGACAAACAAAATGCATAGACCATTTTGTGTATACTGTCCAAAATATGCATTTGTGTTTATTGTTTGAACCTTTTTGTTGTACAGACTTTCACACAAGAGCCCAAAATACCTTTATAAAGTGTCAAAACAGTTGTTTATTATAGTTTACTGTGTGTTTTGAATAAATGTGTGTGGAAAATTATTTTCTGCTTTACTTTTTTCCTTCCTTATTTCTGATTGTAAACCTTTATTACACATATAAAACACAACTATAGCATATATAGTCTGAAAGTACAGGTTGTCCTGAAAAAAGAGACATAAAACTTGATTGTGGGATGCAGGGAGAGCTGTTAACAGCAATAATAAAATATTTATGCCAGGCGAGTGAACTGTCCAAAAAATGCCCTCGGACCCCAGAGGGTTAACTTTTTTAAAATGAGGTGAGGGCATTCACATTGTCTGGTGAGAAGGTAAGGAGAATAATTTCATTTCAAAACCCTTTGTGGATAAATGCATTCATCCAGCCTACTGAGCAGAATTCATTCAGGTTAGTGATCTTGATCAGCATATGCTCAAAAACAGCTGGGAACTGGAGCACCACACTCATAGAGTGCAAATCTCTGCCAACACTAGTGTCCAATTCCACAAATTTTTACAAGCCTAAGCCACAGGACACCACAGTGCTGCCTAAATTTTGTGAGATAAGTTTACAAAACTGAATTTATTCCACATAACATGATAACAAACCAAACTTGACAATAGAGTCAGCAGCGAGAAGCCAGTAGGGACAAGCTTCAAGACACAAAGAGCAGAAAAGGAACAGAGCAATGCTCCCAGTCCTGATCTTGAGGGAAAAATGCCTTTCATGTGCAAAAAAGGACTGTAATCTTTTGCTTAAATTTATATGAATAAAATCCTTCTTATATGGGTGGCTGAATGTAATGAAAATGTATTTTCTCCCCTTTTTGTTAGATTCCAAGGATTGCACCAGTTGTCCAGAGGACTTTTGGTCTAATTCCAAGCGTGATAAATGCATTCCCAAAGGAATTGAGTTCCTGTCCTATCAGGAGCCTCTGGGAATCTGCTTGACAGCTGCTTCATTGCTGGGGACATTTATCTGTGCTGTTGTTCTTGGAATCTTCACATATTATCGCAGTACACCCATAGTACGAGCCAACAATTCAGAACTGAGCTTCCTGCTCATAATTTTTCTAAAGCTGTGCTTCCTGTGTTCGCTGCTGTTTATTGGCCGGCCTCAGCTGTGGACATGTCAGCTGAGGCATGCAGCATTTGGGATCAGCTTTGTGCTTTGTGTCTCATGTATCCTGGTAAAAACCATGGTGGTTCTGGCTGTGTTTAAGTCCTCCAAACCAGGAGGTGGAACCAGGTTGCAATGGTTTGGTGTCAGACAACAGAGAGGGACAGTTCTGTCTTTGATTTCTGTCCAGGTAGTAATCTGCAGTGTTTGGCTTGTCTCTTCCTCTCCAGCTCCTCCGAAAAACACTCAATATCACAATGACAAAATAGTTTATGAATGTGTTGTTGGATCCACAGTTGGTTTTGCAGTGTTTTTAGGTTATATTGGCTTTCTGGCTGTCCTCAGCTTCCTCCTCGCATTTCTGGCCCGAAATCTTCCGGACAGTTTTAATGAGGCTAAACTCATCACTTTCAGCATGCTGATATTCTGTGCTGTGTGGGTGGCATTTGTCCCAACGTATATCAGCTCCCCAGGTAAATATGCAGATGCAGTGGAAGTATTTGCCATCCTGGCCTCCTGTTTTGGCCTTTTGATTGCACTATTTGGACCCAAATGTTACATTATCCTCTTAAGACCTGAAAGAAACACAAAGAAGGCAATCATGAGCCGAGATATTGACACTTAAGCTAGATTATTTTTTTTTTTTTTCAGAAGAAGAACTTTCCTTTGTTCTACATGCCATTAAACAAATAAATAAATAATTGTAAGAATTATCACATTGCAATCAAAGTGTACTGGATTTTTAAAATGAAATTGTAAGTCATTTTCTTTCCTCTAACACAATCTGTCCCTTGCTTTTGTTTCAATCTTGATGACTAGTTTGTAATATCCCTGTCACTCTAGAGGCCAAATGTTGTCCAAATGAAAGATTGGTCCACATTCCCGAAGTGTTGAGGTGCATTTGTGGATGAAGCACAGAATTCTGATAGCAGTCTAAACAATCGGTCAGATTCCTATTGCACATGTGAAAAACAGTCAATGTGCTGTCAAGGTGGAAAAATATTGAACGCTGGTCAGAGTGCACTCTGATTGCAATCTGACTGCAATCTAAATATTCAAACGGCATGAAAATGGCATTTGAAGCATTCTGATCGTATTCAAGGGGCGGTTTGAAATGAGCCGCCATTTTGGATGCTGGCCAAATGTCTCGAGTGTGCCTGAACACACCACAAGCGATGCTGGATTATAATTCCTCCAGTTGGACGACAATGTAAGTGCATTTGTCATATCTCATTACATTCTGACAGCTGTCTGGGTAATCCTAATGTGTTCCCCCAGCATTTGTACCTCGTTTTGGGGGTTAATGTGCACAGTGTGTGTATGAATCATTGGGGCCAGGTCACAGTGCAGTCTGAGAAGTCGGACAGCTGTATGCCGCAATTCATATTCCCTCTGAGATGTAGCATAAATTATGGATTTTTTTTTTTTTTACCTTTGGCCTGAATCCACTTGATTCTTGGTAGGTGTGACAGGGCCCTAAAGCCTGGTTCACATGACAGGATTTTAAAATTATCTGTAGGTTTCCAAAACCTGAGAGACCACACACATGAAGATAAAGAAATCATGGATCTAACAGGTTTGGTCGTACAGTGTGTGGTGTGCAGCCACACGGTAAGAACACCACCACCACACACCAACAGATTTCACACACGAACATTTACAGTTCAGACAGGAAATCTCGCAAAATCTCTTGAGATTAAACGTGACTTCAGAGTAAACAAACGGAGGTACTCTGTGGACTATTTACAACAGAGGGAAAAACGATACAAAAAGAAAAGGTGTTCTTTAAAGGAGTGGAGACAGAGCAACCACCGGACTTTCTGGTAAGTCAGAACAGCTGTTTTGATTTTATTTTCCGCTCCGTATGTTCGTCACCTCGCTTTCTGATTGGCTGCACGTCACATTCAGCAGGCTGCGTGCTTGTTTGTGGTCGGAGGACACATCACACGCTGTGATATCGGGCCAAAAAAAATCCAACACGTTGAATATCCCCCATTTGTGATCGGAGCGCTCCTGACGCCCTTCCAAGCAGATCAGAGCGCTCTGAACACACCACACATGGCAAGAATATCTGATAAGATTATCTTTAGCGTCATCACGATTGTCGGGGCATCCTTAAGATTGTCGGAAGGGGAATATCGGGTCCTATATTGGCCTAATTATCCTGCCGTGTGAACCCGGCCTAAGACCCCCGTCACACATACTAAAAATGCACAGGAACCAGGCTGACACAGCAAAAATAGGTATAATCCAGACGTAGTCGGGAGGGAAAGAGGCCTGTAGACTGTGGGTGGATCCCATCCAGACTACCTCATCCACACCTGCATGATTGCATTCAAAGTGTATTTTGATAAGCGATAGACGACACAAACTAACTGGATGTCCAAATGTGTGGATTGCAAACACGGGACTGGAGTGGAAGCCAGCGCGGTGTCCTCCCTTCGCACAGGCTCTGCCCGTACTGGACATCGGAGTACAACCAACGTATCGACCAGACTGTCTCATTACTGTGCATGAGACAGGCACACCTGCACGTGGTGTCACAGATATGATAGGCACAATATTTCACATTATTATCACTTTACCGGGGTGTTGCTAGGCTGGTATCGCATTTTTGCGTTAACGGTATCTGGCTATACCCGCCCGCTGTACCTAAACGACGTCATAGCGTGCGCACGCATCCCAAGAACTGTCCATAGAGGAAAAGATGAAAAGCCGAGAAGTGTGTTTTGGTCCCAATATGGATATTCCGGATGATTTTCTCATGGATAGTACAACAATGAACAGCGCAGCTAAAGCAGCCAGCTTGATGAGGATGCACTGGCTAAATTGGAGAGCAGCGCGCACCAGCTAGCTCAGCTGACACGACAAAAGTTAAGTGAGCCGACTTTTTATGTACGCGTTACGTGTTGTGTATCTCATTAAAAAGTGACAATAATGCAAATAACATGCTGTTGTCGTGGGCATGCATTTTCTGCGTCCCTCCGTTCACAGCCAGACACCCAAAATGACAGCTATTCACCCTCGTCTAACTCGGGCGAATACCTGTCATTTTGGGCGACTGGGCGTGAACGTCGGGCCTCTGGAAATGCATACCGCCCTCCAAAAGCATGTTATTGTATTATTATTTATGTCACCCATGGGAAGGAATGGAAATATATCTGTAGTGTGAGGTCTACCACTGTGGCCGGATGTGTCATTCTGATGCCATTCTGCCTCAATTGGCCTACGTGTGACAGGGGTCTAACAGGGAACAAAGAAGCAAACAATACAGTGGCAGCCTGTGCATTTGAATATTATGAAACTATTTGAAAAGCAAAGGACTTTTCCCAGTTTCCACTGCAGGATCTTGACCTATGCCCCAGATGTCACACAGTCTTGCAGATAGCCTGAATTTAGTGCTAAAAACCACACTTGATAAGATTGCGCCTCCTCTATTGAAGCCACGCCTTCCCAAAGCACAGACACCCTGGTTCAACAGTTATTTGCGTGACCTTAGGAAGAAGGCTAGAGGGTTGGAACGGAAATGGCGTAGTTCCAAACTAGAGGTGTTTCACCTTGCATGGCGTGAAGCTATTTTAGATTATAAGCATGCTTTATTGGCTACGAAGCAGGCCTATTACTCTGAATTGATCAACAAAAATAAGCATAACTCAAAGTTCTTGTTTGATACAGTGGCATTTCTTATTCATGGACAGCCACCTGTTGGCCGTTCTCCTTTTTCAGCACAGGACTTTCTGGACTATTTCGAAAAGAAAATAGAAGATATTAGGTTGAGCACATCTCAGCATACTTTGGCCCAATCATTGTATTCAGATACTGAGCTGGGCACTACTACTTTAACAGTATCTCACAAGGTGTGCTGACGAAACTCGTGATGTCTACTAGAAGCACAACTTGTTTATTTGATCCTATACCAACAAAATTGTTTAAGGATCTTTGGCCCATTCTTGGGCCAACTGTGCTGGAAATTGTTAACCTTTCTTTAAACTCTGGATCTGTTCCAAATTGTTTTAAATCTGCAGTGGTTAAACCACTACTCAAGAAATCTAATCTTGAGCCTGGTGAATTGAAAAATTATAGGCCGATATCAAATCTATCATTCTGCTCTAAAATTCTGGAAAAGGTGGTTTCATGGCAGCTTGTGGACTATCTTACTGAGAATGACCTTTTTGAGCCACTGCAGTCTGCTTTTAGAAGACATCACTCCACAGAAACAGCACTTATTAAAGTAGTTAACGATCTTCTGCGAGCAATGGACTCGGATACTACTACAGCATTGGTGTTGTTGGATCTCAGTGCTGCGTTTGACACAGTTGATCATCATATTCTACTTGATAGGCTAGAAAACTGTTTCGGGATTACTGGAACTGCTCTTGTGTGGCTGACGTCTTATCTGTCTGGTCGTTCCCATTGTGTTTTGTGCAATGACACTACCTCTGAGTTTAAGGGCATGAAGTTCGGGGTTCCGCAGGGATCCGTTCTGGGTCCCCTGCTTTTTTCCCTGTATATGGCACCCCTTGGGAACATTTTGCGGCATTTCGGGGTTGCTTTTCATTGTTATGCTGATGATACTCAGTTGTATATGCTGATAGCTGCTGGAAATCCTGTCCACATAAAATCTTTACAGGACTGTCTTGCAGCAGTGAGAAGTTGGATGTCTAGCAACTTTCTGCTTTTGAACTCTGATAAGACTGAAATGATGGTTCTTGGTCCAGCAAGACATCGGCATCAATTTGATCAGCTGGCGCTTAGCCTAGGTTCATGTGTTATACATCATACTGACAAAGTGAGGAACCTTGGGGTAATCTTTGATCCTAC
This sequence comes from Thalassophryne amazonica, assembly GCF_902500255.1. Taxonomy (NCBI): domain Eukaryota; kingdom Metazoa; phylum Chordata; class Actinopteri; order Batrachoidiformes; family Batrachoididae; genus Thalassophryne; species Thalassophryne amazonica. The sequence goes on along the minus strand of NC_047106.1, from coordinate 90,910,454 downwards.
GTTGTCCTTTGACCTCCACATTAGGGTCATTACGAGGACTGCTTTCTTTCATCTGAGAAATATAGCAAAGATTCACCCCATCCTGTCTATGGCTGATGCTGAGACTCTGATTCACGCATTTGTCTCTTCTAGATTGGATTGTTGTAATGCTTTATTCTCTGGCCTGCCGCAGTCTAGCATTCGAGGACTTCAGTTGGTGCAGAATGCTGCTGCCAGAATTTTGACACAAAGTAGAAGGTTTGACCACATTACTCCCATTCTGGCATCCCTTCATTGGCTACCGGTTTCTGTCAGATTGGATTTTAAAGTTTTAGTGTTGGTTTATAAGATTGTTCATGGACTGGCGCCTTCCTACTTGGCGGACTTGGTTAAGCCCTACGTACCTGCGAGGCCTTTGCGTTCGCAGGGCGCAGGGCTTCTGTGTGTTCTGAGGATGAACAAAAAGTCTGTGGGGAATAGAGCTTTCTCCTACCGTGGTCCGGCTCTTTGGAATGATCTTCCTGCTGTTATTCGGCAGTCTGACATGGTGGAGATTTTTAAATCAAGACTGAAGACCCACTTTTTTAGACTGTCTTATTATTAATTTTTTAATCTGTTTGTGTTTGCTTTGTAATTTATTTTTATTCTACTGTGTTTTATCTTTTAACTGTGCTTTTCTTGCTTTTAATTTTTATTATTTTATTAATTTGTGTTGTTAATTATGTGAAGCGCCTTGGGGCGTGATTTGGTGCTATATAAATTAATAAATTGATTGAAATTGAAATTGTCACAAATATTTAGAGAAAGGTGGAGACACCTATTGTGGCTCCACTGCAGTGAAGACCCACTGGGCTCATAGTAACAGCAAGCATCTAATGCCCATGATCACTAGCAACTAAACTTTAAAGTCATATGCAAGGAAACATAAATCTTTGCTTGCAAGCTATCACTGGCAACCAACATTAGCACATGAGTGGGCAAAAGCAGGGGTTACCTCTGTATTTGGTTTCCCTGTAGACTGCTAACAATGCAATATAATTCATACTCTTCAAGTGTCTGTATTTCAGCATTTTTGCAACTTGTTTCTCTCTGGTATATGAAATTCTGTAGCCCATTATTTAGTTTTTTTTTTTTTCTGTATGAGCCTGTGTTCTTTCAGATATTTGTAGTCCTGCTTTCCACAACAAAGTCTGTGGTCAAACAAGAAAGTAGTAACCCTTTTGTTCTTGTTTCTTTTGTCACTTTTCAAGGACAGTCCCTGCGGTGAAGAGGAGTAAAAGTGTCAGATCCCCTAAAATGGCCTTTATGTTCCTGCAGTTTTGATGTAGACAGTGCCACTCATATTTAATGAAACCATACTATCATTCTTCTTGTCAATTCACATTTTGTCTCAGAAGAGTCAACAAATACAGTTTGTAATACTACAGGTGAATCTCGTTAACTCACGCAAGTTGGGGTCCACAAAATCAAACCATGAGTTATCTGAAACTGTGAGTTAATGAGGTTAACCAAAAACACACAGCAGTCTTTATACAGTAGTCTAAATCTTTGGGGCCCACAAATCGACCGTGATTAAAGCCAAAATGCGACTTACGCATGTGCAATTTCACGGGGTTCACCTGTATGTACCGTTACTGTATAATACTGCAATTACAGCTGCAATCCAACAGTGACTACAGTTACAAACTACTTTTTATTACTGTTAATATTAAAATGGAAAATGTTGAGCAGTGAATTTAATTGTTACAGCATGTTATTTAAATGATTATTGTTTTAACATTTATGTATTGAGCAATAAACAATCATAAGTTTTAAATGAGTGTGTGAGCCTTTTCCTCTTGACCTCCTGCCCTGCATGTTTTCCAACTGTCCCTGCTCCATCCCTTGCTCATGAACAAATCAGCCAATCAGCAGGTCAGATACACTGGGCTGGACTATTCGACTGTGGTTGCAGCTGGAACACATGTAAAACATGCAGGCCAGGTGATGGGCTGGTGATTTCTGCTACTTTTAATATTAATTTAACCTTTATATAACCAGGTTAGTCCCATTGAGATCAAGATCTCTTGCATGGAAGACCTAGACAATTACAAAGTATCCAATTCACATAATCTGCATGTCTTTAAATGTGGGAGGAAACCAGAGTACCTGGAGGAAACCCATGCAAACATGGAGAGAACATGCAAACTCCACACAGAGAAGTCACAGGTGGGACTAGATCCCATGATCTTCTTGCTGCAAGGAAACAGTGCCTCACAGCACTGTGGTTAGCACTGCTGTTTTGTTCTCATGCTGTGTTTTGTTTTGTTCTCATGTATATCGGCGACAATACACTCAACAAAAATATAAATGCAACACTTGGTTTTGCTCCCATTTTGTATGAGATGAACTCAAAGATCTAAAACTTTTTCCACATACACAATATCACCATTTCCCTCAAATATCGTTCACAAACCAGTCTAAATCTGTGATAGTGAGCACTTCTCCTTTGCTGAGATAATCCATCCCACCTCACAGGTGTGCCATATCAAGATGCCGATTAGACACCATGATTAGTGCACAGGTGTGCCTTAGACTGCCCACAATAAAAGGCCACTCTGAAAGGTGCAGTTTTATCACACAGCACAATGCCACAGATGTCGCAAGATTTGAGGGAGTGTGCAATTGGCATGCTGACAGCAGGAATGTCAACCAGAGCTGTTGCTCGTGTATTGAATATTCATTTCTCTACCATAAGCCGTCTCCAAAGGCGTTTCAGAGAATTTTGCAATACATCCAACCAGCCTCACAACCGCAGACCACGTGTAACCACACCAGCCCAGGACCTCCACGTCCAGCATGTTCACCTCCAAGATCGTCTGAGACCAGCCACTCGGACAGCTGCTGAAACAATCGGTTTGCATAACCAAAGAATTTCTGCACAAACTGTCAGAAACCGTCTAAGGGAAGTTCATCTGCATGCTCGTCGTCCTCATCGGGGTCTCGACCTGACTCCAGTTCGTCGTCGTAACCGACTTGAGTGGGCAAATGCTCACATTTGCTGGCGTTTGGCACGTTGGAGAGGTGTTCTCTTCACAGATGAACCCCGGTTCACACTGTTCAGGGCAGATGGCAGACAGCGTGTGTGGCGTCGTGTGGGTGAGCGGTTTTCTGATGTCAGTGTTGTGGATCGAGTGGCCCATGGTGGCGGTGGGGTTATGGTATGGGCAGGCATCTGTTATGGACGAAGAACACAGGTGCATTTTATTGATGGCATTTTGAATGCACAGAGATACCGTGACGAGATCCTGAGGCCCATTGTTGTGCCATCCAAGAACATCACCTCATGTTGCAGCAGGATAATGCACGGCCCCATGTTGCAAGGATCTGTACACAATTCTTGGAAGCTGAAAATGTCCCAGTTCTTGCATGCCCGGCATACTCACCGGACATGTCACCCATTGAGCATGTTTGGGATGCTCTGGACCAGCGTATACGACAGCGTGTACCAGTTCCTGCCAATATCCAGCAACTTCGCACAGCCATTGAAGAGGAGTGGACCAACATTCCACAGGCCACAATTGACAACCTGATCAACTCTATGCGAAGGAGATGTGTTGCACTGCATGAGGCAAATGGTGGTCACACCAGATACTGACTGGTATCCCCCCCAATAAAACAAAACTGCACCTTTCAGAGTGGCCTTTTATTGTGGACAGTCTAAGGCACACCTGTGCACTAATCATGGTGTCTAATCAGCATCTTGGTATGGCACACCTTTGAGGTGGGATGGATTATCTCAGCAAAGGAGAAGTGCTCACTATCACAGATTTAGACTGGTTTGTGAACAATATTTGAGGGAAATGGTGATATTGTGTATGTGGAAAAAGTTTTAGATCTTTGAGTTCATCTCATACAAAATGGGAGCAAAACCAGAAGTGTTGCATTTATATTTTTGTTGAGTGTATGTAGATTCCATATAACTTCTGAGCGGATCCTTGTCATTTGATTGGTGGGTTGTATGTCACATGACACAGATTATTCGTCCCATTGTTGCAATTAGAGTGCAATTTGGTTCCATTTAGAGTGCAATTTGGTTCCATATGTTTGGTACCATTGCACTCTTCTGCTGTGGCGAAAAGAAACAGAAGAAAAGAAGAGCATGCTACCACCACCATCAGCACTGTCCCACTAGTATGAGCGCACACGCACTATCGGGACGGTGCTTAGCTTTAAAATAAACATGGCAACGTTTGTGTTGCTGATGGACAACAATTTGAAAGAGCTAATTGATGGTGCTAGTTCTCCTACCCCCCCCCCCCCCCCCCCCCCACACACACACACACACACACACACACACACACACAAATCCACTACACTGTAAGCCATCTTTATGTATGAAGAGCTGTACGGATGAAAAGCTGACGTGATTTTTCGCTGGATTGAAGAACTACACAAAGTACTTTTTTTTGGAATTGCAAAGTCAATGCACAGCATCACCAGACTACATGTCACAATGTGGACTCCTATTTAAAGTTTGTGTTGGACTTTAGCAGCAGTGGAACACCAAAATGTTATGAATTAATAAAATATTAAATGACAAGGATCTATTTTAGACATTATATAAAACAAATAATGAATGTTTATACATTCTTTCAACGAGAATAGAATGAATATTTAATTCAGTGAAAGCTGGAACATACCACTGAACTCAGATTCACCTTGTTCAATGGTATGCTCCGAACTTCAGACAACTTTATTGATCCCAAAAAAGGGCAACTACGTTTACACTCCAATTACCTCAGACAAGATACAGCAATTATCCACAATTATTACTTGTTTACCGTAATAATGGCACACATCAAAATTAAAGACAACACATATACATTTGATATTGTTTATGTGCACTAAACTTGAAGCAGTCCGTCATCCGAATTGAGGCAAAGTGGGTGAAGGCCGCGGCAACTGGAGTCGCGCTGCCACTAGCTTGGGGGTAATGGGGACCTGCCGCAGCTAAAAACCGTGCAGCCCCCAGAGGGGAAAGGGGTGGCGTGAGCGGTGGCCGGGATGGGGTGTGTGATGGGGGGGCAGGAAGGGAGGTAAAGGGAAAAATGGAGCATGCTTCAGTCTTTGTCCATGTGTAAGTCTGTCAGTTTATTGTCTTTGTGGATTAAGATAAGAAAGGAGCCGAATAATCTCACCAAGGCCTGAAGACATTCCTCTGGAGGAAAACTGTCAGGCAATTTGTCCTTCAGACTTGATAAGCCCAGCGTGTTGCAGTTGGAGCAGTGAAAAACACTTTTTACAGCTTCACTAGAACAACCAAATCCCAATTATGAATTAAGAATATTCCCAATTGTAAATTAAGAATATTCCCCGGCCTCCGAAACCTTCAACTTCATCTGCAAGGCACGCATCTGTTCCAAGATGTCATCCAATTTGCATCAAGAGTCATCGCAGTCTGAGAATGCACTACCTTGCCAACCTCATTAATCATGACGGACAAGCGAGGGGCCGTGGTTCTTGATGCCGCCGTCTTGCCAATTTTCCAGTAGATCAGGGCAGCACATAAGCCAAAAGTACCAGCCCTGCTACCATAAGACCAAAAATGAATAAATCCTCGACATCCTCAACAGAGAACGGAGCCAAGCATGCAACACGCCAAGACCCCCAGGAGTGGAGAACATAGCCCGCAGGATATGTTCCATCTGGTCAGGTAGGATCCCCCGGTCCTGACCTTCTTGTAGAAAAGATTGTGTCAATAGCGTTCAGAGACCAGCTGATCAATTCCATGGTAAATCCAATAGCAGTCCAATAGATCCAGTATCCAATATCATTTGAGGAATTCACAGTCTGGTGAAGTAGGGACTTGAAGGTTAAAGCAGAAGCAGAGATAAGGGAGAGTGGAGGAGATGCGACCGCCCTCATCGGAGTCCCAAGCTAAAATCCCATATATATATATATATATATATATATATATATAAATATTCGTACTATTGAACTCATAAACATTCATTATTTGTATATTATACTATCCTAACACTGCCATTTCTTCCAAAGTCATAAGCATCATGAACTCGTTCGTCAACATCATCGTCGAATGCATCGCTGTTGAGGCGACCCATCTGGTCAACTACAACTACAACAAGTGCTAAACCATCAGATTCAGGGAGACTCAGACGGCCATGCGCCTCCTGTGTCCCGGTGAACTGGCTAAGCACACTGTGTCTGAGGGTACCAAGGTTTACCATATGAGAACAAAACAAAACGCAAACTATTAAGTAAATGAAGACTTACTGATAGCAACAGAGTCGGTGGTAAAGGTGCATCAGTTATATCACACATAACTGATGCAGACACTGCAAATACAGTTTATGGAGTCTCAGGAACTTAAGTTATTAAAATAGGTCTGATCATCCTAAAACACCCAAGAAACTAGAGCACTGTGCTCGTAGAGTGCAAACCTCTGCCAACACTAATTTCCAATTTCACAAATTTTTACCTTGGAAAAATATGAAGGGTCAAAGTGATCAAAATTAACTGAAATATTGAATGTGGTAAATATGAACGCAGTAAAACATAGATTGTGGTGAAAATGAAAGCAGTAAAACAATGTGGTTAAAAGTGAAAGCAGTAAATATTGAATGTGGTTAAAAAATCAAAAGGTTAAAACTGGACTTGATAAAAATGGAAGGTGTGAAGTACTAAACATGAAAATGAGTGACGTAAAAAATAACATCTGATTAATATTGCCCCTTTGAAAATTAGAATCGTTAAATTTGGATGCCATTAAAATCACATTATGGTAAATATTAATCTTATAAATATTATGTCTTAAAAATATAACATTGGCTAATTTAATTCACTGCCTCGATTTTAGTACCTCTACTTTACCAACTTCAGTTGTATCATTTGCTGTACTCGAGTTAATGTTGAATGTTTTCATTCACTGCCTCAGTTTTAGCAGGTCCACTTTACCCATTTCAGTTTTATCATTCACCGCATCAACTGTGCAATTTTGCTCACTTCCGCTGGATTGGAATACGGCAGCAGCCACTGTTGCGACAGTGGAAATTTGTAGTCCAGAGCCACTGCGCATGTCACTGACCGCGGGGTGGCGCCATTGGGAGTCGCAGGCGAAGAGCGCCCAAATCTAAAAGCGCTTTTCTACTTCACAAAAGTAGCACTACTCGGCTCAACCCTACTCGGTTTGGTTCCAGGCGCGTCCTTTTCCACTACACAACTTTTCCACTACTTCCTCAACATGGGCGGGGTCAGCAGAGCAAACTGCAGTGACGTCATTTTATACGCGACAAACATAAACAATGGCGGACTCCGTGTGTTTGTTGCTCTGTGAGTTTTTAAGAGAGAGTTGCTGGCGACGAGACAAAACACGCTTGAAAAGTACAGAAGACTTTGGGAATTCATACAACAATATGAAGATGAGAAGATACAAGCTGCTACAGACAAAGAGACAAAGCATGACGGTAAGCTAATCGTTAGCTCATAAATAAGTAATAACTGCAGGCTGTTGCTGTTAAGTATTAAAATTGTGGTTGTCAAAATAAAGCGTTAATTTAGATTAATTAATTACAGTACCTGTCACACTTTGCTCCATTTTGTTTAGACATCAATGACTTGGTCTGTAAATGAAGACACGTTTCTGAGAGCAATAAATGTGTTAGATGTCAATACTTTTTATATTGAAGTAACTTGCTTTGATAACTAATATTAAAAATAAAACGTGGGAGTTTGTGCGTTTACTGATGTTCATGCACAAAATGTTATAATTCGGTTTTAATGACCGTTAATGAACATTGTCACTGAACTCGAACAGGTTAAAACGCATTAAAAACACTTGATTTGTTTTTCATCCAGATTTTAATGTTCAATGGACAAATTTAAATATGAAATCTCATAAGATAATTATTAAAGGCATCATATTGTGCAGAAAGAATCAGCTTCCAAACTCCCACAATTCTGTTTTTATAGGCATTCTTTATAATGCAGCCTTTTATTGTCATTGTACACATAAATACAATGAAATTTGTCTGCATTTAACCCATCCAAATTACAGTAAGACACTTCTCCCAATTTAACATCAATTTACATCTTAATACCTGCTTGATGTGTAACAGAAATAACCCACACCCTGTTTACCAGATTATTAAATGCCCCAAACACACAGATTTTTTAAAATATACCTGCAATTAAATGATTAATTTAGATTAACTAATCACAAACCCTGTAATCAATTACATTATTTTTTTTAATAACCTGACAACACTAATTAAAATATGTATGCTGTATGTGTGTGTGCAAGATACCGCTGCAAAGGTTCATGCCACGGAATGGGATACCTGTAATCATTTGCCTACATGTCATCATTTGCCTACATCTCATACACCAGTTATGTTTCACTGTGAATTTTGAATAAACTTTTGTACTTTTTGCTAAAATGTCTCCACTTTTGTGTAACATCAATTTAATTTGTAAAAGTTACCAAGGTTTACTGATTTAAATTAAATGCTAACAGTTTGAAAAGCCGTTTAAGCAAAATCCAGTAGTAAAATAAGTTTTACATTTAATGGGGTCATAAATGTAAATGGAAGTAAACAGACAGTAAAACTGGTTGTTCAAAATATCTGATTAAATTACTTCTGGTTTGGTATAAGTCATCCAGCAGAATTATACACCATAGTACAATAGTTTGTGGTAAAATGTTACATCATATCAAACCCTAAACCTCGTATAGCCAGAATTCCATACCATACCAATACCATTTGCTAAAATCTCAGTTTAGACATGATTATTACAGCATCTTTGTAAAGATTTAGCCAGGTGTAATGTGCAGTGTCTTCTGGAGTAGCAAATCCCAAATTCAGTGGTGGGCACAGTTCCGATAATCCGATAACAGATAATTATCGAAGATAATGTTTTCATTATCGGATTATCTTTTTAGATCACTTTAAAAACCATTATCGGACCAATTGTCTTCCAATTAATTTTTGTCTGAAAACTTTTAGACTGATAAACAAAGTAAACAAAGCTGAACAGCGACAAGCATTTTTAAAATTTAAAATCAGTTCAGCACCTACCTGTTAAAAGTTTTGTAACAGATGTACAGTTTTATCTTCTGCAAACAGAAGAGCGCTGCTTCTATAAAAAAAAAAAAGTCTCTATCCTCTGCAGACAAAGGAGAACTGGTCACGAAACAAAAAAAAACAAAAACATTTTCTTTAACACCATACTGATATGCTGGCAATATCACCTAAGTCATCCAGAGGCATATATTTTTAAGTTATGGTTCAAATTTTAACCAAACTAATTTTGGACAAGTTATTTAAAATTACTGTCATGTTTTATAAAGTGAAAATATCAGATATATGTTTTAGTTTTAAAGTAACGTGCTAATTTTTAAGGTTTTGTGAGCACATGCTGTGCCCAGCAGTGCATTATGGGTAGGATTATGTAATCTCAGTACGTTCACGACAGGACAAATGCATTTCAGACACTCTGTTCAGGCTCCACGGACAACAGCATTAAACTCTAGTGCCTAAAACTCTCGTGAATATATTCTCTGGGTTTATAGACGTTGTTATTGTATTTGCGTTTGTTAAATTCCACGCATTTTAAATGTAGCAGACATGGATTATCTGGAATTTTGTTTTGGCACGTTTTCAAGGCCTCTACTGCCATCTACTGGCCAGTAGTGTTCATGGCAGTATTCGCCCTAAGTACTAAGCGTCTGGGCACCAGTAGATGGCAATGTTCTATTTATTTTGACCCCCGTTATATCAGATGATTGTCAAATCAACTTTTTGGCTTTGCAAATGGCTTTTTTTTCTTTTTTTTTTACAAATTAAGTTTAAAAACAAAACAAAACAACAGCAAAAAAATAAAAAACATTACAAGACAGCTCTGCAGTGTTTGCACATGCACAGTGCAAGCTTGTAGCTTTTCAGCAGCAGGATAACCTCACGACGGCCGACCAGAATAATATCAAACAGGTTTGATTTTCATTCGACCATACGATCGGCGATCAGGAGGTGGTCGTCAGATGTTAAACGCAGCTTGTTACTCCATGTACACTACACGATGCAGGACGAATTCGCACGAATGAAAAATCATCTGAAAAAGGGCCAAAACTCACACGGTGTAAAGCCAACATTTATGTAGACAGTATTGAGTGCACGTTTTACAACATCATAAAACGTGCACACGGCACTAATAAATTGAGAGCACATTCTCGCCACATGCAAAACATTTTGCGATGACACTTCCAGGGCTCCATAAAAATGCCTGTTTTTACAAATAAAAAATGGAATATTTTACAAAAGCACATTTATCTGTAAACACCAACACACAACACATGTCACATTAACGTGTTGGTTTACATAATGAATGACTGAACTAATCAGTGTTTAGGCACTTTTACCCAGAATCCTTTGCAATCTGTCTGTGTTTGTTACAAAACCTCAGAATTAGTGCATTATTCATCATTAAAATATATATGTTATATTTTACCTTTGTACAAATGACAGAATTGACATTAATGGAGTTATTCTATCGGTATTAATGTTACTTATAAATCAAAACCATAAGTCAGCATGACTTTATTTTTCAAGACCTCTGCCTGACCAGAGTGTTGTGATAGGGAAAGAGTTGGGCTTTATGGCTATGCTTAGATTGGGCTTGTGTTGGAAGCTGTGCAGTAAACAGGAACAGGAACAGGAACAGGAACAGGAACAGGAACAGGAACAGGAACAGGAGCAGGAACAGGAGCAGGATGTTTAAAGACAAAAGTGTGGTCTCATTGTTTGGGTCTGTTGTCACTTTTAATTCTAGTAGAAGCCATTGTGGTGTTAAAACTCAAATTCAGTTTATTTGTGGTTGCAAATATCCCAGAGACAATATTGGAATTTATTGGTTATCTGTAACTTCTGATACATTTTTGGGTGGTTTATTGTTTTATCTTTATCAAAGATAACTTTTCAGTTATCTGATTATCTGTTATCGAAGTTAATTTTTTGGTTATCTGTGCCCACCACTGCCCAAATTAAAATTCTTATAAATTAACCATCATTGTACCAAAACGTCAATGACAAAATGTTTTTTACTGTTGACTCAGCCACAAATGACAAATTATGATACAATCACATAAGTCAAAATGTTTTCTGCAACTAAAAGAAGAGCAAATACCCAAATAAATAAATAAATACATACATAAATCTGTGCAACACAAACTCTGCAAAAGTTCCATGTGTCTATAGTTCTGGGGTGGGGTCGCAGGACACATGCCCCAGTCATGCATCGTGTGGATAAGCTCGCCCAGCATGTCAATTGCCCGATTAAACGCAGCTTCCACCTCCGTTGCTGCTTCGAGGATCAGTCGGATGTGTTGATCACACTGAACCCAGTTCAGCTTCAACCTCAACATCGCTGGATGGAAAGATTCTCCTGCTGGAACAGGCTCCTTTTACTCTTGCCTGGACAATAATGAAGGTAGAAATGGGAAGTGACTAACAAAAGCAAGTTTTAAAAAATTATATATATACATACACACATACGTACATACAGAGTGACCCCCCCCCCCCCCCCCCAAAAAACAAGAATTGTAATAAAAAAAAATAAAAAAATAAAAACTTTCTATACGATCATTCTCCAGACTTTCAGTTACCTTGGTCACTTTGCATAAAAGTTATGTTTTTTTCAAAATTTTGCTCCAACAAATCAGACTATTTGGAGCATAATTTGAAAGAACCTGACTTTTATGCAAAGCAACTAAGATAACTGAAATTTTGGGGAAGGTCCAGCAAAATTTGCTGGACCTTAATGGGATTTTTTTTACAATATTTTTATGGCTTTCTTTTCTTTTGGGGGGGATGTCACCCTGTGTGTGTGTGTGTATATATATATATATATATATATATATATATATATATATATATATATATATATATATATATATATATATATATATATATATATATATATATATATATATATATATATATATATACACCATATTTGGGAAATACATTTTGGAGCTAAAAGGTATGTGATGTGAGACATTATTGAACTTGAACTTATTTATTTGGCACACAACTCGTCAATAACAAAAACTGATATACAAGACAATTCCACAGTGACATGTGTGACCAAAAAGGGGGTGAGCAGAAGCAAAGCTTATAAACACCCACCCCATATATACATACATATATACACATTACCTACCCCCAGAGCAAGCACACAGGCGACAGTGGTAAGGAAAAACTCCCTCTGATGTATTGAGGAAGAAACCTCAAGCAGACCAGACTCTAAGGGGTGACCCTCTGCTCGGGCCATGCTACAACTACATTTAACAACACAAAATCAAATCCCATTATGATAAACATATCAAGTGAACACCGTGTCTTCGTCTACATACATATTTACATACATATACAGTATACATGTATACACACACCAACATACACCTACACATACATACATAATTACACACACATATATACATACATACATATATATATATACATATACATACACATATACATACATGCACATACACAAGTTAATGTTGCAAATGTACAGCTGACAACACAAAACTCATTTTTATACTGATTGATATTTGGACACCGACTGGAGCAAGTGCACGTCGGGAGACATACCGGTGAAGACAATCTCTGTAATCCTGTGGAAGAGAAGAGGACCACACCACATCAGGAGAAAGCGCCAGCAAGGCTTTCAGCTTTACCAGCCGGCCAGATCGCACCCTGCGGCGTTTGCGCTTTCTGGGCGAAGGTGCCTTCACACGAAGAAGGCACTTAGGCAGATCCGCCAGATAGAAAGAATCTGACCACTTTAAATTGTCCGTAGGTGTGCGTGTGGTTGTGAGTGTGTTTGTTTGTCTACAGTAGTGTTCAGAATAATAGTAGTGCTATGTGACTAAAAAGATCAATCCAGGTTTTGAGTATATTTCTTATTGTTACATGGGAAACAAGGTACCAGTAGATTCAGTAGATTCTCACAAATCCAACAAGACCAAGCATTCATGATATGCACACTCTTAAGGCTATGAAATTGGGCTATTAGTAAAAAAAAAAAAGTAGAAAAGGGGGTGTTCACAATAATAGTAGTGTGGCATTCAGCCAGTGAGTTTGTCAATTTTGTGGAACAAAGAGGTGTGAATCAGGTGTCCCCTATTTAAAATCAAGCCAGCACCTGTTGCTTTTCTCTTTGAAAGCCTGAGGAAAATGGGACGTTCAAGACATTGTTCAGAAGAACAGCGTAGTTTGATTAAAAAGTTGACTGTAGAGGGGAAAACCTATACGCAGGTGCAAAAAATTATAGGCTGTTCATCTACAATGATCTCCAATGCTTTAAAATGGACCAAAAAAAAAAAAAACAGAGACGCGTGGAAGAAAACGGAAAACAGCAATCAAAATGGATAGAAGAATAACCAGAATGGCAAAGGCTCACCCATTGATCAGCTCCAGGATGATCAAAGACAGTCTGGAGTGTTGGGAAAGTGTAGGAACACGGACCCACAACAGGGGGCGCAAATGAACGGACAATGGAGTAAGTCAAAATAACAAGCTTTACTGTTGTGAATGTGCACAACGAATACAACCAATCACAGCAATGGACAACAGTCAATTCACAAAAGTGTCGTGTGGGCAGGCTCGAAGATAGGAGACGCCTCTCCAAGGTAAGACCGGAACCACACGGCTTCCTCCGCCACAGGACCCCGGGAATACTGGAGCCGCCAAGTCCCGAACTCCCAGGTGGCCACTGCCTCCGCGTGTCGGACCTGGTACTGCTGGCGAGGAACAAAGGACAGTTAGATGGGGGCGCGTTTGCACCCAGGACTCCGAACAGCAGGGAAGTTACCTCCACCTCTCGTTGGAACAGTAATCCACAAACAAAGCACAAATCCAAAAAGATACACTCCGTAGCTTTGATACGTTACCTCTCTGGTAGAAACGATATCTCGGCGATGAGGTGGAGATGCCGTCCTGCTGATATACCCCAGTGATAATTGCCGTCAGCTGTCTCAGGTGATGGGTGACAGCTGTTACCGAGGCTGCTCCTGTGGGGCGGCGGCGCCCTCTGGTGCCTGGAGCCCGCACTCCAGGCAGGGCGCCCTCTGGTGGTGGTGGGCCAGCAGTACCTCCTCTTCAGCGGCCCACACAACACTGGAGTTACCTGTAAGTGCCATGACAGTTAGAAGATGCCTGTGTGAAGCTAATTTATTTGCAAGAATCCCCCGCAAAGTCGCTTTGTTAAATAAAAGACATGTGCAGAAGAGGTAACAATTTGCCAAAGAACACATCAACTGGCCTAAAGAGAAATGGAGGAATATTTTGTGGACAGATGAGAGTAAAATTGTTCTTTTTGGGTCCAAGGGCCGCAGACAGTTTGTGAGACAACCCCCAAACTCTGAATTCAAGCCAGAGTTCACATTGAAGACAGTGAAGCATGGTGGTGCAAGCATCATGATATGGGCATGTTTCTCCTACTATGGTGTTGGGCCTATATATCGCATACCAGGTATCATGGATCAGTTTGGATGTGTCAAAATACTTGAAGAGGTCATGTTGCCTTAAGCTGAAGAGGACATGCCCTTGAAATGGGTGTTTCAACAAGACAATGACCCCAAGCACACTAGTAAAAGAGCAAAATCTTGGTTCCAAACCAACAAAATTAATGCCTCACAGATGTGAAGCAATCATGAAAAACTGTGGTTATACAACTAAATACTACTTTAGTGATTCACAGGATTGCTAAACAAGCAGTTTGAACATAATAGTTTTGAGTTTGTAGCGTCAACAGCAGATGCTACTATTATTGTGAACACCCCCTTTTCTAATTTTTTTTTTACTAATAGCCCAATTTCATAGTCTTAAGAGTGTGCATATCATGAATGCTTGGTCTTGTTGGATTTGTGAGAATCGACTGAATCTACTGGTACCTTGTTTCCCATGTAACAATAAGAAATATACTCAAAACCTGGATTAATCTTCTTAGTCACATAGCACTTCTATTATTCTGAACACTACTGTATATGTGGCCCTGCAACAGTCTGGTGTCCTGTCCAGGGTGTACCCCACCTCATGCCCTATGACTACTGGGATAGGCTCCAGCCCCCTGTGATGCTTAAATGGAGTAAGCAGTTGAAGATGAGTGGGTGTGAAACTGTGCACTTCTATGCCTCACTGTTAACAGTACCATTGACAATTTGGAATAATATAATGCAAATAACCAGACTTGCCTGTACCTGTGCACAACAATATTAATGTTCTGATTCAACACCATGGTTACTGTGCAGGTGTGCGTTGGGCTGGTTCCAATAGAAGGCCACTTTCAAAATGTTGTTTAATTGCACAACATCATGCAATCAATGGCATCTTTTAACATTGCTGTAGTCAGCCTGCAATTGTCATGCTAACTGTAGGAATGTACACTCGAGTGTTTGCCTATGAATTGAATATTCATGTCATCCCCATAAGCCACATCAAATTTAATTTTAGAGAATCCAAATGAGATATCTTTAAACCCCAAACAAAATTACTTAATTTCCGTCCAACATGCAGTATAATTTCACAGGTCATCCAAGTGGCCTCACAACTGCAGGCTATGTGTAATCATGTCATCCCAGGACTGCTACAGCATTCTTCACCTCTCATATCTCCTGATATTACGCATTCAGACAGCTAATCTGGGTTTACACTGTACCAAGTAGGTACATCCGTCAGGTTATTCCATAATCTAGGGCCACACATGGAGACACAGAAACCTTTCCGGATCGTCCGATCACCAGCAATTTTAAAATGATACAAGACCCGTAAATTAAATTTTCCTTCTCTCTCATTAAAATATTCTTGAATTCTAAATTGCACTTCTTTATTTTTCACTTTGTGCATTAATTGAACAGTCTTGAAGGAAATCATATCATTAATTTTTAATATTTGAGATTTAATGAACAGTGGGTTGGTGTGGTCTCGATAACCTGCATTATGAATTGTCCTTAATGCTCTTTTTTGAATAATGAATAATGTTTGCAATGTAGTTTTGTAATTGTTGCCCCAAACCTCAGCACAATAAGTCAAGTAGGGTGCAACCAAAGAACAATAGAGAGTATGTAGTGCTCTGCAATCAAGAACATGCTTAATATTTTTTTAATATTTTTTATTTAATACTGCAATACTTTTTGATACCTTCACTTGAATATCCTGAATATGAGCTTTCCAATTACTTTTTTCATCAATAATGATGCCTAAAAACTTATTCTCTTTAACACATTCTATGTTTACCCCATGTATATTTAACTGAATTTGTATGTCTTTTTTATAATTTCCAAATAACATCAATTTAGTTTTAGACAAATTTAATGATAATTTGTTAATATCAAACCATCTCTTTAACGTTATCATTTCTGTTCCTAAATCAGATAATAATTGTTGCAGATTTTCCCCTGAGCAAAACAGGTTTGTGTCATCTGCAAAGAGCACAGTTTTAACCATATCTGAGGCTTTACATAAATCATTAATGTATAAAATAAATAATTTTGGGCCCAACACAGAACCCTGTGGTAGCCCACAAATGATGTCCAGATATGAAGAACAGTATTCCCTGAGTTTAACAAACTGCTTTCGGTTTTGTAAGTAGCTTTTAATCCAATACAGAGCAACTCCTCTGATCCCATACAGTTCCAACTTTTGAAATAATATATTGTGATCAATTGTGTCAAAAGCCTTTCTTAAGTCAATAAATAAACCTGCAACTATTACCCTTTGGTCCACATGTTTATTGATCTCTTCTATGGAATCGAGCAATGCCAGTGTCGTGGACCTTTTTGCTCTAAAACCATATTGACTTTCATCAAGCAAGTTGTGTCGATCTATAAATTTATCCAGTCTGCTGTTGTAAAGTTTTTCCAGTATCGTTGAAAATTGTGACAGTAGAGACACAGGCCTGTAGTTAGTAAAAAGATGCTTGCTGCCAGATTTGAGTAAAGGTATCACTTTTGCCACTTCCATACTGTTAGGAACAATCCCAGTTTGAAATGATTTGTTAAAAATATATGATAATGGTTTTGCAATTTCAGTAATTATTCACTTTACTAAGGACATATGTCATATCTCATTATGATCCGTTGACTTTTTACTTTTACAAGTACTAACTATGTTAATAATTTCCCTTTCATCTACTAAGTTCATCTAAGAGAACAAGCTGGGGTATAAGAGGTGTCAAATGTACAATAAGATATAACAAAATAAAATACAAAAATATAGAAAGTAATAAAAATAAAGACAAGCACCACAAGGTTGGGTTATCAGTTATTACCCCTTTACATGAGGTAAGTGTCCCATTTCTCCCAAAGGGCATCACCCTTCTGTTTTTGAAGCTTCAGTATAAAAGTTAACTTGGAACTTGAGGTGGATGGATGATGAAAGAAGCAAAACACCTTCGCTATTTACATCGATATTTTGAAGAATTTCTTCATCTACAGCTATTGTAAGTTATTTAATCGCGTCCATCTGGATGACTATTGAGGTGGATGGATGATGAAAGAAGCAAAACACCTTCGCAATTTACATCGATATTTTGATGAATTTCTTCATTTACAGCTATTGTCAGTTATTTAATCGTGTCCATCTGGATGACTCTTGAGGTGGATGGATGATAAAAGAAGCAAAACACCTTCGCAATTTACATCGCTATTTTGATGAATTTCTTCATTTACAGCTATTGTCAGTTATTTAATCGTGTCCCTCTGGACGACTCTGAAATACCCTGAGGGTATTTGTTTGTTCATAAATATTCCGCGAGGGCAGTCATCTGCTCACTAAACAGTTGTATTTTCATTGAGTCCATGATTAACCAGTGTTAATGATTAAAATAGATCGAGTTTACTTCTGCCCTGGTGCCAGATGGCAGGTAGAGATGCAGATGACAATGATAAATAGATCTATGCATGCGTAACATTCCGCACTGTTTTCTAAGTGAGGAGGAAAGAATTGTACGTGACACCGGTTTGCCTATATTTTTGTTTTGGTGTTATAAAATATCAAATGCTGTTTTTCCAGGAGAAATCTCTCCACATATGCAAATACGTAGTGCTGTTTTGTGTGTCAATTATAATTTCCCAGTCATCAGGCGATATTACCACTCCCAGTTCATGTTCCCATTTCTCATCAATATGGAGTGTAGAGTGGTCCCTTAATTTTGTAAGGTACCAATATAGTTGACCCGACATCCGACATCATGGTATGTATAATAATTTTCCTAAGTAGTTTTGATTTATATGCTTTTATAAACATTTGTGTGATGCCAGATATGTTGTCCAATTGTAAACGTTTAATGTTTTTAATATAATAATGTCTGATCTGAAGGTATTTATAAAAATCATACAGACCAAGGTCATATTTTCCTGACATGGTTTTGAAATCTATTAGATCCTGCTGTTTGTCCATTAAGAGGCACAATGAAGTAATCTCCTGTTTGTCCCATTGGGTATAGCTTTTATCAATTACAGCTGGTTCAAAGTGAGCATTGTGAACTGTCCACATCAATATACGAATCTCTTTCTGGAGTTTGAATTGTTTCACAATGTCTAACCAAATATTTATAGAAAATCTGACCGATTGATTCTGTAAATCACACTTTCTAGCCTGCAAAGGGTTTGATAATAAGCTAGGGAACCAGTTTACTTAGCAGTGACAACTCTATGGTTTTCCATTTGGCTATGTAGTCTTGATTACACCAGAGCATGTGTGGTCTTATCTGGCCTGCTATATAGTAATCTTTGAGACAGGGCAACCCCATTCCCCCCTCTAGGTTTAGGTAGTTGTAGTGCCTTGTATTTTGTTCTTGGTGCTTTTCTATTCCAAATAAAGTGTGAAATGGCTTTATCCCATTCTCTAATTTGAGAGTCAAGGAATTTGGACAGGTAAAGATTGAAAAAGATACAGTAATCTGGGCAAAATATTACTTTTTATCACCATTATCCTATTACCCAAATTCAAGGTCAAAAAGGACCACCTATTCATGTCAGCTTTAATATGTGTATTAATGGGTTGGTAGTTTTTTGCGTAAAGCTTTGACAGATCTTTTGTTAGTGTCACCCCAAGTATTTCACAGAGCTTAAGTCCCAATCAAATTTGTATTTTAATTGAAATTCAGGTGTTGGTTCAAAATTATACACAAGGGCTTGTGTTTTTTCAACGATAATGGTGTAACCTGACAGGTCACCATATTGCTGCAGTAAATCCATCAATCTCAGAATCCCAGAGACTAGATTTTCAAGGCTAATCAAGACATCATCTGCATGAAGACATATCCTGTACTCAGACTTGCCGGACAACCCTGATGGCAGCCATGACATGGATGGATGGGTTTAGATAAGCTCCCATTCACTTTGATTTTGGCTATGGGGCATGTATACAAAGTTTTAATGGTATGTGTAAAATCTTGATAATAGCCAAACTTTTCCAAGGCATTATAGAGAAAGCCCCAACTGACAGAGTCAAAAGCTTTCTCTGCATCCATACTAAGTAGAATAGCCTGTGATTTGTGTTTTTGTATGTGCTCCTTAGTATGGAGGGTCCTCCTTATATTGTCCTGCATCTGCCTTCCTGGGATAAACCCAGTTTTGTTGTGTGGGCCGCTGAAGAGGAGGTACTGCTGGCCCACCACCACCAGAGGGCGCCCTGCCCGAAGTGCGGGCTTTGGGCACAAGAGGGCGCTGGAGCAACCGGGAGTGACAGCTGTCACTCATCAACAACGCCAGCTGTCACTCATCAGCACATCACCACATCTCCATAAAAGCCGGGCAGCAACTCCACCTCACTGCCAAGATATCCGTCTACCTGGAACGTAAACACTCAGCCGTGGTTTTGTGCCATACAACATTCTGAACATTTGCAGGTGTACCTGTTTGACTGGTCAGCAGCTGGAAGCTGGGAGGAGACAACGTCTTCGCTCCTCAGATAAGTAGTCTTTCAGGCGCTGCACGTTTTTGTTCGTGTGTGACTGTGATTAAGAGTTGGAGGTGGAGGTGTTACCCACCCTTTTCTGACTGTTTGCTGGGTGTTCACGCACCCACCATAAACTGTTTTTGCCTCCTGCCAGCAGTACCGATCTGACAGCTGGAGACGGTGGCCACCTGGGGAGATCAGGACTTGGCGTCTCCTGTGTGTTTCCTGGTCCAGTGGCGGTGGAAATCGTGTGGGGCCTGGCTCTTCTCTGGACGGTGCTCTCCTATCCTCGAGCCTGCCCACACACCCCCCTTCGTGTAATTGACTGTACTGTAAATTCTGTTTCCGTCTGTATTCCGTTGTGCACATTACAACAGTAAATTGTGACTCTTTGGCTCATCCATTGTCCAGGTTCATTTATGCCCCCTGTTGTGGGTCCGTGTCCCTACACTTTCCCAACAAGTTTGGTCTTCCTCAATTAGGAAGTCCGTGCTCTCTTCCATCTGTTTTGCTAATATTGCAGCAAAAATTTTATAGTCTTGATTCAAGACACTAATGGGCCTGTAGGACCCGCACTGAGTCAAATCCTTCCCTTCTTTTGGAATTATTGAGACTATGGCCTTCTTCCAGGATGGAGGAGTGAAACCCTCCTTAAAAGTATAATTACATTTTTTTTTTTTTTTACCAAAATTGGAGTCACTTGTTCTCTCATTGATTTATACCACTCCCCAGGAAACTTGTCGGGTCGGATTTCAAAGAGGAGATAACCTTATCAATTTCTTCCACAGTAAAAGGTTTGGTTAACTTTTCATTATGTAGCTTGCCAAGTGAGGGTAAATACAACTGACTCAAGAAACTGTCCATTGCACAACGATCAACTGTATTAGGTTGGTCATATAAAGTATGATAAAATGTTTCAAAGGCTTTTTGTATTCCATCAGGATCATATACCATTTGTTTTGTTTTGACAGATGAGCGGAATTCCTCCGCATGTCTGTCTCAATGTGCCGAAAAAGTGCTGATGTCCACGTCTTTTCACAATTCCTGTGCTAGTCAGACAACGTCCCGGATAAAACACAGCATCCAGTTTGGAAATGAACAGCACATTCCACTGTTACAGGAGTTTTTGTCATGGAAAGAGGAGCGGAGGCTTCGCGCGTCGCGGTGCTGCCGTATGGCGCACAGCAACACCGTGATGAAGCCTCACGGGACATGTTCTGGCATGTCCAGGCACATCCACAATTTCTTGGATAATCACTCGATGGAAAAACCACCGACAGCTGTCTGAACGTCATCTCAAAGCCATCCTGTGAGACCAAAATGGAGGTGTTCCTTTGTCTCGCTCCATCAGCAAATCAGTCGTGACGCGCGAAGCCTCCGCTCGGCTTTCCATGACAAAATCTCTTGTTAAAAGTGAAATCTGCCGGAAAATGGCTGATGTCCAGCTCTTGTGATAACCAGAGAAAGTGCACACGATGGTCTCGGATCCACCGAACCATCCATTTAGAAATGATCCGGTGGTTTGTGGCTCTCGATGGCGGCATGGAGCGCGGCGCGCCGAGCGTCCTTAAAGCTGTAGTAACAGTCCTTATTCTCTGTGAAGCCCGTAAAATTTTCACCGAAAGCCAGATAAATTTTTCTAATGGTTTCCAGCTGCCAGTCTCTAACAGTTTCTGAATTCTGATGTAAAAAAAGCCCTAAATCATTCCGCCATTTCCTGATAATGAAAATCCGCCAAGGGGGTGGACCACTCCTCACTCAAAGCCTGCTCACAGGCGAATGACGCAACCGACAGGCGTGGAAAAACTCATGCATGCGCATGAGGGTTCAAGCTTGTCTGACGCAATCACACGTGATTCAAATCCATTTTTGAAAAAAATAATAAGGTCGGATACTTTTCTAATAGACCTCGTATTTAGCTCATGGATGTGCCTCCTTTATACATCCCAACAAGCTAGTATCTCCACTAATCACATTCAATCCATTTTTTTTCACTCTGGTAGGGAGTCTGTTGCAAATAACAAACAAACAAAACAAAAAAACAACATCAACCCCACAGTACATCCCTGTCAGATGCCATGGGGCAATCTATCTCAGGACCTCTCCCATCTTTACAGCTATATCATGATCAGCATTAAAACTTACACAGTCTGAGGTCCCATTAAAAGTAAGCTCCTGATTGTAAGCATAAACATAGTTAGAATGAACATATTGACCAGGTTTTTGTTTTTATTCCATTGCCTCCCTCTATTCCTGCCAAAAATAATAAAAAAAAATGAACCATTGATCAGGATATTTGTCTGCTTTTTACAGTGTAGAAAATCACCCCAAATCAGCAAATCTATTATTCACAGTTGCACATTCAGTGGTGGACTGTCTCTGCCAACCTTCCAATTATATTACTGTGCAGCATACGTCAACAAAATTTCATTTTGATTTAAATTTGAGCATGTGTAAAAAAAATTGGCACTCATTTTTCTACCAGAAGACTCAGCTGCTTAAAGAAAAGGAATTTATTCCACAAGTTATTATTATGTACATTGTTCATTTTTGCCTTGGTCCCCATTGCGGCAGTGGGATGAGCAGTGTCTCTCAAATCCTGCCGATGAAAGAGGCAGGGGTGGAGCCCATCCCCCATGTCAAACAGGGACCAAGTCGTACCTGTGGTGTGGCGGAGGGAGCTCCAACCAAAAGGACATCAGTAAGACAATGAGCTTTTAAGAGTGAAGCCTAAACCGTATTGGTTCCAGTGATGTTAATTAGAAGCAGCTGCATCAGCTACTCGCTGCTCAGCAACTGGCACAGTCTGACTTTTGACTACATTTTAGCCCTGCAGGTACTCATGGAATGCAAGCGTGACAATCTGTAAAGCTTCTTTGTGGCCTATGATGATTTTCGCAACGCTTTTAATTCAGTTCACTGAACTGCTCTCTGGGACATCCTGAGAATTTGTGGGATCTCTAAGAAGTTATTGAACATCATAGCCAGCCTAAACACATACTGTGAGTGCTATATTCAGTTTACACAGATACTTAGACAATAACCCTGTTGTGTCTGATGATTTGCGGACAGTAAAACTCAATTTGCGACCATAAAATTCAGCATTACAGTCATCAGACACAAGGTGGTTGTTTCCATTCTAATCCAGTTCCATTGTTTGCACGGTTTATTGTTCTGTAAGTAATTGGACCTAGATCCGTATTTCAGCGAAAGACCACTTCACCACTGAAGGCTACATCTAAACCCACATAGAATAGAATAGAATAATTCTTTATTGTCCACCAATGTGGAAAATTGTCTTCGGCTCACCAGCACAAAAAAGACAAAAAAAAAACAGTCATAAAACATTCATACAAACACACGAATAAAACACAAATAAGATACATAAAATACATGGAAGTAAAAGAAGAAATAGAATAAGACCTAGTAAGATAAATAAAACGTACAGTAAGATCTAATAAAATCAAATAAAACAGAAGTTGTTATATGGCTGGGGGGGCCTGGCTGCCGGTTTGTTTCTGTCTTTTGGTTTTCCTCCCAGGTGGCGTGCGTTTGGGACTGAGTGGCTGTGTTCCTGAGGCTGTCAGGACCTCACCCTGATCACCTGCGACTCGTCAGGACTCACAGCTGTGGTGCATCTGGATGGATTGGAACATGTTGGCATTTAAGACTGGAGTGCACAGTGTGTATTTGCCAGAGACTCGACCTTGTGACCAGACGGGTGAGATCGTCGTCTCGGGAGCCATCTCATCAACAGCGGATGCTGAGAACGTCCAGGTTTGATGCATGGTCTGTGAAAGAGGAGGGGGTGAGGTTTCACGCTCGTCAGCACACTTCCTGAGGTACGTTAGATTTTGTGACTAACATTTATACAGTCAGTAAATGTGGTGTCCCTCACACCTTATTGTATTGAGCTGTTTGTTAGTCATGTATCAGCTTTCACCGCAGTGGAGTTTTGTGAACTGATTGTTCCATGCCTGCAGGTTGGGAAGCTGATCAGTAATCAAGCCAGGAAGTGTTTGCTGTTTGTACACCTTTAAGTGTTCTGTGTGTAGAGTGTGGACTCACTTAATGGTTCCTTCTTTCACAGACTCGGTTGTTGCGGCCACCTGGGGGGTGTCGGCGGGGTCCTTGGGTCTGAAACAGCTTCTGGCTCCGGACCGTTAGCGCTGCTGGGAGCGCACCACGCCAGGCCGCACCTTTTGTTATTATATTATCACTGTTATGTATTAAATTCAGTTAGCCTTTGAACCGTGCTCTGCTTATTTCATACTGGGTCCTTCAAACGCTGGTCGGTTCTCCGAGCTGCGTCCGACACATAACAGTAGTCTCTGGCCAAACATCACGGACCCAGCGGTAGCAGAGACGGTAACGCGCCGGGAAGGCGGCAGCAGACGTTCAGTGGTTATCCGGATCAGTTGCGGGGCTCTCCGCCCGGAAGGTGCGTGTTTGAGAACCCATTACTGGATACTGATTTGTGCTCTCTTGCAGCCGTGTTCCTGTGTTGTGCCTTATCCGTGGGTCGTGGTGGAGTGTGACTGGCGACGGCTTCGCGTCACGCTCCGACCGGATAAGAGGTTTAAACGGGAGCTGCAAGAGTGCGTTTGTAATGGGTTCACGCGCACGGCGGAGCTCTGTTAGCACGGGTCGCTGGGCTTCCTGTGTTACAGTCGTAGCCCCGTTTCCCTGGATAAAGGTAACTACTGCGTCTGTTGTATCAGCTCCGGCGTTATTTAGTTGAGCACATTTTGGTTGTGTGTTGCACTCAGCTGCGCACATAAAAGCAGCTCGTTTGTTTTTTCTGTCGCCAAAGGGGTTTTTTCATTTTTAGCACTCTGGCTCCCCCTTGTGGTGACTGAATCACGTTACCGTCAAGCTCTTGAGTAGGAACAGGTGTGTTCCATTTGGTTGAGCTTGACGGTATAACTCACTGATTTGTTTTGTGTTAGTTCATTTTGTGTGGGTGTTTTTTGAGTTGGTTTTTGTGTGGGATTTTATTTTTTTGTTTTCCGCTATTTGTCTGGGGTTGTGACCCTGCAGCCTGTCTGAAAAAGAAAAAAAAACAAACAAAAAAAACAAAACAAAAAGGGGACCCAACCAACTGTGTGTTGGTCTGTTTGTTTTTCCTTTTATTTCTTTTTGTTTCACATCCCCAGGGTTAGATGGAACGGTTCCCTGGGGGGTGATGGGGTGGTACTTGGGTTGTTTTTTTTTTTGGTTTTTTTTGTTGTTTTTTTTGTTATGCCCTCTCTTCTCCTCTGACTCCAGCCGGGTGTGCCGTAGTGTCGGCATTGCTGGAGGGGTGCAGTTAGGTTGTGCTGGGCGTTTCCCAGGTAGCCTCTGCACCCGGGAGGGGAGGGGGGGGTTTGGGGTATCTTTTTGTTTCCCCCCCCCCAGTTTCCGCCCTCAGGGTTTGACTGTGGTGTCCTCTGGGGGGGAAAGGGCTGTGGGCCCATCTAGCCATGGACGGCCGGGGCTGGGTCCATTGGTCATGAGGGGAGGCATCTCCTGGGGTTGACGAGTGGTCCTCTGGGAGGCGCTGGTAGTCCCCGTGGGTGACGTTGGATCCCAGAGGGACCTCGGCCGTGGTTATTACTCCTGGAGCTGGCGGGAGGCCCTCTGGGGGGTGTTGGTCCCTACATGTCGTTTGGGGGGGAGGAGGGGGGGTGTTTTACTATTTTTATTTGTAAGCTCAAGTTTGGGTTTTCCTTTTCTCCCCTTCCCTGGGGTTTGATGGGACGGTCCCCTGGGGAGGGGGGGGGGTGTTTTGGTTGTTTGTTTTGTTTTATGACTAATTACACATGTTTGGATAAAGGCTGACCGCACAGGTGTAAGAACTCCTGGCCACACCTGTGCTAAGAGACTGTCAGAAACAAGGGCAAAGATGCAGCCAGTTCAACCAGTCTGTTGGAGGATGAACACAGACACGGTTTCCAGCCATGGTCCCTGGAGGGGGGTGTTTCTCCTGGGCCAGGTGTGTGTGGTCGCCGGGAGGCTTCCCGTGAGGGTGGGGTACTGTTATATGGCTGGGGGGGCCTGGCTGCCGGTTTGTTTCTGTCTTTTGGTTTTCCTCCCAGGTGGCGTGCGTTTGGGACTGAGTGGCTGTGTTGCTGAGGCTGTCAGGACCTCACCCTGATCACCTGCGACTCGTCAGGACTCACAGCTGTGGTGCATCTGGATGGATTGGAACATGTTGGCATTTAAGACTGGAGTGCACAGTGTGTATTTGCCAGAGACTCGACCTTGTGACCAGACGGGTGAGATCGTCGTCTCGGGAGCCATCTCATCAACAGCGGATGCTGAGAACGTCCAGGTTTGATGCACAGTCTGTGAAAGAGGAGGGGGTGAGGTTTCACGCTCGTCAGCACACTTCCTGAGGTACGTTAGATTTTGTGACTAACATTTATACAGTCAGTAAATGTGGTGTCCCTCACACCTTATTGTATTGAGCTGTTTGTTAGTCATGTATCAGCTTTCACCGCAGTGGAATTTTGTGAACTGATTGTTCCATGCCTGCAGGTTGGGAAGCTGATCAGTAATCAAGCCAGGAAGTGTTTGCTGTTTGTACACCTTTAAGTGTTCTGTGTGTAGAGTGTGGACTCACTTAATGGTTCCTTCTTTCACAGACTCGGTTGTTGCGGCCACCTGGGGGGTGTCGGCGGGGTCCTTGGGTCCGAAACAGCTTCTGGCTCCGGACCGTTAGCGCTGCTGGGAGCGCACCACGCCAGGCCGCACCTTTTGTTATTATATTATCACTGTTATGTATTAAATTCAGTTAGCCTTTGAACCGTGCTCTGCTTATTTCATACTGGGTCCTTCAAACGCTGGTCGGTTCTCCGAGCTGCGTCCGACACATAACAGAAGTAAAGCAGTTCAGGTTTAATTTGTGGAGTGGTCACTTTTTTGAGTTCATTATGGTGACGGCATTTGGTATAAAAGATTTTTTGAAAGAACCTTTGGCCAGAGGAGCTCTGTAGCGCCTCCCAGACTTCAAGAGCTCAAACTGACAGGACAGAGGATGAGAGCCGTCTGCCAGGACTCTCTCAGCTTTCCTCCTCATCCTGTCAGTGTAAATGTGGGCCAGAGTCTTCTGGGGTTTTCCCACAATTTTCCCCACCATTTTTACAATTCTATTTAATTTGTCCTTACATTTACAACTCAAGTGACCAAACCAAACACAAAGATGAAATGTTAAAATACTCTCAATATGTGCAGAATACACAAGCTCTAAAATCTGTGGATTAACACCAAGACAACTCAATCTTCTGAGAAGACTGAGTCGCTGTGAACATTTCTTAAAGATAAAATCAGTGTTTTCAAAGAAGCTCAAGTGACTATCAAGAACTGTACCAAGATATTTAAAAGTTTCAACCGTTTCAACAAGCTGGCCATTGAGTGAAACTGGCTGCACGGTCAGTTCTTGCTTTGTGTGAAAAACAAGCTCCTTTGTCTTAGACACATTGATTTCCAGCTGGCTGTCGAGACACCAAGCTTCAAGAGCCTTAGTGTGAGCGAGATAGGAGGCTTCGCCAGAGGAGTCACACTTCTGTAGCAGGCCGACTAGGGCCATGTCATCCACGTATTTAATCAGTTTAAAGTTTGTGTCATTAACTGCAAATTCGTTTGTAAAAAGAGAGAAGAGCAGAGGTGAAAGAACGCTACCCTGTGGGCAGCCAGTGCTTATGATGAGCTCTCCTGACAGAATGTTGTTAGCACAAACTCTTTGAGGGCGACAAGACAGAAAGTCTCTGATCCAGAGCATCAGGCCCTTTTCAACATTTAAATCAGCCAGCCTTTTCAGAAGAATATGTAATTTCATAGAATTAAAAGCTGCACTGAAGTCTACAAACAAAACCCGAGCATATGCTTTAGCAAGTGAAAGCTGCTTTGAGATCATGTCCAGCAAGATCAATCCGGCATCATCAGTACCTCTGTCCCTCTTATAGGCAAACTGCAGATGGTCTAGTTCACTGACCACTGTGGTGGTCAGGACGTCAACTAAAACTCTCTCCATAGTTTTACATAATATGGAGGTTATGGCAATGGGCCGAAAATCTTCAGATTTGCTTGCCCCTGGCTTTTTTGGTATAGGCCTTATTATGGAGAATTTCCAAGATTTTGGCACTCCTGTGACAAGAAGGGAATTAAACAATCTGGAAAAGACTCCTTTTAATTGAGGAGCACAGTCTTTGAGTAGACGGGCTTTCAGGCCATCTGGGCCAGTGGCCTTGTTTGGCTTCAGTTTAGAAAGACTTTTAGCCACGTCATCCTCAGTGATAGCTGTGGGAGCTCCTGCTGGAAGATTTTTACAGATCTCATCACATTCCTGTTTATCATCCACTTTATCAAATCTACAGAAGAAACGGTTTAACTCATCAACAAAACATTGATTAATGGTTGTAAGAGCATCACATTTCTTACTGGATTTGCCCATCAGTGTATTTAGACCTTCCCAGGCTTGTTTTATATTGCCACTGAAAAATTAACTTTCTACTTTATTCTTGTACTCAGTTTTTGCCTTAAATATATTCCCTCTCAGCTGTCTCCTTTTTTCCTGCATTAATTGCACATTACCAGAGCAGAAGGCTGACTTCTTTTCATTAAGACAGATTTTCAATTGTTTGGACACCCAGGGTTTGTTATTTGGGAATATTTTCACAGTTTTAGTCTCTGACACGTTATCCTCACAGAACTTAATATAAGATATGATGGTGTCAGTGAGTTCATCTCCATCCAGACAGGATTCAAAGAAAATGTCCCAGTTTGCTTCATCAAAACAGTCTCTGAGTTGCTCTTTGCTTTCCTCGGACCACACCTGTACCTGCTTATTAACTGTTTTAATTCTTTTGACCACAGCTTTGTATTTAGGCAAAAGATGAATCACACTGTGGTCAGATTTTCCAAGAGGCTGTCTGCATACCGCTTTATAAGCCTCTGGGATGTTGCCATAGCAACGGTCAAGCGTCCGATGCAGACGTGTAGGACAGTCTACTTATTGCTGTAGAGTGGGCAGGTGGTCAGACAGACTGCAGGAGTTAAAGTCACCCAGAATGAAAACGGGCTGGTCAGCAGAGCAGGTGAGTGCATTATTATAGCTCTCTGCTATTCTCTCTCCTGTTGCGTCGTCATCTGGACCGGGCACGTATACAAGAATGACATTGATCTGTCCGAACTCCCGCGGAAGATAAAAGGGTCTAAAAGATACAGTCAGTATCTCATAGTCAGGTGTGCATACTTGCTCTCGTATGCTGTATTGAGTGGCCCAGCTGTTATCCACAAACAAACACAGACTGCCTCCGATGGATTTGTGCGCAGTGCGCGCGTCCCTGTCCGCTCTGACAGTGGTGTAGCCTGACAGGCTCGGTGTATCTTGATGATCTTTAAGCCATGTTTCCGTCAAACACACAAGATTACTCTGTCTAAATTCACTGTCATGCTCGGCTCTCAGCACAAGTTCATCGAGTTTATTGCTTACCAAGCGGACGTTAGACAGAGTGATGACAGGCAGCGGGAATCTGCTGCGGCGTCTCCAGAGTCGGTGCCTCACGCCTCCCCTGGAGCCACGCTTTTTCCTCTTCCCCAGACATTTAAGAGGCCGTCGGATTTCCTGACAGTCCGCAGTTAGACAAACTGAAGGAACCCCACCAGGTGAGTGAAGTGACAAAAGATGCTCTCTGGTGTAAGTAAGGAAGCTTTGCTGGCTTGTGAGGCAGCTCCCGAGCGCAAACGCTGATAGGCAGAAAATGATCCACAGCAGTATAATAGTTACACAGTATAATAATATAGTTTGATAAAACTGTTATGCAGACCATAGCTTTAGGGAAATGTTGTTAGATTCCCAATCCCATGTCATCAAATAATCACCATTAGTATTGTATTTATCGGTTATTATAGCAGTAATTGTAATATTTACATCAGTCGGCGAAGCTTGCCATAGCAACAGTGTCTTCATGCCAAACTGGAAATTCTGTGAGCAGACTTACAGATTTCTCCATCTGGTCAAGTGCATTGAGTAATTCTCTATCAGAATCCACATCAATACTTTCATATGATAGATTAAATTTACCCATTTCGGCATCGTCGTAGCTCCACCAGTTTATCCTACTCTCAGCTGACAGCGCCATTATTGACATCTGCCTAACAACGTGGTCAGGGCGCGGAGTAATACATCATATGTGAAAGGGTCTGTTGGGTATTTTCTCCTCCAAACATTTTTAAACCTTTAACAAGACAAACAGAGTCAAGAAACACCAGTGAGACAGAAAGTCAAATATTACGCGCGGAGTGCGGCCAGGCTGTACACCAAGGCTACACTAAAGTCTGGCCTGCTTTTCCGCTCTTTTTATTAAGAGACGCCCTCATCACATAAACAAGAAACTTGTCCTAAGGGTGGGGGTAATGACGCAAGACAAGTTTCTTCCCATAACATAAACGCATACGTCAAGTGCAGCTGTAAGGAAGAACACTTCAGGTCAGCACATCTCGTTCGTCTGTTGCAGTTATCAGCTGTTTTGCATCTGCCTGGAACACTAAGCATCACAATCAGTCAAAATTCAACCTTCAGTTCTTTTACTCCCAGTCGTTAGCGGCTACGAAAACAAAGTTATGTTATAACAATAAGTACATCCAGTCCTTCATTCCCAGTTCAGATTGACCCCAGAGTGCTAAAACAAAATTGAATTCTCAGGATTGCATTAAGACAGGTGCAAAACAGCACATCTCCGTTCTCATGAGAAAGAAGACAAAGCTAAAACAAGGTTGAATAACACGTACGTTCTCAGGGTGAAGTGCAAAACAGCACAACACCGTTCTCATGAGAAAGAAGACAAAGCTACAAATGTTTAACAGTGATAACATATATATATATATATATATAAAATCCTTAACAGGGTCGAATATGTTGCCACTGTCAAAGCTATATTTTATGGTCGGAAATTTCACATGATTTGCGGAACGAATGTAATTGGATTAGAATCTGAGTTTTTCCCTGTGAAAACTAGCATTCATCAGGAATGTGTTCTGGCTCTTACACTGTTCACTGCTTCCATGGGCTGGGTGTTGGGGACGGTTGTGGAAACCAGTCACTTGGGTGCTTTGTTGGTGAGGAAATATTTACTGGCCTTTAGTTCGCAGACGATGGTCTGACGATGGTCAGTGGATACTCTGATTGCAGCATTTGGCAAACTGAATGAAGAATCAGAGTGTCTGGGTTTGAGATTATCCTTGATAAAAATAAAAGGCCCACTGACATGACCATGCCTTTCATTCACTCAATAGCATGACCTGTGTTGTGCTGGAGAGTAAACTCATCTTTAACGGGTGCAGACAGGATGCAAGAGGGGTGCCGGTGCGTGCTATTGCGCACAGAGAATTTTGAAATGTTCAAAAAATCTTTCACGCACAAATGTCATGCTATGTGGCACAATCTAATCTCCAACACTACATGCAGCTCATCAAGTGGAGTAATGAAGAAGTGAACAGAGCGAGTGGCGACGTCAGTGAATCGCATCAAAGCGCATCTCGTCTGAAGGATTATAACAAGAACTTAAATCTGTTGTAAACATACTTACCAGCTGCACACAAGAAGGAAAGAACACACAACTGTTTTATGAAGCCACGACAATGTAAACACTACAGTGTGTGCGCACGTGCGTCCCATGCGCACACACTGTAGTGGCATATTAAGCCGTGATGAACACACACGCACACACTGAGTGATCATTTCATCATTTCATCACTTGTTCTATGCACACACAGGCATGTGCGGTCTGCTGCTGTGCGGTCAGTGAGCACTGCAAAAGAGAGAATGAGCAAAGATGTGATTGCATGAGTGAGTGAGTGACAGCACCAACGCTGGCTTTTGACACATATGGCATGAGTCCAGTTCATACGTTGGTTGTACTCCGATGTCCAATACCAGCAGCTACTGTGCAAAGGGAGGACAGAGTGCTGGTCCCCACTCCTGTCCCGTGTTTCCATCCAGACGTTTGCACATTGGGCAGTCTTCAGCACTTTTAACCCTCTCAGGCTCAAATTAATTTTTAGTAACAGGAAAAATCAGATATTTAGCTGTTGCAAATCTGCAGCGCCTGCCTTGAGAGGGTTAATGGCCGTCTGACAGCAGTCTGTGTCATCTAACTGCAGTGATGCCAGTAACCTAACCACTTTTTTTTAGTAACGAGTAATCTAACGCGTTAATCTTTCCAAATCAGTAATCAGATTAAAGTTACTTCTCCAAGTCACTGTGCATTACTATTATTTTTGCATTGTGGGTCAATAGCAGCATTAAATTTGGTCCATGGGTTGGGGGTCGGGGTTCGACTGAACTGCCCACTTTAAGCGAGCTGTGAACTACTAATACTACTTATAGAGAATTTAAATGTTAGAAAATGTTAGAAAGAATTTAATAGTTACATTTATAAATAATGTAGGTTAGAAATTGCAAGTTTTACTGTTACAGTGCTGGCAACAGTTAAATATGAGGTCAAGAAAGAGGTCTTTATTTTACATTTGATAAAACAAGTATTTATTTTCGCTGAAGTCAAGAAAGGGTGACAAAACAAGTATTGTCATGTTGAGGTGGCAGAGGGTTGTTGTCGACAGCTGGGGAAAGTAACTAAAAAGTAACTAGTAATCTAACTCAGTAATCAGTAATTGGATTACTTTTTGAAAGTAACTGTGGCAACACTGTCTAACTGTTGTCTAAATATGCTTTGCATGCGATCGTGCAGGTGTGAACAAGGTAATCTGGATGGGATCTGCCCACAGTCTACATGCCTCTTTACCTCCCAACTGCATCCGGATTATGGCAATTTTTGCCGTGTTGGCCTGGTTCCTGTGCATTCTTACTGTGTCTGACAGGGTCTAAGTATTGAGGACCCCCGACCCCTAGAGAAGGTGAAGGGGCCGTTCACGTTTCACCCGGCTCTAGCAGATAGATGGTTATTTTACAGATGTGAGAATAGACTGCTTGTCTGCCTAGATGGTTGCCATCCACGACTCAGAGTGTTGTGGGTGTGAAAGAGCAATAGTGTTGTGCATGTAGCAAAGCGCATAACCAGCGCATGCTCTCTGACTTGACTTGATATCTGCAAGACTGAAGGGGAAAATGGGAAAATCTGTACAAGACAGTAGTGTGATGAGTTATGTTGTAGGGCTTCAAGATGGTAGAGCTAACAAACACACAGGAGTCAGGGCTTGAGGTGACATCTGAAAATGCTGCAGTTTTCTTTGGGAGTGACGAGGATGGGTAGGAGTATCACTTGCATTGTGAGGGAGCATCAGGTTCCATATTTTGTCAGTGGCATGGCAAGAATCTTGGTTCAACATCCAACAACAGCCTGAGTGCTTTTGATCCCTGAGTGGATGCCAGTGGCCCTGGAAGGCCATGGGAAGGCCCACACTTCACCTGGCTGGGACAGATAGATAGCTACTTTTGTGAGGAGCAGATTGACTACTTGTCTGTACATATCAGAGGAACAGCTCAGGGTGAATGATTTGAAGACAATGTCAGAGAGGCTAGATTGAGATGGTTTTGATATGTGCAAAGGAGGGACCTAGTGTATATCGGGAGAAGGATGCTGAGGATAGAGCCAGGCAGGTAGGAAGAGGAGAGGGAGGCCAAAGAGGAGATTTATGGTTGTGGTGACGGACAACATGCTGGTGGTTGGTGTGACAGAGGAAAATGTAGAGGACCGTGCGAGATGGACACGGATGACCTGCTGTGGTGATCCCTAATGGAAGCAGATGAATGAAGAACTGATATATGCAGTGGCTGCCACAATATTCCCTTTGCTGAAATGAAGATAAAACTAAGTCTGTTAGGTTTTGTGAGGAATGAGAATTGAACTCCAAAACAGCAAACTGACGTCTGCCAATCTGGATCCGAATCACCTCCAAAATTCAGTGGAGTCTTCCATGACCTATCTATCTGGGGTAGAAATGTGGTGAGAATCCTTGAAGTAGTTTTTACATGATCCTTCAAAGCCAACGTATATAATGTGAAATCTTGATCCAGATCTGGATCACTTCCAAAATTTAATGGAGTCTGCCATGTGAGCTAATCATAACTAGGGATATAAAATGCACTCAAAATCTGTCTGTGGTGCAAATTTGGTGAGAATCCGTGAAGTACAATAGTTTTGACATCATCCTTCAAAATAAATGGAAATATTGATCCAGAATCAGCATCCTGATCACCTCCAAAAGTCAGTGGAGTCTTCCATGCCATAATATCTATCTGTTGTGCAAATCTGGTGAGAATCTGTGAAGTAGTTTTGAAGTAATCCTACATAGGATATATAAAGTGAAATTTTGATGCAGAATCCAGATTCAGATCCAAATTACCTCCAAAATGTAATGGAGTCATCCATGGGATAATATCTGTCTGTGGTGCAAATTTGGTGAGAACCCATAAAGGAGTTTTGACGTAATCCTTCAAAGACTAAAAAAACCTGAAATCTTAATCCAAAATCTATATGCAGATCACCTCCGAAATATTACATGCCCTAATATTTATCTGTGGTGCAAATTTGGTGAGAATCCGAGAAGTAGTTTTGACATAATTGCTTCAAAGCCTATATCAAGTGAAGTCTTGATCCAGAATCTGGATCCGGATCACCTCCAAAATTCAGTGGTGTCTTCCATGCCCTAATACCTATCTGTGGTGCAAATGTGGTGAAAATCCTTGAAGTAGTGTTGACATAATCCTTCAAAGCCAATATCATGTGAAATCTTGGTCCAGATCTGGATCACCTACAAAATTTAATGGAGTCTTCCATGGCCTAATATCTGTCTGTGGTCCAACTTTGGTGAGAATTCATAAAGTCGTTTTGATATAATCCTTCAAAGCCTATGAAAAATGAAATCTTGATTCAGAATCCGGATCTGGATCATCTCCAAAATCCACTGGCGTCTTCCATCTAGTAGTCCACAGGATCAATGTCTATAAGTCTGATATATAAGTCTGATATATAAGCCTGTTTATAAACCTGGTACTCGATCAGTGTCTAGTAGTCCACGGGATCAAAGAGGTCCTGGCTGCCACGTCACACACAGATGGTGCTCAACATCCTCCTGTGGACAGATGTCCTCCTTTGCTGGATTCCACCTCTGTGCTCATGGGTTGACCATGTGTGCACGCATCTTACAGCCACCAGCACGAGACCTTTCCCATTATGGCCTTGAATTAGAAGAGAAAAAAAAAGATAATCCGAGATGCCAGATAGGTGTGTCCAACCCACTGATCACGCGTGCACGAGTCAGCAGTTGAGCAGCAGCTGCTGGGCTCCCTCAGCCACTTCCCAGAAGTGCTGCCTGTCTTTGATTATCTAAGTCGACATTTGCACATGCATGTTCAGCGGACTGGACATACCTGTCCACGCCAGCTAGAATTATATTTAATATTCTTCAAAATCATAACTATGGATATAAAATGCACTCAAAGCAAATAGAGATTTGCTTTGAATGTGAGTTTAAGGAAAATAATTTCAGAAATTTTTATATTGAGAAACCTGATTTACTTTTTTTGTATTTGAAATGGCATAAAAAATAAAATGTGTGAAATATCAAGAGGCCATATACTTTTGCAAGGCACAGTACCTGACATATATATATATATATATATATATATATATATATATATATATATATATATATATATATATATATATAATGTGAATTGCATTGCATCTTAGGCCCTGCCCCTGTTTCTACTTCTGCCCATGTGGTTGCTGCGCAAAATTCATCAATGATGCAAGTAAATAAAAGTGTGTGTGTGTGACACAGTAAGAGCATTCACATTCATTCCTCTGAAAAGGGGTAAATAGGAGAACAGACAGAATGGCTTATTTATTTGTCACTGTGACTTTAGTCATGTATGTTATGTTGTTTTCCAAGTTTTCCTCTGCTGGATCTTCTTCTGTCTCCTGTTGGTTACAGGGACAGTTTCACCTGAATATGATGCACAAGTCTGGAGATGTGGTTCTGGGTGGATTGTTTCCATTCCATGTTTTCTGGGTTGTTCCTGATTTGTTATACAAGTCAGAACCCCAACAGCCTACCTGCTACAGGTTAGTGTTTCAAGTGCAAGTGTGGGGAGAGGAACCAATACATATATAGTTTTAAATATGGTTGTATTTGGCAAATTTGTTTTCCACTTCAACTGTATCATTAATTATATTTCATGTATATATATATATTTTTTTTTTTTTTTTGCATTGAAACGTTAAATCGGAATCAATGACAATTATATTTAAAAAAATAATAGTATTTATGTTCACACTGGGTGGCTTGAATTCACTTTAGTTCATGGCTTATGGTGGTATCTGTTATTGTGTGACAGCAAAATGGACAAACTGATGAATGATGTGTTTTGTCTCAGTTTCAATATTCAAGGATTCAGACAGGCTCAGACCATGGCATTTGCTATTAATGAGATCAACAGAAATTCCAACGTGCTACCCAATGTGACTCTGGGATACAATCTTTATGATACCTGTGCCAATCTAGTTACTGGATTCCATGCTGCCTTGTCTTTAGCCAGTGGTCAGGAGAAAGAGTTTAAATTAAATGAAACCTGTGTGGGAACCCCTCCAGTATTGGGAGTTGTGGGTGATTCTTCCTCCACACGTACTATTGCCATCTCATCTGTCTTAGGTTTGTACAGAGTGCCAATGGTAAGTTTTCTACATCAGCAACTAATCATCAATTTGCTGCATTTTCATTCAGTATGAATTTCTAATATAAATATTGAAACACATTTACAAGCATTAATATAAGGAATTATTTCTTCATGCATTCAGCCTTTGTAGGTTACAGTCTTTATCTTTTGCAGGTGAGTTACTTAGCAACATGTTCCTGTTTGAGTGACCGACAAAAGTTTCCATCCTTCTTCAGGACTATCCCAAGTGATGCTTTCCAAGTAAATGTCAATCTGTAAGACGAACATATAAAACAGACAGCATGGTATGCTGATGTAGTTAAAAGCAAGCTGGTGTGAAAACACTGAGCACTTTAAAATAAATGATGCTACTTTAATCTAAAATAAAATACACATACAGTGCAACTTAATGGCAGATTTGCTATGGAAATAACACTGAGGTCTGTACACTAATCTATAATTTCTCTGTGTAATTAGGTGCGTGCTATGATTAATATTTTGAAACACTTTGGCTGGACCTGGGTTGGCCTGTTGGTCAGTGATGATGACTATGGACTCCATGCTGCCCAGTCTTTCCAGTCCGGTTTGGTTGCATCTGGTGAAGGTTGTCTGGCTTATGTAGAAGTTTTGCCTTTCAGCAAGAAACTGACTGAATTTAAGAGGATAGTGCAAGTGATAAAGAAATCAACAGCTCGTGTGGTGATTGTATTTGCCTCTCACAGACAAGTAATTCAACTCATGGAAGAGGTAAGAATTAAAATACATCATATAATTAAGATGCATTTTAACTAGGGATTTTTAAAAATAACAGTGTGAGTTTTCTTGAATTGTTCCATTTAAGTGACAAATGGGTTCTTACACCTGTTAAAGTATAATGCTGATATTGTTGCTATCATATCAGTATATCTATGTCATTACATTTTATGTTGTGATATCAGAACATGAAATTTATGATGAAATCTTTGATAAACAAGCACCTACTCTATCAATTGAGTACAGTTTCAACAGTAATAGTGTATCAGTGTCACTGCTGTATGACTTTTCTATCCTATCAACACAATGTGCAGATAGTAAAAGAGAATGTGACAGGTCTGCAGTGGATAGCCAGTGAAGTCTGGACTTCCTCTGCAATGCTACAAACCCCCGAATTTGCGCCATACCTGTGTGGGACACTGGGCATTGCCATCCGACAACAAGAAATCCCAGGACTAGTGGAGTTCCTTTTAAAAATACATCCTGGACAACACTACAACTCCAGCTACGGACATAACTTGGTAAGAGATGACCCTCCAAGTGTTGTATAAAATATATACAGATTTATTTATTTTTTTTCTGTATTTCTTTTAACTGGTTTTTTTAAACATTTCAGGTAAAGCAGTTTTGGGAATACACATTTCAGTGTAGATTTGCTCCACTTCCAGCAGGTTGGGTGGAAACTGGGGGAGCACTATGCACTGGACAGGAAGATCAAAGGAAAGTGGAAAGTGAGTTTCTGGATGTTTCAAATCTCAGGACAGAGTACGATGTGTATAAGGCTGTGTATGCACTGGCATATGCCCTTGATGACATGCTGCAGTGTGTGCCAGGGAGAGGACCTTTCACAGGGAACAGCTGTGCCAGTTTAAACAGCCTCCAGCCATGGCAGGTGTGACATTTATTTGATGAAATTGTTTTATGTGCCATACAGACGAGCATGTATTAAGTGTTTTGATACAAAAGACACTGCCCAGAAAACACTAAGACACAGTCAGGATCAAGTGACAGTTGCACCATTCTGATACAGCCATTATTTAAAGGAGATTTTGGCATACTCTCCTCTGTGCCACACAAGCCATGGATGCATGATGATCATGTGTTCTCAACTCCACTACACTTGGTGACATGTCATATTGCCAACGTAACATATTTGTGATGTTTCATATTGATATAGTGACAGTACATAAAGTGGAATTTAATTCAAAAGATAAAAACACAGCGCAATGCATTGTATTTTTTATTAGTTGGGCGACTGACCTTAATAACCCTGTTATTTTCTGTCCCTTATTCTGATTTCACAGCTTGTGCATTACTTGCAAAATGTTAATTTCACCACAGCGTCTGGTGATCAGGTGCTATTTGATGATAAGGGTGATGCCTTACCAACCTATGACATTGTTAACTGGATGTGCCTCTCTGATGGAACAATACAGATTGAGAATGTGGGTGTGGTCCAGAAGTCAGCTGGAAAAGGTGAAGATCTCAAACTTGAAGAAGATAGAATCTTCTGGAGCTCACAACTCAAAGAGGTCTACTGTGGTATTTTCATGCTTTTATAAAAAAGCTAAGTCCAGCAGTATAAAATAGTGGAGAATAAGATAATTTCTTCTGTTTCTGCAGACACCCCGATCAGTGTGTAGTGAAAACTGCCCACCTGGCACCCGCATGGCAAGAATCAAAGGCAAACCTGTATGCTGTTTTGAATGCGTGCCATGTTCTGAGGGAAAGATCAGCAATGAAACTGGTTGGTGTTTTTAACACTTAAGCTTTCCTTTGAAAATGTTGTATGGCTGGGGGGGGCCTGGCTGCCGGTTTGTTTGCCTTTTGTGTTTCCTCCCAGGTGGCATGCATTTGGGACTGAGTGGCTGTGTTGCTGAGGCTGTTAGGACTTCACCCTGATCACCTGCGACTCGTCAGGACTCACAGCTGAGGTGCATCTGGAGGGATTGGAGTATGTTGGCATTTAAGACTGAAGTGCACAGTGTGCATTTGCCAGAGACTCGACCTTGTGACCAGACGGGTGAGATCGTCGTCTTGGGAGCCATCTCATCAGCAGCGGACGCTGAGAATGTCCAGGTTTGATGCACGGTCTGTGAAAGAGGAGAGGGTGAGGTCTCACGCTCGTCAGCACACTTCCTGAGGTACGTTGGATTTTGTGACTAACAGTTATACAGTCAGTAAATGTGGTGTCCCTCACACCTTATTGTATTGAGCTGTATGTTAGTCATGTATCAGCTTCCACTGCGGTGGTGATTTGTGAACGGGATGTTCCATGCCTGCAGGTTGGAAGCTGATCAGTAATCAAGCCAGGAAGTGTTTGCTGTTTGTACACCTTTAAGTGTTCTGTGTGTAGAGTGTGGACTCACATAATGGTTCCTTCTTTCACAGACTCGGTTGTTGCGGCCACCTGGGGGGTGTCGGCGGGGTCCTTGGGTCCGAAACAGCTTCTGGCTCCGGACCATTAGCGCTGCTGGGAGCGCACCACGCCAGACCGCACCTTTTATTATTATTATGATCACTGTTATGTATTAAATTCAGTTAGCCTTTGTACCGTGCTCTGCTTATTTCATACTGGGTCCTTCAAACGCTGGTCGGTTCTCCGAGCTGCGTCCGACACATAACAGAAAATACAGGAAATGCAGAGTGTGAAAGTTCAAAAGATAGAGGTGTGTGAAACTGAATAATTGCAGAGCACCATGCTAGATTTATTCACAACTACACTTGGCGATTGATGACTGTCTCCAGAGGTGACTCTTTATTGGTTATATGTAATTGCAGTGTGACCACTGACACCGACAGGGCTGACAGTGAGGACTGCACTTGTTCACATGAATGCTTCTTAGCTTTGCAAAAAGTCAGGGGGTATGGGTCAGTGGACCCTGGTTTCAACATACAGAAGTACATCACTGCACATGGCATTCTAATCCCCGCAGTGTTGCTAAGGAGATTGTCCCAGTTCTCAATGGAAAATTCTGGAGAATTATGCTGGACTGTAGGGTCTGTAAAAGTACCTAGTTACTTACTACAGTCTTGTTCTGGCTTCCCTAAGGATTCACCTAAAACCGCGCAGAATACTGTCTGCTGAGTTCCCAAGTTTAAATCTGAACAGACTTCAAGAGCAGACTGTTTCTCAGGATTTTGTGAGTGTTTCAAGAACTATACCTTAAAAGTTAATGAGAAATTTATATAGGAGGAAGTGTTTCATGTCTGAAAGAACTCCAAATATTATCCAGAGATGTTGTAGAACACAGCTTAATGGAAATTCTATGCTGTATAGAGAGCTGAGAAAGTGGGATGTGATGGCCCTGAGAGTGGACAAAGAGGCACCTGTTAGAGGAATCTCAGGTAACTCACCATCATCACCCTCGGCCTGTTTGCAGAGGAATCAAAGCACTTTCTTCCTTCAAACCTACACCTTGTCCTGCTGCAGTTATGCTTGAAAAAGTTTCAGTCCTGGCAGATGCCTTTGCTGTACTGTAACACTGGGCTTTGAGGAGTTATATAAGGCTGACTGGGATGTTAGACATTTCCAGTGACAAGGTTCTTGTGGCTGATTCTGCAGTCAACTGTGAAACAACAAATGCAGGTGATATCACAAAAGCCATGAAGCAGGGATCTGCAGCATCAGATGGGTGGAGATGCTATCCTTCAGACATCACAAGCAGGTATCATTCCTATGGACTAGGAGAAAGGACTTGTTTGAGTCTAGAAAATAAATGGTGACTGCATTGATTGCAACAACTCCAGGGGTATAACACTGTTCTATGTGCCGGGGAAGGTGCTTGTAAGAATTATTCTTTATTGGATTCAGTTCCAGTGACTTGCTGCTCAGGACAGAGGTGGACAGAGGTGTTTGGTGATGCCAATATTTTTATGGCAAAGCTAATGTGTAAGTCTTCAGAATCATTTTGCTTCCTGTCTTATTTGTTGTGAAAGTGTTGGAACACGGACCCACAACAGGGGGCGCAATGAACGGACAATGGAGAAAGTAAATAACAAGATTTACTACTGAACAAGCAAGAGTAA
This sequence comes from Thalassophryne amazonica, assembly GCF_902500255.1. Classification (NCBI taxonomy): domain Eukaryota; kingdom Metazoa; phylum Chordata; class Actinopteri; order Batrachoidiformes; family Batrachoididae; genus Thalassophryne; species Thalassophryne amazonica. Next base: position 90,869,072 of record NC_047106.1, on the reverse strand, counting down.
TACAACAAACACAATTTAGGGTCGAATCCGCTGGTGTCGTGTGGGCAGGCTCGAAGGTAGGAGACGTCCGTCTCAGTCGAACCGGAACCACCCAGATCTCCTCTGCCACCGAACCCTGGAAATACTGGAACCGCCAAGTCCCGACTTCCCAGGTGGCCACTGCCTCCGCTCGTCGGATCCGGTACTGCTGGCAGGAGAGAGCAACAACACACAGGAGTGGATGAACGCACCCAGTTACAGAGAGGGGAGAAGCCGCCTCCACCTCTTGACAAAGTTCAGCAGGAAGGTGAGTACTTATCCAAGGAATAAGGTTCTTAGTAGTCACCAGTCCTGAAAAACGGTTTTTGACAGTCTTAGTTAATAATGCAAAGTATACCTGCAGAGAATACTACCTTGGTCTTAGGTGATATCTCGGCACTGAGGTGGAGACGCCGTCCTCCTGATATACCTCGGTGCTGAGTGGAAACAGCTGTGTTTGGTGATGGGTGACAGCTGTCACCCAGATTACTCCCATGATGCGGCAGCGCCCTCTGGTGCCTGGAGCCCGCACTCCAGGCAGGGCGCCCTCTGGTGGTGGTGGGCCAGCAGTACCTCCTCTTCAGCGGCCCACACAACAGGACCCCCCCCTCAACGGGCGCCTCCTGGCGCACAACCGGGCTTATCCGGATGGCGACGGTAGAAGTCGGCCAGGAGGGCCGGGTCCAGGATGAAGCCCTTCTTCACCCAGGAGCGCTCCTCGGGGCCGTACCCCTCCCAGTCCACCAGATACTGAAAACCCCGGCCCATCCGACGGACGTCAAGGAGCCGGCGGACAGTCCAAGCCGGTGCTCCGTCGATGATCCGGGCAGGAGGCGGTGCCGGACCCGGGGTGCAGAGGGGTGAGGTGCGAAGAGGCTTGATCCGGGAAACATGGAAAACTGGATGGAGCCTCACTGCGGCGGGGTTGATGACTTTGAGGATTTTATATGGTCCGATGTATCGTTCTTGCAGTTTAGGAGAGGTAACCTGTAGGGGAATGTCCTTGGTGGATAACCAGACCTCCTGCCCAGGATGATACTTGGGAGCCGGGGCCCGTCGCCGGTCTGCATGTTTCTTCGCCCTCGTCTGGGCCTGCAACAAAGCAGAGCGGGCGGCCCGCCACACCCGACGGCACTTCCGTAGGTGGGCCTGGACCGAGGGCACACCGACCTCTCCCTCAACCACCGGAAACAAGGGGGGCTGATACCCCAAGCACGCCTCAAACGGGGAGAGGCCGGTGGCTGATGACACTTGGCTGTTGTGGGCGTACTCGATCCAGGCCAGATGGGTACTCCAGGCCGTCGGGTGCGCGGCTGTCACACAGCGAAGTGTCTGCTCCAGTTCTTGATTCGCCCGCTCTGCCTGCCCGTTGGTCTGGGGGTGGTACCCAGACGAGAGGCTGACCGTGGCCCCCAGTTCCCGGCAGAAACTCCTCCAGACATGTGAGGTGAACTGGGGACCGCGATCGGAGACGATGTCTGATGGTATGCCATGCAGACGGACGACGTGGTGGACCAGGAGGTCCGCTGTCTCCTGGGCCGTAGGGAGCTTTGGGAGGGCCACGAAGTGGGCCGCCTTGGAGAAACGGTCCACTATCGTGAAGATGACAGTGTTTCCCTGGGACGGCGGGAGACCCGTGACGAAGTCCAGGCCGATGTGGGACCAGGGGCGATGAGGCACGGGCAATGGCTGTAGTTGCCCTGAGGTTTTTCTATGATCTGCCTTGCCCCTGGCACAGGTGGTACAGGCCTGGATGTAGTCCCGGACGTCGGTCTCCAGGGATGCCCACCAGAAGCGTTGCCGGACGACTGCCACGGTCCTTCGCACCCCTGGGTGACAGGAGAGCTTAGAACCGTGACAGAAGTCCAGGACTGCAGCCCTAGCTTCTGGTGGGACGTATAGTCTGTTTTTTGGTCCGTTTCCGGGGTCCGGGACACGGGTCAGGGCCTCCCGGACGGTCTTCTCCACGTCCCAGGTGAGGGCGGCCACGATAGCGGACTCCGGGATGATGGGATCCGGGGGATCCGACGGTTCCGTTTTGACCTCATCTTCGTGCACCCGGGACAATGCATCCGATCTCTGATTCTTGGTCCCGGGGCGGTAGGTAATCCGGAAGTCAAAACGGCCAAAGAACAGTGACCAGCGGGCTTGCCTGGGGTTCAGACGCTTGGCGGTTCTGATGTACTCCAGGTTCCGATGGTCAGTGAAAACCGTGAATGGCACGGCTGTTCCCTCCAACAGATGTCTCCACTCTTCGAGGGCCTCTTTCACAGCAAGGAGTTCCCGATTGCCGACGTCATAATTCCGCTCAGCGGGGGTCAACCTGCGAGAAAAATAGGCACACGGGTGAAGGACCTTATCGGTCTTCCCGCTCTGGGAGAGCACCGCTCCTATCCCTGAGTCCGAGGCATCCACTTCAACCACCAACTGGCGGCTAGGATCGGGCTGCACCAGAACTGGTGCAGACGAGAAGCGCCGTTTCAACTCCTTGAACGCGGCCTCGCACCGGTCCGACCAGGTGAAGGGAACTTTTGGAGAGGTCAGGGCTGTCAGGGGGCTAACTACCTGACTGTAGCCCTTAATGAACCTCCTGTAGAAATTTGCAAAGCCGAGGAACTGTTGCAGCTTCCTACGGCTTGTAGGTTGGGGCCAATCTCTCACCGCCGCAACCTTGGCCGGGTCCGGGGCGACGGAGTTAGAGGAGATGATAAACCCCAGGAAGGACAAAGAAGTGCGGTGGAACTCACACTTCTCGCCCTTCACAAACAGCCGGTTCTCCAACAACCGCTGCAGAACCTGACGGACATGCCGGACATGAGTCTCAGGATCCGGGGAAAAGATGAGTATATCGTCCAGATATACGAAGACGAACCGGTGCAGGAAGTCCCGCAAGACATCGTTTACCAACGCTTGGAAAGTCGCGGGAGCGTTAGTGAGACCGAACGGCATGACCAGGTACTCAAAATGACCTAAGGGGGTGTTAAATGCCGTCTTCCATTCGTCTCCCTTCCGAATCCGAACCAAATGATACGCATTCCTAAGATCCAGCTTGGTGAACATTTTGGCTCCATGCAAGGGAGTGAACACTGAATCCAACAAGGGCAACGGGTATCGGTTGCGAACCGTGATCTCGTTCAACCCCTGTAATCAATGCATGGACGAAGCCCGCCATCTTTTTTACCCACAAAAAAGAAACCTGCGCCCATCGGTGAGGTGGAATTCCGGATCAATCCGGCAGCTAATGAGTCCCGGATGTAGGTCTCCATTGATTCGCGTTCCGGCCGTGAGAGGTTGTACAGCCTACTGGACGGGAACTCACTGCCTGGAACCAAATCGATGGCACAATCATACGGGCGGTGGGGAGGAAGCGTGAGAGCCAGATCCTTGCTGAACACGTCAGCGAGGTCATGGTACTCCGCTGGCACCGCCTTCAGATTGGGCGGGACTCGGACCTCCTCTTTAGCTTGGGAGCCGGGAGGAACCGAGGAACCGAGACACTCCCGATGGCAGGTTTCGCTCCACTGAACCACTACCCCGGACGGCCAATCAATCCGGGGATTGTGTTTAAGCATCCATGGAAACCCTAAAACCACACGGGAGGTGGCCTTAGTCACGAAGAACTCGATCACCTCCCGGTGGTTACCTGACACCACCAGAGTTACTGGAGGTGTCTTGTGCGTAATTGGTGGGAGTAGGGAGCCATCTAGTGCCCGAACCTGCACAGGCGAGGTAAGAGCCACCAGAGGGAGCCCTATCTCCCTGGCCCATCTACTGTCAAGCAGATTCCCCTCAGAGCCCGTGTCCACCAGTGCTGGGGCCTTCAGGGTTGAATCCTCAAACAGGATCGTGACTGGGAGTCGTGTAGCAATGTGGGTGTGTCCCACGTGAATGTTTTGACCCACCCCTGGCCCAGTCTCTAGGGGCGGGCATTTGGCGTTTGACCGCTCGGGGCAGTCTCTCACATGGTGCTCTATTGAACCACAAACAAGACACGCTCCGTGGGTCCATCTCCTCTGTGCATCTGGTGCCCTAAATGTTGCCCTACTCGTGTCCCTAGCTTCGTCAGTAGGGGGAGCTGTGACCCCACGGAGCGCAGGGGCTGTGGAGCGTGGGGAAGGCGGTGCTCGATCGGAACCGGAAGGGAGAGGGACGACGCGTGCCTGGCCACGCCCTTCGCCTCGTTCCCGACGGCGTTCTTCTAACCGGTTGTCGAGTCGTATGACTAGATCGATGAGCCCGTCTAAGTCCCGCGGTTCGTCCTTCGCCACCAGATGCTCTTTTAGGACCAGTGACAGTCCGTTTACAAAGGCGGCGCGGAGGGCAGTGCTATTCCAGCCGGATCTCGCCGCCGCGATGCGGAAGGCGACTGCATAGGCAGCTGCGCTCCGACGCCCCTGTCTCATTGACAGTAGCGCGGTTGAAGCGGACTCTCCTCTGTTGGGATGGTCGAACACCGTTCTGAGCTCCCGTACAAACCCAACGTACGTATGAAGGAGCCGTGAGTTCTGCTCCCAGAGCGCTGTAGCCCAAGCGCGTGCCTCCCCGCGAAGCAGATTTATTACATAAGCTACTTTGCTAGCATCAGTCGCGTACATTACGGGACGCTGTGCGAAGACGAGCGAACACTGCATCAGAAAATCCGCGCACGTCTCCACACAGCCTCCGTACGGTTCTGGAGGGCTTATGTATGCTTCTGGGGACGGAGGAAGGGACCGTTGAACGACCAGTGGAACGTCACTTTCACGCGCAGGGTCCTCGGGAGGGAGAGCCGCAGCGGCGCCCGAAGGGCGCGCCTCCACTTGTGCGGCGAGAGCCTCCACCCTGCGGTTTAGGAGAACGTATTGCTCGGTCATTGAATCGATCCGAGAGGTGAAAGCGGTGAGGATCCGCTGCAACTCGCCGATTACCCCTCCCGAAGCCTCCGCCGCGTCTTGGTCTTCCATTGGCCGTTCAACAGCCGGTTGACGCCCCTCGGGGTCCATGACGCTGGCCGAGATATCCTGTTGTGAAAGTGTTGGAACACGGACCCACAACAGGGGGCGCAATGAACGACAATGGAGAAAGTAAATAACAAGATTTACTACTGAACAAGCAAGAGTAATACAACAAACACAATTTAGGGTCGAATCCGCTGGTGTCGTGTGGGCAGGCTCGAAGGTAGGAGACGTCCGTCTCAGTCGAACCGGAACCACCCAGATCTCCTCTGCCACCGAACCCTGGAAATACTGGAACCGCCAAGTCCCGACTTCCCAGGTGGCCACTGCCTCCGCTCGTCGGATCCGGTACTGCTGGCAGGAGAGAGCAACAACACACAGGAGTGGATGAACGCACCCAGTTACAGAGAGGGGAGAAGCCGCCTCCACCTCTTGACAAAGTTCAGCAGGAAGGTGAGTACTTATCCAAGGAATAAGGTTCTTAGTAGTCACCAGTCCTGAAAAACGGTTTTGACAGTCTTAGTTAATAATGCAAAGTATACCTGCAGAGAATACTACCTTGGTCTTAGGTGATATCTCGGCACTGAGGTGGAGACGCCGTCCTCCTGATATACCTCGGTGCTGAGTGGAAACAGCTGTGTTTGGTGATGGGTGACAGCTGTCACCCAGATTACTCCCATGATGCGGCAGCGCCCTCTGGTGCCTGGAGCCCGCACTCCAGGCAGGGCGCCCTCTGGTGGTGGTGGGCCAGCAGTACCTCCTCTTCAGCGGCCCACACAACATTATTGTATGGTTGTGAGACATGGATGATAACCTTTGACCTTAGGTGGCAACTTGATGTCTTTTTAGAGAATCCTTGAGTGTTGCTGGAAGAAATTTCAGTGAAATGAGCAGTTACTTCAGGAGACGATGATGAGGAGTATCACTTCCATTGTGACTGTGCATCGCACTGTGACTGTGCATCAGTTTCCACATTATGGTCATGTGGGGTGTTTCTCCATGCATGATCCAGCACATAGGTGCTTGAGTGTTGAGGACCCCAGTTTCACCTGGTTGTGACAGATTGTTACTTTGTGGAACAGGTAGCTCAGTGGCAATGGAGTTGAGCTGCCCATATGTAGACCTGGGTTTGAATTCTGCTCATGCTATCATCTGTCTGTGACCTTGGACAAGACAATTTAAAGTGCTTTGAGCATCTGCTAGCTGAAAAGCCACTACAGAAATACAGTCCCTTTACTGTGGGGATGGGTTTGTCTGCCTGGGTGGTTGCCGTCCAGAACCCAAGGTGTTCCATTGTGCCGTGGATGCGGCGAAGTTCAGCACCAGCACATGCTCCCATACTTGACTTGCCACATGAGAGAAACATTTCCCCAAAACTTGGATGCTACTCAACAGCCACCCAGAGCCACACAGCTACAGCTACAGCAGGGAAGAGAGAGCTTAGAGCACCTCCACAAGAAAACACATGCACAAGCAAAGGACAAGTAGCCAACACAATTGCAGCCACACACATTGCAGTCCAGCCATGTTCTGAAACAATGAACTCCACACATGTTGGTGTGAAACAGGCCCCTGAGAATGAGGTATAGGACAGAGATGACAGTTCCAGAACCAAACTGAGATCAACACCCCAATGGCTGGCTGTCCCTGACCAACTTGATACCTGAATCTCCCTTTCCATAAACATAACAGGGCAACACTACACAAGGAAATACCACAAGGCAAGAGCCACAAGCTAATCATCCTACAAGTACATACCTGTACATATTATATGGTATGATATTGTTGCAAGGAGAAGGCAAAGGATACCCAGAAGGATCCAAACACTCAGCCCAACCAGGAGCACAGGAGAAGCACCTACCCTTGCCCAAAGCAGCCAGCAAGCTGCTTAAGCTGTCAGAAGAACATACTCAGTGGTGGACTGCCAAGCACTGGATGGCCCACAGACAGCAACCCAACACTTCTGACGGGAACCCAAGAGTGGTCACCATCCTGACCAAGGGTCTGAGAGGTGACACTGCAAAACATGGCAGATGGGATCAGCCGACCAGCTCCTCCAATGACATGGTCCACCAGCAAGTGACCAGAGAAACAGCACACACTCAAAGACAGCCAACGGAGAACAACCCCTCTGAAAGGCCTCACCAATGCTCTACTCCACACAAGCCCAACAACAGCAAGAAATAACACTTTGCCCAATGCCAGAAACGGCAGCCAGCAAACCTTGCCTCAGTCCACAGCACCACCACACACCAACAGTGTTGCAACTGTCCAGGAATACTTCTTGAGAGCAGCCATGCCACAGACACCAGGCATCTTATGTTATCTTATTTTAACCTGTCTCACAGTGTGATGTGAGGCCAACATTTTCAGAGCCAGGACTAAAGCTAATGAAAGGTTTATTTAACAATGCTTATCTTTCACCTGGGACAGAGGAAAATTGCACAGTGCAGATGAGGTTTTACCCTGCATGCTCAACAACAACAAAGCATGATGCCAGATTTTCCCCCCAGTCAATCCCACAGTGCAATGCAAGGCACTCTTGTTCACAGAAGTAACATCAAAAGGGCTTAGGTTCATTCATATGAACAAAAACAAAAGTGTTGCTTTTATATGTTTGGTTGAGTGTAATTACAATATATTTTCATCTCCTCCTCTTTTTGTTAGACTCGATGGATTGCACCAGTTGTCCAGAGGACTTATGGCCCAGTCCCCAGCGTGACCAATGCGTTCCAAAAGGAATTGAGTTCCTGTCCTATCACGAGCCTCTGGGTATCTGCTTGACAGCTGCCTCATTACTGGGGACATTTATCTGTACTGTTGTTCTTGGAATCTTCACATATTATCACAGTACACCCATAGTACGAGCCAACAATTCAGAACTGAGCTTCCAGCTCATAATTTCTCTTAAACTCTGCTTCCTGTGCTCATTGCTGTTCATTGGCCGCCCTCAGCTGTGGACATGTCAGCTGAGGCATGCAGCATTTGGTATCAGCTTTGTGCTTTGTGTTTCATGTATCCTGGTAAAAACCATGGTGGTTTTGGCTGTGTTTAAGTCCTCCAAACCAGGAGGTGGAACTAGACTGAAATGGTTTGGTGCCAGACAACAGAGAGGGACAGTTCTGTCTTTGAGTTCTGTCCAGGCAGTAATCTGCACTGTTTGGCTTATCTCTTCCTCTCCAGCTCCTCATAAAAACACTCAATATCACAATGACAAAATAGTTTATGAATGTGTTGTTGGATCCACAGCTGGTTTTGCAGTGTTATTGGGTTATATTGGCTTTCTGGCTGTCCTCAGCTTCCTGCTCGCATTTCTGGCCAGGAATCTTCCTGACAGTTTTAATGAGGCTAAACTCATCACTTTCAGCATGCTGATATTCTGTGCTGTGTGGGTGGCATTTCTCCCCACTTATATCAGCTCTCCTGGTAAATATGCAGATGCAGTGGAAGTATTTGCCATCCTGGCCTCCAGTTTTGGCCTCTTACTTGCACTTTTTGGACCCAAATGTTACATTATCCTCCTAAGACCTGAAAGAAACACAAAGAAGGCAATCATGAGCCGAGGTATTGAGTGTTAAAGTAGCACAACTTTTCCACCAAAATTACTTTTTTTAATTCTACACTCTACACAATAATATATATATACACACACACACACACACACACACACAGTCAGAGTTGTCACAGTGCAGTGAAAGTGTATATTTTTCGATATCTAATTTAAAAGCCCCCTTTACATAGTGAGTCTGTTGTGCGGCTTAAAACACACCCAATCCACAGTGGTGAGGCAAAAACACCTTTCTGTGCAACCACCTCAGCAGCCCATGTGCATGTTCCTCACTGTTTGTGCACATTGAGTGTGTGTGTGTGTGTGTGTGTGTGTGTGTGTGAGAGAGAGAGAGAGAGAGAGAAAGGAGACAGAGAGGGAGAGAGAGAGTGGACAGAACAAGCTAAATATTAAATTGTTAATTTTTCACACTTGTCATTGAATTTATCTTGTGTGCACGTGTGTATCCCCATCATTCATGGGTGGTGTCAACTAAATCTGTCGAAAAAATGAAATCACTGGACTCTCTGTGGCTGGAAAGCAACTGACAACCATGAAAAATATATATATATTTTAGAAAACTTTTTTAAACCATTGTGGGGACTGAAATAAGTAACATGACTTTTGTCATGGAGTCAGTCCCTCGATTATACAATTCATGGAAAAAAGAACAAAATTGTGGTGAGTCCACATGAACTTACAATGTAAAAACTGTTACTGTGCTCTATTCTTTTTTTTTTTTTTTTTTTAAACATACTTAAACACACTTAAACATACTGAGTAAATTAAAAAGCTGTGAATCATTTAAATATACTTGATGATCTTGGTAAATTTAAGTAAAAATATTAAGTACATTAGTTTTTTCCAAATATTCTGAATGAAATTTACCAAACAAATTAAGTATATTTAAAAAAAAATACAATTTGTTAAGCAAATGTTAATTTAATTCAATGAAATAATAAATGTAAAGTTAAGATAAAATTAACTGTTAAATTTTTAGGCATTTCATTTGTTAGATCCAACTCAAACAATCAATTGGATGTGTTTCATAGATTTTATTAAGTCAGTATAGCTGTTTGTTACTGTGAAATATACAAAGCCACCAAATTACTTTTAAAAGCATAATGTACCTACTTATATATTAGCATGTTCCAAGTGAGGTGTTTTCAGGCATGTGCTGACAGGTACAGAACCCGGGAGAGGCCACTTAAAATGATATTGTTTTTCTGGCCATGATAATTTGTGTGCGCATTTTCCTTTAATTGAGCCCACGAATTAATAAAAAGTGCTCTCAAATTAATAAAACATGTGCATGATTTCCTGGCCATGATAATTTGTGTGCACATTTTAATGGCCGTGATAATTTGTGCGCACGTTTTCCTTTAATTGAGCTCTCAAATTAATAAAACGTGCACACATTTTCCTTTAATTGAGCCCTTGAATTAATAAACCGTGCTCACGTTTTCCTTTAATTGAGCCCTTGAATTAATAAAACGTGCTCACGTTTTCCTTTAATTGAGCCCTCGAATTAATAAGACGTGCGCACGTTTTCCTTTCGTTCAAAATGAACTCCATAATATGACCTAAATTGTCATCCTCACGACGGGGAGACGCTTCACCCTCACCATCCTTTTTAATGATGATGCCATGCTGGGTAGCCAGAGTTCTTTATATGTCCTTGTGTGCCCAAACCATGATATACCCTGACCAGATCCATTTCTAATGGGGAAATGTATTACACTGTCTCCTGGTTTGTTGGCTAAAAGCCAACATTTGTGTGTCAAGACAATATTGAGTGCATGTTTTACAAATTGTGGCCACGTTTAAGTAGATCGTGCCCTTGTTGTACTCAAACGATGCTTAAAGCGTGCGCACAATATCGTAAAATGAGCGCACAGTATAATAAAACATGCGCACAATATAAAACGAGCGCACAATATAATAAAACATGCGCACAATATCATAAAACGATCACACAATATAATAAAACGTGCGCACAATTTAAGAAAATGAGCGCACAATATAATAAAACATGCACACATTCTCTCTACATGCAAAACATTTTGTGATGACACTTCCAGGGCTCTGTAGACAGGCACATGGCAGTGGGAAAAAAGACCCACACACGCATGCGTAATCTAAATTGAATGTGCATGTACAGAAATGTGGAAAAAGGATTAATTTAATATTTAGCTCATTTTGTCTTCAATGGTGGCAGGTCTTCAAGGGTGCAGATTACTTGTCTGATGTGTCTGAAGTGACTTTTGGTGACAGCCAAGCGGCATGTCCACTTGTGCTGAATTGACACTGCATTGATAGCTGCAACTCTGTTCTTTCCATACCACTGATATATGAAAATCTGTGGCACAATATTTTGTTAGCTTGCTGAGTGATCATTTCTAGTCCTGCTTTCCACTGCAAGGTATGCAGCTGAACAAGAAAGTAGGGACTCTTGTCCCTGTTTCTGACAATTTTCCCGTTGTAGCATGTCTTTTATGTCTTTTTATGAAGAGCTGCAAAACAGATATATATTGTATTTTGGGGGAGGTGATGGTCTAGTGGTTAAAGCCTTGATTCAAATCCCAGCCTGACTGGAAAATCACTAAAGGCCCTTGGGCAAGGTCCTTAATCCCCAGGTGTAGTGAGTACCTTGTATGTCAGTACCCTGGCATCGGGGTGAATGCAAGGCATTATTTGTATAGCATGTTGAGCGTCTGATGTACATGGAAAAGCACTATATAAATGCAGTCCATTTGTCTATCATTTTGTGCAATGACAAATAAAGTTCTGTTCTATTCTGCTTTATTTTGTTTCATTTTCTTCTGCTCACTTTTCGAAATGCCGCTTGCTGTTGTGTTGTTTTGTTTCAGGGCCGCAAAGAAATGCATACCTCAGAACAGTGACTTTTTCACTCAAGGTTAAAGCACCAAAAACACATCTTTAAGGGCCAGCCCCTGCAGTGGAGCAGCCTGATCTCACGCCAAGTTCATAGTGCCATCACAAAAAAGTGATTTAATGTATTAGTTTGTGGTATTGTCATGAAATTGAGTACAAATTCATGATGGTGTCATGAAAATATTTCCTGATGGTACTGGACTGAGTGGAGATGTATGCTACAGTGTAGCCTACAAGTTCCTGCAGTGGAAATGGGCCATTTGATGCAGAGTGCCATTCATATTTAATGAAAGCACACTCTCATTCTTTTTGAGAACTCACATGTTATTTCTGAAGAGCTAACAAATACAATTTGTTATAAGTACAATGCTTAATACTCCAATTACAGTTGCAGTCCATCAGTAATTATGACCATGATTGCAAATGACTTCTTGTTTTACTAATTACAATTAAAATGGAACACAATGAGCATTTTAAATAGGTTACAAAAACAAAAAAACAAAACAAAAAAAACTATTTTCAAGGAAATCGATAAAACAGAATATACACAAACTGCAACTGGAAATGATTGACAGATATTAACTAAATTGTGTTCAAGTTCAGAGATACCAAAAAAGGAAACAAACCTGTAGAGGAGAGGGGTGGTGGCAAAACTAAATAAATAGGATACAGTGGGGAAAATAAGTATTTCATCCACTGTCAATTTTGCAGGTTTTCCCACCTACAAAGAATGGAGAGGTCTGTATTTTTTTTATCGTAGGTACACTTCAACTGTGAGAAACAGAATCTAAAACAACAAATCCAGAAAATCACATTGTATGATTTTTGAATAATTAATTTGCATTTTATTGCATAAAATAAGTGTTTGATCACCTACCAATCAGCAAGAATTCTGGCTCTCACAGACCTATTAGTTTGTCTTTAAGAAGCCCTCCTATTCTGCACTCTACCTGTATTAATCGCACCTGTTTAAACTCGTTACATGTATAAAAGACACCTGTCCACATAATCAATCACACTCCAACCTATCCACTACAGCCAAGACCAACGAGCTGTCTAAGGACACTAGGGAGAAAATTGTAGACATAGACAAGGCTGAGATGGGCTACAGGACAATAGGCAAGCAGCTTGGTGAGAAGGCAACAACTGTTGGTGTAATTATTAGAACATGGAAGAAACATAAGATGACTGTCAATCTTTGTGAGTCTGGGGCTCCATAAAAGATCTCACCTTGTGGGATAAGGATGATTCTGAGAAAGCCCAGAACTACATGGGAGGACCTGGCCAATGACCTGAAGAGAGCTGGGACCATAACTGCAAAGAGTAACACACTACGCCATCATGGTTTAAAATCCTGCAGGGCACACAAGGTCCTCCTGCTCATGCCAGCACATGTCCAGCCCCATTTGAAGTTAACCAGTGACCATCTGGATGATCCAGAGGAGGCATGGGAGAAGGTCATGTGGTCAGATGAGACCAAAATAGAGCTTTTAGATATCAGCTCCCCTCGCTGTGTTTGGAGGATGAGAACAACCCCAAGAACACCGTCCCAACCGTGAAGCATGGGGGTGGAACATCATACTTTGGGGGTGCTTTTCTGCAAAGGGGACAGGATGACTGAACCATTCAAGCATTTAAATACAATGAGCAGGATTTTAAAATCAAAGTGATAGCTGACTGGAAGCCAGTGCAGAGATGACAGAACAAGCGTGATGCGTTCACTGCGCCTGGTGCCCGTCAGCAAGCACGCAGCAGAATTCTGCATGAGCTGTAAATGGATAAGGGAGAATTAGTCAACTCCACAGCACAGCGAGTTGCAGTAATCAAGTCGTGATGTGATAAAAGTCTGGAGGACATGCTCAAAATCCTTGCGGGGAAGGTAAGGTTTCACCTTGCTTAGGACTCACAGTTGAAAAAAGCTAGCTTTAACCACAGAACTGATCTGTTTGTCCAACTTAAATGAGCTGTCTATTAGAACTCCAAGTTTTTTTTTTTTTCTTTTAACCACAGACAGGGAAAAAGAGGCCAAGAACACAGTCAGTGAATGATGGAGAATTGGGATGGCCGAACACAACTTTGGTTTTGTCTATATTCAATTTTAAAACATTTTGTGCCAGCCAATTCTTCACATCCTGCAGAAAGCCAGCAAAGTCACTGTGCTACCTGATTTGAGGGACAGATACATCTGCAGGTCATCTGCAATACAGTGGAAGGTAATATTATATATTTTTTTTAAATATTACAGAGAGGCAACATGTATAAAGAAAACAAAACTGAGCCCAGGACCAAACCCTGGGGAACTCCACAGGTCAGAGGAGCTGAACCAGACAAGTAAGGTGAAGGAGAAAGAATTATCTGCAATTATCACTCAGCCATGGGTGTGTGTATGTGTATGTATGCATGAACCTGCATGAGCCACTAAGCTTTGCTGAAAGTTTGCTGGCAGCGGGCCATGCTGTCCCATGCTTCAGATGGCGCATTTCGAGTGAATTTTAATTTCTTCTTTCTTTTTTGCTCACTTCAGGAGCACAACACAACTTAGGACACTGTCATGGTTGGATTATCACATGGGATGTATTTTTGCATTGTTGATTCCAGCACACAGCAGCCGGGTGAGAGGATTTTAACCACAGGCTGCAGTCTTGGCTCTACATCCATACTGCACTCCTGGACCATTGTTGGAGGTGAGATTCATGTTTATTAATGTTGTCACGGCCTGACACAACAGTTCCATGTCATATCTCCTACAGAGTTCGAAGGTGAGCATAGATTAGATCCATTCAGCTTTGAGCCTGACGTGTGCAATGACACATTACTGTGCATCATGGAGAAGCACAGCTGCCTGTGTTAAATACAGATATATGGAGACAAAAGCTCACATTATTAAGTCACCCATGGGAAGGAAGGGACAAATATCTGTACTACTGTAAGGTCTATTGTGGATATAACAGCCTGTTCTGATTTGCGGTGGCATGTGTACAATAGTTATTATACGTGCACGTCATACCAGCATGCTTTGTCCTGCCAGATCCATCTCAAGGTTCCCTCGTATGTGCTCACATCATTTCACATCCTGCTTTGCTCCCATCAGAATATGTAAATTGTGGTCAGATGGTCCTCAGACTGCACAGGGACTGCCGTCGGATAGGTGTCCCATCGTCCCATCTCGACGGCGCCCGGAGGTTTTTGAACATGTACATCACACTCAGGGCTGCTGGCCAATTCTGACCAACTGTATGGACTCTTGCAGATGGCTGTCAGAATGTTTTGGAACTGAAACCCGATACTTCTCGGATGTGCACCGATTCGTCATTCTGATGCCTTTCTGTGTGATTCTGGTTATGTGACGGGGGTTTAAGAGCCAGAACTCGGTTGATAACATCAGATGACTGTTAAAGGCCATTCAAGTTTTTCAGCAAAATTCTAGTTGTGGTCTGGTGCTTTCCCTCGATGCTGAGAAAGCATTTGACAAAACTGAGTATGGTGAGTGATCTCCAAAAAGAATTGGACAGGAAACGGACTTCAAAGTTTAGCTGTTGCATTGTAAAAAGTTGTTACACTGATACAGAGTTATCTCAGCGCTGGGATCTTGAACAGGTTGCATGCGAACACCTAGAACAAAGAACCTACATTTTTCTCCTTCACTACCTTTTGTTCCTTCAGCGTAAGGCACCCGGCTTAACCTGGCTTGAGTCAGTGTCTATGTGAGATGGCTGCAAAATGAGGTGAAAATATGCAGCTGCCCGTGGTGCGTTCATGGTTGTTCTGTAAAAATCTTATAGTGTATTTATGTATGTAGTGTAGTGTCACACAATAAAACAGTGTTCTATCATGCTGATTGGTTTTATAAATTAAACATTTACAAAAAGATCAGATTGTTTTATCAATTAGACAGTTGTAAAAAGATCAGATAGTTTTAGTGAATACAAGGACATTTTGTGTGTCAGCCATTTTAAAAAGAAGTTAGGTTAAGATCACATAGTTACAAGGACATTTTGGATGTGCATAAGCCATTTTGTGTTATGCATCATGGAACACTCTTACGTCCTCTATTGCCCCTTTTGGGGCAACTGTTTGTTGTGATTTGGCGCTATATAAAAAAATTGATTGATTGATTGATTGATTGAGGCTATAAGGGTGACACCTGCAATACGCAGTTTAGAGATCGAACCGCTGTGTCATAAAATAACATTGTATGCAGATGATGTTCTAATTCTCCTGACCAACCCTGAAACATCTATACCAGGTCTTATTGATGTGATTGACAGATTTATTAGATTTTCTGGTTATAAGATTAATTTGGCCAAATCAGAGGCTATGCCCCTTGGTTGTCTTTCAATAATACCAACTATACATCCTCCCTTTCCTTTTAAATGGTCTCCTAATGGGTTTGAGTATCTGGGGATTTTTATTACTCCATCTTCTGACCAATTATATAGAGCTAACTTTGTACCTTTAGTAAGTCCCTTTGGCTGCTCCCTTGTTTTGTACTCGGGGTCGCCACAGCAAATCCAAGGTGGATCTGCAGGTTGAATTGGCACAAGTTTTACAAGCTAACTTTGTACCTTTAATTTTTTATTTAAATTAAGCAGTACCTAGAACGTCTCTGGGCTAGGTCGTATAGCCCTGGTTAAAATGAATGTGCTGGCCAGGTTACTGCATCATATTCAAATGATCCCTGTTTTATTCTCCAAAAGAGTGTTGAAGGACATAAATGGTTGGCTCAATTCTTTTATGTGGAATAAGAGTAGACCCACGTTAAAGATCACAGAACTGCATTTACCAAGTTCAAAGGGGGACTTGGATCTGCCTAATATTAAAACATACCTACTGTCTGCCCACTTAAGGTACATAAATGATTGGGTTAAGGGGAGCGCTTCAATTTGGGTGGATATTGAGGCGCCACTGTCACACTGCAGTCTTAGGGACTTATTGATTTTGATAAGTTTAAGGAAATTAAAGCCGGTTGTACAAATCCTGTTACATGTAACCAGTGGTGGGCACAGCTACCCAAAAAATTAGCTTCAATAACAGCTAATCAGCTAACTGAAAAGTTTTCTTTTATGAAGCTAAACTGATAAACCACCCAAAAAATTATCGGAAGCTACAGCTAACCTATGTCTCCAGTACACTTGCAACTACTAACAAGCTGATTTTGAGTTTTAACACCATGATCACTTTTATTCACCCTGGCAACACATAAAAGTCCTGCACCCTGCGAATGCATAGCCCGAGCCGTTACGTAGGGCTTTACCAGGTCAGCCAGATAGGGAGGTGCAAGTCCATGAACAATTTGATCTTGCAGCGACAGGAAGCCAGTGAAGGGATGTCAAAATGGGCCTAATATGGTCAAACTTTGTGCTTCGTGTCAAAAGTCCGGCAGCAGTAGTTTGAACCAGTTAAAGACCCCCAGTGTTGGACTGGGGCAAACCAGAAAATAGAGTATTACAATAGTCCAGTTGTGAAGAAACAATGCATGTATCAAAGTCTCAGCATCAGCCATAGACAAGATGGGATGATTCTTTGCTATATTTTACAAATGGAAAAAAGCAGTCCTCGTAATATCTCCAATGTGGAGGTCAAAGGACAATGTAGGATCGAAAATTACCCCATGATTCCTCACTTTGTCTGTATGATGTATAACACACGAACCTAACACTTTAGAGCCTGAGCCTGTGCAAATTTGCGCAGGGAAAGGTACCCCCCTCTACTCCAAGAGCCCATCATTGTGGCACAATGCGAGCCATTCACTAGCCCAAAAATATGTTAATGCAGCATGCAGTCCCCAATCTGCATAGACAGGCTGTGTGAGGTTAGGGTTACCTGATGTATGTGGGCGTATGTGTGACATTTTGACTATAAAAGCAGACACATCTTCAAGTCAAGAAGACATGGTAAATGGACTGCATTTATATAGCACTTTTCCATCTGCATCAGATGCTCAAAGCGCTTTACAATAATGCATCACATTCACCCCGATGTCAGGGTGCTGCCATACAAGGCGCTCACTACACACCGGGAGCAATGGGGGATTAAAGACCTTGCCCAAGGGCCCTTAGTGATTTTCCAGTCAGGCGGGGATTTGAACCCAGGATCTTCTGGTCTCAAGCCCAACACCTTAACCACTAGATCATCACCTCCCCCAGACAAACATCACAATGGCAGCAAGATGGTCAAGCAAGAAATACACTCCTCTGGAAGCCTTATCTCTTTTGCAAGCACTCCCAGATATGGACTCAGGGAGTAGTGATGAATATTCCTTCGTTGGTGAATCAGAGTTCATCCCGTCTGATTCCTCCTCTGATGAGGACATGCCAGCACCAATGGATTCACAGCCGAAACAGCCTCTTCACACAAGACTTACACATAAGTGGACTAAATGACTAATAATTGTTACAGAGGAGGACGATGAAGAGAAGCCTTCATTTGTGAAAGGAAAGTCTTCCCAATTCAGGAAAGGCAAACAGCATGCTGAAGTCAAACAATGGTGCCAAAAACACAGACACACTGGAGAAAAGTCTTCTTCATCCCAGAAGCGCAAGCGTACTGAACAGAAGTCCCAGAAAAGAAAAGAGAAGGCCCAGAAAAGCAAGGACGCAAGCGAAAACTCCAAGGTATTTACATTTTGCTTTTATATTGTAGCATTGTCTGTGTTCACGTCTTTCTGTTTATGGTTTTATTTATATATGCTCCTAAATGCAAAACAATTCTTCCCTTTTGAGCAATAGAGGTTTCATCTTATCTCATGTTATCTTTAGGCAGGACCTTGTGAGACAGCGAGAGATGGAACTGTTTGGGTTCAGCAACAAATTGAGGACTTCAGCGCTGTTCAGCCAATGCAGACAACCCAGACATCAGACTACAATGCATGACCGACGGAGATTGCAAGACGCAAAGTGACTAGCCGCTTGCAAAGCTTCCTTTGTCTATTTGACATCAGCATGCTGAGGACCATCATAGACTGCACACTACACAAAGCCCGCAAAACAAACCCTGACTGGAGCACAAGTGTCTACGAGCTGATGGCATTCATTGCTGTTTTATTCTTCAGAGGAGTGATTGGCAAAACCGGTGCTATGCATGACTGCTGGTCAAAATTCTTTTGTTGTGTGAGCCGCTGAAGAGGAGGTACTGCTGGCCCACCACCACAAGATGGCGCCCTGCTTGAAGTGCGGGCTTCAAGCACGAGAGGGCGTCGGAGCGACCAGGAGTGACAGCTGTCACTCATCATCCGTACCAGCTGTCACTCATCCACTACTCATCACCACCACCATAAAGGGCGGACTGCAACTCCACCTCCCCGCCGAGAAATCAGCTACCATTCAGGTAATTTTCTCTGCTGAACAAAACCTTGTGTAATAGTCTAAACTCTTTTGCAGCCGTTTTCCTGTGACGGTGTCCTTATCTGTGGGATTGGCGTTTGGTGTGATCAGCGACGGCTTCGCTTCACACCCCAACCAGATAAGTGATTAGACAGGAGCTGCACGAGTGTGTGATTGGAGGTGGAGGTGCTCCCTCCTTACTGAATACAGACTGTGGGATTACTGAGTGTGCGAACTCACACTCATCAGGACTGTCTCTGTTCTCTGCCAGTAGTACCGGGTCTGACTGCTGAAGACAGCGGCCACCTGGGGCGCAGGGCTTGGCGGCTCCGGTGTTCTTCAGCTCCGTTGGTGGTGGAAGCTGTGTGGGATCCAGCTCTTCTCTCGCCAGGCGTCTTCTATCGTCGAGCCTGCCCACACGTCACCTGGTGTATAATTGACAGTCCACCATATTGTTGTTGTCTGTACGTCGTTGTGCGATTCACAACATTAAATTGTTACTTTTGGCTTATCCATTGTCCGTTCATTAACGCCCCCTGTTGTGGGTCCGTGTCACGACACTTTCACAACAGCTTTGGCATTCCGAAATCATGTCCACAATGTCCCAAGACCGATATGAAGAGTTGATGCGCTATTTACGCTTCGATAACAAGGACACCCATTTGGAACGCATGCAGACGGACAAATTTGCTGTCATTTCAGACATTTGGAGGTGCTTTGTTCAGAACTGTATGCTGTCGTACAACCCAGGGCAACACATAACAGTTGATGAACAGTTATTTCCAACAAAGGTCCGATGTTCTTTTCTGCAATACATTGCATCTAAACCAGACAAGTTTGGAATAATGTTTTGGATTACAGCAGACTTGGACACTAAGTACATGTGCAATGCCATTCTTTACTTAGGAAAAGATCCCAGCCGTGCCATAGAAGAGCGACTTGCAGACAATGTTGTGACAAGGCTCATGGAACCCTTTTTGGACAGAGGCAGAACTGTCACTATGGACAATTTTTTCACAACGTTGTCTCTGGTGAACAGGCTTGTACAACGCAACACAACTCTGCCTGGCACAATAAACAGAATTTGACGGGAAGTTCCAGAGCAGGTAAAAAAACAGAGAATGTGAGGAGTTTTCAACACAGGTTTTCACTTATGCCAGTGCCCTGCTAACAGTTTACGCAGCTAAAAAGAAGAAAAATGTGTGTCTTCTCAGCATGCTGCATAAGAAAGTGGAGCTTGAAGAAGATTTGCGGCGAAAACCAAATGTAATCATAGACTACAACCATTTGAAATGTGGTGTTGATGTGCTGGATCAAAAACTGCGTGCTTACACAGTGCGCACAGGAACACGGAGATGGCTATAGCTGTCTTCTACAACATCCTGGACCTTGCTGCTGCTAATGCACATGTATTGTACAAGGCATGTACAGGATCAAAGGAGTCGAGGCAAAAGTTCCAGCATAAGCTTGCAATTGAACTGAGAAACAGACACATGCAGGAACGCGCACTGGAAAGAGAGAGAGGAGGCACTAAGTGAAATGAGAAGAGTTTCTGAAGGGAAAACAACAACATGCCAAGTGCATCAGAGTTGCAACAGATATCGCAGTACAGAGAAATATGCCATTTGCCACAAGTACACCTGTCGGAAATGTAGGAAAGGATCTCCATTCATGTGTAAAAATTGCTAAAAACTAAACAAACAAACTAAACAAAAACAACACTGTACATAGGAACTCACAATTTGTTGACTGTGCTCACAAATTGTTTATCAATGCGATTTATCTTGAATATTTTTATGTGTGAAATAAATGTTGTTTTTTTCACTGAAGTCCTTTGTTTGGTCTATCCTTCAATTTAGGCAAGGGATGCCCAACCCTGGTCCTCAAAACCTGTTTTCTTAAGCCCCTTTCACACCGGGCATGCTCCCAGTTGCTCCCAGTTGTGCCATGCATCATGATGATGACGCCACGTGGAAGCAACTCAGTGCCGAGACGATGCAGCTCGGCGCCACAACAGTGTGAGGGGCGCAAAGGAGGAAGCAAGTCGGGTGCCGAAAAATTAAACCTGTTTAATTTTTTTGGCGTCCTGTGCTCGACGCAGAAAGGAAGTGGTTCCAGCGGAAGTCGGGGCAAAGAGGCGTAACTCGGGGCAAAGAGGCGTTACCCGGCCTGACTCGAAGCCAATTTATGATTCCTGCTGTGTTCCACTGTTCCCGCAGTATAAATCACACAGGATTGTTTTTATACCGTGTACTTAATGCAGTAAAAACTACATGCTGAAGAAAAAAAAAATGCAGAATGATTGCCAGAAATATCCAGTAAAAAGTCTGGACATCTCTAGTCCACTCATGCACATTCATTCACGCGCGTATATGTGAACAATTAAAAGAAAAAAAAAAGTCTGGCTGCAGGTATTAGTTCCTTGTTCTCTGCTCAAACTCTCACATCACAGTTAAAAAAAGGACAAAAAAGGACGTAAGTCCTGAGACAGGACATGTCAACATCAAGGAGGAAAGAAAAAATCGAGGAGGAAAGAAAAAAAAATAGTTCCTTTCTCTCCTCAAACTCTCTTATCACAGTTAAAAAAGGACATAAGTCCAGGACATGTCAACATCAAGTAGAGCTCCAGACATCTCCACATTTGCTTAGGACGGTTCACGCATCTCGCGGTCAAGGGAGGAAAGATAAACTATAACAGAAAGAGCGCAGCCCTGCAGCTCAGCACAACAACGAGTAGAAGAGAAGTCAGAGTGCACAGTCTGTCTGCAGCCAAACTGTGCACTCTGACTTCTCTGTGCAGGAACCTGCAGGCTGCGTTCTCGCCTCCTCTCTGCTCCCTGCTGCACGCACCTGACGCAGAAATTCCTGCGTCGTCATGACGCCACAGGGAGCAACTGGGAGCAGCCCCGGTGTGAAAGGGGCTTCACATGTCTCCCTCTGTCAACACAGTCTGAGTGGGGCAAGGGAGCAGGTACTGATCTAATTTGCAACTCAGAGGAACCAGTCAATTGGGTGATCACAACATTAATTTGAGAGGGGGAGGAGGGCCTTGCAGCAGCAGCAGAAAGTTCCAGGCATTCTAGTGCTAAAAGTCCCTTCACATATAATGCGAATATGTATAACTCCAGAGCCCATCGGAGAAACTGGTATGCGCACAACACGAAACATTGTGCCGACGGCCAGGCATGCACGATGCTGGTGCGATGGTTCGTGCATGCGGGAACACAGTACCACCAGCTACCTTGTGGTTATACATCATGCAGCTGGTGTGAAGAAAAAATGAATAGCAAATAAAAAAAAAAATACATGATGTGATGGTTCCGTGTACACAGAAGCACAGTAGTTTTAACCCAGCAACTAACCACAATGCGCAGCTAAAATAAAGCAAAATAAATAAATAAAAATAAATATACACGTCACCCACGGGAATTGAGCCCGCGCCTCCCAAAAGCTCTGATTGCAGTCATAAACTTTACCAATTTAGCTACCATCGCTGTCCTGTAAAAGGTGCTGAACACTGCCTCAAGAAGCAGACTGTTGTCGTGCCAAGAGTGCGAATGGCCACAAATTTTCTAAGTACCATGCGAGTGGTGTTAGATGTTCGTGCGTGCCACCTGGAGTTTGGCTGACACCTGCCGCGAGAGGGTTCAATGGGCTTTCACAATGCACACTGTTTTTCAGCCTCTGGTGTGCGCAAATAGTTGTAGCAACAGGTGTACAAGGCATTGGAAGCAGTTACAAAATTGCATGGTTTAAATACGATTCATGCTTCATGCGCACTGAATGGCAGTTTGACCAAATTCGCAATATGTGTGAAGGGGCCCTAAGCTACGCACCAGCTGGTCAAATTGATGCCGATGCTTGGACTGAGAACTATTATTTCAGTCTTATCAGAGTTTAAAAGTAGGAAGTTATTAGACCTCCAGCTTCTCACTGATGCAAAGCTATCTTCTACAGATTTTATGTGAATAAGATTACCAGCAGTTATCGGCATGTACAATTGAGTGTCATCAGCATAGGAATGAAAGGCAATCCCAAAATGCAGCAGTATATTACCAAGGGGTGCTACATAAAGAGAAAAAAGCAGGGGGCCTAAAACGGATCCCTGCGGAACCCCAAACTTTATGTCGCTAAGATCAGAGGTAGTGTTACTGTATAAAACACAGTGAGAAAGACTGGACAGGTATGACCTCAACCAAGCAAGGGCAGTTCCAGTAATCCCAAAATGATTGTCCAGCCTATCGAGTAAAATATGATCCATGGTATCAAATGCAGCACTAAGATCCAACAGCACTAAGACCGTAGTGGTATCCGAGTCCATTGATCATAGAAGGTCATTCAATACTTCAGTGAGCGCTGTCTCTGTGGAGTGATATTTTCTAAAAGCAGACTGCAATTGCTCAAAAAGATTATTCTCAGTAAGGTGGTCCATGAGCTGGTGTGAAATTACTTTTTCCAGAATTTTAGAACAAAATGATAGATTTGATATCGCCTATAATTTTTCAATACACGAGGATCAAGAATGGATTTCTTAAGTAATGGTTTAATCACTGCAGATTTAAAACATTTAGGAACAGATCCAGAAAGAGAGATTAATGATTTCCAGAACAGTCAGCCCAAGAATGGGCCATAAGTTCTTACTCAGTTTTGTTGGTATGGGATCAAATAAACAGGTTGTGCTTTTGTAGACATCACGAGTTTTGTCAGTGCACCCAGTGAGATACTGTCAAATTCTGTAAATCTAGGTAACACCTCAGTGGTAGCACCCACCTCCATAGCAGGGTGCAGTGGTTTGGCCAGTTAATGCTGAGAAATGCTCAGCCTAATGTCTTCTATTTTCTTCTCAAAATAATCCAAGAAGTCCTATGCTGAAAAGGGAGAGTGACTAACAGGTGGCTGTCCATGAATAAGAAATGCTACTATGTCAAACAAAAACTTTGAGTTATGCTTGTTTTTAGAAAATCAGAATAATAGGCCCTCTTTGTAGCCAATAGTCTATGCTTATAATCTAATTTGGAGCTGTGCAATTTCCGTTACTGCCTTCTACCTGAGGTCACGCAAGTGCCCATTAAACCAAGGCGACTGTGCCTTGGGAAGGTGTGGCCTTAATAGAGGGGGTTAAATGTTATCAAGTATAGTTTTGAGCTCTAAATTTAAACTATCTACAAAAATGTCTAGTGATTGAGCATTCTCCAACCTTGAAGGTAAAATGTCAAGCAGTCTAGCTTTGAGTTCAGTCATAGTTGAAGGTTTAATGCTTCACCGCAATAACAGACAAGGTCGTTGTTCCACTAAACGCAGCAGCATGAATGTAAACCTAATAAGTGAGTGTTCACAGACCCCTGATGCAAGAGGCAAGATGTCGATATTCGTGACAGCAAAACCATGTGTGAGAACCAAATCCAGGGTATTTCCACTAATGTGCGTCAAATCCTGAATGCATTGCTGGAATCCTAATGCATCCACAATTTCCATAAATGATTTGCAAAGGATTTGCACGGAATGCCAACATCATGCAAGATTTAATTAAAACACCCGAAGCTCCTGAAACTACTAAAAGAAACTCATTTCTGAAATTAATAAACAATAACAATTATAAAATAGAACAATAAAATAAAATAAAATATTGAGCTAAAATTCCCAACAGAAGTCAACCGAGTAGAACACAGCCTAGCTGTTAGCTCGGTTAGCTTGGTTATCTTAGCTTATGCTTGTCAGGTCCACCACCAAGCTCGTCCACTCTGCGACCGCTGCTGGGTAATTCCGCCGTCTGTAGTCTCTGGTTTTGTTTTGTCAGCCCGTTATCAAGGGCCGTCCATTCCGTGGTGACTGCTGGAAAACCCCGCCATCGGGGCTCGCTGGCTTGCCGTCGAGGCCTGTCCACTCCACAGAATCTCCGCTGTCAGCACTTGTCAGCCCTTCATCGAGGGCCATCAGCTCTGCGAACATCTTTGGAGAGATCTGAAAATGGCTGAGCACCGACGCTCTAACCTGATGGAGGTTGAGAGGTGCTGCAAAGAGCAATGGGCAAAACTGTCCAAAGATAAGTGCACCAAGCTTGTGACATCATATTAAAGAAGAGTTGAGGCTGCAATTGCTGTTAAGGTGCATCAGCAAAGTACATGTGAGCCTCATTAACTTTTTGCGAGTCTGCATAAAATCGGGCCATGAGATATCTAAAACCATGAGTTAATAAGATAGACCAAAATAACTTAAAATCAGATCAACTTGCCATATTACAATAGTTTTGAGCATTTGAAGTATAGATTAGTTCTTGAAGAAAGTGCAGATCTTAGGTTTTACCCGACGTTCCTCCAATTTTCTTTTCAAGTCATGAAGATTAACTTGCATTTGGAGCTTCTTGGCCTCATTGTTATGTGTCGGACGCAGCCCGGAGAACCGACCAGCATTTGAAGGACCCAGTATAAAATAAGCAGAGCACGGTACAAAGGATAACAGAGTTTAATGAACATAACAGTGCTGTGAAAAATATAAAAGTGCGCGGTCTGCCGTGGTGGATTGCGGTGCGCTCCCAGCAGCGCTAACGGTCCGGAGCCAGAACTGGTTCGGACCCAAGGACCCCGCCGACACCCCCCAGGTGGCCGCGACAAACCGAGTCTGTGAAAGAAGGAATCATTATGTGAGTCCACACTCAACACACAGAGAGAACGCTCAAAGGTGTACAAACAGCAAACACTTCCTGGCTTAATTACTAATCAGCTTCCCACCCTGCAGGCATGGAACATCCAGTTCACAAAACTCCACAGCAGTGGAAGCTGATTAAACGACTACATACAGCTCAATATAATAAAGGTGTGAGGGACACCATATTTACTGACTGTATAAATGTTAGTCACAAAATCTAACGTACCTCAGGAAGTGTGCTGACGAGCGTGAGACCTCACCCCCTCCTCTTTCACAGACCATGCATCAAACCTGGACGTTCTCTGCATCCACTGATGATGAGATGGCTCTCGAGATGACGATCTCACCCGTCTGGTCACAAGGTCGAGTCTCTGGCAAATACACACTGTGTACTCCAGTCTTAAATGCCACCATGTTCCAATCCATGTAGATGCACCACAGCTGTGAGTCCTGACGAGCCGCAGGTGATCAGGGTGAGGTCCTGATAAACTCAGCTACACAGCCACTCAGTCCCAAATGCAAGCCACCTGGAAGGAAAAACAAACGACAGAAACAAAAAGGCAGCCAGGCCCTCCAGCTATACAACAGTACCCCACCCTCACGGGAAACCTCCCGGCGACCACACAAACCTGGCCCAGGAGAAACACCCCCCTCCAGGGACCATGGCTGGAAACCGTATCTGCATTCATCTTCCAACAGAATCTTCATCTACAGAACGGTAGATGTCTTCTCCTCTGGCTGCATCTTTGCCCTTGTTTCTATCAGTCAATTAGCACAGGTGTGGCCAGGAGTTCTTGAACCTGTGCGGTCAGCCTTTGTCCAACCATGTTCACAGTCTGATTAGTCATAAAACAAAAAAGACAAACACAAACAACCAAAACCTCCCCCCCCCTCCCCAGAGGCCCGTTCCATCAAACCCGGGGAAGGGGAGAAAAGAAAAACAACCCAAACTTAAGCTAACAAATAAAAACACTAACACCCCCCCCCCCCCCCCCCAACGACATGTAGGGACCAACACCCCCCAGAGGACATCCCGCCAGCTCCAGGAGTAATAACCACAGCCGAGGTCCCTCTGGGATCCAACGTCACCCACGGGGACACCCAGCGCCTCCCAGAGGACCATTCCATCAACCCCAGGAGACGCCTCCCCTCATGACCAATGGACCCAGCCCCGGCCGTCTATGGCTAGATGGACCCACAGCCCTTTCCCCCCCAGAGGACACCACAGTCAAACCCTGAGGGCGGAAACTGGGGGGGAAAACAAAAGGAGAAAAAAAAACATACAAACAAAACAACCCCAACCCCACCCCCTTGGCACAGTGGAAACTGGAAGCACGTCCAGTGTCACCAACCGTGACTATACCCCAGAAGCCAACCGGGAGGAGTGGAACAGCGGTCATGGCAGACGGCACAAAACGGTGCCACTCCTCCGACTTCCAAACCAGCCACCAGCTGCGGGTATATCCCACTGCCCCAAACCTCAGCCACGCCGATGGCAGACGGCTCAAAGGCGTGCTGAAGCCGGAGGTGGAACAGGGAAACAACAAACAAACCCCCCCCCCCCCAGGTGCAGAGGTTACCTGGGAAACGCCCAGCATAACCAAACTGCACCACTCCAGCAACGCCGACACTACGGCTCACACGGCTGGAGCCAGAGGAGAAGAGAGGGAACAAAAAGAAAATACCCCAAACCCCCCCCTCCCCTCCCAGGTGCAGAGGTTACCTGGGAAACGCCCAGCATAACCAAACTGCACCACTCCAGCAACGCCGACTCTACGGCTCACCCGGCTGGAGTCAGAGGAGAAGAGAGGGCATAACAAAAAACAAAACAAAAAAAAAAGAAAAAACAACCCAATTACCCCCCATGACCCCCCAGGGGACCGTCCCATCAAACCCTGGGAGGTGAAACTGAAAGAAATAAAAAGAAAGACTAACAGACTAACATAAAGTTGCTTGGGTCCTTTTTTTTTTTTTTTTTTTTTTTTTTGACAGAACTGCAGGGTCACGACCCCAGACACTAAATACTGTACAAATAAAAACCCCACACAAAAACCAACTCAAAAAACACCTACACAAAATGAACACACACAAAACTAATAAGTGATTTATACCGTCAAGCTCAAACAAATGGAACACACCTGTTCCAACTTAAGAGCTTGACGGTAATGTGACTCAGTCACCAAAAGAGGGAGCCAAAGTGCTAAAAATGAAAAAAAAAACCCTTTGGTGACAGAAAATAATTCATGCTGCTTTTCCTGTGAGCAGCACACAACCAAAAATGTGATTCAACTAAATAACACCGGAGCTGACACAACAGACGCAGTAGTTATCTTCATCCGGGGAAACGGGGCTACAACTGTCACACGGGAAGCACCGCGACCCGTGCCACAGAGCTCCGCCGTGCGCGTGCACCCATTACAGACACACTCTTGCAGCTCCCGTTCAAACCTCTTATCCGGTCGAAGTGCGACACGAGGCCGTCGCCAGTCACACTCCACCACGACCCTCGGATAAGGCACACACAGGAACACGGCTGCATGAGCGCTCAAATCAGTATTCAGTAATGGGTTCTCCAATGCGCACCATCCGGGCGGAGAGCACCCGCAACTGATCCGGATAACTTCTGAACGTCTGCTGCCGCCTTCCCGGCGCGTTACCGTCTCTGCTACCGCTGGGTCCGTGATGTTTGGCCAGAGACTACTGTTATGTGTCGGACGCAGCCCGGAGAACCGACCAGCGTTTGAAGGACCCAGTATAAAATAAGCAGAGCACGGTACAAAGGATAACAGAGTTTAATGAACATAACAGTGCTGTGAAAAATATAAAAGTGCGCGGTCTGGCGTGGTGGACTGCGGTGCGCTCCCAGCAGCGCTAACGGTCCGGAGCCAGAACTGGTTCGGACCCAAGGACCCCGCCGACACCCCCCAGGTGGCCGCGACAAACCGAGTCTGTGAAAGAAGGAATCATTATGTGAGTCCACACTCAACACACAGAGAGAACGCTCAAAGGTGTACAAACAGCAAACACTTCCTGGCTTAATTACTAATCAGCTTCCCACCCTGCAGGCATGGAACATCCAGTTCACAAAACTCCACAGCAGTGGAAGCTGATTAAACGACTACATACAGCTCAATATAATAAAGGTGTGAGGGACACCATATTTACTGACTGTATAAATGTTAGTCACAAAATCTAACGTACCTCAGGAAGTGTGCTGACGAGCGTGAGACCTCACCCCCTCCTCTTTTACAGACCATGCATCAAACCTGGACGTTCTCTGCATCCACTGATGATGAGATGGCTCTCGAGACGACGATCTCACCCGTCTGGTCACAAGGTCGAGTCTCTGGCAAATACACACTGTGTACTCCAGTCTTAAATGCCACCATGTTCCAATCCATGTAGATGCACCACAGCTGTGAGTCCTGACGAGCCGCAGGTGATCAGGGTGAGGTCCTGATAAACTCAGCTACACAGCCACTCAGTCCCAAATGCAAGCCACCTGGAAGGAAAAACAAAAGACAGAAACAAAAAGGCAGCCAGGCCCCCCAGCCATACAACACTCATAGCCCAGGTAGAGTTTTGTAATGTTTTACCATCTCCTTGGTGTAGATAACTCGTTCCAGGATGGTTATGATTTCTTTGTTTGAAGTGGGTTCAGGATAGTCTTCTTCCCCTTCAGGCTATTGCCTTCCAGTGACAAGGGTTTTGTCAGTGCAGATTTCAGCAGCATTGGCATATTCATCTATGGTGGCCCAGGTCTGTACAAGCTCCTTCATAGATGAACATTGCCAGTCCTGCATCACAGCTAGACATTGCAAAAGGTGAATGTCTGCAGGTCTTCCTGGGTGAAGCCCATGAAGTCGGCATCATCTTCATCATCATCTGCAGGCTGACTAGTGGATGGCTGGCTGCTCATGGATGGTTGGGGGATGAGCTGGTCAATGGAACTGCATCTTCACTGCTTAAGGGATCTCCAAGGGCCTTGGTCCAGCATTTCTTCATGGAGTCCTTGTGAATGGACTTCCAGACAGGGCAGTTATCTCGGAGTAGAAAGGCCTTCTCTTCCACTCCATGGTTGTGTAGGCACTCTTTCAACCATGGTACAAATGTCTTCATAAGCCATTCCTGGAAGATGATGGCCATCATCCACACATTGTGGGAGTTATAAAGCAGGAGAAGAGTGTCCATGTTCACATGATGGAAGCATCTAGGAGACCAACATTTTCCAATCATCAGTGGGACCAGCTTATGGTCTCCTTCCCAGTTTTTGCAGAGCAACAGGGTCACTTGTTCCTTAGACTGCTTGAAGTCAGGGGATGCACCTGGGCCTTGTTTTGCAGCAAGGGTAGTCATAGGCAGCACATTGTAATAAAGATCCATTTCAGTATTGTAAATCTGCAATGCTGAGAGGTTCTCTTAATTTAATTTAATTTAATTGATTTGATTTATATTGTTCCAAATCACAGCAAAGCTGTATCAAGGCTCTAAACACTGTCAGGTTTCGGCCCCAAGGTGGGGTCCCTTCTCTTATTTCCCCTTTCCACAGTATGATTTTCTAGACATTAGTTTTGTTCTGAGTTCATCATTTATTTTGTGTTCTGTATTCTGTAGTCTCTGGTTTTGTTTTCTGTTTATTTTGTCTTTTCTGTTTTTCATATTTTAGTCATGTGGTTTATTCAGTCGTGGTTTCTGTCCAGTTATTGTTATTTCCATTATGTTATGCTTTTGTTTCTGGTTTTCTCTGCTGCTTCTTATAATGTAGTCTTTAGTTGTTTCAGTCCTCTTTTGTTCGTTCACTTCATATGGTTATCTTATGTTTTGTTTTCTGTTCTACAGTTAAGCTGTTTATCTATTGATTACTTTGTTATGTGTATTATCTTTGAGACTTTCTGCCATGTGTAATGTTTAGCATGTTATCTTTATAGTCATTGCTTTTGGTCATCGTTTGTATTTCTTTCATGTATACTCTCGCATTGTCTGTCTCTTCTTTGTCTGTGTTTTTCCCTCTATGTTCACTTACACTCGTCCACATGCTTGTTTCATCTTTGTCTCTTTTTCCCCCATATGTTCACTTACACTCTTGCACTTGCCTGTTTCATGTTTGTCACAGTCTGCCTGGATCACTCCCTCACTCTCTTGCATCTATTCCCTCCTCTCGGATTCACCTGACCACGCCTTCCTTCTACAACATTCTTCCACACATGCACCTTATTAACCTAATTACCCCACCTGTGTATTTAAGTCCTTCACTTTCTCCACTCCCCTGCCAGTTCATTGTGATCCTTGTATCCACGTTCCAGCTCTTTCTGGTTTTTAGTATTGTGTTGCGTACGACCTTGCTTTGTTTATCAGACCTTGTTTTTGCCTCAGCCTATGATACAGTATCTCTCCGTGCCTTTGAACCCAGCCTGTCACGACCACGTTTTTGCCTCTTATCTGTACCTCTGCTTCGCTGCCTGCCTTCCCATGTACCGCACCCCTGCTTGTGAAAATGATAAAGATAATTTTTACTCATAACACTTTTTCCTCAAGTCTGCATTTTGTGCCCCCCCACATTTTGTGCCATGCATCCTCGAGTCCTGACACACACAAGCATGGTCTAACAGTAATAAGGAAAAACTCACTCTGATGATTTGAGGAAGAAACTCAAGCAGACCAGACTCCAAGGGGTGACCCTCTGCTTGGGCCATGCTACCCACACACTTGACAATACCATTATACAGGAAATTTTGGGAGTGCATGCTGGTGTGCAGGAGGGGAGGCTTGTTGGAGTATAGGATGGGAGGTCAAATAAATTGTCAGCATTAAGCAACAAGAAAAACTGAAGAAACACTAAGGTGATTGCCAGCCACAAACCCTAAGCTTCACTAAAAGACCCAGACTTTAGATAAAGTTGAGGCCGCATCCCACTCTGTTTACTAATAAAATGAATTTAAAAGGGTAGGAAGCATAGTACCATACTATGCCAGCATGCTCACCAAACAAAAGGGAAAATAAGCACATTTTAAGTCTGGACTTGAAAGGTGTATGATAAGAGAAAGCTCTGTGATCCACAGGCTTTTTAGCAGTCCTCATAATATTTATGTCGAGGTCAAAGGACAATGGAGGATCAAAAATTACCCCAAGGTTCCTCACTTTATCAGTGTGATGTATGTCACACTAGCCTAAGCTAAGTGTAAGTGGGTCAATTTGATGCCAATGTCTCACTGGACCAAGAATCATCATTTCAGTGTTGTCAGAGTTTAAAAGTAGGAAATTGCTAGACATTCAGCTTTTCACTGATGCAAGGCAATCCTCTAAGGATTTTATGTGGATGAGATTACCAGCAGTTATCGGCATGTATTACTCTGACTATCATCGTTTCTGTGTAGGGTCTCAGTTGTCCAGGTGGTTTCCATAGTAGAGAAGCTTGAATCTTCGACTGGACTGGGTTGTTTGACGCGAGGACCAAGCAAGCGAGCCAGAATTTGAGCTGAGGAAGCTTCTGCGATTTGAAGCGAAACATCCTCGCGTCAAGCAACCCAGTCCAGTCGAAGATTCAAGCTTCTCTACTCTGACTATCATCAGCATAGCAATGAATGCTACATGGTAAATGGACATTTATATCACATTTTTCCATCTGCATCATACGCTCAAAGCACTTTACAGTAATGCCTCACATTCACCCCAATGTCTAGGTGCTGCCATACAAGGTGCTCACTACATAACAGGAGCAACTTGAGGATTAAGGACCTTGCCCAAGGGCCCTTATTGATTTTCCGGTCAGCCTGGGATTTGAACCAAGGATCCTCTGGTCTCAAGCCCAGCGCTTAACTACAAGACCATCACCAATATGTGCCCAAGGGGTGCTATATAAAGGGAGTAAAGCAGGCATCCTAAGACAGACCCCTGTGGAACCCCAAATTCCATGTCACTAAAGTTAGAGGTTGTGTTGTTGTACAAAACACAGTGAGAACAACTGGTCACATATGATGTCAACCATGCAAGGGCATTTGTTGGGGTTTGCCTCTGGTTCTGTCTGGTCTGTCCTGGTTCCTGCTCTGTTTGTCTTTCCAGGTGAAGCTGAGGTGAAGTTACTGTGGCAGTTTTCTGTTCAGACGGTGCTTCGTCTGTTGGTGATGCCATGGCTCTTGCCCTGCTGTCAAGACAGCACATGGGAGCTGTCAGAGCGGCGTCTTCACATCAGGGATCCACCCATCCTGTCAAGACAGCACATGGGTTCTGTCAGAGCGGCATCTCAGAGCTGATTGTCATTTCTGCAGAGGAGCGTGTTAACAGATGATTGCCATCTCACCTCGTCAGCACCAGTATTAAACCTTCCAGTGATTTGGGACCAGAATCTCCGGGGTATTTCCAGGTTGATACCAGGTTGTCTCCGGGTTTCCACCGGGTTCCAGTTGTGCTCCAACAATGCACCCAGCCGGTAACCTGGTCTTTAATGTTTGTCTGTTTAAGAATCTTGGTTTGGTGTCTCTTGTCAGTTATGGATCAAATGTACCCTGTTGTGTGTTTTTCCCATTGTGAGCCTCCATGCCCATGAATGTCAACTGTTGTGTTTTCCCGCAGTGAGCCTCCGTGCTCAGTACGTAACTGCTGTGATTTTCCCACTGTGAGCTACCGCGCTCCAGAACATAATTTATTGTGTTTTTCCCGCTGTCTATTCGAGGCTTAGAATGCAACCTGTCGAGTTTAGCCCCCATGCTCAGAAAATAAACTGTTGAGTTGAGCTTCCAAGCTCAGGGGCTGTCTTTTCCTGTTACAAGCTTCCAGGCTTAATTTGCTATATTTTATTTCCTCTGTGGGTTTTCTGGTCCAGACATAACCGGTCATGTATTCCTTTGTGAACTTTTAGGTTCGTAATGTTAAAGTTATCAGTCGTGTTTTTCCTGCTGTGTGAGCTCCAGCTCTTGATATTACTTCAGTTATTTAACACTAGAACTACCAGCCTTTTCACACTAGTCCTTTTTCTCCCGAAGGGTGCCAAATGGCACTGCTGGGGTAATTTACAAATCATTAGGCCGCCTTTTCTTATGTGAATGCAGCCATTAGATCGGAATGTGCCAGTACCTGAGTCACCAGCAGTTTGAGCCGATAGTGCTGATTCTTATACTTTGCCTTCAAATGATCATTTGTTGCTTTCTGTTCCATTTGCCTGCACAGAACTGGGGAAAAAGGGCTTTTGTTTACTCGGCTCTGTCTACATGGATCATGTTGCAAAAAGACTGGAAATTAACTGAACTTATTTCATTGAGCACGTTTAAGTCCACGTTTAAGACTGAGAGCACTTGAGATGACCTCTTTAAATTGTAACTTTTTTTGTTCATCTTTTTTATTTTAATTGTGTGAATTTAATTCGAATTGTAGTGTAACTTTTTCTGCCTCTTGACCAGGACTCCCTTGCAAAAGAAATTTTTAATCTCAGTGAGACTTTCCTGGTTAAATAAATGTTAATAATAATAATAATAATAATAATTTACTTTGATGTCCACGAATGTATGAAGTTGACTGCTTTTTAATATATACAAGTCCATCTCACAAAATTAGAATATTGTGAAAAAGTTCAATACTTTTTCTCAGATATTTTAGAACATGACATATAAACATTACATATAAACTAAAATGTTTCTGTAAGGGTTGTGAGTGGGACCCCAAAGCAGGAACAAGGTTGGTGGTGAAAAAACAGCAAAAAACAAAACAAAAAAAACACCGGTTTATTGTGCAAAACAACACACCGGAAATAAAAAAGGATCCAAAAAACAGTCAACAAAAGCACAAACAAAGCATAATGGCAGGCTGGATCAAGGTCAAGATCAGCGCAGGTCAGCTGACCGCCGATGAGGGATGAGCGAGTACACCACTAACTGTATCTGTATCTGTATCTATTCAACCATCTAAATGATCTGTATCTGTACTCGGAGTGGGCAGGGCCTAAACTGGAAGTGAGCGTGGTTTGGCCAGAAATGGGCGGGGCTTAAATCATTACATTATTTTAACCCTGAAATTGATATGGATTGATCAGAAGTTGCCATATTTATTGTTTATTTGAAAACTATTTACAGAACAGCCTCAAATTTGAGATTCAAATCAATGATTTTGATCACAAAAGTAAGAAAGGAAGGAAGACACAAGGCACATCGATCTGGCGAAGAACAAAGTCAAAGTGTGATGCTTATAAAGCACCCAGGTGATTAAGAATAGGTGTGCAGAGAAGCTCCCAGAACCGGGGAGTGGCCAGACAGAAAGAGACACCCACCACCAAGAGCCAAGAGAGGGAGACAAGAAGAAGTAGGACAGAGAAAACCCAAGCAGAAAGACAGAGCAAGAGACAGACAGAACACAAAAACAACCCAACAATCCAACCGACGGCTTAGGAGCAGAAGAGTGAGAAGCATGAAACTCACACACAAGACCAGGGTCCAAAATAAACTGGGAGGGAATCCAGGACCACTCCTCGGGGCCATAACCCTCCCAGTCCACCAAGTACTGAAAGCCACGGCCCTGCTGCCTGGAAGCCAGAAGGCACCACATAATGAAGACGGGCCCCCATCCACAAACCGGGCAGCGGCGGGGGATTGGCAGGTGGGCACAAAGGGCTGGAATGGACTGGTTTATATGGCTGACGTGGAAAGTCAGCCATCTTGGAAGGCTGACTTTGGACCTTGGAAGATGAAGACGGACTGGATTAATGACCTTAGCTACAGAGATAGGGCCAACAAACCTGGGAGCCATCTTCCGAGGCACACCACGAAGCAGCAGGTGTTGTGTGGATAGGCAGACCTGTTGTTACGGAATGTAAGAGGGTGTCACTGACTGTATACAATCTGCCGCCACCTTGTAACTTTTGGAGGACTGCAACAGGGCTCTCAGGTCTGCCAGCACCGCATGATGAGTCACAGAGCAGAAGGTACAGGCGAGCACAGAACTCTGGAGGTGAATAGAGAAGGTTGATGACCAAAAACAACGTGGAACAGAGAAAAACCAGAGGCAGCAGTAGGCAGGCAATTATGTGCTAGTTCAATTCATATATATATATATACGAGGTCTGTGAGAAAAGTATCCGACCTTATTATTTAAAAAAAAAAAACATATGGATTTGAATCACGTGTGATTACATCAGCCAAGCTTGAACCCTCGTGGGCATGCAAGAGTTTTTTCACGCCTGTCGGTGATGTCATTCACCTGTGAGCACGCCTTGTGGAAGGAGTGGTCCAGCCCCCTCGTCGGAATTCCTTTGTCTGAGAAGTTGCTGAGAGACTGGCGCTGTGCTTGATCAAAATTTTTTCAAAAACTGTGAGGCACATCCGAGTGGACACCATTCGAGAAATTCAGCTGGTTTTCAGTGAAAATTTTAACGGCTGATGAGAGATTTTGGATTGTTTCTATCGCTGTAAGGACTGCCCATGGAGCGGGACGTCGCGCAGCGCTCTGAGGCGACGTCGTCATCCTGTTTCAAGCTGAAAACCTCCAAATTTAAGCCTCTGTTGACCCAGGACATCGTGAGAGAACAGAGAACTTTCAGAAGAGGTCGGAATCAGAATAAATCAGAAGTGCCTGACTCCGTGGTATAACTCACAAACTCGCAGCTTAAAGCAGTAACCCGTAAGTTGGAGAGGAAATGGCGTCTCACTAATTTAGAAGATCTTCACTTAAGATCTTCACGTCTGTTGCTCTATAAAAAAGCCCTCCGTAAAGCTAGGACATCTTACTACTCATCACTAATTGAAGAAAATAAGAACAACCCCAGGTTTCTTTTCAGCACTGTAGCCAGGCTGACAAAGAGTCAGAGCTCTATTGAGCCGAGTATTCCTTTAACTTTAACTAGTAATGACTTCATGACTTTCTTTGCTAATAAAATTTTAACTATTAGAGAAAAAATTACTCATAACCATCCCAAAGACGTATCGTTATCTATGCCGGTATTTGGTTAGACTCTTTCTCTCCGATTGTTCTGTCTGAGTTATTTTCATTAGTTACTTCCTCCTAACCATCAACATGTCTATTAGACCCCATTCCTACTAGGCTGCTCAAGGAAGCCCTACCATTATTTAATGCTTCAATCTTAAATATGATCAATCTATCTTATTAGTTGGCTATGTACCACAGGCTTTTAAGGTGGCAGTAATTAAACCATTACTTAAAAAGCCATCACTTGACCCAGCTATCTTAGCTAATTATAGGCCAATCTCCAACCTTCCTTTTCTTTCAAAAATTCTTGAAAGGGTAGTTGTAAAACAGCTAACTGATCATCTGCAGAGGAATGGTCTATTTGAAGAGTTTCAGTCAGGTTTTAGAATTCATCATAGTACAGAAACAGCATTAGTGAAGGTTACAAATGATCTTCTTATGGCCTCAGACAGTGGACTCATCTCTGTGCTTGTTCTGTTAGACCTCAGTGCTGCTTTTGATACTGTTGACCATAAAATTTTATTACAGAGATTAGAGCATGCCATACATATTAAAGGCACTGCGCTGCGGTGGTTTGAATAATATTTATCTAATAGATTACACAAAAAAATGACACACGGTCATTTTTGATCAGGTTATGCCATTCAATGTGCATATTAAACAAATATGTAGGACTGCTTTTTTGCATTTGCGCAATATCTCTAAAATTAGAAAGGTCTTGTCTCAGAGTGATGCTGAAAAACTAATTCATGCATTTATTTCCTCTAGGCTGGACTATTGTAATTCATTATTATCAGGTTGTCCTAAAAGTTCCCTGAAAAGCCTTCAGTTAATTCCATATGCTGCAGCTAGAGTGCTAACAGGGACTAGAAGGAGAGAGCATATCTCAACCATATTGGCCTCTCTTCATTGGCTTCCTGTTAATTCTACAATAGAATTTAAAATTCTTCTTCTTACTTATAAGGTTTGAATAATCAGGTCCCATCTTATCTTAGGGACCTCATAGTACCATATCACCCCAATAGAGTGCTTTGCTCTCAGACTGCAGGCTTACTTGTAGTTCCTAGGGTTTGTAAGAGTAGAATGGGAGGCAGAGCCTTCAGCTTTCAGGCTCCTCTCCTGTGGAACCAGCTCCCAATTCAGATCAGGGAGACAGACACCCTCTCTACTTTTAAGATTAGGCTTAAAACCTTCCTTTTGCTAAAGCTTATAGTTAGGGCTGGATCAGGTGACCCTGAACCATCCCTTAGTTATGCTGCTATAGACTTAGACTGCTGGGGAGTTCCCATGATGCACTGTTTCTTTCTCTTTTTGCTCTGTATGCACCACTCTGCATTTAATCATTAGTGATTGATCTCTGCTCTCTTCCACAGCATGTCTTTTTCCTGGTTCTCTCCCTCAGCCCCAACCAGTCCCAGCAGAAGACTGCATCTCCCTGAGCCTGGTTCTGCTGGAGGTTTCTTCCTGTTAAAAGGGAGTTTTTCCTTCCCACTGTTGCCAAGTGCTTGCTCACGGGGGTCGTTTTGACCGTTGGGGTTTTTCCATAATTATTGTATGGCCTTGCCTTACAATATAAGGCGCCTTGGGCAACTGTTTGTTGTGATTTGACACTATATAAATAAAACTGATTTGATTTGATTTGATAATAAAAGTAAGTCCCTTCGGCTGCTCCCTTGTTTGCACTTGGGGTCACCACAGCAAATCCAAGGTGGATCTGCATATTGAATTTGCACAAGTTTTACGCCGGATGCCCTTGTGGCAGGGGTGGGATTTGAACCCGGAACCTTCTGAACTGAAACCAAGCGCATTAACCACTTGGCCACCACCCCTGCTATAATTTTATTACTGGTAAATTTTAGAATTAATTTAGATGGTAAATTTAGAATTAATTTAGATGAGATATTCTCATTATCTCACAGGAATATATCACAATTACCTGGGAACTACTTTTTGCGCAGGAATCCATCAAGCACGTCGGCTGCGGGTGCGTACTAACACAGAATACCCAGAAACTGGTTCGAAGTTCGGCTAAAATAAAAGCGTCCACTTTTAGCTTGCCATAAGCTAAGCTAGTGGCGCTCGTGAGAGTGTGGAATAGTCCCTCTGTGACACCAGAACTTTGGGCCACAGTTGCTCTGCCAGATCATGGTTTCTATGCCGGAGGTCGTCCATCAGGTTGTTGAGTTGCAGTGGGGCTGGGCCAATGAGGGACTGGCATGGTCTGCTACAGGTGTAATCCATTGGTTGGGTGTCTATTGTAGTGGTTGCTGGCTTGAATGTCTCCTGTCAGCAGAGACTCAACTCCGTCTACTGAGCCTCTCTCTTTGCGCCACAAGTTGAAAGAATCATTGTCAGTCATTGTCTCAGTTGCTGCAGGCATCAGTCGATTCTGTGTGCACGTGATGAAATGTTCCCATGATCCACAAAGCAAAAAATAAAATAAATGTTAAAATTACTCGGTTTGCGTCCATGTGGAGCAGAGATGGTGTGCGACACTGTGCGCACACTCGATCCCATGCAACTGCTCCTGCAGACCATTCTGTAAAAAATGGCTGATGCCACTACAGAGTCAAAGAAGGTTATCAAGAGTACCCCCTACACTCCAAAGGACCTGATTCGCCTCAGCAGGTAGAGTTTGCTCTGGCCTTTCTTATAAAGTGCAGTAGTCGTTGTTTGACCAGTCCAGTTTATTGTTTAGGTGAACACCCAGGTAATTCTAATGCCACGTTCACACCAGGCGCGATCAGACGCTACAAATTCACGGGGGTCGCGTGGTGAAGGATGCGCCTCCTTCGCCCGGTGTGTCGCTCTGCTTGGGTGGACTTTCGCTGCGAAAATTCACCCCGGTGCGTCATCAAATAGGAGGAGCTTCCATTCCGCTCGGCGTCAAGTCATCATGATGGACCTTGATCACACGGAGCGAGTTGTTGTGAAAAGCTCCCAATACAGAGAGTATCATTATTTGCTGCAGGAGCTGCGTCTGGATGACAGCCACTTCAGCGGTCCTTCTGCCTCTGCAGGACCCAGTTTGAGGACCACTGTCCCATTCACGCGCGCACATGTAAACAATAAAAAACAAGAAACTCCACTGCTTGCTGCAGCTCGCACTTCCCCCAAAAAACTCTGTCATAATTGTGTTTAGAAACAAGTCACCATTTGTTTTATTATTCATCTGTGTAGCTAATTAATAAAATATTCTCCACAGACAATTCGCTCGCGCGCGCACATAAGATTAAAAAAAAAGAAAGAAAGAAAGACAGAAAGAAACTCCGCTGCTTGCTGTGAGGCTGCTCCTCGCTCTTTCTCCAAAAAACTCTGTCATAATTGTCTTTAGAAACCAGTCACCATTTGCTTTATTATACATCTGTGTAGTTAATAAGTAAAATAATCTCCATGGACGATTCCCTCGCGCGCACGTAAAATAAAAATAAAAGAAACTCCACTCCCCCTGCTGTGGTGCTGCTGCTCGCCTCGAAAAGCTCTCTCATAATGTGAAATAAAGGACAAAAGAGACATAAGTCCTGCTCACAGGCTGCTACCAGAGACAGGACATGTTCAAATCTTCAGTCAAACTCCAGACATCTCCACGTCACTACATATTCAGTCCCTGATTGGTCATCGCGGCGCGAAGAGATGAAAAAGTTCAGTTTTTTCAACTTGGGGAGGAGGGCAACTCGACGTGACGTGACGCAATATTGTGCTACAAACGTGCAATACGCTCAAATCGCTTCACCTCGCGTTCCATCGCGTCGCGCTGCGCGGTTTGGCGCCAAAACGCGTCATTACATAGGAATTACATGGCAACCTGTGGCTGCAGTCGCTCGTGTTGCACCCAGTGTGAACGCAGCATAAGAGTCTACTATCTCAATATCTGTTCTCTGGATCTTCAATAGTGTCACTGGAGAGCCTGCAATAAGAGCCGATGAAACAATATATAACTTGTGTTTCCCCCTGGTAGAAAAGTGAGGATTTGTCCTTTCATTAAAATAAAGAACTAAATAAATAATAATAAAAATAAATCACACACAGTTTTTGAAATAGCCTGGATATACATACTGGACAAACCCTGCTTCATGTCACACATATTATTCCAGGAATTTGTAACAGTATGGTCAAAATAACAGACACAGCCCTCCAAAACACCTAGTGGCAGCCGCTGAGCTGCAGATGCTGTGAGAGTTGGAGGTGCTTAGCTCAGCAGCTGTCCCTCAAACTGACTACATCCTTGTCTTAAAATGTCTTCATAATAAATTTGCACAAATTGATACAAATCAATATCTTGGCTTAATCTTGCAGAGAAGTGGATGATATTTTTTTGCCAATTACCAATGCAGATCTGGCTGTATTCGCTGTGGCGACCCCGAACAAAACTGGAAGCAACCGAATGAACAACAACATCATATTTTAAGTAAGTAAGTGTTTATATTAAAGGCATTTGAACTGTTCAAGTCATGCTTGAACTAGATTTTGTTTATAGCGGCATTTCTTCGTACCTCATCATGCAATTGTGAGACTTTCAGAATTTTTAATAGGAAATCTGAGCCAAACTTAACTGTAAATGATCTATAAAATGTGGTATTGCACAATGCGACCCCTGTAAACTTTGTAAATTGAATGCAAGTATAGAATGTTTTTTCTTTCTGAGGCAAACAGATACTCAAAATGCTTTACAATGTTACATCACATTCACCCATTCACTCACACACCACATCATACTGCTGAGCTGCACTACAAAATAATATGTGTTCTTTCCTTCAAAAAGTAGAAAAATAAAGCACAGCTATGTTTTTAAAAAGCAGTCTCCCTCACCAAAAATACAGTCTGTCCAATCTTCTGTCAGTGAGCTTTAATCTCATTCTATTGTCTTGTTGTCAGGGTGATGTGATGGAAGTTTCATCCCATCATTCTTTTTACACTGCAGAGTCTGCACACATCAAACTTGGAGTCTTACTAAAGTTAAATAAATTAATACCTTGTGGCTTGCAGTGAATTTCTATGACTGCTGAAATCTCAGTGCGTGCCAGTATTACAGGGGTACTTTGAATTACAACCTTTTGATCCTGCAGTGTCCTGGGACATACACTGACAGACGTCATGGTGCATTCGCAGTTAAATTGGATTCATTCTTAGGACAACATTTCTCCAGGGTGCCACACATAATCAAAAGTCAGCACTTTCCAAAATAAGCATGTTAAGATGACACATTGCTGTAAAGGTGACAGGAACACAGATGAGCTTCCCTGAGATGGTGTCCGACAAACTGTGCAAAAAGTCTTTGGTTGTACAATCACCTGTGTCACTGGTTTCAGGTGATCTGTCAGCAGGATGTGGTGGTCCTGTGCTAGTGTGGTTACACATGGTCTGTGGTTGTGAGGCCAGGGAGATATACTGTGACATTCTCTCTCAGAAATGATATTAGATGGGGCTTTTGGTTGTGAAATGAACATTCAATTCAGAGGCAACAGTTCTGGTGGACATTCTTGCAGTCAACATGCCAATTGTACACTTTGTGGCATTGTGTTGTGTGATAAAACTACAACATTTATTGTGAGCTTTTATTGTAACTTGTGCAGTGACCATGCTTATGATGTTGTTATTGTTCTGCACACTTAAGGGCAGGTATGGTTATTAGTGTCATATTAATAGTTGTCATTGGTCACTACTAATATTAAATAAATGTATTAATTAAAAAATGATTTCATAAATTGTATACATTTATAAAATTAATGAATCCATGTGTGTGTATGAGTGCACGTGTGTGTGTGTGTGTGTGTGTGTGTGTGTGTGTGTGTGTGTGTGTGTGTGTGTGTGTGTGTGTGTGTGTGTGTGTGTGTGTGTGTGTGTGTTGGATGCAACAGTCCACATTATATATTGTGTACACACAAAATGGACAAATGCTTGGCACTGGCGGATGGATTAGGTGCACTCTTTCTTTGCATGGCTGGCCTGTGTTGCCCATGGCTACTGCTTTTCTTCAGATGGGGTAGGGAACTGGTTCTGTGCCTGAGCGGTCGGTGACTCATACTCAGGTGATATACAGTTTACATAACCTGCCAGAATTCTTGTTTTTTTTTTACTCATGGTTTGTGGTTGTGTGAAGCCAATTGTCAACATCTGTGTTTACTCTTTTATATCACTAACTAACCAAATGACCTGATCAATAGTTTACATACCCTGGTGATATTGGCCTGATAACATGCACACAAGGTTGACATAAACGGGTTTGAATGGCACAAAAGGTAACCATCCTCAACTTTTATCTGTTGGCTTGTAATCAGTGTGTGTGTGTATAAAAGGTCAGTGAGTTTCTGGGCTCCTGACAGACCCTTGCATCTTTCATCCAGTGCTGTACTGATGTTTCTGGTTGCTGAGTCATAGGGAAAGCAAAAGAATTGACAAAGAAAAGGTAATTGAACTGTATAAGAGAGGAAAGGGATATAAAACGATATCCAAGGGACTGAGAATGCCAATCAACAGTGTTCAAACTGCAATTAAGCAGTGGAAAATCATTATTTTCCCCATGAGATCCACTCTCCTCTCCTCTCGGGAATGACCACTATATGATCCTCTGTTGATACGGTCCTCTGCTGGCTGGGCTCTGGGATCTACTCGAATCACTCCTTGATGTGCCTGAACTGCCATATCTCTATGACACAGCACGATGTCCAGCTGCACTTGGGGTGTGTGCATGTTTTGATTTGATTTGGTTTAGTTGGCAATAACATACATGCACACAAATAAACACTACAATATGTATATAAAATTGCTGAGGATAACAAAACAATGCATTAAAGTTATTTCGATTGTGGTCCCCCCACCCCCCAAAACAAATCTGGATCACACATGTAGTCAAACTCCCCCACCAGGGGACAGGACTTGTCCAGCCCACTACCCCTGCCTGCACACTAGGTTGTAACTGGCCCAGCAGCAGAGCCAGTTGGCCGGAGGCTGCTGGACTCACTTGGCCATGATCGCACCACTTCCAGAAACACTGTTCCCCTCCAATCATGTAAAAGGATGAGTGTGTCGTCAACCCCTCACAAGTTCTCTCACACTTTCTGACTCATGGAAACTAAATTCAGAAGGGTTCAAGATGCCCATGATAATGCTATGACTCTTTAGACAGAAAATGTGTCACATTTTTTTTTTTTGACCTGTTCAAAATTCAACCTACATGAGAATGACACCCTGTGACTCATGCGAGGAGAATGCAAATCCCCGCGGAAGTATCGAGAAATTTCACAACTTCCCTCGTGAATGCCATTTGCACTCTGTCGAATGAGCTCGTCAGCTTGTGGAGGAGCAGGGGAGACAGAAAATGTGGTTGTTCATTGATAGCAAAATGTCCTTGAGACAAGGTCTCTTCAGAGCTGCTGGGATGACTTTCAAACAAGTGGTTACTTGGAGAGACAAAGACTAGATTATCACTTACATTTGGTAAGAACATCATCTTCAAATTTGGCCATGGCGTGCATTTCTCTGGGTCATGATCATGATCCTCATAACTGTGATCCTCAGTTATGAGGATCACAGAGGCTGGAGAAGGACAAGGGGATGCCCACATTTCACCTGGCTGTAGCATTTCAGCCCATTCTCATGTTTTTTTTTTTTTGTTTTTTTCATGTTCGGGTCACAAAATGAGTCAAATTTTCGTGACTGGATTTTTTTTTTAACTCACTATTACTAACCCTACTCCTACCCCCAACCCCTAACCTTAACCATAACCTAACCCTACTCCTTCCCCAACCTAACCATAACCACCCGACTCCCCCGCTTCACTTTTAATTTTATGCAGCCATCACGGAATGAATTAGAATGAATTTGTGCTGCCATGATGAAAATGAGGCGCTTTCGTGACAATATCATGAACCAATAGATTAATGTATATTTCATGCTGCTGAATCACAACTTGCCCTGAAACCAGGTTGAGCAGTTTCAGTGATTAC
This sequence comes from Thalassophryne amazonica, assembly GCF_902500255.1. Classification (NCBI taxonomy): domain Eukaryota; kingdom Metazoa; phylum Chordata; class Actinopteri; order Batrachoidiformes; family Batrachoididae; genus Thalassophryne; species Thalassophryne amazonica. Next base: position 90,824,857 of record NC_047106.1, on the reverse strand, counting down.
TTAGGCAAGGTTGGAATGGCCGGTTGTCTTCTTGGGTCATTGCTATCCAGGACCACATGTGGTTCTCTGGTGTGGAGGTTGTGCAAATAGACAGCACCACTGCATGCTCCCAGACCTGATGTGTAAACAAGTTTGAGGGAAAATAAGTCATTCTTGTTCAAATGATATAGATATTTTACTTCATTAAGGAAAACAAAAATGTGCATTTGTATTTTAGCATTTATCTACTTGGCTAAGTGTAATTAAAATACATTTTCTGTCCCTTTCTATTTGTTAGACTCCATGGACTGCACCAGTTGTCCAGAGGACTTTTGGTCTAGTCCCCAGCGTGATCAATGTGTTCCTAAGGAAACTGAGTTTCTGTCCTACCATGAGCCTCTGGGTATCTGCTTAACAGCTGCTTCATTGCTTGGGACATTTGTCTGTGCTGTTGTCCTCGGGATCTTCACATATTATTGCAGTACACCAATGGTGCGTGCCAGTAATTCAGAACTGAGCTTCCACCTTATAATTTCTCTAAAGCTGTGCTTCCTATGCTCACTCCTGTTCATTGGCCATCTGAAGCTGTGGACATGCCAGCTGAGGCATGCAGCGTTTGGGATCAGCTTTGTACTTTGTGTCTCATGTATCCTGGTAAAGACTATTGTGGTTCTGGCTGTGTTTAAGTCCTCCAAACCAGGAGGTGGGGCCAGACTAAAATGGTTTGGTGTCATGCAAGAGAGAGGGACAGTTCTCGCTTTGAGCTCTGTCCAGGCAGTAATTAGCACTGTTTGGCTTGTCTCTTCCTCTCCAGTTCCTCATAAAAACACTCAGTATCACAATGACAAAATAGTTTATGAATGTGTTGTTGGCTCCACAGCTGGTTTTGCAGTGTTACTGGGCTATATCAGCTTTCTGGCTGTCCTCAGCCTTCTGCTGCATTCATGGCCAGGAATCTTCCTGGACAGTTTTAATGAGGCTAAACTCATCACTTTCAGCATGCTGATATTCTGTGCTGTGTGGGTGGCATTTGTCCCCACTTACGAGGTGTATTAGAAAACTAACCGGCAGTTTTATTAAAAAAAAAAAACTATGGATTTGAATCACATGCGATTACACCAGACATGCTGAACCCTCGTGCGCATGCGTGAGTTTTTCACGCCTGTCGGTGACGTCATTCGCCTGTGGGCAGGCTTTGAGTGAGCACTGGTCCAGCCCTCTCGGCTGAAATCCTTTGTCTGAGACGCTGCTGGAGACGGCACGCGTGCTTTATCAAAATTTTTCGGGACCTGTGAGGGATATCCGAGTGGACACTATTCGAGAAATTCTGCTGGTTTTCGGTGAAAAGTTTAACGGCTGATGAGAGGTTGTGGAGTTTCTTTCGCTTTAAGGACAGCTCACAAAGCGGATCGGCGCGGCGCGGTCGGAGGTGGCGTCCGTCTGGCTGTTTCGACCTGAAAACTTCCCTAATTTAAGGCTCTGTTCACCCAGGACGTCGTCAGAGAACAGAGAAGTTTCAGAGGAAGTCGGCATGAGGAGTTATTGCAGACATTCCACTGTTTAAAGGAGATTTTTGTAATGAAAAGAACATGCGGGCAATTAGCTGAGTCGGTTCCGTGACGTCGCCGCAAATCGTCTGCACCGCGCGCGGACAGGAAAAACACCTCCGTGTTGAAAACCATTTGTAAATTCAGGCGGCTTTTGATGGCTTTCAACAAGTGAGTATCTGAGAAATTGTTTAAACAGCTGGGCATGTTCCAACTTGTCCATTAAGGTTTCCAATGGAGGGTTTTTCCTGTCGCGTCCCCCCGCGGTTGGGTTCGGGCCCGGCATGCGAATCTGCCCGCACGTTCTTTCATTACAAAATCTCCTTTAACAGTGGAATGTCCGCATAAACTCCTCATGCCGACCTCTTCTGAAACTTCTCTGTTCTCTGACGACAACCTGGGTGAACAGAGCCTGAAATGTGGAAGTTTTCAGCTTGAAACAGTGAGACGACGCCGCCTCGGAGCGCAGATCGTCGTCAGGCGCCGTGGGCCGTCCTTAAAGCTACACTTACAGACCAAAATCTCTCATCAGCCGTTAAAATTTTTACAGAAAACCAGCTGAATTTATCGAATGGTGTCCACTCAGTTGTGCCTTACAGTTTTTGAAAAAATTTTGATCAAACAAAGCAGCAGTTTCTGAGCCATTCCTAAACAATGAAAAAAACGACGAGAGGGTGGGCCACTCCTCACTCAAAGACTGCCCACAGGCGAATGACGTAACCGACACGCGTGAAAAAACTCTTGCATGCCCACGAGGGTTCAAGCATGTCTGATGTAATCACACATGATTCAAATCCATATGGTTTTTGAAAAAAATAATAAGGTCGGATACTTTTCTAACAGACCTCGTATATCACCTCTCCCGAAAATATTCAGATGCAGTGGAAGTATTTGCCATCCTGGCCTCCAGTTTTGGCCTCTTGGTTGCACTGTTTGGACCAAAATGTTACATTATCCTCCTACGACCTGAGAGAAACACAAAGAAGGCAATCATGAGCCGAGGCATTGAGAGTTGAAGCAGCATTTCTATAGAAACAAAAAAAAAACTAAATTACTTTTTATTCTTTATGCAACTACGTATCCAAAAAAACTATGCTCAGGATTATCATAGTGCAATGAAAGTTGCACTTTTCATTGGACAGCAGAGCAGGAGTTCGGATGACTTGATGTGACAGGCAATGCTTCCATTTGTGTTTGCTTTTCAGAATGCCTAAGAAGGTTGCCACAATAGTAGCTTAATTTGACAGGAATACTGTAGTGTTAGTCATTGTAGTTATTGTCAGATATGTCACTTTCATCATAATCCACATCTACCAGCCTTGACGTCAAGTTCAGCCTCCTTGTCCATGCTCTCAAGGTCATTATCGATGTTATCAGTTCTGTCCTCTGATCTTTCCACTGCCTCTTTCTTTGCCTGAAAAAGTAAAAATCAGTAAACATGTTGTTAATAAATGCTCACAATTTGTTGAAGTGATAAAGATCTTTTAAAAAAATCTAAATAATTATTTACCCTTTTTGGTGCATGTCACTCCATGATGGTATCATCTATGTCATCAACCTTTATATTTTTCATCTTCCACAAGAAGGCTTCTGTGGACAGGAAGATGTATCGTACATTATAATGTGAAGTTGTCTTTATCAAAATTGACCAGAAATGTACAGATATTTTTTTCATGCATTTTAAAACAATGCTTTTCACAAAACCTACTCTTCATAATGCCCTAAAGGGCAAGTGACTACAATGCTTCTTTCCCTTCCAGCTCTTCAGGCTCACTTGCTCGCCAACAGTTTTCAGCATCTCCCGTGCATTTGCACTTAGTTGCTCTCAGGAAGATGCACCAAGAGTGATCTGTGACAAAATAAAAATATCTTCAGATTGACCTTAGTCCTCATATTTTACTTAATCTTTTTAAACAAGAAATGGCTGCTAAATCTAAATATGATTGTGTGTTGTGCTGGTTGTTGTTGGGATGTACTGCAGTCATGTGAAAATAACAGAAGTGTGTTTAAAAAGTGAATAAAGTTCAAAATCCTTATAATAAGTTTTATTTCCCATACATGCAAATGCATTGGGAACACTGCACATTCGATTCCAAATCAAAACATGAAAAAAATAGCAAATTTATTATTACTTTCCAGAAAGTGAAGAAAAATGAATATTAGGCTGTTTAAAAAAATAGTAGTGTCTGTATTTTTCTTTTTGTGGCCATTATTACAGCATTACAGGTGGCCCTTTTTTTAAAGGATGAAATCAGCAAATGTACATGCTGGTTGTAGTGCATTTCTCTCTGAAAATCTGAATAAAGTGGGTTGTTCCAGATATTGCTCAGAAGAACAGCATACTTTGATTAAAAAGTTGACAGGACAGGGGAAAACATATAAAGGAGTCAATAGCATGAGCACTTAATAATAAAATTAACACATTGTTCAATAGAAAAATTACTCATGCTTCAGTTCAGTTACTATTTATATCCATCATTTGGGTTAACGTTGGGCCCTGTAATTAACCAACAGAATTTTCATATATTTGTAGGTAGTTTCAAAGATGAACACTTGCCATTTGCTACAACTCTGTTTGTGACAAAGCACCTGTTAAAACTAACAGTGTGCCAAGCATAGAATTTGAGGCAGTAACTAAGAAGTAATCATCCCTACCTGAAACACAGATTAAAATAGCATCTAATAACAGACATTTAGCATGTAAGGGCATGTTTTTTTCCAATTTACAATTCATGCATGTTTTTGTATAAGTGTTATATTGTATCCTGTGACCTTTTGATGTCAATTTCAATTGCAATTTCAGGAGAACTTATATAATAATAATAATAATAATAATAATAATAATAATAATAAACAGCTGTTTGTGCAAAAAAGTTGACTTTTTTTTGGGGGGGGGGGAGTCTCACCCAGGGAGTGATTCAGTGTAGAGCCGCCATTGAAAGAAGTGCAGAAGATGATAGGTTGCTCAGCTAAAATGATCTCAAATGCTATAAAATGGCAACAAAACCAGAAGCACATGGAAGAAAACAGAAAACCACCATTCAAATGCATCAAATAGCCAGAATGGCAAAGACTCAGCCTATGATCAGCTCCAGGGTAATCAAAATAGGTGTAAAGTTGCCTGTGAGTTCTGTAACAAACATCTCTAGTGTAGATACATACATATATACACATACCTACATACACACATACCTACATACATATGCAATACGTGTGATTTTATACGACATATTTACAAGATAGAAAAACAAAGTGCACACAACTAAACAATGATCAACAAACACCCTAACCCTCAACACCCTTCCTCCTCCTTATACCTAGAAAAAACCATGTACCTATACCGCTGCTTAAACTGGTTCATGCTTGGACATTGCTTGAGCTCCACCCTCAATCTGTTCCACATCCTCACTCCACAAACAGAAATACAAAAACCTTTTAATGTTGTAAGTGCCCACTGTTTTAAGTTAAAGTCCCCCCTCAGATTCAGTTAAAGCTCCACACAGCCGTGTGCATAGTATCCCACTTCATAATCACACTGTTCAACAGGTTATTTTGGGATGGACTTCAACTGTGTGGACACAGAGACCAGGGCAGCACACAAGAGGCCTATAGGCAGGAGACCCCACAGATTACCGAAAACAGGACCATAAACAGGTGCCGAAAGCAGCGGGCATGAAATACTAGCAGGAGGACAGTCATAATGGAAAACCCGGTGCACAGGCATAGCAGGGAACCGACTCAGGGCAAGATCCGGAGGACGACCATGAGGCTTCTCAAAGTGTTTAAACATATCAGTGACCGGACTCTGGGGGGCACGGGACACAGAGGCGGAGTTAGAAGGACACAAAGGAACAGATCTAGGGACTAGACGTCTGGAACCACATAAAATAAAATAAAAAACGTTTAAAGGGGAAATAAAGCAAGCGGCAAAACCACAGGAACAAACAAAACAATGAAATCCAGACTGTCCCAACCATCCACTGAGAGGGAAAACCGTAGCTAGACTCCAAACCCCTACACTGAGTACCAATCCGAGAGATTAAGGACCAGGAGTTCAATGAATTCAAATAGGGCTTCAACCATTGAACCAAAGTACCAATATGAGCAGCCAAAAGGAGGTTAAACAAGGCACGCAGATACATGACCAAAAACTCTACTGTGTTTTGTATCCAGTTGCAGGATGTAGTATATAGCCAGGGAACAGAAATCTCAACAGAGAACATGCCAATTTTGTAGATTTCTTTCTTCAAATCATTCACACTGATTGTTCCTGATAGCTCAGAAAGGGGATCCAGACTGAAAAAATAATTTGGGAATCCATTAATGTACACAGCTGCATGAGAGGAGTTACAGCTCCCAAAATGCCGAATGTCTGGGAAGGAACTGAACACAGAAAAGAATTTGCAGAGCTGGAGCACACACAGTGCAGTCAATAATTGAAAAAGAAGCTTGCATGAAGCACGTTTCAGAATGTGAAAGAAGTTTAGCATTTCGTAAACATTTACAAGAAACCTTCTCTGGCTCAGAAGTATTGCTTTAAACATATTTCCCACAGATTCATAAGAAAACTGTTTTAGGTTCAGACAAGGCAGCTTTAACACTTCTGAGAGCTTCACAGGCATGTGAACCGATCAAAATTAACCACAGGAAAAACGAAAAACAACTGACCATCCTGCAGTTTCTGTTTTTGGAGGATGTCTCCAGGACAGATGCTGGTGCAGCTTGTAGATGCCCTGGAACGGATGAACTGTCTGTGTGCGGGTGGACTCCCCCCTCTGGAGCCACCGCTGGTCGAGTCACTCGGTGTGGAGAGACTCCTTCAGCAGCCAGCGAGAATGGAGCACAGTGAAGTTTCGACGACAGTAGATGAGGGTGAGACGGCAGATTGGCATGACGTCACCAGTGAGGTGGTCGCGATGCACACGGAAGCAGAGTCTGAGTGGGCTGTAGGTGACAATGAAGCTGGACCGACTGTGGTAGCATTGATCAGTGGATGTGACGATACTACGCGCTGAGACGTCACCGACTTCGGGCGGCAGGCCGCACGCCGAGACGAGACCAACTTCGGGCGGCGGGCCGCGCGCCATGACTGTTTCCTCATCGGGCTGCGAGCCGCGTGCCATGACTGTTTCCTCTCGAGCGGCGGGCCGCGCGCCATGACTATTTCCTCTTCGAGCGGCGGGCCGCGTGCCATGACTGTTTCCTCTTCGAGCGGCGGGCCGCGCTCCATGACTGTTTCCACTTCAAGCGGGGGCCGCACACCATGACTGTTTCCTCTTCAAGCGGCGGGCCGCGCGCCATGACTGTTTCCCTTCGAGCGGCGGGCCATGCGCCGCGACCGAGGCTGGACACACAGAAGACATGGGCGACTTAACTTGCTCACGGGACACGGGCTCTTCCGAGCTCCATGATGACAGGACTTCTCCCGATGGCTCGATTTGCGACCTCAGTGGCCAGTGTTCAGCTGAACTTGGAGGACGGTCGCAAAGAGGGTTCGGGCAATGCTGGAGCTGAAGTGATCGCTGTGGCTGGAGCTCGTGATTCTGGCTGTGGCGTTCAGATCCTTCGAGGCGCGGGGACTGGCGCTACATGGAGCGGCCGCGCTGTGGAACCAGCGTCAGGGATGCACAGTTCACCAGGAACATGCCGCGGACGCAGTAGTTATCTTCATCCGGGGAAACGGGGCTACAACTGTCACACGGGAAGCACCGCGACCCGTGCCACAGAGCTCCGCCGTGCGCGTGCACCCATTACAGACACACTCTTGCAGCTCCCGTTCAAACCTCTTATCCGGTCGAAGTGCGACACGAGGCCGTCGCCAGTCACACTCCACCACGACCTCGGATAAGGCACACACAGGAACACGGCTGCATGAGCGCTCAAATCAGTATTCAGTAATGGGTTCTCCAATGCGCACCATCCGGGCGGAGAGCACCCGCAACTGATCCGGATAACTTCTGAACGTCTGCTGCCGCCTTCCCGGCGCGTTACCGTCTCTGCTACCGCTGGGTCCGTGATGTTTGGCCAGAGACTACTGTTATGTGTCGGACGCAGCCCGGAGAACCGACCAGCGTTTGAAGGACCCAGTAAAAATAAGCAGAGCACGGTACAAAGGATAACAGAGTTTAATGAACATAACAGTGCTGTGAAAAATATAAAAGTGCGCGGTCTGGCGTGGTGGACTGCGGTGCGCTCCCAGCAGCGCTAACGGTCCGGAGCCAGAACTGGTTCGGACCCAAGGACCCCGCCGACACCCCCCAGGTGGCCGCGAAACCGAGTCTGTGAAAGAAGGAATCATTATGTGAGTCCACACTCAACACACAGAGAGAACGCTCAAAGGTGTACAAACAGCAAACACTTCCTGGCTTAATTACTAATCAGCTTCCCACCCTGCAGGCATGGAACATCCAGTTCACAAAACTCCACAGCAGTGGAAGCTGATTAAACGACTACATACAGCTCAATATAATAAAGGTGAGGGACACCATATTTACTGACTGTATAAATGTTAGTCACAAAATCTAACGTACCTCAGGAAGTGTGCTGACGAGCGTGAGACCTCACCCCCTCCTCTTTTACAGACCATGCATCAAACCTGGACGTTCTCTGCATCCACTGATGATGAGATGGCTCTCGAGACGACGATCTCACCCGTCTGGTCACAAGGTCGAGTCTCTGGCAAATACACACTGTGTACTCCAGTCTTAAATGCCACCATGTTCCAATCCATGTAGATGCACCACAGCTGTGAGTCCTGACGAGCCGCAGGTGATCAGGGTGAGGTCCTGATAAACTCAGCTACACAGCCACTCAGTCCCAAATGCAAGCCACCTGGAAGGAAAAACAAACGACAGAAACAAAAAGGCAGCCAGGCCCCCCAGCCATACAACACTCATAGCCCAGGTAGAGTTTGTAATGTTTTACCATCTCCTTGGTGTAGATAACTCGTTCCAGGATGGTTATGATTTCTTTGTTTGAAGTGGGTTCAGGATAGTCTTCTTCCCCTTCAGGCTATTGCCTTCCAGTGACAAGGGTTTTGTCAGTGCAGATTTCAGCAGCATTGGCATATTCATCTATGGTGGCCCAGGTCTGTACAAGCTCCTTCATAGATGAACATTGCCAGTCCTGCATCACAGCTAGACATTGCAAAAGGTGAATGTCTGCAGGTCTTCCTGGGTGAAGCCCATGAAGTCGGCATCATCTTCATCATCATCTGCAGGCTGACTAGTGGATGGCTGGCTGCTCATGGATGGTTGGGGATGAGCTGGTCAATGGAACTGCATCTTCACTGCTTAAGGGATCTCCAAGGGCCTTGGTCCAGCATTTCTTCATGGAGTCCTTGTGAATGGACTTCCAGACAGGGCAGTTATCTGGAGTAGAAAGGCCTTCTCTTCCACTCCATGGTTGTGTAGGCACTCTTTCAACCATGGTACAAATGTCTTCATAAGCCATTCCTGGAAGATGATGGCCATCATCCACACATTGTGGGAGTTATAAAGCAGGAGAAGAGTGTCCATGTTCACATGATGGAAGCATCTAGGAGACCAACATTTTCCAATCATCAGTGGGACCAGCTTATGGTCTCCTTCCCAGTTTTTGCAGAGCAACAGGGTCACTTGTTCCTTAGACTGCTTGAAGTCAGGGGATGCACCTGGGCCTTGTTTTGCAGCAAGGGTAGTCATAGGCAGCACATTGTAATAAAGATCCATTTCAGTATTGTAAATCTGCAATGCTGAGAGGTTCTCTTAATTTAATTTAATTTAATTGATTTGATTTATATTGTTCCAAATCACAGCAAAGCTGTATCAAGGCTCTAAACACTGTCAGGTTTCGGCCCCAAGGTGGGGTCCCTTCTTTATTTCCCCTTTCCACAGTATGATTTTCTAGACATTAGTTTTGTTCTGAGTTCATCATTTATTTGTGTTCTGTATTCTGTAGTCTCTGGTTTTGTTTTCTGTTTATTTTGTCTTTTCTGTTTTTCATATTTTAGTCATGTGGTTTATTCAGTCGTGGTTTCTGTCCAGTTATTGTTATTTCCATTATGTTATGCTTTTGTTTCTGGTTTTCTCTGCTGCTTCTTATAATGTAGTCTTTAGTTGTTTCAGTCCTCTTTGTTCGTTCACTTCATATGGTTATCTTATGTTTTGTTTTCTGTTCTACAGTTAAGCTGTTTATCTATTGATTACTTTGTTATGTGTATTATCTTTGAGACTTTCTGCCATGTGTAATGTTTAGCATGTTATCTTTATAGTCATTGCTTTTGGTCATCGTTTGTATTTCTTTCATGTATACTCTCGCATTGTCTGTCTCTTCTTGTCTGTGTTTTTCCCTCTATGTTCACTTACACTCGTCCACATGCTTGTTTCATCTTTGTCTCTTTTTCCCCCATATGTTCACTTACACTCTTGCACTTGCCTGTTTCATGTTTGTCACAGTCTGCCTGGATCACTCCCTCACTCTCTTGCATCTATTCCCTCCTCTCGGATTCACCTGACCACGCCTTCCTTCTACAACATCTTCCACACATGCACCTTATTAACCTAATTACCCCACCTGTGTATTTAAGTCCTTCACTTTCTCACTCCCCTGCCAGTTCATTGTGATCCTTGTATCCACGTTCCAGCTCTTTCTGGTTTTTAGTATTGTCGTTGCGTACGACCTTGCTTTGTTTATCAGACCTTGTTTTGCCTCAGCCTATGATACAGTATCTCTCCGTGCCTTTGAACCCAGCCTGTCACGACCACGTTTTTGCCTCTATCTGTACCTCTGCTTCGCTGCCTGCCTTCCCATGTACCGCACCCCTGCTTGTGAAAATGATAAAGATAATTTTTACTCATAACACTTTTTCCTCAAGTCTGCATTTTGTGCCCCCCCACATTTTGTGCCATGCATCCTCGCGTCCTGACACACACAAGCATGGTCTAACAGTAATAAGGAAAAACTCACTCTGATGATTTGAGGAAGAAACTCAAGCAGACCAGACTCCAAGGGGTGACCCTCTGCTTGGGCCATGCTACCACACACTTGACAATACCATTATACAGGAAATTTTGGGAGTGCATGCTGGTGTGCAGGAGGGGAGGCTTGTTGGAGTATAGGATGGGAGGTCAAATAAATTGTCAGCATTAAGCAACAAGAAAAAACTGAAGAAACACTAAGGTGATTGCCAGCCACAAACCCTAAGCTTTCACTAAAAGACCCAGACTTTAGATAAAGTTGATGGCCGCATCCCACTCTGTTTACTAATAAAATGAATTTAAAAGGGTAGGAAGCATAGTACCATTACTATGCCAGCATGCTCACCAAACAAAAGGGAAATAAGCACATTTTAAGTTGGACTTGAAAGGTGTATGATAAGAGAAAGCTCTGTGATCCACAGGCTTTTTTAGCAGTCCTCATAATATTTATGTCGAGGTCAAAGGACAATGGAGGATCAAAATTACCCCAAGGTTCCTCACTTTATCAGTGTGATGTATGTCACACTAGCCTAAGCTAAGTGTAAGTGGGTCAATTTGATGCCAATGTCTCACTGGACCAAGAATCATCATTTCAGTGTTGTCAGAGTTTAAAAGTAGGAAATTGCTAGACATTCAGCTTTTCACTGATGCAAGGCAATCCTCTAAGGATTTTATGTGGATGAGATTACCAGCAGTTATCGGCATGTATTACTCTGACTATCATCGTTTCTGTGTAGGGTCTCAGTTGTCCAGGTGGTTTCCATAGTAGAGAAGCTTGAATCTTCGACTGGACTGGGTGTTTGACGCGAGGACCAAGCAAGCGAGCCAGAATTTGAGCTGAGGAAGCTTCTGCGATTTGAAGCGAAACATCCTCGCGTCAAGCAACCCAGTCCAGTCGAAGATTCAAGCTTCTCTACTCTGACTATCATCAGCATAGCAATGAATGCTAATGGTAATGGACATTTATATCACATTTTTCCATCTGCATCATACGCTCAAGCACTTTACAGTAATGCCTCACATTCACCCCAATGTCTAGGTGCTGCCATACAAGGTGCTCACTACATAACAGGAGCAACTTGAGGATTAAGGACCTTGCCAAGGGCCCTATGATTTTCCGGTCAGCCTGGGATTTGAACCAAGGATCCTCTGGTCTCAAGCCAGCGCTTAACTACAAGGACCATCACCAATATGTGCCCAAGGGGTGCTATATAAAGGGAGTAAAGCAGGCATCCTAAGACAGACCCCTGTGGAACCCCAAATTCCATGTCACTAAAGTTAGAGGTTGTGTGTTGTACAAAACACAGTGAGAACAACTGGTCACATATGATGTCAACCATGCAAGGGCATTTGTTGGGGTTTGCCTCTGGTTCTGTCTGGTCTGTCCTGGTTCCTGCTCTGTTTGTCTTTCCAGGTGAAGCTGAGGTGAAGTTACTGTGGCAGTTTTCTGTTCAGACGGTGCTTCGTCTGTTGGTGATGCCATGGCTCTTGCCCTGCTGTCAAGACAGCACATGGGAGCTGTCAGAGCGGCGTCTTCACATCAGGGATCCACCCATCCTGTCAAGACAGCACATGGGTTCTGTCAGAGCGGCATCTCAGAGTGATTTGTCATTTCTGCAGAGGAGCGTGTTAACAGATGATTGCCATCTCACCTCGTCAGCACCAGTATTAAACCTTCCAGTGATTTGGGACCAGAATCTCCGGGGTATTTTCCAGGTTGATACCAGGTTGTCTCCGGGTTTCCACCGGGTTCCAGTTGTGCTCCAACAATGCACCCAGCCGGTAACCTGGTCTTTTAATGTTTGTCTGTTTAGATCTTGGTTTGGTGTCTCTTGTCAGTTATGGATCAAATGTACCCTGTTGTGTGTTTTTCCCATTGTGAGCTCCATGCCCATGAATGTCAACTGTTGTGTTTTCCGCAGTGAGCCTCGTGCTCAGTACGTAACTGCTGTGATTTTCCCACTGTGAGCTACCGCGCTCCAGAACATAATTTATTGTGTTTTTCCCGCTGTCTATTCGAGGCTTAGAATGCAACCTGTCGAGTTTAGCCCCCATGCTCAGAAAATAAACTGTTGAGTTGAGCTTCCAAGCTCAGGGGCTGTCTTTTCCTGTTACAAGCTTCCAGGCTTAATTTGCTATATTTTATTTCCTCTGTGGGTTTTCTGGTCAGACATAACCGGTCTGTATACTTTGTGAACTTTTAGGTTCGTAATGTTAAAGTTATCAGTCGTGTTTTTCCTGCTGTGTGAGCTCCAGCTCTTGATATTACTTCAGTTATTTAACACTAGAACTACCAGCCTTTCACACTAGTCCTTTTTCTCCCGAAGGGTGCCAAATGGCACTGCTGGGGTAATTTACAAATCATTAGGCCGCCTTTTCTTATGTGAATGCAGCCATTAGATCGGAATGTGCCAGTACCTGAGTCACCAGCAGTTGAGCCGATAGTGCTGATTCTTATACTTTGCCTTCAAATGATCATTTGTTGCTTTCTGTTCCATTTGCCTGCACAGAACTGGGGAAAAAGGGCTTTTGTTTACTCGGGCTCTGTCTACATGGATCATGTTGCAAAAAGACTGGAAATTAACTGAACTTATTTCATTGAGCACGTTTACGTCCACGTTTAAGACTGAGAGCACTTGAGATGACCTCTTTAAATTGTAACTTTTTTTGTTCATCTTTTTTATTTTAATTGTGTGAATTTAATTCGAATTGTAGTGTAACTTTTTCTGCCTCTTGACCAGGACTCCCTTGCAAAAGAAATTTTTAATCTCAGTGAGACTTTCCTGGTTAAATAAATGTTAATAATAATAATAATAATAATAATTTACTTTGATGTCCACGAATGTATGAAGTTGACTGCTTTTTAATATATACAAGTCCATCTCACAAAATTAGAATATTGTGAAAAAGTTCAATACTTTTTCTCAGATATTTTAGAACATGACATATAAACATTACATATAAACTAAAATGTTTCTGTAAGGGTTGTGAGTGGGACCCCAAAGCAGGAACAAGGTTGGTGGTGAAAAAACAGCAAAAAACAAAACAAAAAAAAACACCGGTTTATTGTGCAAAACAACACACCGGAAATAAAAAAGGATCCAAAAAACAGTCAACAAAAGCACAAACAAAGCATAATGGCAGGCTGATCAAGGTCAAGATCAGCGCAGGTCAGCTGACCCGCCGATGAGGGATGAGCGAGTACACCACTAACTGTATCTGTATCTGTATCTATTCAACCATCTAAATGATCTGTATCTGTACTCGGAGTGGGCAGGGCCTAAACTGGAAGTGAGCGTGGTTTGGCCAGAAATGGGCGGGGCTAAATCATTACATTATTTTAACCCTGAAATTGATATGGATTGATCAGAAGTTGCCATATTTATTGTTTATTTGAAAAACTATTTACAGAACAGCCTCAAATTGAGATTCAAATCAATGATTTTGATCACAAAAGTAAGAAAGGAAGGAAGACACAAGGCACATCGATCTGGCGAAGAACAAAGTCAAAGTGTGATGCTTATAAAGCACCCAGGTGATTAAGAATAGGTGTGCAGAGAAGCTCCCAGAACCGGGGAGTGGCCAGACAGAAAGAGACACCCACCACCAAGAGCCAAGAGAGGGAGACAAGAAGAAGTAGGACAGAGAAAACCCAAGCAGAAAGACAGAGCAAGAGACAGACAGAACACAAAAACAACCCAACAATCCAACCGACGGCTTAGGAGCAGAAGAGTGAGAAGCATGAAACTCACCACACAAGACCAGGGTCCAAAATAAACTGGGAGGGAATCCAGGACCACTCCTCGGGGCCATAACCCTCCCAGTCCACCAAGTACTGAAAGCCACGGCCCTGCTGCCTGGAAGCCAGAAGGCACCACATAATGAAGACGGGCCCCATCCACAAACCGGGCAGCGGCGGGGGGATTGGCAGGTGGGCACAAAGGGCTGGAATGGACTGGTTTATATGGCTGACGTGGAAAGTCCGCCATCTTGGAAGGCTGACTTTGGACCTTGGAAGATGAAGACGGACTGGATTAATGACCTTAGCTACAGAGATAGGGCCAACAAACCTGGGAGCCATCTTCCGAGGCACACCACGAAGCAGCAGGTGTTGTGTGGATAGGCAGACCTGTTGTTACGGAATGTAAGAGGGTGTCACTGACTGTATACAATCTGCCGCCACCTTGTAACTTTTGGAGGACTGCAAACAGGGCTCTCAGGTCTGCCAGCACCGCATGATGAGTCACAGAGCAGAAGGTACAGGCGAGCACAGAACTCTGGAGGTGAATAGAGAAGGTTGATGACCAAAAACAACGTGGAACAGAGAAAAACCAGAGGCAGCAGTAGGCAGGCAATTATGTGCTAGTTCAATTCATATATATATATATATATATACGAGGTCTGTGAGAAAAGTATCCGACCTTATTATTTAAAAAAAAAAAACATATGGATTTGAATCACGTGTGATTACATCAGCCAAGCTTGAACCCTCGTGGGCATGCAAGAGTTTTTTTCACGCCTGTCGGTGATGTCATTCACCTGTGAGCACGCCTTGTGGAAGGAGTGGTCCAGCCCCCTCGTCGGAATTCCTTTGTCTGAGAAGTTGCTGAGAGGACTGGCGCTGTGCTTGATCAAAATTTTTTCAAAAACTGTGAGGCACATCCGAGTGGACACCATTCGAGAAATTCAGCTGGTTTTCAGTGAAAATTTTAACGGCTGATGAGAGATTTTGGATTGTTTCTATCGCTGTAAGGACTGCCCATGGAGCGGGACGTCGCGCAGCGCTCTGAGGCGACGTCGTCATCCTGTTTCAAGCTGAAAACCTCCAAATTAAGCCTCTGTTGACCCAGGACATCGTGAGAGAACAGAGAACTTTCCGAAGAGGTCGGAATCAGAATAAATCAGAAGTGCCTGACTCCGTGTATAACTCACAAACTCGCAGCTTAAAGCAGTAACCCGTAAGTTGGAGAGGAAATGGCGTCTCACTAATTTAGAAGATCTTCACTTAAGATCTTCACGTCTGTGCTCTATAAAAAGCCCTCCGTAAAGCTAGGACATCTTACTACTCATCACTAATTGAAGAAAATAAGAACAACCCCAGGTTTCTTTTCAGCACTGTAGCCAGGCTGACAAAGAGTCAGAGCTCTATTGAGCCGAGTATTCCTTTAACTTTAACTAGTAATGACTTCATGACTTTCTTTGCTAATAAAATTTTAACTATTAGAGAAAAAATTACTCATAACCATCCCAAAGACGTATCGTTATCTATGCCGGTATTTGGTTAGACTCTTTCTCTCCGATTGTTCTGTCTGAGTTATTTTCATTAGTTACTTCCTCCTAACCATCAACATGTCTATTAGACCCCATTCCTACTAGGCTGCTCAAGGAAGCCCTACCATTATTTAATGCTTCAATCTTAAATATGATCAATCTATCTTTATTAGTTGGCTATGTACCACAGGCTTTTAAGGTGGCAGTAATTAAACCATTACTTAAAAAGCCATCACTTGACCCAGCTATCTTAGCTAATTATAGGCCAATCTCCAACCTTCCTTTTCTTTCAAAAATTCTTGAAAGGGTAGTTGTAAAACAGCTAACTGATCATCTGCAGAGGAATGGTCTATTTGAAGAGTTTCAGTCAGGTTTTAGAATTCATCATAGTACAGAAACAGCATTAGTGAAGGTTACAAATGATCTTCTTATGGCCTCAGACAGTGGACTCATCTCTGTGCTTGTTCTGTTAGACCTCAGTGCTGCTTTTGATACTGTTGACCATAAAATTTTATTACAGAGATTAGAGCATGCCATACATATTAAAGGCACTGCGCTGCGGTGGTTTGAATAATATTTATCTAATAGATTACACAAAAAAATGACACACGGTCATTTTTGATCAGGTTATGCCATTCAATGTGCATATTAAACAAATATGTAGGACTGCTTTTTTGCATTTGCGCAATATCTCTAAAATTAGAAAGGTCTTGTCTCAGAGTGATGCTGAAAAACTAATTCATGCATTTATTTCCTCTAGGCTGGACTATTGTAATTCATTATTATCAGGTTGTCCTAAAAGTTCCCTGAAAAGCCTTCAGTTAATTCCATATGCTGCAGCTAGAGTGCTAACAGGGACTAGAAGGAGAGAGCATATCTCAACCATATTGGCCTCTCTTCATTGGCTTCCTGTTAATTCTACAATAGAATTTAAAATTCTTCTTCTTACTTATAAGGTTTTGAATAATCAGGTCCCATCTTATCTTAGGGACCTCATAGTACCATATCACCCCAATAGAGTGCTTTGCTCTCAGACTGCAGGCTTACTTGTAGTTCCTAGGGTTTGTAAGAGTAGAATGGGAGGCAGAGCCTTCAGCTTTCAGGCTCCTCTCCTGTGGAACCAGCTCCCAATTCAGATCAGGGAGACAGACACCCTCTCTACTTTTAAGATTAGGCTTAAAACCTTCCTTTTTGCTAAAGCTTATAGTTAGGGCTGGATCAGGTGACCCTGAACCATCCCTTAGTTATGCTGCTATAGACTTAGACTGCTGGGGAGTTCCCATGATGCACTGTTTCTTTCTCTTTTTGCTCTGTATGCACCACTCTGCATTTAATCATTAGTGATTGATCTCTGCTCTCTTCCACAGCATGTCTTTTTCCTGGTTCTCTCCCTCAGCCCCAACCAGTCCCAGCAGAAGACTGCATCTCCCTGAGCCTGGTTCTGCTGGAGGTTTCTTCCTGTTAAAAGGGAGTTTTTCCTTCCCACTGTTGCCAAGTGCTTGCTCACGGGGGTCGTTTTGACCGTTGGGGTTTTTCCATAATTATTGTATGGCCTTGCCTTACAATATAAGGCGCCTTGGGGCAACTGTTTGTTGTGATTTGACACTATATAAATAAAACTGATTTGATTTGATTTGATAATAAAAGTAAGTCCCTTCGGCTGCTCCCTTGTTTGCACTTGGGGTCACCACAGCAAATCCAAGGTGGATCTGCATATTGAATTTGCACAAGTTTTACGCCGGATGCCCTTGTGGCAGGGGTGGGATTTGAACCCGGAACCTTCTGAACTGAAACCAAGCGCATTAACCACTTGGCCACCACCCCTGCTATAATTTTATTACTGGTAAATTTTAGAATTAATTTAGATGGTAAATTTAGAATTAATTTAGATGAGATATTCTCATTATCTCACAGGAATATATCACAATTACCTGGGAACTACTTTTTGCGCAGGAATCCATCAAGCACGTCGGCTCTGCGGGTGCGTACTAACACAGAATACCCAGAAACTGGTTCGAAGTTCGGCTAAAATAAAAGCGTCCACTTTTAGCTTGCCATAAGCTAAGCTAGTGGCGCTCGTGAGAGTGTGGAATAGTCCCTCTGTGACACCAGAACTTTGGGCCACAGTTGCTCTGCCAGATCATGGTTTCTATGCCGGAGGTCGTCCATCAGGTTGTTGAGTTGCAGTGGGGCTGGGCCAATGAGGGACTGGCATGGTCTGCTACAGGTGTAATCCATTGGTTGGGTGTCTATTGTAGTGGTTGCTGGCTTGAATGTCTCCTGTCAGCAGAGACTCAACTCCGTCTACTGAGCCTCTCTCTTTGCGCCACAAGTTGAAAGAATCATTGTCAGTCATTGTCTCAGTTGCTGCAGGCATCAGTCGATTCTGTGTGCACGTGATGAAATGTTCCCATGATCACAAAGCAAAAAATAAATAAATGTTAAAATTACTCGGTTTGCGTCCATGTGGAGCAGAGATGGTGTGCGACACTGTGCGCACACTCGATCCCATGCAACTGCTCCTGCAGACCATTCTGTAAAAAATGGCTGATGCCACTACAGAGTCAAAGAAGGTTATCAAGAGTACCCCCTACACTCCAAAGGACCTGATTCGCCTCAGCAGGTAGAGTTTGCTCTGGCCTTTCTTATAAAGTGCAGTAGTCGTTGTTTGACCAGTCCAGTTTATTGTTTAGGTGAACACCCAGGTAATTCTAATGCCACGTTCACACCAGGCGCGATCAGACGCTACAAATTCACGGGGGTCGCGTGGTGAAGGATGCGCCTCCTTCGCCCGGTGTGTCGCTCTGCTTGGGTGGACTTTCGCTGCGAAAATTCACCCCGGTGCGTCATCAAATAGGAGGAGCTTCCATTCCGCTCGGCGTCAAGTCATCATGATGGACCTTGATCACACGGAGCGAGTTGTTGTGAAAAGCTCCCAATACAGAGAGTATCATTATTTGCTGCAGGAGCTGCGTCTGGATGACAGCCACTTTCAGCGGTCCTTCTGCCTCTGCAGGACCCAGTTTGAGGACCAACTGTCCCATTCACGCGCGCACATGTAAACAATAAAAAACAAGAAACTCCACTGCTTGCTGCAGCTCGCACTTCCCCCAAAAAACTCTGTCATAATTGTGTTTAGAAACAAGTCACCATTTGTTTTATTATTCATCTGTGTAGCTAATTAATAAAATATTCTCCACAGACAATTCGCTCGCGCGCGCACATAAGATTAAAAAAAAAGAAAGAAAGAAAGACAGAAAGAAACTCCGCTGCTTGCTGTGAGGCTGCTCCTCGCTCTTTCTCCAAAAAACTCTGTCATAATTGTCTTTAGAAACCAGTCACCATTTGCTTTATTATACATCTGTGTAGTTAATAAGTAAAATAATCTCCATGGACGATTCCCTCGCGCGCACGTAAAATAAAAATAAAAAGAAACTCCACTCCCCCTGCTGTGGTGCTGCTGCTCGCTCGAAAAGCTCTCTCATAATTGTGAAATAAAGGACAAAAGAGACATAAGTCCTGCTCACAGGCTGCTACCAGAGACAGGACATGTTCAAATCTTCAGTCAAACTCCAGACATCTCCACGTCACTACATATTCAGTCCCTGATTGGTCATCGCGGCGCGAAGAGATGAAAAAGTTCAGATTTTTCAACTTGGGGAGGAGGGCAACTCGACGTGACGTGACGCAATATTGTGCTACAAACGTGCAATACGCTCAAAATCGCTTCACTCGCGTCCATCGCGTCGCGCTGCGCGGTTTGGCGCCAAAACGCGTCATTACATAGGAATTACATGGCAACCTGTGGCTGCAGTCGCTCGTGTTGCACCCAGTGTGAACGCAGCATAAGAGTCTACTATCTCAATATCTGTTCTCTGGATCTTCAATAGTGTCACTGGAGAGCCTGCAATAAGAGCCGATGAAACAATATATAACTTGTGTTTCCCCCTGGTAGAAAAGTGAGGATTTGTCCTTTCATTAAAATAAAGAACTAAATAAATAAATAATAAAATAAATCACACACAGTTTTTGAAATAGCCTGGATATACATACTGGACAAACCCTGCTTCATGTCACACATATTATTCCAGGAATTTGTAACAGTATGGTCAAAATAACAGACACAGCCCTCCAAAACACCTAGTGGCAGCCGCTGAGCTGCAGATGCTGTGAGAGTTGGAGGTGCTTAGCTCAGCAGCTGTCCCTCAAACTGACTACATCCTTTGTCTTAAAATGTCTTCATAATAAATTTGCACAAATTGATACAAATCAATATCTTGGCTTAATCTTGCAGAGAAGTGGATGATATTTTTTGCCAATTACCAATGCAGATCTGGCTGTATTCGCTGTGGCGACCCCGAACAAAACTGGAAGCAACCGAATGAACAACAACATCATATTTTAAGTAAAGTAAGTGTTTATATTAAGGCATTTGAACTGTTCAAGTCATGCTTGAACTAGATTTTGTTTATAGCGGCATTTCTTCGTACCTCATCATGCAATTGTGAGACTTTCAGAATTTTTAATAGGAAATCTGAGCCAAACTTAACTGTAAATGATCTATAAAATGTGGTATTGCACAATGCGACCCCTGTAAACTTTGTAAATTGAATGCAAGTATAGAATGTTTTTTCTTTCTGAGGCAAACAGATACTCAAAATGCTTTACAATGTTACATCACATTCACCCATTCACTCACACACCAACATCATACTGCTGAGCTGCACTACAAAAATAATAATGTGTTCTTTCCTTCAAAAAGTAGAAAAATAAAGCACAGCTATGTTTTTAAAAAGCAGTCTCCCTCACCAAAAATACAGTCTGTCCAATCTTCTGTCAGTGAGCTTTAATCTCATTCTATTGTCTTGTTGTCAGGGTGATGTGATGGAAGTTTCATCCCATCATTCTTTTTACACTGCAGAGTCTGCACACATCAAACTTGGAGTCTTACTAAAGTTAAATAAATTAATACCTTGTGGCTTGCAGTGAATTTCTATGACTGCTGAAATCTCAGTGCGTGCCAGTATTACAGGGGTACTTTGAATTACAACCTTTTGATCCTGCAGTGTCCTGGGACATACACTGACAGACGTCATGGTGCATTCGCAGTTAAATTGGATTCATTCTTAGGACAACATTTCTCCAGGGTGCCACACATAATCAAAAGTCAGCACTTTCCAAAATAAGCATGTTAAGATGACACATTGCTGTAAAGGTGACAGGAACACAGATGAGCTTCCCTGAGATGGTGTCCGACAAACTGTGCAAAAAGTCTTTGGTTGTACAAATCACCTGTGTCACTGGTTTCAGGTGATCTGTCAGCAGGATGTGGTGGTCCTGTGCTAGTGTGGTTACACATGGTCTGTGGTTGTGAGGCCAGGGAGATATACTGTGACATTCTCTCTCAGAAATGATATTAGATGGGGCTTTTGGTTGTGAAATGAACATTCAATTCAGAGGCAACAGTTCTGGTGGACATTCTTGCAGTCAACATGCCAATTGTACACTTTGTGGCATTGTGTTGTGTGATAAAACTACACATTTATTGTGAGCTTTTATTGTAACTTGTGCAGTGACCATGCTTATGATGTTGTTATTGTTCTGCACACTTAAGGGCAGGTATGGTTATTAGTGTCATATTAATAGTTGTCATTGGTCACTACTAATATTAAATAAATGTATTAATTAAAAAATGATTTCATAAATTGTATACATTTATAAAATTAATGAATCCATGTGTGTGTATGAGTGCACGTGTGTGTGTGTGTGTGTGTGTGTGTGTGTGTGTGTGTGTGTGTGTGTGTGTGTGTGTGTGTGTGTGTGTGTGTGTGTGTGTGTGTTGGATGCAACAGTCCACATTATATATTGTGTACACACAAAATGGACAAATGCTTGGCACTGGCGGATGGATTAGGTGCACTCTTTCTTTGCATGGCTGGCCTGTGTTGCCCATGGCTACTGCTTTTCTTCAGATGGGGTAGGGAACTGGTTCTGTGCCTGAGCGGTCGGTGACTCATACTCAGGTGATATACAGTTTACATAACCTGCCAGAATTCTTGTTTTTTTTTTACTCATGGTTTGTGGTTGTGTGAAGCCAATTGTCAAACATCTGTGTTTACTCTTTTATATCACTAACTAACCAAATGACCTGATCAATAGTTTACATACCCTGGTGATATTGGCCTGATAACATGCACACAAGTTGACATAAACGGGTTTGAATGGGCACAAAAGGTAACCATCCTCAACTTTTATCTGTTGGCTTGTAATCAGTGTGTGTGTGTATAAAAGGTCAGTGAGTTTCTGGGCTCCTGACAGACCCTTGCATCTTTCATCCAGTGCTGTACTGATGTTTCTGGTTGCTGAGTCATAGGGAAAGCAAAAGAATTGACAAAGAAAAGGTAATTGAACTGTATAAGAGAGGAAAGGGATATAAAACGATATCCAAGGGACTGAGAATGCCAATCAACAGTGTTCAAACTGCAATTAAGCAGTGGAAAATCATTATTTTCCCCATGAGATCCACTCTCCTCTCCTCTCGGGAATGACCACTATATGATCCTCTGTTGATACGGTCCTCTGCTGGCTGGGCTCTGGGATCTACTCGAATCACTCCTTGATGTGCCTGAACTGCCATATCTCTATGACACAGCACGATGTCCAGCTGCACTTGGGGTGTGTGCATGTTTTGATTTGATTTGGTTTAGTTGGCAATAACATACATGCACACAAATAAACACTACAATATGTATATAAAATTGCTGAGGATAACAAAACAATGCATTAAAGTTATTTCGATTGTGGTCCCCCCACCCCCCAAAACAAATCTGGATCACACATGTAGTCAAACTCCCCCACCAGGGGACAGGACTTGTCCAGCCCACTACCCCTGCCTGCACACTAGGTTGTAACTGGCCCAGCAGCAGAGCCAGTTGGCCGGAGGCTGCTGGACTCACTTGGCCATGATCGCACCACTTCCAGAAACACTGTTCCCCTCCAATCATGTAAAAGGATGAGTGTGTCGTCAACCCCTCACAAGTTCTCTCACACTTTCTGACTCATGGAAACTAAATTCAGAAGGGTTCAAGATGCCCATGATAATGCTATGACTCTTTAGACAGAAAATGTGTCACATTTTTTTTTTTGACCTGTTCAAAATTCAACCTACATGAGAATGACACCCTGTGACTCATGCGAGGAGAATGCAAATCCCCGCGGAAGTATCGAGAAATTTCACAACTTCCCTCGTGAATGCCATTTGCACTCTGTCGAATGAGCTCGTCAGCTTGTGGAGGAGCAGGGAGACAGAAAATGTGGTTGTTCATTGATAGCAAAATGTCCTTGAGACAAGGTCTCTTCAGAGCTGCTGGGATGACTTTCAAACAAGTGGTTACTTGGAGAGACAAAGACTAGATTATCACTTACATTTGGTAAGAACATCATCTTCAAAATTTGGCCATGGCGTGCATTTCTCTGGGTCATGATCATGATCCTCATAACTGTGATCCTCAGTTATGAGGATCACAGAGGCTGGAGAAGGACAAGGGGATGCCCACATTTCACCTGGCTGTAGCATTTCAGCCCATTCTCATGTTTTTTTTTTTTTTGTTTTTTTTCATGTTCGGGTCACAAAATGAGTCAAATTTTCGTGACTGGATTTTTTTTTAACTCACTATTACTAACCCTACTCCTACACCCAACCCTAACCTTAACCATAACCTAACCCTACTCCTTCCCCAACCCTAACCATAACCACCCCGACTCCCCCGCTTCACTTTTAATTTTATGCAGCCATCACGGAATGAATTAGAATGAATTTGTGCTGCCATGATGAAAATGAGGCGCTTTTCGTGACAATATCATGAACCAATAGATTAATGTATATTTCATGCTGCTGAATCACAACTTGCCCTGAAACCAGGTTGAGCAGTTCAGTGATTACTTAGGCAAGGTTGGGAATGGCCGGTTGTCTTCTTGGGTCATTGCTATCCAGGACCACATGTGGTTCTCTGGTGTGGAGGTTGTGCAAATAGACAGCACCACTGCATGCTCCCAGACCTGATGTGTAAACCAAGTTTGAGGGAAATAAGTCATTCTTGTTCAAATGATATAGATATTTTACTTCATTAAGGAAAACAAAAATGTTGCATTTGTATTTTAGCATTTATCTACTTGGCTAAGTGTAATTAAAATACATTTTCTGTCCCTTTCTATTTGTTAGACTCCATGGACTGCACCAGTTGTCCAGAGGACTTTTGGTCTAGTCCCCAGCGTGATCAATGTGTTCCTAAGGAAACTGAGTTTCTGTCCTACCATGAGCCTCTGGGTATCTGCTTAACAGCTGCTTCATTGCTTGGGACATTTGTCTGTGCTGTTGTCCTCGGGATCTTCACATATTATTGCAGTACACCAATGGTGCGTGCCAGTAATTCAGAACTGAGCTTCCACCTTATAATTTCTCTAAAGCTGTGCTTCCTATGCTCACTCCTGTTCATTGGCCATCTGAAGCTGTGGACATGCCAGCTGAGGCATGCAGCGTTTGGGATCAGCTTTGTACTTTGTGTCTCATGTATCCTGGTAAAGACTATTGTGGTTCTGGCTGTGTTTAAGTCCTCCAAACCAGGAGGTGGGGCCAGACTAAAATGGTTTGGTGTCATGCAAGAGAGAGGGACAGTTCTCGCTTTGAGCTCTGTCCAGGCAGTAATTAGCACTGTTTGGCTTGTCTCTTCCTCTCCAGTTCCTCATAAAAACACTCAGTATCACAATGACAAAATAGTTTATGAATGTGTTGTTGGCTCCACAGCTGGTTTTGCAGTGTTACTGGGCTATATCAGCTTTCTGGCTGTCCTCAGCCTTCTGCTTGCATTCATGGCCAGGAATCTTCCTGACAGTTTTAATGAGGCTAAACTCATCACTTTCAGCATGCTGATATTCTGTGCTGTGTGGGTGGCATTTGTCCCCACTTACGAGGTGTATTAGAAAACTAACCGGCAGTTTTATTAAAAAAAAAAAACTATGGATTTGAATCACATGCGATTACACCAGACATGCTTGAACCCTCGTGCGCATGCGTGAGTTTTTTCACGCCTGTCGGTGACGTCATTCGCCTGTGGGCAGGCTTTGAGTGAGCACTGGTCCAGCCCTCTCGGCTGAAATCCTTTGTCTGAGACGCTGCTGGAGACGGCACGCGTTGCTTTATCAAAAATTTTTCGGGACCTGTGAGGGATATCCGAGTGGACACTATTCGAGAAATTCTGCTGGTTTTCGGTGAAAAGTTTAACGGCTGATGAGAGGTTGTGGAGTTTCTTTCGCTTTAAGGACAGCTCACAAAGCGGATCGGCGCGGCGCGGTCGGAGGTGGCGTCCGTCTGGCTGTTTCGACCTGAAAACTTCCTAATTTAAGGCTCTGTTCACCCAGGACGTCGTCAGAGAACAGAGAAGTTTCAGAGGAAGTCGGCATGAGGAGTTTATGCAGACATTCCACTGTTAAAGGAGATTTTGTAATGAAAGAACATGCGGGCAAATTAGCTGAGTCGGTTCCGTGACGTCGCCGCAAATCCGTCTGCACCGCGCGCGACAGGAAAAACACCTCCGTGTTGAAAACCATTTGTAAAATTCAGGCGGCTTTTGATGGCTTTCAACAAGTGAGTATCTGAGAAATTGTTTAACAGCTGGGCATGTTCCAACTTGTCCATTAAGGTTTCCAATGGAGGTGTTTTTCCTGTCGCGTCCCCCCGCGGTTGGGTCCGGCCCGGCATGCGAATCTGCCCGCACGTTCTTTCATTACAAAATCTCCTTTAACAGTGGAATGTCCGCATAAACTCCTCATGCCGACCTCTTCTGAAACTTCTCTGTTCTCTGACGACAACCTGGGTGAACAGAGCCTGAAATGTGGAAGTTTTCAGCTTGAAACAGTGAGACGACGCCGCCTCGGAGCGCAGATCGTCGTCAGGCGCCGTGGGCCGTCCTTAAAGCTACACTTACAGACCAAAATCTCTCATCAGCCGTTAAAATTTTTACAGAAAACCAGCTGAATTTATCGAATGGTGTCCACTCAGTTGTGCCTTACAGTTTTTGAAAAAATTTTGATCAAACAAAGCAGCAGTTTCTGAGCCATTCCTAAACAATGAAAAAACCGACGAGAGGGTGGGCCACTCCTCACTCAAAGACTGCCCACAGGCGAATGACGTAACCGACACGCGTGAAAAAAACTCTTGCATGCCCACGAGGGTTCAAGCATGTCTGATGTAATCACACATGATTCAAATCCATATGGTTTTTGAAAAAAATAATAAGGTCGGATACTTTTCTAACAGACCTCGTATATCACCTCTCCCGGAAAATATTCAGATGCAGTGGAAGTATTTGCCATCCTGGCCTCCAGTTTTGGCCTCTTGGTTGCACTGTTTGGACCAAAATGTTACATTATCCTCCTACGACCTGAGAGAAACACAAAGAAGGCAATCATGAGCCGAGGCATTGAGAGTTGAAGCAGCATTTCTATAGAAACAAAAAAAAAAACTAAATTACTTTTTATTCTTTATGCAACTACGTATCCAAAAAAACTATGCTCAGGATTATCATAGTGCAATGAAAGTTGCACTTTTCATTGGACAGCAGAGCAGGAGTTCGGATGACTTGATGTGACAGGCAATGCTTCCATTTGTGTTTGCTTTTCAGAATGCCTAAGAAGGTTGCCACAATAGTAGCTTAATTTGACAGGAATACTGTAGTGTTAGTCATTGTAGTTATTGTCAGATATGTCACTTTCATCATAATCCACATCTACCAGCCTTGACGTCAAGTTCAGCCTCCTTGTCCATGCTCTCAAGGTCATTATCGATGTTATCAGTTCTGTCCTCTGATCTTTCCACTGCCTCTTTCTTTGCCTGAAAAAGTAAAAATCAGTAAACATGTTGTTAATAAATGCTCACAATTTGTTGAAGTGATAAAGATCTTTTAAAAAAATCTAAATAATTATTTACCCTTTTTGGTGCATGTCACTCCATGATGGTATCATCTATGTCATCAACCTTTATATTTTTCATCTTCCACAAGAAGGCTTCTGTGGACAGGAAGATGTATCGTACATTATAATGTGAAGTTGTCTTTATCAAAATTGACCAGAAATGTACAGATATTTTTTTCATGCATTTTAAAACAATGCTTTTCACAAAACCTACTCTTCATAATGCCCTAAAGGGCAAGTGACTACAATGCTTCTTTCCCTTCCAGCTCTTCAGGCTCACTTGCTCGCCAACAGTTTTCAGCATCTCCCGTGCATTTGCACTTAGTTGCTCTCAGGAAGATGCACCAAGAGAGTGATCTGTGACAAAATAAAAATATCTTCAGATTGACCTTAGTCCTCATATTTTACTTAATCTTTTTAAACAAGAAATGGCTGCTAAATCTAAATATGATTGTGTGTTGTGCTGGTTGTTGTTGGGATGTACTGCAGTCATGTTGAAAATAACAGAAGTGTGTTTAAAAAGTGAATAAAGTTCAAAATCCTTATAATAAGTTTTATTTCCCATACATGCAAATGCATTGGGAACACTGCACATTCGATTCCAAATCAAAACATGAAAAAAATAGCAAATTTATTATTACTTTCCAGAAAGTGAAGAAAAATGAATATTAGGCTGTTTAAAAAAATAGTAGTGTCTGTATTTTTCTTTTTGTGGCCATTATTACAGCATTACAGGTGGCCCTTTTTTTAAAGGATGAAATCAGCAAATGTACATGCTGGTTGTAGTGCATTTCTCTCTGAAAATCTGAATAAAGTGGGTTGTTCCAGATATTGCTCAGAAGAACAGCATACTTTGATTAAAAAGTTGACAGGACAGGGGAAAACATATAAAGGAGTCAATAGCATGAGCACTTAATAATAAAATTAACACATTGTTCAATAGAAAAATGACTCATGCTTCAGTTCAGTTACTATTTATATCCATCATTTGGGTTAACGTTGGGCCCTGTAATTAACCAACAGAATTTTCATATATTTGTAGGTAGTTTCAAAGATGAACACTTGCCATTTGCTACAACTCTGTTTTGTGACAAAGCACCTGTTAAAACTAACAGTGTGCCAAGCATAGAATTTGAGGCAGTAACTAAGAAGTAATCATCCCTACCTGAAACACAGATTAAAATAGCATCTAATAACAGACATTTAGCATGTAAGGGCATGTTTTTTTCCAATTTACAATTCATGCATGTTTTTGTATAAGTGTTATATTGTATCCTGTGACCTTTTGATGTCAATTTCAATTGCAATTTCAGGAGAACTTATATAATAATAATAATAATAATAATAATAATAATAATAATAATAATAATAAACAGCTGTTTGTGCAAAAAAGTTGACTTTTTTTTGGGGGGGGGGTAGTCTCACCCAGGGAGTGATTCAGTGTAGAGCCGCCATTGAAAGAAGTGCAGAAGATGATAGGTTGCTCAGCTAAAATGATCTCAAATGCTATAAAATGGCAACAAAACCAGAAGCACATGGAAGAAAACAGAAAACCACCATTCAAATGCATCAAATAGCCAGAATGGCAAAGACTCAGCCTATGATCAGCTCCAGGGTAATCAAAATAGGTGTAAAGTTGCCTGTGAGTTCTGTAACAATTAAACATCTCTAGTGTAGATACATACATATATACACATACCTACATACACACATACCTACATACATATGCAATACGTGTGATTTTATACTACATATTTACAAGATAGAAAAACAAAGTGCACACAACTAAACAATGATCAACAAAACACCCTAACCCTCAACACCCTTCCTCCTCCTTATACCTAGAAAAAACCATGTACCTATACCGCTGCTTAAACTGGTTCATGCTTGGACATTGCTTGAGCTCCACCCTCAATCTGTTCCACATCCTCACTCCACAAACAGAAATACAAAAACCTTTTAATGTTGTAAGTGCCCACTGATGTTTTAAGTTAAAGTCCCCCCTCAGATTCAGTTAAAGCTCCACACACAGCCGTGTGCATAGTATCCCACTTCATAATCACACTGTTCAACAGGTTATTTTGGGATGGACTTCAACTGTGTGGACACAGAGACCAGGGCAGCACACAAGAGGCCTATATGGCAGGAGACCCCACAGATTACCGAAAACAGGACCATAAACAGGTGCCGAAAGCAGCGGGCATGAAATACTAGCAGGAGGACAGTCATAATGGAAAACCCGGTGCACAGGCATAGCAGGGAACCGACTCAGGGCAAGATCCGGAGGACGACCATGAGGCTTCTCAAAGTGTTTAAACATATCAGTGACCGGACTCTGGGGGGCACGGGACACAGAGGCGGAGTTAGAAGGACACAAAGGAACAGATCTAGGGACTAGACGTCTGGAACCACATAAAATAAAATAAAAAACGTTTAAAGGGGAAATAAAGCAAGCGGCAAAACCACAGGAACAAACAAAACAATGAAATCCAGACTGTCCCAACCATCCACTGAGAGGGAAAACCGTAGCTAGACTCCAAACCCCTACACTGAGTACCAATCCGAGAGATTAAGGACCAGGAGTTCAATGAATTCAAATAGGGCTTCAACCATTGAACCAAAGTACCAATATGAGCAGCCAAAAGGAGGTTAAACAAGGCACGCAGATACATGACCAAAAACTCTACTGTGTTTTGTATCCAGTTGCAGGATGTAGTATATAGCCAGGGAACAGAAATCTCAACAGAGAACATGCCAATTTTGTAGATTTCTTTCTTCAAATCATTCACA
The DNA here is from genome assembly GCF_902500255.1 of Thalassophryne amazonica. Classification (NCBI taxonomy): domain Eukaryota; kingdom Metazoa; phylum Chordata; class Actinopteri; order Batrachoidiformes; family Batrachoididae; genus Thalassophryne; species Thalassophryne amazonica. The sequence continues at coordinate 90,795,345 of NC_047106.1, read as the reverse complement.
CTGATTGTTCCTGATAGCTCAGAAAGGGGATCCAGACTGAAAAAATAATTTGGGAATCCATTAATGTACACAGCACCTGCATGAGAGGAGTTACAGCTCCCAAAATGCCGAATGTCTGGGAAGGAACTGAACACAGAAAAGAATTTGCAGAGCTGGAGCACACACAGTGCAGTCAATAATTGAAAAAGAAGCTTGCATGAAGCACGTTTCAGAATGTGACATGAGAAGTTTAGCAATTTCGTAAACAATTTACAAGAAAACCTTCTCTGGCTCAGAAGTATTGCTTTAAACATATTTCCCACAGATTCATAAGAAAACTGTTTTAGGTTCAGACAAGGCAGCTTTAACAGACTTCTGAGAGCTTCACAGGCATGTGAACCGATCAAAATTAACCACAGGAAAAACGAAAAACAACTGACCATCCTGCAGTTTCTGTTTTTGGAGGATGTCTCCAGGACAGATGCTGGTGCAGCTTGTAGATGCCCTGGAACGGATGAACTGTCTGTGTGCGGGTGGACTCCCCCCTCTGGAGCCACCGCTGGTCGAGTCACTCGGTGTGGAGAGACTCCTTCAGCAGCCAGCGAGAATGGAGCACAGTGAAGTTTCGACGACAGTAGATGAGGGTGAGACGGCAGATTGGCATGACGTCACCAGTGAGGTGGTCGCGATGCACACGGAAGCAGAGTCTGAGTGGGCTGTAGGTGACAATGAAGCTGGACCGACTGTGGTAGCATTGATCAGTGGATGTGACGATGTACTACGCGCTGAGACGTCACCGACTTCGGGCGGCAGGCCGCACGCCGAGACGAGACCAACTTCGGGCGGCGGGCCGCGCGCCATGACTGTTTCCTCATCGGGCTGCGAGCCGCGTGCCATGACTGTTTCCTCTTCGAGCGGCGGGCCGCGCGCCATGACTATTTCCTCTTCGAGCGGCGGGCCGCGTGCCATGACTGTTTCCTCTTCGAGCGGCGGGCCGCGCTCCATGACTGTTTCCACTTCAAGCGGGGGCCGCACACCATGACTGTTTCCTCTTCAAGCGGCGGGCCGCGCGCCATGACTGTTTCCCTTCGAGCGGCGGGCCATGCGCCGCGACCGAGGCTGGACACACAGAAGACATGGGCGACTTAACTTGCTCACGGGACACGGGCTCTTCCGAGCTCCATGATGACAGGACTTCTCCCGATGGCTCGATTTGCGACCTCAGTGGCCAGTGTTCAGCTGAACTTGGAGGAGCGGTCGCAAAAGAGGGTTCGGGCAATGCTGGAGCTGAAGTGATCGCTGTGGCTGGAGCTCGTGATTCTGGCTGTGGCGTTCAGATCCTTCGAGGCGCGGGGACTGGCGCTACATGGAGCGGCCGCGCTGTGGAACCAGCGTCAGGGATGCACAGTTCACCAGGAACATGCCGCGAGGCCTCGCGCACTGCTTGGACTTTCCGTGGTGCTGGCTTGGGGGAATCTGGAGCGTGGCTGGATCTTCTGACTGCATTTCTGGAACAAAGGGCAGCAGGTAAGCAGCTTTCCTTGGTGTAGTGTCGTACCAGGCTGGAGCGAGAGCAGCGTCTGAAAGCGTAATGACGCGCGGCTCCTCACAACAGGTGGCGGTGAGCTCGGCCTCAAACAAAAAGTCCATGGGGTCCTCAATGCAGGTGGGGACCGACCCTACCTTAAACTGCGTCTTAATGTCACTCAGCTCAGGGAATATGGTTAGCAGCTCTGGTTCGGCTAAAAAGATCTGGTCGAGTGCCGACAAAATGCGCTGTTTTCCCTGCTTATTGTAGCTCTCCTGATAGTCAAAAAATAAGTCCTGTATCTTGAACAAAGACGTACCCATGTTCTGCAAGGCTAATTGCTCTGACTCTGAGTCTTCGTCCTCATCAAAATCTGTCCAGTCTGACTCGTTATCATCCTCAGACGGCATGTAGGCCTCAGGTCTCTTCATCCAATCTGGATGCTTCTGAAGACCAAAAACGTCATCCAGGCCCAGTAGCTCCGGGAAATAATCAAATAGCCACGGATTTGCATTCACCAGATCCCAGGCCTGATCAAGGTAATCAAATTTCTCTACAGGGGTGTAGCAGTCACGAAAACAGACAAAAAAAAAAATGAAAGGTCAGAAAAAATCCTCTTAATTACCTCAATATCTGGGAGTACAGCAGCAGTATCCATGGCAGGAGTGGAGTCTGCGGAGTCCATATTCTGGCCAGATTGTACTGTCAGGGCGGGCGGGAGCCCGTCACCAGGAGTGGCTGGACCCGCATTACAGATTCCCAGACTTGACTTGGGTGTAAGAGAAAATGTGGGACAGGTGGTGTAAATGAGGTGTACATGAGGAACAATCTAGAAGGGGTGTGGCTTCTGGCTAAAGAGTAAGACAGGGCGAGAGTGCAAGGAAGAGAGTGAGCAAAGTGACGTGATGTAATAGACAAAGACACGGGAGCAGGTGCAAGAGTGTGAGCAAACGGAAACAAAACAGACTGCATCAAAGTGAGGGAAAACATAATGGCAGGTGCAGGGCGTGGAGTGAACAGAAGTAACTGGGCGTGAGACCAGGAATGAAGACATGATGGGAGGTGCAGAGTGGAAACAAACAGCAAAAGCAGAACAAAGCTAAAATGGAAATCATGGTCAGAATGTAATACAACAACAGGAACCAAAATCAAACATGAGCATGAGTACAAAAGCAACTAGAACTGATCAGGAAATCAATACAAAAGCAGAATTAAACAGGAACAGACTAATAAACAGAAATCAAAACCCGATATAAAAGTATAACAGAAAACATATACAGATGAAAGCTAAATGATAAACAATGAAAACACAAACTGGCTGAATAAAACTAGAACAGAACTGGATAATGGCTAAAGTATGGAAAGTAACAAAGTGATAAGAAAAACATAACAGAATAACTCATGATGAAAATAATTACTGATAAATCAAAGCTGAAGCAGACGGAGAACGACAACAAGGGGAAAAACAAGGGATCAGTGCCCTGACCCGGCCAAATCCCTGACACATACGAGGTCTGTTAGAAAAGTATTGGACCTTTTTATTTTTTTCAAAAACCATATGGATTTCAATCACGTGTGATTGCATCAGCCAAGCTTGAACCTTCGTGCGCATGCGTGAATTTTTTCACACCTGTCGGTTGCATCATTCGCCTGTGAGCAGGCTTTGTGTCAGTACTGGTCCACCCCTCTCGTCGGATTTTTATTGTGAATAAATATCTGAATGATTTGGAGCTTTGCTGCATCAATTTTTTTCCAGAAACTATGAGAGACCTCCAGGTGGACACCGTTCGGAAAATAAATATGGCTTTCAGGGATGATTTTATGGGGATTATACAGATTAAGGAGTGTTACTGCCGCTTTAAGGACGGCCCACAACTGCTGAGAGCGTGGCGCGCTCCCAGCGCCGATCGACATGCTCAGACCCCGCTGAAACAACCAGATCATTTCCAATGTGAAGGCTTTGTTGATCCGGGACCTCGTCTGACTTTCACAAAAAGGCGGGAGGCGTGGACATCAGCACTTTTTCGGCACATTCCATGTTTGGACCCAACACGTTTCTATTGGACAGTGCGAAGCTTTGTCACAGTTCAGAGCGCCAAAAGTTGGATTGGATTGAACTTTGAATGTCATTCTGTTGACAAGCACGAATGCGCACACTCCTGGTAGAAGCATCTGTTTAGCTCAGCTTTTGACGCGACACTTCTAACGCCTGTAAAAAGCTACGTGTTTCATTGAAAATAATGCTTTTAGACCAATTTGTGATGCCTCTGACACTTCCAAAGCATGCGGTGTGAAAGGCCCTTTACATAAATAGTGTTGGGTACAGAGGATTAATCATTTTTGTCTGATCTGCTTTCACCTGTGTGGTATACCTCGCTGATAACTAACCTGAGAAAAATTCTGCAAGCAAATACGAGGTCTATTAGATAAGAAACCGACACTTTTATTTTTTTTTTAACTATATGGATTTGAATGACGTGCGATTACACCAATCATGCTTGAACCCTCGTGCGCATGTGTGAGTTTTTTCACGCGTGTCGGTGACGTCATTTCCCTGTGGGGAGGCCTTGAGTGAGATGTGGTTCAGCCCTCTCGGCTGAATTCCTTTGTTTCACACGCTGTTCGAGACGGCGCGCGTTGCTTTATCAAAAAATTTTTCTGGACCTGTGCGGAATATCCGAGTGGACACTATTTGAGAAATTTAGCTGGTTTTCAGTGAAAAGTTTAACGGCTGATGAGAGATTATGGGGTGTTTCTGTCGCTGTAAGGACTTCCTACGGAGCGGGACGTCGCGCAACGCTTCCAGGCGCCGTCGTCGGCCTGTTTAGACCTGAAAACATCCTAATTTAAGGCTTAATTCACCCAGGACGTCGTGAGAGAACAGAGAAGATTCAGAAGAGGCCGGCATGGGGACTTTATGCGGACATTCCAGTGTTTAAGGACATTTTTTAATGAAAGACGTGCGCGCAAATTCGCCGAGTTGTTTCCATGATGACGGCGAATCTGTGTGCGCCGCGACAGGAAAAACACCTCCGTGTTGAAAACCATTTGTAAAATTCAGGCGGCTTTTGATGGCTTTCAACAAGTGAGTAACTGAGAAATTGTTTAACAGCTTGGGCATGTTCCAACTTGCCCGTTAAGGTTTCCAACAGAGGTGTTTTTCCTGTCGCGACCCCCCGCGGTCGGGTCCGGCCCGACATGCGACTCTGCCCACACGTTCTTTCATTACACAATGTCCGTTAACAATGGAATGTCCGAATAAACTCCTCATGCCGACTTCTTCTGAAAGTTCTCTGTTCTCTGACGACTTACTGGGTCAACAAAGCCTGAAATGTGGAAGTTTTCAACTTGAAACGGTGAGACGCTGCCGCTTCGAAGCGCAGATCGCCGTCAGGCTCCGTGGGCCGTCCTTAAAGCGACACTACCAGACCAAAATCTCTCATCAGCCGTTAAAATTTTTACCGAAAACCAGCTGAATTTATCGAATGGTGTCCACTCAGTTGTGCCTTACAGTTTTGAAAAAATTTTGATCAAACAAAGCAGCAATCTCTGAGCCATTCCTAAACAATGAAAAAATCGACGAGAGGGTGGGCGACTGCCCACAGGCGAATGACGTAACTGACAGGCGTGAAAAAACTCTCGCATGCCCACGAGGGTTCAAGCATGTCTGATGTAATCACATGTGATTCAAATCCATATGGTTTTTGAAAAAATAATAAGGTCGAATACTTTTCTAATAGACCTCGTAAACAGCTTGTTAAAAATATAGGGCCTGTCCAATAAGGAGTTGAGTTGAATACCAGTTATGACCATGCCGCTCAAATTATACAGTATCTGAACAGGAAAGTATATATTTGATATAATTGCTTATGACTAACAATGGAAATGTTCAACTTGCAGCTCAAGAGTGCTAATGACAGACTTGATGGCGAGGACAAGGGAACCAGGCACCAGAGGAATGCCCTAATCAGTGCCTTGACTGCATACACCCCTGGAATGGAACAAGGGAAGAATATGGTAACAAGCATTGTCAGGGGCTGCTTGTACGCTACGGCTCCTGTTTATCTTTGGCAGTGCTTCAGCAGTCAGGGCAAGTCAGGAACCGTCAACGGCAGCCTTGCCAGGGACATGCCACAAATTTACAGAGTTGTTATGGAGGCTGCAATAAATATCACATCAATCATCATTTCTACAATTGTGCCATAATCCGAAGATGTCCTATCCAAGCAGAAGAAGTATAGACAGGACCATCCTGAACTTCTTCCTGACCCAGATTACATGTTTGAGGAACTAACAATCTTGCAAATCTGTCTTTTTTTGGGGGGGGGGCGTGACACCCAGTCACAGTAGAGAGGCACCGTGACGTCTGGTCTCTCTCTGGCTGCTAATGCAACATGGCAGAATCTGCTACGAAACAGATTAATTTCCGTGTAAATCTAACATGTCTATCATATATTATGTAAAGCTACTGAAAAACACTTCAAAAACGGAAAACGCACACAACCTGATAACACAAGACATCTCGCAGACATCAGTGTGCACACATCCTGCAGTCGATGGTAACTTCCACATTTTTCAGAAGCTCATGCATGTGCACACGCATGATCTCCTTTGGATGCCATTAAAATGTCATTGAGTTTATCCTACAACACCAATATAAACATACAGAGGCGAATACATTAGAGATACACAGATAACACAATAAAGGGCGTGTGTGTGTGTGTGTGTGTGTGTATATATATATATACACACACACACACACTTTGCACTGCGATACCAATTAAGTAATTATTAAGAAGACAATCCTCATACGGCTAAGGGTATTTTAGCATTGTGTTTATATTTCATAATATCAAAGCTTATGAGCAGATTAGCAGCAGCATTTAATTTGCCTTGTACATGGAATATTTTTGATAAAATTTAATTTTACTTCCGGAGAAACTTTTTCTCTGGTGATCAAACATTAATTTAAATTAATAATTTTTTATTATTTTTGTATATTTTTTATCATGAATTTCCTCAGGAAATGTTATTGTAATGTGTTTGTGTTAAAACTGTTCAATTTTGCTTTAAAAATTGTGTTCAATTATATTGTCGTATCTGACTGTACTTCTATGTGATAAAAACTTAGTGTTTTGTCATGTGAATTTCCTCAGGAAATTTATTGATTGTAATGTGTTTGTGTTAAACTGTTCAGTTTCGCTCTTAAAAATGTGTGTTCAGCAAGTTGCATTGTCGTATCTGACTAATGTCATACTGAGTCTTCAAATCTGTGATTAAAAACTCTATATTAATATTTTTTCATAAGAATTTTCTCAGGGAATTTATTGAGAGTAATGTTTGTTTTAAAACTGTCCACAGTTTTGCTCTTAAATATCATAAAGTATTATTAACTGTATGTAGATGTAAGCTGAATTTATTTTTGCTCCTAAAATGTGTAGTTGGTTGTAGATCAATAGATGATTTTTTTTTTTAGGTTTCATTATTATTTCTCGAAGATTTATTTTTTTGTCTGAACATCTTTTGGAGTAGTGTGGGTGGTATTCCATGTAAGAAATCTTCTGTAAAGTTGAAAATTTTTCTTTTTATGTGCTTTATTTTTTAGCATGATGTTTAATTCTGTAAAGATGAATTCCATCATTAAATCTGTAAGTGATTTCAAACGTTTCTGCATTATTGATTTTATATGTGAATTCCATGAATACATTGCAAGTTACTATTTGAATAAAACCTGTTGAATTTTAAAACATTTATAAAGTTTGTTTTACGTCATTTTTAGTTCTCAATAGGAAAAATCACAAACAAATTGTAGATATATTGAGAAGGAACATTGCACGAACATCATATGAACAAAGAATGAGGACTGGTAATGTTTGCATGCAAACATTCTACAAATGTTCATTTAATGTTCTGGTTCAACTGTTCATATGATGTTTGTGAACATTTGTGAACGTTTGTATAATGTTCATTGAATGTTTGCATGCAAACATTACCTGTCCTCATTCTTTGTTCATATGATGTTCATCCAATGTCCATGCCATGTTTGCAAACGTTCTCATGCAAACGTTCAATGAACATGTTGTATGAATGTTCAGTTTCCGGGTGGGAAATGCCGAGTCGACAACCAGACCTTTTGGCCTGCTGTGTAGGCAGGGGCAGAAGACAGCTTAAGGTTAGCTGCCAACTTATACAGGGTGGAAGATTGGCTAAGGGCGTGACAAGCCCACTCCCAGATTTGCCGGCACTGAGTGATCAAGCTGATGGTGGACAGAACCAGGGACCGAAGAGTTGTGGATGAGAATAAAGACGGCTGATGACCAAAGACTACATGAAATGGAGAATAACCAGATGAGGCAGAAGGTGAGCTATTGTGTGCTAATTCAATCCAAGCTAACTGAGATGACCAGGTAGACGGGTGTTGCGAACACAAAATCCTAAGCCCCTTTTCCAACTCCTGATTAAAATGTTCAGTCTGACCTTTAGCTTGTGAATAATACCCAAATGTGAGACTGGAGGTAGCCCCGAGGAGACAGCAGAACTCTGTCCAAAATCAAGCAATGAACTGAGGACCCTGGTTGGAGACAATATCCTGTGGGAACCCATGGAAATGGAACACGTGAGTAAGCCTAATCTCAGCTAGTTTTTTGCCAGAGGGTAACTTAATTAAAGGCACAAAATGACACATTTTGGATAATCAATCAACTACCAGAATGACCATGTGTCCCTTTGATGGTGAAAGTCCAGTGACAAAGTCTACAGAGATGTGAGTCCAGGCTTGTCTAGGTATAGACAGAGACAATAATGTACTGGCTGGTGGACGTGTTGAGGATTTATGCACAGTGCAAATCTGACAGGCATTCACGAACTCTGTAACATCTGCAACCATACATGGCCACCAGAAACATTGTAACACATGCAAAGTTTTTTTTTTTTTTAATCTGGGATGGCAAGCAAAACGGCTACTGTGTCCACATTTAGTCACCTCCCCCTGAGCGAAGCCAGAATGAACAACTTTCCCAGTGGACATTCAGGAGGTTTGCATACAGTCTCTAGAGCAGCTTTTACCCAGGATTCCATTTCCCAGGTTATGGCAGAGATAAAATAAGAGGGTGGAAGAATGTTGCCACGATCAGATAGGGATACAGGACCATCATATTCTCTCGACAATGCGTCAGGTTTACCGTTCTTAGTGCCAGGTCGATAGGAGATGACAAAGTCAAAACAACTGAAAAATATAGCCCACCAGGCCTGATGAGTATTAAGATGTTTTCCTGTTCTTAAATACGCTAAATTCTTATGATCAGTATACATTATAAAAGGCATTTGTGCCCCCTCCAGCCAGTGACGGCACTCCTCCAAGGCCACTTTGACCGCTAGCAGTTCGCGGTCGCCAATGCAGTAATTGCGCTCTGTGGGAGACAACTTGCGGGACAGAAAAGCACAAGGATGTAGCCTTTTGTCGGAGGGATTCATTTGAGACAGATAGGGACGAGGTCACATTATGCAGCGGAGCAGCAACCATACTGAAATTTTGTATGAACTTGCGGTAAAAGTTTACAAACCCCAGAAACCTCTGAACCTCCTTACGGCTGCTAGGAACAGCCCATTCATGCACTGCCACCACTTTACCTGGGTCCATCTGAATCCTCCCTTCCGAGATTGCAAACCCCAGAAAAGATAAGGTTGGCCTGTGGAATTCACACTTTTCTGCCTTAACATACAAATCATTGTGCAACAGGGTTTACAGGACTGTGCACACATGCTGGGTGTGGGTCTTGAGATCAGGGGAGAAGATCAGAATGTCATCTAAATAAACAAATACAGATTTATTCAAAAAGTCATGTAAAACATCATTAACCAGATTTTGAAAGACGGACGGTGCGTTGGTGAGCCCGAAAGGCATCACCAAATATTCATAATGACCCGTGGCAGTGTTAAATGTCATTTTCCACTCATCTCCTTGTTTTATTCTAGTCTAATTTAGCAAAATTCTTGGCACCTTCTAATAACTCAAAACCTGTAGAGATCAAAGGCAGAGATAGCAATTCTTCACAGTGATTTAATTTAAACCTCTGTAATCAGTACATGGCTGAAGTGACTTATCTTTCTTTTCTACAAAGAATAAACCCACCCCTGTGGGCGATGACGAGGGACGAATCAAACCCGCGTCGAGTGACTCTTGGATATCTTGTTGCATGGCAATGCTTTCAGGACCCAACCGAGAAAACTCTTTTCCCCGTGGCAGACTCGCCCCTGACAACAAATTGATCGCGCAATCGTAAACGCAAGGAGGAGGCAGTGATTTAGCCTTAACTTTGCTGAAGACCAGTGCTAAATCATAATAACAGGAAGGTACTCCCACCAGATCAGGAGTAACTCGCCCCTGGCCAGAAGTAACATTACACGGAGGTGCACGGATCTTTATCAGACAATTCTTGGAGCAAGAAGGCCCCCATGCAATTATTGCCCCGTTGGCCCATTTGAAAATGGGACTGTGTTGTTCCAGCCAGGGATACCCCAGAATAACGGAATGAGTTATCTTGTCTAAGACAAAGAAGCTGATTGACTCTACATGGTTCTCATTGACAATTAAGTGGACTGACTGAGTGTGGTGAGTAATTTGTCCCATATCATGGCCATCCACAGCCTTCACTACCAGAGGTCGCGAGAGGTGGAAGAAATTAATGTTCAGGGACCTGGCGAGAGAAGATATTAAATTGGCATCAGAACCAGAATCCACAAAGCTAGCCGATATGGGAAGGCACAGAAGGGTCCCACTACCATCTTGTGTTGTATTCAAAATAAGGAGTACTTTTCATCACCATCATCCAACTACACTGGCTTCCAGTTTCCTCCTCTGGAGTGAGGGGTCGGGCTCATCGGTGGTACCTGGTCCACTTGGCAGCATCAGCCTCAGCTTTGTCAGTTCACATTGGCTGCTCAGTGGAGGAGGATCATTGGTGGGGATTTCTGGTCGGTTTGGTGCTTTGCAGATCTGAAGAACCTCTTTTGCTAAGTCACTCACATAGACTGAATAAAATGTTTTTTAACAAATTGTAAAACACTTCTCATTTGAATGAAACAATGTGAAACTTATGTGAAATTGTATTTTTATTCATTTTATCATGCTATATAAAAATATACAAATAACAATCTGTTTTGTTTTGTTTGTTTTTTTTGTTTTTTTTTTCATTTTCCACATATCACATGTTGGATATGTGGCTAACTTTCTCCCTGTGAATCCTCCTCTTTTCCACTAAGGAAAGTACATTCTGAACCATGGTCTCTCTTGCTTTGTCTGCTTTTGTTGTCTTCCTGCATTTTCATTAAAATGAAGGGTTGCCACCAAACTCCTAAAACAGAAGTTAAAACAAAATTAATGAAAAAAATAGCTTATATACACAAAAAATGCTGTTTGAAAATTAGGCTGTTATTGAGATAACATAGACAACTTACCTGCAAAGCTGACCTGATATGATAAGGAGACTCAATCACGAGTGGCATCGGCTGACTGTGTTCACATGAGCACCTGAAAAAAAACAGAACATTGACATTTTTGTGTTTTCCAAATATACATATGCATGTAAACTGAACAGCCTGTTTTTTGTTCAGACGTCTGTTCATTCAAAGTAGATTAGATTTGATACAATTTATGATTACAGATGTTCTGTATGTGTATTTTAGACAGGAAAGTCTCCATTTAGCATAAATATTTTTCTACAATATTATGTCTGATATTATGTCGGATTTCGCTTATTGTGGGCTATAGAATGTAACTCCCGCGATAGAGGGACCACTGTAACAGTTTTTTGATTATAGTACAAAACAATTGATATGACTGCCGCTTTTGACGCTCTATTGGCACGCGTCGTGATTGGTGGAGTTCTTTTTCTTTGCCATCTTCCTGGCTTCCATGTCGTAAAATAAGGGTGTGTCTGAAGCAGAGTCTGAATATTTATGGGCGTGTTTATCATAATTACGATTGTTTTCACCCGCCGCATTTATCACAGTCACGTCAGGCATACACCGGAAATGGGCAGGTGCGCACTGCTTGATACATGTCACGGCAGCTTTGGTGTACTTCAAATTTACAACGTAAATTAACGCCACAAGTGCGCAACGTTGATACATGAGGCCCACTGTGCTGCTCAAATATTTTTTTTCATACACAAACATGCCATGCCAGGAATAAATGATCATTTATAAGAAAAGGTGGTGAGTGAACAAACCATTCTGTGTCGTCCTCCTCAGCGCTGCTGCTGTCAGCTGACAGCTGCGCTTCATCCTCTTTCTGTCGCGTTTGGCTGGAACATACATGGTTTGGAGCCGCTCATTATTTACACCATTAATATCTTCATCAGAAACTTCCTCATCTTCTTCAAAAACAATCGATATGTCACTTAAATCTTCACTATAATCGTGCACTATACCTTCGCTGTCCGTGTCTGCCATGTTGGTAAACAGAGCCGCACTGCGACACATTTACTCGACTGACGTCACATCCGTCGCAGCGAAAAAGTAGGTCAACTCGGAGGCGGAAAATTGAAATTCTCAGATGAGTAACGAAACATCTAAATCCTTGTTCAGTGTAATTTTATGGTAAAAAAAAAAACAAAGACAACATGTGGAAAAGCTTTTTTTATTTTTCAATAATATGTAAAAACGTAATGGCGTGGCAGGGGACACTTTAATGTGTGATTCAAATCTAGATTTTGTTGGCTTATCTGAAACATGGCTTACTTATGCCTCACCAGATTCAGCAGTACAGATACCAGGTTACAATACTTTTAGAAAAACATCGAGACCAAGGAAAAGGGGTCGGAGTACTATTATATGTCCGTAATAAATTCAAATGTAGTCATATTGTCTCTCTTCAATTCTCTTGGTGAAGAGAGAGCTGAGTAGGGGGGCAAAGCTCTTGATTTACCGATCGATCTATGTTCCGACCCTCACCTATGGTCATGAGATTTGGCTCATGACTGAAAGAACAAGATCACGAGTACAAGCGGCCGAGATGAGTTTCCTCCGCAGGGTGGCTGGGCGCTCCCTTAGAGATAGGGTGAGGAGCTCGGTCACTCGGGAGGACCTTGGAGTCGAGCCGCTGCTCCTCCACATTGAAAGGAGTCAGTTGAGGTGGCTCGGGCATCTTTTCCGGATGCCCCCTGGACGCCTCGCTGGAGAGGTGTTCCGGGCACGTCCCTGTGGGAGGAGGCCCCGGGGAAGACCCAGGACACGCTGGAGGGACTACATCTCTCTGCTGGCTTGGGAATGCCTTGGGGTTCCCCCGGAGGACCTGGGGGAGGTGTGTGTGGATCAGGAGGTCTGGGCGGCTTTGCTTGACCTGCTGCCCCCGCGACCCGACTCCGGATAAAGCGGAAGAAAATGGATGGATGAATGGATAATTCACTTATATCAACTTGTAGAGATTTGCTTTCAGTTTGAGTTAAAGAAGATAATTTTAGAAAAAAAATGTATTTGAAATAGAATAAACAAATTAAAATGTGTGAAATACCGAATACTGTTTCCGAAGACCATAACAGGTTATGGTTTAACATAAAAGGCTATATATTACCCACAGACATATGCTCTTTTGGGTTTTAGCAGGGAAAAATTAAGATAAAGCAAAATAAAACAAAGAACCAATGAGTCAGCAGATTGAAGCATTGCTTCATTGGTTCACGCTTCAAAGTGGAGTCACGCTGCAGAAGCAGTTAATTACAGAGCCGCTGCAGTGTCTGCAGTCAACATAGAGAAATGATCATTTTCCTTACAAACACCTTCAAAAACAGCGGCTGCTCTGAAGGACTGATAAGGGAATAGTTAAGCAAAAAGCCTATTGATATCGGTGGATAGAATCATTTCTTAACGATACCCGTAAAGAATCGGTCTCAATAGCCAACTCTATTCATGACTGTACGCCTGTGACCATGGGTTATATAGAGAGGCACAGAGGGATCATACTTGTATTGCCCGCTCGATAAGACAGATTAAATATTGGACATTGCGGTGTGTTTTTATGGTGTGTAGTTTTTATTTTTGTTTCTCCACAGCAGCTGCACGATGTGGTTCCACACGGTCCAACTGTTTTTTGTTTTGTTTTGTTGTTTTTATCTCCACATAAGTGGTGCCATGTGGTTCCGGTTCCACAGGTTGCAGCTAGTTCTTTTTTTTAATTTCCACATAAGTGGCGCAATGAGGTTCCACATGTGCCAGCTGCTCACCTGAGAGTGCACGGAACAGTTGCAATGGAATCCTTCATGCCTTCCCTCCCGACATCTGCTCGATGTTTTGGGGGTTCGCTCATTCAGGCTGTTTCGCCATGATTCGCCCGATTTCTACTTATTCGTGCTATGTGTGAAGGGGCCCTAACATTTGGTCCCAGTCCAAATGCTCTATTTAGACTGGGACCAAATATTATCCTGGCAGAGTATATATTTACTGTGAGCAGAGATGATTTTTTTTATTTTTATTTTTTTTTAATGCAGACAGTGCCATCCGTATGCAAGAAAAACACTTTCATTCATCTTGTTAACGCCGAAAGAGCCGCACAAATGAAGCGGCTTTCTTTACAAATTACGTTGTTTAGAAAGTTATAACTTGCCAAAAAACTTTACAGGCAGTTGTCTATGACAGCAACGTGTATGCTGCTGGATGCATGTTGCGTATGTTGTCATTCTGAAGAATATCGTAACATCGCTCGTGCGCTGTGTTATAATGCATATACCCACGAACGATACGATAAGACACTTTTATATCTCACAATGGAGAAAATCACGATAAAGTGTAAGCACGTTAATTTGTATGTTCATAAATCTTTGGATAATATCAATCCCTGCTGTTGGATTTCAAGGTCTGTAACGTGTGTGTATTTTGTAAACAAACGGAGCCCTGAACATACTCATCTAATAAGCTTTCAGGCAGAAAATGAAAAGTTTCATCAATGGGAATAAGTTGGAAAATATATACACACACATGTATATGTGTAACACATCGCCTGATGTCCTAATAGACTGATATTATTTGTCAAGGAAATTTCTAAAGGAAATAAGGCTGGATGCAAAAAATGGGAGAATTTGAAAAAGAAATAAGGTTGTAATTCCATTAAAAAAGTGAAACTTGTATAATGTATACATTCATTGCACCCAAAAAAAGCCATTTGCAAAGCCAAAAAGTTGATTTGACAATCATCTGACATAACCAGGGTCAAAATAAATAGAACACTGCTATCTACTGGTTCCCACACGCTTAGTGAACACTACTGACCAGTAGATGGCAGTAGAGGCCTTGAAAACAAAATTCCAGATACAGTAATCCCTGTCTGCTACATTTAAAATGCATGGAATTTAACAAACGCAAATAAAACCAACATCTATAAATGCAGAGAATATATTCAAGAGAGTTTTAGGCACTAGAGTTTAATGCTGTTGTCCGTGGAGCCTGAACAGTGTCTGAAATGCATTTGTCCTGTCGTGATGTACTGAGATTACATCATCCTACCCAAAATGCATTGCGGGTCACAGGATGTGCTCACAAAACCTTAAAAACTAGCACATTACTTTAAAACAAAAACATATATCTGATATTTTCATTTAATAAAACTTCAGACATGACAGTAATTTTAAATAACTTGTCCAAAATTAGTTTGGTTAAAAGTTGAACCATAAGTTAAAAATGTATGCCTCTGGATGACTTAGGTGATATCGCCAGCATATTGGTATGGTGTTAAAGGAAATGTTTTTTGTTTTTTTTTTTCCTTTTGGGGCTGTTTCTTCTTTCTCTGCAGAGGATTGCGATGCTTTTTATATAAGTGGCTCTCTTCTGTTTGCAAATGTTATAGCTGTGCGTCTGTTACAAAACTTTTAACAGATGAGTGCTAAACTAATTTTAAAAGTGCTTGTCGCTGTTCAGCTTTGTTTTTCGGTTTAAAAGTTATCGGACAAAGATTAATCAGAAGATAATTGGTCCGCTAATGGTTTTTAAAGTTATCTAAAAAGATAATCCGATAAAGAAAACGTTATCTTCGATAATTATCTGTTATCGGATTATCGGAAGTGTGCCCACCACTGCAAAAGGTGCACGCTAAAACATCCAGTGTACAAAAAAAAGGTCACACAAGCAAAACAGTGAGTTTGTTTGAACTTTATTCTAGTATCTACTATTGTCACGGAAGCAAAACAGTGAGTTTATTTGAACTTTTTAACAACTTTGAACTACCGGTATTTAACAATATGGTACTCACATTATTTTTTATCATGGTTCTGTCACAAATCCATCAAAGTCCTCATCTTGTGTGTCTGAATTGAACAGCTGGGCAATTTCGCCATCAAACACGCCAGGTTCCCGCTCATCTTCCCTCTCATCATCGTCGGAGTCAGTCTCGTTGCCAGGTGGCAGTTCAGTAATGATGCCAGCTTTCGCGAAAGCTCGAACAACAGTTAAAGCAGAAACCTGAGCCCAGGCATCCACAATCCATTCACATATGGTGGCATAACTCGCCCGGAGCTGCCTCCCCGTCTTAGTGAAGGTGTGTTCGCCATCTGTCATCCATCGCTCCCAAGCCGCTCGCAACTTCACTTTGAATGCTCTGTTTACACCAATGTCCAGCGGTTGGAGTTCTTTGGTTAGTCCTCCCGGAATGATGGCAAGCTCCGAATTAGTTTTCTTGACGTGGTTTTTTACAGTAGCGGTGAGATGGGCGCGCATGGAGTCACAGATCAGCAGGGACGGTGATTCGTGGAAAAAACCATCCGGTCTCTTTACATACACTTCTCTCAGCCACTCACTCATTTTCTCCTCGTCCATCCAGCCCTTTTGATTGGCCTTAACGACGACTCCGGCTGGAAACGTCTCTTTTGGCAGCGTCTTCCTCTTAAAAATTACCATAGGTGGTAGTTTCTCTCCATTACCATGGCAACCAAGAACAACAGTGAAAGCCGACTTCTCATGGCCTGTGGTGCGTATGGATACCGTGCTGGTCCCCTTCTTCTCCACAGTATGGTTCATGGGGATGTCAAAGGTGAGCGGGACCTCGTCCATGTTGGTGATGTGGTTGGGCTTGATCTTTTTTTCGGTAATCTTGTGTCTGCAGTAGGTGCGGAAGATGGCCAGCTTTTCTTTGTAATCCGCTGGGAGTTGCTGCGCCACGGTAGTCCTTGCGCGGATAGAGAGCTGGTGCCTTTTCATAAAACGAAAGCACCAAGACGGACCTCCGTGAAAGTTTTCAATGCTCATGTCTTGTGCTATCGTTTTTGCCTTCAGCCGAATGGTGACTGTAGAGACGCTTCTCCCAGCTGTTCTTTGTTCGATGACCCATTGATCAAGTTGATCTTCCAACTGTGGCCACCTCGCTTTGTTCCCGCGGAAACTCCGTTTGGTCTTTTTAACTTGGCGCAGTTCATTTTCTTGTTTCCTCCACTTATGTACCATTGATTCATTGATCTTGAATTCTCTCGCAGCTGCTCTATTCCCATGAACAACCATGTAACTGATAGCCTGCAGTTTGAATTGTGCCTCATAAGCATGTCTCTTCGCTGGCGCCATTTTCGGGGGTCCTTAGACAAACAAATGTTGTTTTGCAGGATACCTGTAGTATAAATACCGGAGGAGTGGCGGAGATAAGTGTACGTACCACAGACTCACGGACTCTTCTCTGATTGGTTTATCGCTGGCAGCGTCCGTACTCTACGCTACCAGCGTACGTACTTTACGTATTACGTAATGTTCTCCGATTGGTTTATCGCTGCCACAGTACGTACTCTACGCTGCCAGCGTACGTACTTTACGTATTACATCCCTGTGTCAGCGGGAAATGGTCAGATTTTCCGACGGTCAAAGACAACGTCGGTCGTTTTTACAGATTTTGGAATTCAGTGTGCACATAAGGCGCACCGGATTATAGGGCGCACGGCCGATTTTTGTGAAAATTTAAGGCTTTTAGGTGCGCCTTGTGGTGCGGAAAATATGGTACATTAAAAATTGAGGGAACTTTTAGAATTGGTAGAAAAACAATTTTGATTATTTTGGGATGCAATATGTAAAAACTGGACAAATATTGTACTGCATTGCTCTTTAAAGGAAATCACACTCACTCATCACTCATCTTCAACCGCTTTTCCGGGTTTGGGTCGTGGGGGTAACAGCTCCAGCAGGGGACCTCAGACTTCCCTTTCCCGTGCCACAATGACCACCTCTGACTGGGGGCTCCTGATGCGTTCCCAGGTCAGTGTGGAGATATAATCTCTCCGCCTAGTCCTGGGTCTTCCCTGGAGTCTCCTCCCAGATGGACATACCTGGAACACCTCCCTCGGGAGGCGCCCAGGAGGCATCCTTACCAGATCCCTGAACCACCTCAGCTGGCTCCTTTCAACGCAAAGGAGGAGCGACTCTACTCCGAGCTCCCCACGGATGACCAAACTTCTCACCCTATCTCTATGGGAGACAACAGCCACCCTCCTGAGGAAGCCCATTTCGGCCGCTTGTACACACAATCTAGTTATTTCGGTCATGACCCAACCCTCATGACCATAGGTGAGAGTAGGAACGAAGGTTGACCAGTAGATCGAGAGCTTTGCCTTTTGGGTCAGCTCCCTTTTCATCACAACAGTACGGTTGAGTGAATGCAATACTGCCCCTGCTGCGCAGATTCTCTGGCAAATCTCATGCTCCATTGTCCCCTCACTTGTGAACAAGACCCTGAGGTACTTGAACTCCTTCACATGGGGCAAAACAACATTCCCTACCTGGAGTAGGCAATCCATCGCTTTCCTGCTGAGAACCAGGGCCTCAGATTGAGAGGTGCTGATCTTCATCCCAACCGCTTCACACTCAGTTGCAAACCGATTCAGTGAGTGTTGGAAGTCACCGGGCAATGAAGCCAACAGGACCTCATCAACAGCAAAAAGCAGTGATGAGACCCTGAGCACACCACACCCGAACACAAATTTATGCACCTGCCTAAGTTTGTTTAAATAATTGTTGCACACATTATGTAAATCCTAAGAACTTTATTTCACTTCTCAAATATCAGTGTGTTCATATGCTATATGATATATTTAACTGAAATTTCTGATCCAAACAAACAATGATTTACTATGAAGGAAAATCATGGAAATCATCAGGGGTGCCAAAACCTTTACATACAACTGTATTCCATTTTCTTACACATACCTTACTTCAATGCAATTTCTGTTAAGTTTGGACAGTATAAGGATGTTCAAACCTATGGATATGCAAAATAAACTAAAGTACCTTACAGAAAATGATAGTTTGAAAGATTTTACTATATTCAAACATTGGGTTACACCCCTGTGAAGTTGTGCTAACGTTCACATTTTTTCAACTTTGAGAGCCTATGTCTCTCAGGGTATAAATTTGTAAAAGACACAAATTATTAAAAAATTAAAAAACTATTCATGGATTAAAAAAATCATGGATCTGAGATGAATAAAAACACATTTTATAATGCCATGAATATTTGAAATTTTTCACAATTTCTTAAAATTTGCTCATATTCAATAGCTTGGTGTATGTAGACAAAAAATATTTTGTATCATGTGTTGCTACTGTTCTAAACTAATAGATGTTATTGAGTCACAGAGCAAATTTTAAGGTTCAGTCTAAACAAATGAATGAGATATGGATGTTTGTAAATTGGTTTAAAATGAGAAGCCAAAAATTTTTTTTCAAAATTTGACCGAAACCAAATTTGACCAAACATAGTCATATCAAAAAGTATTTGTGCCAGAACAAAAATATTTGACACCTGTTATCAGGACATGTGTAGGTCCATTTGATGTGAATAAGAACAAAATCTGAGATGCAAAGGCATGGGCCATTGGTTAAGTTGACACAGAATAACCCATATGCAAAGTAAATGGTCATGGCTTTAGTGTTTTAATTTATTGAAAATTCACTTTTTTTATTATTACTTATAATGCATTTGGCAGCATGTTGAATTTGTGGTTAGCGCTGCTGCCTCACAGCAATTAAGTTGTGGGATCATTTCCCACCTGTGGTCTTTCTGTGTGGAGTTTGCATGTTGTCCCTATGTTTGCTTCTGTGTAGGCTCTCAGTTGTCCAGGTGGTTTCCCATAGTAGTGAAGCTTGAATCTTCGACTGGACTGGGTTGCTTGACGCGAGGGCGTTTCGCTTCAAATCGCAGAGGCTTCCTCAGCTAAAATTCTTGCTCTGGTGGTCTGACTTCTGTCTTGACTCTTGTAGAGAAGAATAATCAAGAAGTCACAAAAGCTGGAGTTTTAAACCTAACCAGACCCCTCCTAACGAGAGGCAGACTGCTATAGGCTAGTGACTAAACAATAGCTCTAATTAGCACCTATTGTGCTCTAGTTAGCACCCTCCTAATGACAGGGCAGCTGTCCCTCCTAATGATGGGACGGACCCTCTCCTGACGGTTCCCTTGATGACTCTGCTGATGACGTGAATGACTCATTACCATGAACAAAAGACTGAAACTGCTTTGCCCTGAGTACCCCATTGTAAACAGGGGATAAAGCGTGTCTCAGACCCCCTCCCCAGTTAAGGCTGGGTGTCAAACGTTTCACAAAGAATGCCTCCTTGACCCCTCTCTCAAACCATTTCTTCTCTCTAGCTAATATTTTAACTTCCTTGTCCTCAAACGTGTGGTTAGTGTCTTTAAGGTGGAGATGAACTGCAGACTGAGGTTCACTGGCGCCCTCTCTGCGGTGCTGGTATAGCCTTTTGTGTAAAGGTTGCTTAGTCTCACCTATGTAGTGTTCGTTACAGTTTTCCTGACATCTGATAGAATACACTACATTGCTCTGTTTGTAACTAGGGATCCTGTCCTTAGGGTGATCTAATTTCTGTCTCAAGGTGTTAACCGGTTTAAAGTAAACTGGGATTCTGTGCTGTCTGAAGATCCTCTGTAGTTTTTCCGCTACTCCTGCTAAATAAGGGAGAGACACTCCTCTTCTTCTTGTCTCCGTCTCCTGTCTATCTGGTCTCTTTGTTCTCTGGGACTTCTGCACTTTGTCCAGGGACCATCGTGGGTACCCACATACTGTGAGGGCTTTCCGGACAAGTTGTTGTTCTTTAGCCCTTCCCTCTGCAGTTGTGGGCACCTGTAGGGCTCTGTGTTGAAGCGTCCTGATCACCCTGAGCTTGTGTTCAAGGGGGTGGTTTGAGCCAAAGAGCAGATATTGGTCAGTGTGAGTTGGTTTTCTGTAAACCCCTGTCTGGAGCTGCCTGTTCTCTCCAATCGTAACATCACAGTCCAAGAAGGCTAAATGGTTGTTTCTGGCATCCTCACGTGTGAACTTGATATTGGCGTCCACCGAGTTGATGTGTTCTATAAAGTCCTCAACTTCCTGTTGCTTGATTTTAACCCATGTGTCATCAACATATCTGAACCAGTGACTGGGAGAGATGGCCGTGAAAGACATCAAGGCTGTCTTCTCCACTCACTCCATGTACAGATTGGTCACAATGGGGGATACCGGAGACCCCATCGCACAACCATGAATCTACCTGTAGTAATTCCCCCTAAACAGGAAATACATGGTGTTAAGACAGATCTCCAAGAGTTGGCAGATGTGGTCTGGTGTGAGTTTGGTCCTTTCAAGTAGAGACACATCCTCCAGCAGTCTCTGCTTCACAGCTGAGACGGCCTCAGTGGTGGGGATGCAGGTGAACAACGAAGTCACATCAAATGACATGATTGTTTCATCTGCCTCCAGCTGCAGGTCCTTGATCTTGTTCACAAAATCTTGTGTGTTCTCCACATGGTGGTCTGAGTTACCCACTAGAGGAGCCAAAATCCACTTGAGGTGCTTGGCCAAATTGTACGTGATGGAATCTGTGCTACATACAATAGGCCTGAGTGGCACGTCCTGTTTGTGGATTTTGGGCAGTCCATAGATGCACAGAATGGCGTCCCCAGGGTACAGTCTGTAGTATGTCTGCCTGTCGATGAGTCCCTCTTTCTCCAGGTTTTGGAGGTAGCTAACGAGCGCCCCACGAGCGGCTATAAAAAGAAAATCATTAGCTGACCTCCCCTGCGACAGACTGGCATCCTGTCCAGGATGTACACTGCTTCATGCCCAAAAACTGCTGGGATAGGATAGGCCCCCCACAACCCAATCTTGGATAAGCAATTGAAGAAGAGTGTGTGTGAGTGCACTATGTAGCAAGTCTGGGCATGCATGAAATGAACGCTTGACTTAATATGCTAATAAATGTGTGAGCTATCAAAATATTTGTTTGTGAGGGAAAGCCAGCAGTTAAAACACTGCAGATGACCCAAATGACTGACATACAAATTAATCAATACTTGACATTATTAAAAATATGCTTTTTTTGTTTTGTTTTGTTTTTTTCTGGACTGGTCGGGGTCCTTCAAGTTGCTGAATGGCGTTCTATTTTCTGAATGTATTTGCCAGCCTTCAAATGAAGGCAAAAGTGGTGAGGAACTGGTTGCCACACTGAGGGCTTTGAAATGGCTTTTAATGATGCAACAGTGGATGATTCTAACGTAGAAACAAAAGTGCCATTTTTTTTATTATTTTGTTATTGCTGTGCAGCTGGCATGAATAAGAACCTTGTTGTCTGATTAATTTTCTCATTGAATCTGGACAAATTGAGTGGGGTGTTAAAATTGATACTTAAGCAAATCAATTTTGAGGATCCGTGACCAAATAATATGCCTGCCTAGTGGGTAATTTAATCTACAGTGGGAGTATTATGTGATAGTGATGTTATCAAAGGTGCATGCGTTCAACAGTTGACTGACATCAACAGTGAATCAGTGTAAAATGAATTACATCATAGGCCCTGCCCCTGTTTCTTCCCATTTGCATGACGTGCTAGATTCATCATGATGCAAGAAAATAAAAAGGGATTGACACATTGACACTATTTTGTGTCTTACCTCAGAAAAGGGGTAAAAAAAAGAGAACAGGCACAATGGCTTTTTTGTCTGTCAAAGTGACTTTAGTCATGTATGCTAAATTGTTTTTCAACTTTTGCTCTGCTGGGCCTCCTTCTGTTTCTTCCTGTCAGTTACAGGGACACTTCCACCTGAATATGATGCACAAGTCTGGAGATGTTGTTCTTGGTGGGTTGTTTGCATTCCATTTATTTTCGGTCACTCCTGATCTTTCATTTAATTCTGAGCCCCAACAACCTTCCTGCTACAGGTGAGTGTGTCATTTACTCAAAGACAAGAACATATAAATAATACTGTCATATTTGAAGAATTTAAGAGTTTTAAAGTAACTGTTTAATAAATTATGTTACAAAAGTATTTGTTATTGAAAAATTAACTCGGAATCAGTGATAACTGTAAGAGTATTAATTTTAATTCTGTGTGGGTTGAATTAACACTGAGGATGTTGCTCTGTGGTTTTGGTATCAAGTGTTACTGTCTGACAGCAAGCTGATAAACTGATGAATTATACATTTTAGTCTATTTCAATATTTAAGAATTTAACTGTTTTCAAGTTGAACTGTTTTATAAATTTTGTTTCAAGTCTATTTTAAATTGAAAAATTAACTCAGAATCAGTGATAATTGGAAGAGTATTCATTCTGTGCGGGTTGAATTAACACTGAGGATGTTGTACTGTGGCTTTTGGTAATAAGTGTTATTGTCTGCCAGTAAATCTGATAAACTGACAAATTATAAATATTTTTCTCAGTTTCAATATTCAAGGATTCAGGCAGGCTCAGACCATGGCATTTGCTATTGATGAGATCAACAGAAATTCCAACCTACTTTTGAATGTGACTCTGGGATACAAGCTTTATGATAACTGTGTCAATGTTGGAGTTGGATTCCGTGCTGCCTTGTCTTTAGCCAGTGGTCAAGAGACAGAGTTTAAATTAGATGAAACCTGTGTGGGAACCCCTCCTGTGTTGGGAATTGTGGGTGATTCTTCCTCTACACGTACTATTGCCATCTCATCTGTCTTAGGTTTGTACAGAGTGCCAATGGTAAGTTTTCTGCATCAGCATCTAATCATCATTTTGCTGCATTTCCATTCAGTTTGAACTTTTAATGTAAATACAGGAAGAAAGACCTTTAAAAGTATTCATATAAAGAATAATGTATTCATGCTTTCAGCCTTTGTAGGTTACAGTCTTTATCTTGTGCAGGTGAGTTACTTTGCAACATGTTCTTGCTTGAGTGACCGAAAAAAGTTTCCATCCTTCTTCCGGACTATCTCAAGTGATGCTTTCCAAGTAAATGTCAATCTGTATGAGGAAAATGTAAAACAGACAGTATGGAATGTTGATGCAGTGAAACAAATCTCTGTGTAAAAATAATGGAAACATTAATATAGTACACCTTTACAGCAGATTTGCTCTTGACACCACATTGAGGTCTGTACATTAATATGTAAATTCTCTGTATAATTAGGTACGTGCTATAATTAACATTTTAAAACACTTTGGCTGGACCTGGGTTGGTCTGCTCGTCAATGATGATGACTATGGACTCCATGCTGCCTGATCTTTCCAGTCTGACTTGGTTGAATCTGGTGAAGGTTGTCTGGCTTACTTAGAAGTTTTGCCTTTAAACAAGAAGCCAACTGAATTTAAGAGGATTGTGAAAATAATGAAGCAATCTACAGCTCATGTGGTGATTGTATTTGCACATGAAAGTCATATGATTCAACTCACAGAAGAGGTTAGAATTAAAATACATGTCAATTTGGGAATCTGTATATACAGAAGTCAAAAAGTATGATTCACAGTAATAATTACATCTTTTGACCCAACACACACACACACACACACAAAAAGCTTTATGGAATAACGACAGAATGAGTGTTACTGAACTGTTGTATTTCTGCAGTTTGATGATTTTGAAGTTTGATGATTTTCTTTTTAACCTTACAAAGGGAGTTCACAGAATAAAGAGCCTTGCTAATATGTATTGTTTCTATCATAACAGAAAATGTTCTAATGAATTCTGCTCAAAACACGCACTTATTTTGTCAGTTGAGTACAGTTTTCACAACAACAGTGCATTATTGGCCCTGCAGTATGACATTTGTTCTGCTGTCACACAATGTACAGGTGGTAAAACAAAATGTGACAGGTGTGCAGTGGATGGCCAGTGAAGGGTGGACATCAGCTGCCATTCTCCACACCCCCGAACTCATGCCATACCTGGGTGGGACCCTGGGCATCGCCATCCGACGAGGAGAAATTCCAGGTCTAAAGGAGTTTCTGACAAAAATACATCCTGACCAACACCACAACAACAGCTATGGACGTAGCTTGGTGAAAAATTAACCTCATATTGAACAGAAATATACAGATGTTTTGTTGTTGTTATTTTCTCCCACTGCATTTCTGTTAACTGGGTTTTTCAATTTTTTTCAGGTAAAACAGTTTTGGGAATTCACATTTCAATGTAGATTTGCCCCACTTCCAGCAGGCTGGGTGGAATCTGGGGGAGCTCTATGCACTGGACAGGAAGATCTAAAAAACGTGAAGAGTGAGATTTTGGATGTTTCAAATCTGAGGTCAGAGTACAATGTCTACAAGGCTGTGTACGCACTGGCATATGCCCTTGATGACATGCTGCAGTGTGTGCCAGGGAGAGGACCTTTCAGAGGGAAAAGCTGTGCCAGTTTAAACAAGCTAGAGCTTTGGCAGGTGTGATGTCTGTTTGAATACATTACAGAATTTTGTGTGTAATTCAGACTGACATTGATTACGTCCAGAACAAGAAATTAAAATATGTAAATCAACCATTCTTAAATGGTATGGTGGGTCTCCATGTGCACATTATGTACACTGAATTAGGTGGAGACTTGGTAAGATCACGCTAATGTAATGCACCCATGCAGTGAAGCATTACGTTAGACATGAATCTGTCTCCAACACTGTTCCTGGAGTGTCCTGCCCTGCATGTTTCCATGTCCAGCTGCTCTGTTCACACCTGATTTGTTTTAAGTTGGTGTTTCCCAGCTCTTGTTTGGCTAAGCACACGTGAGTCAGTTCATTTACCTGTAAGTGTACCAGAGAGAGTTTGAAAATATGCATGGCAGGTGCTTTCTAAGGGTTAGAGATCCCTCATGTGATGTGTCTTCATGTACCAGGACGATGTAGCATGGGCTGACATTTTTTGATATGTGCAAACTTTGTCTGCCCTGTTGACCTATTAAAATATTTTATTATCCCCACATTTCTATATATTAGAGATATGGGGATGGACCGGTTGTTTGCCTGGCCAGTTGCCATCAAGGACCAAAGGCAATTCTGTGGTGTCTTGGATGTGGTGAAGTGCAGCACCATTATATTCTCCCAGACTTGACTTCACTGACATGTTGTGACATTGCATTGGTGCATTTGATGATACTCGTGGCAATTGATTGGTTTTGAGCCTGACCCAGAAGAGGAGGGCATGGTTCTCCATCTTTTGCATTCTGAGAAACCAGTATTTCTTGAGAATTCGTTTTGTTATGACTCACTGAATGCAATGTGGAGAAATGTTGGTTTCTCAGAATGCGATTTGAGGTTACAAATAAAAATGGTTGCTGTGGTGTGGTAATGGTGGTGAGGTAGTGTCATGACAGCGTGGTGGGAGATGCACTCCAGGGTAAATGGTCGTTATGATCTAGTTAGTTGAGGTTTGTCTTTTTTGTTTTTGTTGTTCCTGTTGTTTGCTTTCAACATGATGGATATGGTAGTGAACTGCATTGGGATTTGTCACAATTTTTACACTGGATGTGCTTCTTGACACAACTCCAGTTCGGCATGGAGAAATGTGTGCAGCTCCTGGTGTTCCTAAGTGATCATTCATCCAAATACTAATCAGGACTTACGTGGCTTTACTTCTGAGATCTAATAGGATCAGGTGTTTCCAGAGCAGCATAAATGCTTGGCATTCTGGGTTATATAGCTTGACATTTTGTGAAAGTGGAAACCCTGAAGTGTAATGATGAAAAGAGACACAGCAATGTATTGTATTTTTTATCAGTTTGGCTTCAGATCAGAGGATCCTCAGTTCAAAACACAGTCAGACCGGAATTCACTAAGGGCCTTTGGGCAAGGCCCTAAATCCCCTAGTTTCTCCCGGTGTGTAGTGAGTGCCTTGCATGGCAGCACTCTGACATTGGTGTGTGTGTGTGTCTGTGTGAATGGGAGGCATCACTGTAAAGTGCTTTGAGCTTCTGATGCAGATGGAAAAGTGCTATATGAATGCAGTCCATTTATCAATTGGCAGACTAACATTTTTAACCTCTTATTTTCTGTCCCTTAATTCTGATTTTGACAGCTTGTGCATTACTTGCAAAATGTCAATTTCAACACATCATCTGGTGACCAGGTGCTATTTGATGAGAATGGTGATGCCTTACCAATCTATGACATTGTTAACTGGCAGTGGCTCCCTGATGGAACAATAAAGATTGAGAATGTGGGTGTGTTTCAAAAGTCAGCCTGGAAAGGTGAAGAGGTTAAACTTGAAGAAAATAGAATCTTCTGGAATTTACAATTCAAAGAGGTCATGAGATATATTTACTGGCATTTATGAAACAGGCGATTGTAGCCATGTAAAATTATGTAGAATAAGATAATTACCTTTGTTTCTGCAGCCACCCCAATCAGTGTGTAGTGAAAGCTGTCCACCTGGCACCCGCAATGCAAGAAAGAAAGGGAAGCCTGTCTGTTGTTTTGAATGTGTGCCATGCTCTGAAGGAACGATCAGCAATAAAACCGGTTGGTGTTTTTAACACTTCAGCTTTCCTTTGAAAATATGCACTCAAAAAAACAAACAAACAAACAAACAAAAAACAGTCCAGCACTGTGGTTTCCACTCCCATTTTTCATGAGTTGACGACACACAGAAGTTTTATTTCTCTCCATCTTTGTTCACAAATTTGGAAAAAAAATCACTTTCTGCAGGATGAATACATATGGAACAGTTAATCATACACTCATCACACATAAGCCGATTGTGGCTGAATGGTGTCAGCATGACACATCCGGCCACAGTTGGGAAGTATTGAGGTGCGGTCTGAAGACTGACGGATGGCAGTCTCTGAGCAGTCTACATAGCTGGTACCATTCACTCGGCTGTCCCGAGTGTGTTGCACAGTTCAAAACACTCTTGGTGCTGTCGAGATGGGATGCATATGATGGTGTCATAACAGCACTTGAAATGATCTGATCACGGTTGATTTGAGTTCTGTGATGGATCGGTCACGGCAAAGCCTGCAGGCATGTTGTGCCATGTATGTCCACCTCCACTGGACCCTGGCCAGGGAGGGCAAAGGAAATGTTGATATGTAATAACACAAATGATGAATGTGTACCAACACATTCATCATGTCCAGTGAATGTGAATAGCATGCAATCAAACTGAAAACACTGTATGCCACTTCTGGTCAATGCGCCGCACAACGCGCACTGCAGCAGATGTGAACAGGCTGTTGTATCCATATTAGACCTTACAGTACAGATATATTTCCAGTCCTTCCCATGGGCGACATAAATAATGTAAAATATTGTACCCATCATATCTGTGATACTACAGGCAGGTCACCTCTCCATGATCTCATGTGCAGTAATGCATCATAGCACATGTCAGAGGCTCAGAGCTGAATGGATCTCACCGCTGTAATATACATATTATTACTTGATCACCATCAAAACTCTATAGGAGGTGTGATGTAGAAATGTATCGCCAGGCCCTGACAATATTATTAAACATTAATCTCACCTCCAGCACAGAACCAGGAGTGTTTCACAGTGCTGGGTGGACAGGACCCAGGACTACAGCCTGTGGTGAAAAGCCTCTCACCCAGCTGCTGTGTGCCGCAAACAAGCACATCATTAATAAATCCCATGTGATAATCCAACCATCACAGTGTACAGAGATCCACTGTGCTGAGTGATGCAGTGAGCAAAAAAAAAAAAAAAAAGAATAAAAAGAAATTAAAGTTCAGTGGAAAGGTTGTGTCTGACGACTGGTGGGAAAGCTTGGCCCACTGTCAGCAAACTTTCAGAAAGGTGTCCAGTGGCAAAAATGTTCTAGAGATGAGCATATTATGTGCACAAAATACATTTTAGATATTTTTTTTTACTTCAATTCATGAACAAAACAAAAGTGGCTGAGTGTAATTAAAATGCACATTCTCTGCTCTATTCATTAGACTCCATGGAATGCACCAGCTGCCCAGAAGACCTTTGGTCAAGTTCACGGCGTGACCAATGCATTCCTAAAGGAATAGAGTTCCTGTCCTATCATGAGCCTCTGGGTATCTGCTTGACAACTGCCTTGTTGCTGGGGACATTTATCTGTGCTGTTGTCCTCTGGATCTTCACATATTATCGCAGTACACCCATAGTGCGAGCCAACAATTCAGAACTGAGCTTCCAGCTCATACTTTCACTCAAACTGTGCTTCCTGTGCTCACTGCTGTTCATTGGCCGGCCTCTTCTATGGACATGTCAGCTGAGGCATGCAGTGTGTGGGATCAGCTTTGTGCTTTGTGTCTCATGTATCCTGGTAAAAACCATGGTGGTTCTGGCTGTGTTTAAGTCCTCCAAACCAGGAGATGGACCCAGGTTGAAATGGTTTGGTGTGAAGCAACAGAGAGGGACAGTTCTGGCTTTGGGTTCTGTCCAGGCAGTAATCTGCATTGCTTGGCTTACGTCTTCCTCTCCAGCTCCTCATAAAAACACTCAGTATCAGAATGACAAAATAGTTTATGAATGTGTTGTTGGTTCCACAGTTGGTTTTGCAGTGTTATTGGGTTATATTGGCTTTCTGGCTGTCCTCAGCTTCCTGCTTGCATTTCTGGCCAGGAATCTTCCTGATAGCTTTAATGAGGCTAAACACATCACTTTCAGCATGCTGATATTCTGTGCTGTGTGGGTGGCATTTGTTCCGACTTATATCAGCTCCCCTGGTAAATATGCAGATGCAGTGGAAGTATTCGCCATCCTGGCCTCCAGTTTTGGCCTCTTGGTTGCACTTTTTGGACCAAAATGTTACATTATCCTCCTAAGACCTGAGAGAAACACAAAGAAGGCAATCATGAGCCGAGGTATTGAAACTTAAAGGAGGGTTAGTCAGAATTATTATTATTTTTATTGTGTATCAAAATAAATAGCACAGTGTAGTTACAGTAAGTGAATGGGCTTTGCTAATAATGATAATTTTGGATTTTATATATATATTCATGCAATATCTATTACACTGTCTTAATAGAGTTAGTCAAGGGGACCTCAAACCTATGTGTTACGAGTTTTGGTGTTGACCTACTTTTGTGCAAAAATTCAAAACGGCCTCCACACCAACTGAAATGTATCTCCTTATTAACATGCATTGCAATTTACATATGAGAAATTATCATGTTTGACAAAATAATTTGAAAGATAATGAATTGCAAATGTGACAAAAATGAGAAACACTTCATTAAAGGCTGACAGTGCATTTAATTTCCAGTGAAACAATACTTTCATTGTTGTCGTTAAACTCACACATTAGCCTAGAAGGATGAACAAATACAATTTTACAATTTTAATACCAGTGGTGGGCACAGCTAATCAAAAATTTTGCTTCGATAACAGTTAAAACGCTAGCTGAAAAGTTATCTTTTATAAAAAACACCTAAAACATTTAGCAGAAGTTATAGATAAAAGCTAAATCGATAACTTTCAGTATTGACGTCAGTACACTAGCAACTACTGACACAACAACGAGCCAGTGCTTCTGTGTCAGATCAGCCTTCTCTCAACAAGAGACCTGGTGACCAGAGAGAAAGGGGAGGGGATGGGAGTCACACCATACAGACTTGCCAGCATATCACCCAAGTCATGCACACGCAGACAGTTTTAACTTATGGTTAAAATTTTAACCAAACTAATTCCAGACAAGTTATTTAAATTAACGTCATGTCTGTCGTTTTATAAAGTGAAAATATCAGCTATATGTTTTAGTTTTAAAGTAATGCACTAATTTTGAAGGTTTTAGCATTTTACACACATGCCCCACTGCATTATGAGTAAATTACTTTCCTGACAGACATGAGTGGTTGGTTGGTTGATATAACACACACAACTTACTGAAATGTGTGGTGCGTTTTAGAAATAAATCTGTATTTGTAAATATGTTTTTTTTTTTCATTTGTAAAAAAGGGCCATTTGAAAATTGAAAATTCTGTTTGTTAAGTGGATTGCAGATACAATGATTTATCTACAACCTTATTCTTTCTGTCATAATCCAGACTACATGACCATGAGTGTGGACAGGAGTGTAAATTGACTGATAAATTGAGAGCCTCATCTTCTGGCTCAGCTCTTTCTTTGCCATGACGGTTCAGTACAGCATCCATAAAACATCAGACACCACCCCAGTCTGTTTCTCAATCTCCCACTACAACTTACCCCCACTCATGAACAAGACCCCGAGATACTTAAACCCATCCACTTGGAGCAATAACTCAGATTTGGACATGGTGATTCTCATCCCAGTCACTTCACACTTGGCCTCAAACTTGCTCAGTGTGCATCAGAGGTCATTGCTTAATGAAGGCAACTGAATTACATTATCTGCAAAAAGCAGAGATATAAATCTGAGGTCAATAAACTGAATACTCAATAAACTGAATACTCTAATTGCACCTTTAAATCACATCTGTGAACATCATGAACAGGACTGCTGACAAGGCACAGCCCTGGCAGAGTCCAGCCCCCACTAGGAACAGGTCTGATGTCAAAAGTGCAATGACAGCTCCTACTTTGGTCATATAGAGACTAGATCACGCATTGCAGTGGTTCCAGTTCCCCATACTCCTGCAGTGCCCCCCACCATGGCACCTCAAGGGACCCAGGAATGTGCCTTTTCCAAGTCAGCAAAACACATATAGACGGGTTGGTTATACTCCCAAGACCATTCTAATATCCTTGATAGGGTAATTAGGTAATCCATCATTCCACAACCAGGACAGAACCAGCATTATTTGTCTTGAATCTGAGGTCTCCTCTCTAGTCACCTTGGGGTAGGTTTTTGCAGATAAGCTGAGCTGTGTGATTCCTCTATATGTGGAACATTCTCTCCAGTGCCCTTTAAAAATAATGGTGACCACGACCCCAGTTTTCTAATCCAGAGGTACTGTCCCTGGCCTCTATGCAACATTGTATACGCATGTCAGCCATAGAAGCAAACAAAATCCAGAGATTTCAGCATCTCGGGGCAAATCTCATCCACCCCTGGAGACGCCCACTTCCAGTTTAGGCCCCGCCCACTCCAAGTACAGATACAGATCATTTAGATGGTTGAACAGAAATAGAGAGATAGTGGTGTACTCGCTCATTCTTATTCTAGTCCATTATTTTCTTTTCCGCAGGGATACAGTTGCTATTTATTTTAATTTACTGAGATCTTATTGTTCTCTGTTCAATTTGTACTTATTTTATTTTACTGGTATCCCAGTGTAAATTGTGTGTGTGTGTGTGTGTGTGTGTGTTTATATATATATATATATATACAGATAGATAGATAGATAGATAGATAGATAGATAGATAGATAGATAGATAGATAGATAGATAGATAGATAGATAGATAGATAGATAGATAAACTATGCACTTATTTCTACTTACATTAATTGATGAGATTATAATGTCTTTGCAGTCTTTACTGCAAAGACATTATAATCTATTATAATCTATTATAATCATTAGAATCTTAATCTATTATTAGACTCTATTGGCTTTGCTCAAAAAGTAAATGAGTCCACCCACCACTTTAATCATATCTTAGATCTTGTTCTGACTTATGGTATGGAAATAGAAGACTTAACAGTATTCCCTGAAAACTCCCTTCTGTCTGATCATTTCTTAATAACATTTACATTTACTCTGATGGACTACCCAGCAGTGGGGAATAAGTTTCATTACACTAGAAGTCTTTCAGAAAGCGCTGTAACTAGGTTTAAGGATATGATTCCTTCTTTATGTTCTCTAATGCCATATACCAACACAGTGCAGAGTAGCTACCTAAACTCTGTAAGGGAGATAGAGTATCTCGTCAATAGTTTTACATCCTCATTGAAGACAACTTTGGATGCTGTAGCTCCTCTGAAAAAGAGAGCTTTAAATCAGAAGTGTCTGACTCCGTGGTATAACTCACAAACTCGTAGCTTAAAGCAGATAACCCGTAAGTTGGAGAGGAACTGGCGTCTCACTAATTTAGAAGATCTTCACTTAGCCTGGAAAAAGAGTCTGTTGCTCTATAAAAAAGCCCTCCGTAAAGCTAGGACATCTTTCTACTCATCACTAATTGAAGAAAATAAGAACAACCCCAGGTTTCTTTTCAGCACTGTAGCCAGGCTGACAAAGAGTCAGAGCTCTATTGAGCTGAGTATTCCATTAACTTTAACTAGTAATGACTTCATGACTTTCTTTGCTAACAAAATTTTAACTATTAGAGAAAAATACTCATAACCATCCCAAAGACGTATCGTTATCTTTGGCTGCTTTCAGTGATGCCGGTATTTGGTTAGACTCTTTCTCTCCGATTGTTCTGTCTGAGTTATTTTCATTAGTTACTTCATCCAAACCATCAACATGTTTATTAGACCCCATTCCTACCAGGCTGCTCAAGGAAGCCCTACCATTATTTAATGCTTCGATCTTAAATATGATCAATCTATCTTTGTTAGTTGGCTATGTACCACAGGCTTTTAAGGTGGCAGTAATTAAACCATTACTTAAAAAGCCATCACTTGACCCAGCTATCTTAGCTAATTATAGGCCAATCTCCAACCTTCCTTTTCTCTCAAAAATTCTTGAAAGGGTAGTTGTAAAACAGCTAACTGATCATCTGCAGAGGAATGGTCTATTTGAAGAGTTTCAGTCAGGTTTTAGAATTCATCATAGTACAGAAACAGCATTAGTGAAGGTTACAAATGATCTTCTTATGGCCTCAGACAGTGGACTCATCTCTGTGCTTGTTCTGTTAGACCTCAGTGCTGCTTTTGATACTGTTGACCATAAAATTTTATTACAGAGATTAGAGCATGCCATAGGTATTAAAGGCACTGCGCTGCGGTGGTTTGAATCATATTTGTCTAATAGATTACAATTTGTTCATGTAAATGGGGAATCTTCTTCACAGACTAAAGTTAATTATGGAGTTCCACAAGGTTCTGTGCTAGGACCAATTTTATTCACTTTATACATGCTTCCCTTAGGCAGTATTATTAGACGGTATTGCTTAAATTTTCATTGTTACGCAGATGATACCCAGCTTTATCTATCCATGAAGCCAGAGGACACACACCAATTAGCTAAACTGCAGGATTGTCTTACAGACATAAAGACATGGATGACCTCTAGTAATACTGTGAGAAATGTTGGAGTCATTTTTGATCAGGATATGTCATTCAAAGCGCATATTAAACAAATATGTAGGACTTCTTTTTTGCATTTATGCAATATCTCTAAAATCAGAAAGGTCTTGTCTCAGAGTGATGCTGAAAAACTAATTCATGCATTTATTTCCTCTAGGCTGGACTATTGTAATTCATTATTATCAGGTTGTCCTAAAAGTTCCCTAAAAAGCCTTCAGTTAATTCAAAATGCTGCAGCTAGAGTACTGACGGGGACTAGAAGAAGAGAGCATATCTCACCCATATTGGCCTCTCTTCATTGGCTTCCTGTTAATTCTAGAATAGAATTTAAAATTCTTCTTCTTACTTATAAGGTTTTGAATAATCAGGTCCCATCTTATCTTAGGGACCTCGTAGTACCATATCACCCCAATAGAGCGCTTCGCTCTCAGACTGCAGGC
Organism: Thalassophryne amazonica; assembly: GCF_902500255.1. NCBI lineage: Eukaryota > Metazoa > Chordata > Actinopteri > Batrachoidiformes > Batrachoididae > Thalassophryne > Thalassophryne amazonica. Next base: position 90,761,049 of record NC_047106.1, on the reverse strand, counting down.
TTACTTGTAGTTCCTAGGGTTTGTAAGTGTAGAATGGGAGGCAGAGCCTTCAGCTTTCAGGCTCCTCTCCTGTGGAACCAGCTCCCAATTCAGATCAGGGAGACAGACACCCTCTCTACTTTTAAGATTAGGCTTAAAACTTTCCTTTTTGCTAAAGCTTATAGTTAGGGCTGGATCAGGTGACCCTGAACCATCCCTTAGTTATGCTGCTATAGACGTAGACTGCTGGGGGGTTCCCATGATGCACTGTTTCTTTCTCTTTTTGCTCTGTATGCACCACTCTGCATTTAATCATTAGTGATCGATCTCTGCTCCCCTCCACAGCATGTCTTTTTCCTGGTTCTCTCCCTCAGCCCCAACCAGTCCCAGCAGAAGACTGCCCCTCCCTGAGCCTGGTTCTGCTGGAGGTTTCTTCCTGTTAAAAGGGAGTTTTTCCTTCCCACTGTAGCCAAGTGCTTGCTCACAGGGGGTCGTTTTGACCGTTGGGGTTTTACATAATTATTGTATGGCCTTGCCTTACAATATAAAGCGCCTTGGGGCAACTGTTTGTTGTGATTTGGCGCTATATAAAAAAATTGATTGATTGATTGATTTACATGTTTAATCAAGCTCCTCAGTGTTGTCTGTTGTGCTGCTGCTTCACTCCCCCTCACTTCCTGTCTCTTTTCTGGCTGACTCATAGAGCTGATTGGACTCACCTGTCTGCAATCATCCACACCTGTATTTATACCTCTACTCTTCACTCACTCGGACGCCGGAAACTCAGTTACCTTTGGGATTTTGGACTCAATCAGCCTGGTCAGCCACCTGGTCCTGCTCTGGCTCAGCTCTTTTGGAAGTGAACCCTCTCTGCAGTACCCTGGCTCGTCTCTCCCTCCTTCAGTACTTGGTTCATCTGTGCATTTAATTTGGTTCTTTATTTACTCTCTAATAAATTGTTATATTTTTGCTCCTCCGGTCTTTTTCCTGCATCTTTTTCCCCATCTCCAGAACCATTTATCTGCCACCCCGAACCATATGCTGGAGCAGTAGACAAATGTGCTTCCTTTTTACTCCAGTGTTCTTTAGTATTTTCCCAGCGCCCGTCAATGTATTCATCTGATGCCGATAAAATAGCTTACCTGGTAAATCTGCTTAGGGGTGAAGCCCTGGATTGGGCCACAGCCTTATGGGAGCAGCAGTCTCCAGTTCTTGCCTCTTTTCAAACATTTAAACAGGAATTCCAGACGGTGTTCGATCACCCGATGCGGGAGCAAGCGACCTCCCAGCGGTTATTATCCATCAGACAGGATGCCCGTAGCGTGGCGACTTATTCCATTGAATTCCGTATTCTTGCTGTGGAGTCCAGCTGGAATGCTGCTGCGCTTCGGAGCGCGTTTGTAAACGGCCTGTCTGAGATGCTTAAGGATGAACTGGCGGTCCGTGATCCACCCACTTCCCTGGATCAACTTATTTCTCTAGCAATTAAGATCGACAATAGGTTGAGGGAAAGACAGCGGGAGAGAAGCCGAAGAAGCGAGCGTGCGTCTTCCTCTCGTTTCCTTCTGGGTGCGGACTCCATTCCTTCTTCTTCACGCCCCACTGGGAGCACACTCCCCGTGCCTGCAGCGCCCCCTGCCGAGGAGCCAATGCAGCTCGGCATGGTACCCGGGGGCACATAATTCATGAATGTCCGGTTCGGCCAAAAGACAATGCTCGCCAATAGACCCCGGGCTATTGGTGAGCCGTACTCAATTCATGGGTGAACGTTCCTCACGCCCTCAAGTCTCGGCCACTCTCTTTTCAGATAATATGTCCTTTCAACTCCAGGCTCTTGTTGATTCCGGCGCAGATGCTAATTTTTTAGATCCTAGTATTATAGCCCAGGCTCGCATTCCGGTGGTTGAACTTCACACTCTCATCCAGGTTTCCATGCTAGATGGCACTCCTCTTCCTTCGATCACTCACCAAACAGTACCTGTCATGCTCTTAGTTTCGGGGAATCACCAGGAGACTCTTCAGTTTTTTTGTTTACCGTTCCTCTCCTTCCGTGGTGTTAGGGCATCCTTAGCTAAACATTCACAACCCCGTGATAGACTGGCCGACCAGAACGATCTCCCGGTGGGGTGATGCTTGTTACCTCTGTTGTCTCCGTTCCTCCATTCCCCTCACCAAGGGGTCTAAGGACACCACTTCCACTACGATAGATCTCTCCAACGTTCCTGAGCAGTATCGTGATCTCAAAGACGCATTCAGTAAACATCATGCACTTTCCCTACCACCTCATCGACCGTATGACTGCTCCATCAATTTGCTTCCAGGCGCTTCTTTTCCCTCCAGCCGGCTTTATAATCTGTCACGCCCGGAGAGAGAATCAATGGAGCAGTATATTCAAGACTCCTTGGCAGCCAGTCTCATCCTTCCTTCCTTGTCGCCCTTAGGGGCAGGGGTTTTTTTCGTGGGGAAGAAGGATGGGTCTTTACGCCCCTGCATTGATTACCGCAGATTGAATGCCATTACTATCCGTAACAGGTATCCTCTTCCACTGCTTGATTCGTCATTTGATTCGCTGCAGGGGGTGTCCATTTTCACCAAACTAGACCTTAGAAATGCTTACCACCTCATCCGCATTAAGGAGGGAGACGAGTGGAAGACTGCGTTCAACACTCCCCTGGGCCATTTTGAATACCTTGTGATGCCGTTAGGTCTCACTAATGCTCCAGCCATCTTTCAAGCGCTCATTAATGATGTACTACATGACTTCCTCAGTCGGTTTGTATTCGTGTACTTAGATGATATCCTAATATTTTCCAGAAACTTCCAAGAACACACCCAACATGTCTGTTTGGTGCTTAATAGGCTACTTAAGAACCGTTTGTTTGTTAAGGTGGAGAAGTGCGCTTTCCACCAGCCCTCCGTCTCCTTCTTAAGTTTTGTTTTTGAACATAATCAAATCAAGCCCGACCCAGCTTGCGCTTTCCACCAGCCCTCCGTCTCCTTCTTAGGTTTTGTTTTTGAACATAATCAAATCAAGCCCGACCCAGCTAAGATCACCACAGTTTCCGAATGGCCCACTCCCTCCAATGTTAAACAGCTTCAGCAATTCCTTGGATTTGCCAATTTCTACCATAGATTTATCCATAATTTTAGTCAGATAGCTGCCCCCTCCATCAGCTCACATCCTCTAAAACTCATTTCCTCTGGTCCCCTGAAGCCAATCAGGCTTTTAACACTCTCAAACATCATTTTACCACCGCCCCCGTCCTGGTCCAGCCCTTCCGGATCGTCAGTTCATTGTGGAGGTCGATGCCTCCGACATCGGGATCGGGGCCGTCCTCTCCCAGCGGACTGAGGGCGATGGGTAGCTCCACCCTTGTGCCTTCTTTTCCTGGCGTCTGTCTCCCGCCGAGCGCAATTATGACGTGGGTAACCGGGAACTCCTGGCAATGAAGGAAGCACTGGAGGAGTGGAGACACTGGTTAGAAGGTACGTGCATTCCCTTCATTGTATGGACAGATCACAAGAACCTAGCTTACATACAAACTGCCAAAAGGTTAAATTCCAGGCAGGCCAGGTGGTCTTTGTTTTTTGGACGGTTTAATTTTTCTCTCACCTACAGACCCAGCTCTAAGAACACCAAACCTGATGTCCTCTCTTGGCAATACACCCCCATCGACAACAAAACCACCTTAGACCACATTCTCCCTGACCAGGTGGTAGTTGGGGCTCTGACGTGGGACATAGAAAGGGTTGTCAGGGAGGCACAGGTTCACCATCCGGATCCTGGGGGAGGTCCCCGTGGACGTCTTTTTGTTCCACCATCTGCACGTTCAGCTGTTCTCCAGTTCATTCACATGGCCAAATTTGCTTGCTACCTGGGCATCCAGCGGACCCTCCATCTCCTTCGGCAGCACTACTGGTGGCCCTCCATCCAGGCGGATGTGCGAGCGTATGTGAACGCCTGTCCCACCTGTGCCAGAAGCAAGGCTCTCCATTTGCCCCCCCTCAGGTCTCCTTTGTCCGCTCCCAATCCCTGGATGTCCTTGGTCACACATCTGCCTGGACTTTGTAACTGGCCTGCGGACCTCCCACAGACACACTGTCATCCTCACCATCCTTGACCGGTTTTCTAAGTCTGCTCATTTTGTGGCCCTGCCTAAGCTTCCCTCTGCCCAGGAGACTGCTGACCTCCTAGTCCACTATGTCTTCCAGCTGCATGGCATCCCTCAAGACATCATGTTGGACCGAGGTCCCCAGTTCACTTCAGAGGTGTAGAAGACCTTTTGTTCAACATTAGTGGCCTCGGTCAGCCTCTCATCTGGGTTCCATCCCCAGACCAATGGCCAAGCGGAACGGACCAACCAGGAGCTCGAGGCCACCCTCCGGTGCGTTACTTCCTCCCATCCATCCTCCTGGAGCACCCACCTACCCTGGATAGAATATGCTCATAACTCCCAAGTGAGCTCCGCCACTGGACTGTCCCCTTTTGAGTGTTCTCTGGGCTACCAGCCCCCATTGTTTCTGGACCAGGAATTGGATCTCGCTGTGCCATCTGTTCAGGCCCACCTCCAGCGCTGCCACCGGGTGTGGAGGACTGCCCGTTCCACTCTGCTCCGGATGAGAGGCAGGACTGTATGCCATGCAGATCGTCATCGAACCCCAGCTCCCCACTACAACCTGGACAGGTCTGACTCTCAGCGAAGGACGTGCCTCTCAGGGGTGAAGTCCGGAAGCTGGTGCCCCGGTTCCTGGGTCATTTCACGGTGGAACGGATTATTAATCCTGTGGCTGTCAGACTCAAGTTGCCACGGTCCCTCCGGATCCATCCGGTGTTTCATGTGTCTCGGCTCAAGCCCGTGCAGGTCAGTGCCTTGTGCCCTCCGGCCGATCCCCCTCCTCCCGCCCGGGTGGTGGGTGGTCTTCCAGCCTGGACCGTCCGTCGTATCCTGGATGTGCGTTGCCGGGGCCAGGGTTTCCAGTATCTGGTGGACTGGGAGGGCTATGGTCCTGAGGAGTGCTCCTGGGTGTTGCAGGACCTCATCCTGGACCCCTCCCTCATCCGTGCCTTCTATCGGGCCCACCCGGATCGGTCGCCGAGGGGCTCCCGTTGAGGGGGATGTACTGTTGTGCTGCTGCTTCACTCTCCCTCCCTTCCTGTCTCTTTTCTGGCTGACTCATAGAGCTGATTGGACTCACCTGTCTGCAATCATCCACACCTGTATTTATACCTCTACTCTTCACTCACTCGGACGCCAGAAACTCAGTGGCCTTTGGGATTTTGGACTCAATCAGCCTGGACAGCCACCTGGTCCTGCTCTGGCACAGCTCTTTTGGAAGTGAACCCTCTCTGGAATACCCTGGCTCGTCTCTCCCTCCTTCAGTGCTTGGTTCATCTGTGCATTTAATTCGGTTCTTTATTTACTCTCTAATAAATTGTTATATGTTTGCTACTCCGGTCTTTTTTCCTGCATACGAGTCCATCCTCTGCCTTTGGTGTTTTCACCATAACAGCTGTCAGTGATATATTCACCTTTCTGTGTTTATATTGAATTTACAAAATTAACTCAATCAGTTCTGTGAATACTGATGATTTCTGATTTACTCTAAATACTATTTTATCTGAGGGAACAAGGCTGTCCACATTGCCAGACTGAGAATTGCTCGACTCTGCATCCAAGAGTCAACTGGTGGTCTCCTGTCACCGGCATCATCCTGTCAGCTGCTGTCTGATAGAATACCGCCTGTGAGGCCTCATGGTTGAGCCAGGATATCTTGGATGTCTTCATGATGCAAGAACTCAGATGCTTATCCAGCAATGTGCACAGTTCTGAAAACTACAAAACTTTCATGTCAATTTAAAACATGTAATATCATACAAAACCACTGGGCTTGCTGGAGATTCTTCCACAGTTTTGGAAGCTTGACAGACAGTGAGTATTGTTATTCAGCAAAAGAACATGGTTCTTCTGGAACAATATCAGGATCTTCAACACTGATGTCAGCCAATATGTCTTTGAAATCCTGTGGAAAAACCAGAAATTGCTGCAGTGTGGCTGGCAACTGTCTGATATTGCACACATCTGTGCATGTTGCACTGACAAAAATCCACCCCATATATATATATATATATATATATATTAGGCCTTTTTTTTTACCAAAATATTTTATCTTTAGTTGTAGCTTTGTGGAAAAGCCTCCTTCATCATGTATTATTTTTACAGTGTTTGATTTATTTTTATGATTTTATTATGGTGTTTGATGACGTTTACTGTGTTATTTATGAGTTTTATATGGTTATATTTATATTTTATTTACATTTATATTTTTTATATGGTTTTACTATTATGCTATCAGACTGGATGGTCAGGAATGGTAGGACACAAATGCATGGTTCACACAGACAGCTCTGGTTTTCAGAAGACTTTATGATGGTGGTTAGCGGAAGTCGGTACAGAAGTAAGCAGTCCAGAAAAAACAACAGTACAAAAATCATCAGGCAAACAGGTATGGTCAAAGCAACAGGCTGGAGGTCAGGTACACACAAGGAGGCAGGCAGGAATATGGAACGCAGATACAGAGCCGGAATGAAGGCACAGAGTACGACAAACTGGCGAGAGACAAACAACCTCAGTGAGCTTATAAAACGCCAGGTGGCAATCAGCAAATCAGAAACAGGTGTACATGGAAAGGCCGTGGCCAGAGAGAGAGAGAGGAGTAACAGACAACCCTAAGCAGAAAAACCCAGCAAGAGAATAAACAAACCAGACCCAACGAAATACACAAAATAACAGAACAAAATATGCAGGCAACCAAAACCAAAAACTCAACTCCTGACAGATGCTTTTTTAAATGACAAATAATGTGTGCTTTTATTGTATACATTTATACGTTTTATGTTTTATGAATAATTAGTTATTATTGACCATGATTTTCCGCCACAGTTGCTGACAGTCTGCATGCTCTTATCAGTCTCTGCTCTAACACGGGCACTGAAATCACCAAGGATGAAGAGGTAGTCATCATCGGGGGTAAGGTCGATGGCTCATCACAGAATTTGGCTTTCTGGTCCATGTCCATGTTCAGGGTTGGAGCATAAGCACAGATGATGGTTGTGTTGTCATTGCATTGTGGGTGGTCAGCCTCATGGATATGACACATTCAGAGATGGCAGATGGGGTATTGGTCGAGTCTATTAGTTTGCTGTTCAGAGCAAAACCGACATCATAAAGGTGGGCTTCTTCAGAGCTCAGACTTTGCCAGAAGAAGGTGTAGTTTTCTTCTTTGACCTTGTCAGAGCCAGGCAGTTGTGTCTGTGTGTGGAGTATGTGGTCAACTATGGCAGTTGTTCTGATGTCAACAGGAGGGTCTTCTCCAAAGCCAGGCCATAGAGTCCTGACATTCCATGTTCCAAGTCGTAACTGGCTGGACTTCTTTTTGGCTTGGTTGTCTGTTGGGTACTTGGGTTGAGGCTGCTATTTGACTTTTAGTCTAGTTCTCTGCACCCAGGGTAACATACAGCCATGAAGGAAAGGCACCTTGCTGACTAGGGGTGCCTGGTTTGGTTCGGTAGCCAATCACTGCAACTGAATAGTCACTCCCACCGTCAAGGATGCCCCAGGCACTCTCTCTGACGCCAATTCAACAGCTTTTAACCGGTAACTGCATCCTCCACGTTTGTTCCTCATGGTCCTGGACCATGAGCAGGAAGTGTCCTCTCCCAACACCACACACACAACTTTGCCTGGGCCAAATTTGGCAGAGATACTGTGCACCCAGTTTCCATCTCCACCCTCTTGGTCATAACGGATGACTCAACAGAAGGTTGAAGTCAATACATGATGATGGCCAACACGACTGCAGGAGCTGCCATGGCCAGGATTTCAGGCTGGTCTGCCTATGGGGCTCCACTATGGATTTTCTGTCAAGGTGCTCTCCTTTAGACTTATGCTATCCCTAGCTAACCCACAAGACAGTGGGGCTATTCAAGCCATAGCTGGCACCATAAACAGGTACTATCCCTCCAGGTAAGAGGGAATCTGGGGGTAGTGGCGACTAAGGAGCAACCCCACATTCCCCAGAACCAGAGCTTTCCCAGGCAATGGCTTCGCCACTGGATGCAGTCATACCCAGGATGAGCAGCTTGTGCGATTACCACCACAATTCTCTGAATTCCACAAGCACAAATATAAGTGACATAAATGGCTAAAGTACACCAAAATCTCACAACCAGACCAACTGGTCCTCCTTCAGGGGACCATCACGGACACGCTGATCATGATCTTTCTTGCGGTGCTCTGCAGCAGCCTTCAGCTGATCCTAACCTCCATCAAATGCCATCTGCAAGCGGGTCTGGTGCTCCCAGACCCACTCATGAACAAAGCCACCCACAGGCTTCTTAAGAAAATTAAATGGGAGTCTCTGCTTCTGAGAAAACATCAGCAGCAAAGGAGACTCACCAGTTGCCTGATGCGGAGTAGTGTTTTAAGCATACAGAACCTGGGGCAAACAGGAACCCCAATTGTGCTCAAACTTCGGTGGTTGGTAAGGTTAGACCTTACTTGTGTGAAGCACCTTGAGGCAACTTTGTTGTGATTTGGTGCTATATAAATAACAATAAATTTAAATTTAATTGAAAAATTGCTTCTGAGACACAAGCAGCGTATGCAACAAATCATGAAGCATTCTATTAAAATGCTCACATTGCCCTTTCCCAGACAGATGGTATGGCGTAGTACGGGACTTCTCTATGCCATAAAAGCCACACAACTGCTGGATCAATACACCCTCAACACTCCGTCCCTGATCAGAATGTATCTGAGCTGGAACCCAAAACCTGAAGAACTACTCTGTAACCAAAACTTGGGCTACCGTAGCAGCTCACTAATCATGGGTAGGGACTGCCCACATGTACTTACTGAAGACATCATTCATCACAAGAAAGTCTTCTATTCCATCATGGCTATTGTAGCAGGAGGAAGAACATATGTGTTTTAGGATATTTGAAATTATCACTTGTGGATAATTTTACCTCGCATCCTGGGGGCACCACCTATGACTGAATGATATTATAACAAGGTTGTAATATCTATGATTTCGGGGTCAGTCAATAGGAAAGATTAAAATCAGTCTCTGAGCTTACATTCGCAAGTTCTACATGTCAAGTCTGACCCCTTCTGTAAAACCATACAAAATCACAGACAACTTCACACGTTTAAAATATTTATTTAACTCAGGCATTCATCGCTGTTTTATTCTTCAGAGGAGCGATTGGCAGAACCAGTGCCATGCGTGACTGCTGGTCAAAATGCTTCGGCATTATGGAAATCATGTCCACAATGTCCCGAGACCGATATGAAGAGTTGATGCACTATTTACGCTTCGATATCAAGGACACCTGCTTGGAACGCATGCAGACGGACAAATTTGCTGTCATTTCAGACATTTGGGGGCGGTTTGTTCAGAACTGTGTGCTGTCATTCAACCCAGGGCAACACATAACAGTTGATGAACAGTTATTTCCAACAAAGGTCCGATGTCCTTTTCTGCAATACATTGCATCTAAACCAGACAAGTTTGGAATAAAGTTTTGGATTGCAGCAGACTTGGACACTAAGTACATGTGCAATGCCATTCCTTACTTAGGAAAAGATCCCAGCCGTGCCATAGAAGAGCGACTTGCAGACAATGTTATGACAAGGCTCATGGAACCCTTTTTGGACAGAGGCAGAACTGTCACTATGGACAGTTTTTTAACATTGTCTCTGGCAAACAGGCTTCTACAATGCAACACAACTCTGCTTGGCACAATAAACAAAATTTGACGGGAAGTTCCAGAGCAGGTAAAAAACACCAGAGAATGTGAGGAGTTTTCAACACAGGTGTTCAGTTCTGGCAGTGCCCTGCTAACAGTTTATGCAGCTAAAAAGAAGAAAAATGTGTGTCTTCTCAGCACGCTGCATAAGAAAGTGGAGCTTGAAGAAGATTTGCGGTGAAAACCAAATGTAATCATAGACTTCAACCATTTGAAATGTGGTGTTGATGTGCTGGATCAAAAACTGCGTGCTTACACAGTGCGCACAGGAACATGGAGATGGCCTATAGCTGTCTTCTACAACATCCTGGACATTGCTGCTGCTAATGCACATGTACTGTACAAGGCATGTACAGGATCAAAGGAGTCGAGGTAAAAGTTCCAGCATAAGCTTGCAATTGAACTGAGAAATAGACACATGCAGGAACGCGCACTGGAAAGAGAGAGAGGAGGCACTAAGTGAAATGAGAAGAGTTTCTGAAGGGAAAACAACAACATGCCAAGTGCGTCAGAGTTGCAACAGAAATCGCAGTACAGAGAAATGTGCCTTTTGCCACAAGTACACCTGTCGGAAATGTAGGAAAGGATCTCCATTCGTGTGTAAAAATTGCTAAAAAAAAAACTAAACAAACAAACTAAACAAAAAACAGAACACTGTACATAGGAACTCACAATTTGTTGACTGTGCTCACAAATTGTTTATCAGTGCGATTTCTCTTGAATATTTTTATGTGTGAAATAAATGTTATTTTTTCACTGAAGTCCTTTGTTTGGTCTATCCTTCAATTTAGGCCAGGGATGCCCAACCCTGGTCCTCCAGACCTGTTTTCCTACATGTCTCCCTCTTTCAACACAGTCTGAGTGGTGCAAAGGCGTAGGTACTGATCTAATTTGCAACTCAAAGGAACCAGTCAATAGGGTGATCACCACAACATTAAATTGAGAGGGGGAGGAGGGCCTTGCAGCAGCAGCAGAAAGTTCCAGGCGATCTAGTGTTAAAGGGTTAAAAGCTCCACCCCCAAGAATTCTGGGTACTGTAGTTTTTTTCTGTTTCTTTGTCTAGTTTTATAATAAATCACTGTCCGCTCTTAGAGTCCCACTTTAAAACCAAACAAGTCCTGTAGGATAACTCTTGTAAAGGGTTTTCCATGGAAATACACACACAACACAATTATATGAAAAACACATTTGATAAACTTCCTACAATCTATAATCAGAACACAAGATACAATATATAAATCTCATGTGTGTTTGTTTCTTTCTTTTCTTTTCTGTTTTTTTTTTTTTTTTTTGCTACAACAGCAAAGTACACTTTTTAAAGGTGGTTGAACTTTATAATGCTGTACAAGTTAGTTACCTGCCCTTCTCCAATTTGTCCAACAGGGGTCACTCTTGGATCATGGACTGGAAGGGACTGGGTTTTGGATTTCATTGAAAAATATTACATTTGTCAATTCGGCATCGATTTGAACCAGACAAATTGAAGTGTGCTTCCCAAGTTGATGGTAGTTCATCTGTGGTATGACCTTTACTGGAATCTCGCGGTAAAACATAGTTCTGAAACTTTTGGGAGAAAGTATATTCTTCTGGTGTCTGTGTTTTTGATGAGAAAGGAGTGGTCAACATCTGGTCTGGGATCTGATAAAGGATTCACACTCTTGTGAGGAATGCCATCCTGTGTTGGCTCAGAGGGTCTCCCTTTGACACCTGGAGATACACCAGGCCTTGCTGTGTTGGGTTCTTCTTTTTGAAGAAATTTATGGCCTTTGCTTTATGCAAACTTAGGACGTTGAATGTTGGTACGTTTTCCGCTACACTATGTTCTAAAATGGTAAAGTCAATGGCAAGAATCTCATTAGGCTGGGATGCCAACAGGTGTCCCATAGGGCCAAGAGCTGCTGGTTGACCCCCCTTGGCCACCTGGCAACTCTCACATGCCTGACACCAATCTACCACCTCCACAGGCATCCTTGGCCAATAGCACAGCTAACGTAAGAGCTCTAAAGTCCTCTTAACCCCTTGATAACCATGCCCTTGATGAACCTCTGTCAACACATCAGCTTTTAAAGCTGCGGGCAACACCAACTGCAACACAGCCCCAGCAATATTAGGCCTAAACAGCTGACGATACAAAACACTGTCTCTCCACCAACTGGTCCCACTGCCAAAGCAACACCCAGGCTGACTGCGACACCTTTTTCCACTCCTCCTTAACAAGGCCCCTTTTACATTCTCAGAAGACCAAAGTCTCCTGAATAACTGGGTCAGCATGCTGACGTGAGCCCAAGTCAGATGCAAGACAGTGGGGAAGACCGCAACAACAGCTTGCGTTACATCCACCTTATCCACCTGGAAAACCTGCTGCAAAGACTCCGGAAGCTGTGCACCACCAACCATTGCCTGGAAGTCCTGCGCCTCAGGAGTGCGCTGACGGGAGAGGGCATTAGCATTCTTATTGCTGTGACCTGACCAATACTTAACCTCAAAATCATATGAGGCAAGCTGCACTGCCCAACGTTGCTCAGTGGCCCCCAGCTTTGCAGATGACAAATGACTCAATGGATTGTCATCAGTATACACACTGCACTTGTAGCCCAACAGATACTCGCTAAACTTCTCATCACTGCCCACCAGAGCACTAAAAACTCCAACTTCATGGAGCTGTAAATCATCATATTACACTCAGTGGGCCTTAACCCACAGCTCGCGTAAGTGATAGGCCAAACTTTACCATCCTGTTCCTGGGACCACACTGCTCTCAGCCCCCCATAGCGAGCATCCATCTGTTTCTGTGAAGGCTCTCAGTTGTCCAGGTAGTTTCCATAGTAGAGAAGCAGTCCAGTCGAGGATTCAAGCTTCTCTACTAGCATCCACCTCCAAAATAAATGGGAGAGTACAGTCAGTATATGCCAACATGGGTGCGGACATAAGTTTAGCTTTCAATGCCTCAAAGTTACAGTCACACTCCTCTGTCCAATGACCCAGAACTGGTTGATCTGCCCGACTGGGCTTCACCCCAGCCAACTCAGCTACCAACTTAATGCAGGGGTGCTGCCAACCTTGCAAAACCCTCTACAAACCAGCAGTAGTAGCTGTAAAAAAGCACAAAAAAGAGTGCAGTTCTGAAAGTGTGGCCGGAGCCGGCCAATGGGGAACTACATCCACTTTACCAGGGTCCGTGGTGACACCCTTATCGGAGATGACATGCCCCAAGTAACACACTTCCTGCTGGAAAAAGACACACTTTTTGAGTTTCACCTTTAACTCCTCATGCTGCAAACGCTCCAGCACCACCCTCAACCTGTCTAGATGTTGTTCAGTGGTATAGGAAAAAAATCACAACGTCATCCAAATACAACAATAAAGACAGACACTGCTGGTCACCAAAAATCCTCTGCATCAATCTCTGAGAGGTACCAGGAGCATTGCAAAGCCCAGAGGGCATACAATTCTACTCAAACAGACAAAGGCATGCAACAGGCCATCTTGGAATGATCAGCCTCCGCCACAGGAACCTGGTTATACATTCACCAGATCCATAGCAGAGAACCAAAGAGCCCCAGTGAGGGCATCCAAGAACTCGTCAATCCGAGGCAAAGGAAAGGCATCTTTCCTGTTTTGTTTTTTCCCATTCAGGAGCCTGTGGTCAACACACATATGGAAACTGCCATCCTTCTTCTTAACCAGCACAATAGGAGAGGCATAGGGACTGCTACTCTCCCTAATAACTTGTGCACCAAGCAACTAATTGATGTAATCTTAACCACCTCATACTTGGAGGTATTCTGTAGTACCGCTGTCGCACCAGAACATCATTCAGGAGCAGAATCGCATGCAATATTAGGTCAGTGCAACCCAGATCTCCATCTTGTGCTGAAAAGACAGAACAAAACTGACCGAACAATGCTCTCACCTTACCTCCAAAGGTAAGTGATCCAGCTCCAAGGATGCAATCTGATCCTGCACTGATGGAGAAACAGACTGTGAGGCTACTATAGAATGGGTTAAAGTTCTCCGCCACCACGATGGATTTTCATGATTTGGAAAATTTAACGACATACTCGTGCGCATGTGGTGTCATGCATGTTTTGGGGTCGAAATATGATACTCACATTGTCAAAGCAACATCCCATTCTGCGCTAATCAAAGTTAGCAGCAGTGTCGGCGTGGATGACGCCGCACTGCAGAGAAAGGGACTGTGTGAATTTTTTCTCTCGTCTCTACCCGGTTTATGGCTTGCCATGAGCCACGGTCCTTCTCCTCCCTGTCTTCGTAGAAACACTGGCAGACCTTATCCAAGTAGACCAGGTGACCCTTTTTACTGTTTGTGTTTTGGCGATGGTGAATCTGATTAAAACTAATCCACTAAGTCAGCGTGATGTCATTGTTTTATAATTGCCATGGCATGGACATTCGGAACCGAGCCGAAAGAACAGCAGGAGCGAGTCCAGTGGAGAGAGAGAGAGAGAGAGAGAGAGGTTTTTATTAGACCTGCAGCCTGGAGGACTGACTCCCAGCCGGTAACAGCCAGTGGCAGCAGCAGAGAATGAGTCACTTGGAAGAAAACCACATAATCAGTGAAGTTCTGCAAAAACCACACATGAAGGACATATTTTTTTCTTTCCTTTTTTAAATGAGGGGCCTTAACTTCAGGTTGTCAGTGAGCCGATGTGACACCGGTAACACCAGTAGCATTTGAAGGAATGAGTCACGTCGCACATAATATATACAATATATATTTACCTTTTTTATGTTAAACCGACCTGTTTTGGTCTTCTGAAACAGTTGATAGATGTATTGTATAACTTAAAAATGGGACAATGTTAACGCATTAGCATGTCTACGGCTTTTTCAATGTTAAAGTTAGCATTAAGCTGTTTGCATCTCAGCACGTTTGTGTGCATTTGTTTTTTTTTTTATGCCCAGAGCGGCAGGGCATATAGCATCCAGATTGTCCGTCCTTCCGTCAGTTTGTCTGTCCGTCCCTCTGTCCAGCTGCAATTCATTCACCACAACGTAGCTCGGCATCTATTGCTCGCAAAAACTTCATATTTGGTGGGTACATGCCTTGGAGGAGTACTTCGCATGGGTTCGAAGGCCGGTGACCTTGACCTACTTTTGAAGGTCACCAGTGGCATTTTGCATTAAGCAAAAGTAGGCCAGTGACCTTGACCTACTTTTCAAGGTCACCAATGTCACAACTGTCAAAACCTTCACCGCAACGTAGCTTTGCACCTATTGCTCACAGAAACTTCATATTTGGTGGATACATGCCTTGGAGGAGTACTTTGCATGGGTTCAAAGGCCAGTGACCTTGACCTACTTTTGAAGGTCACAACTGTCAAATCCTTCGCCGCAATGTAGCTTGGCACCTATTGCTGGCAGAAACTTCATATTTGGTGGGTACATGCCTTGGAGGAGTACTTCACATGGATTCGAAGACCGGTGTCCTTGACCTACTTTTCAAGGTCACAACTGTCAAAACCTTCGCCACAACGTAGCTACACACCTATTACTCGCAGAAACTTCATATTTGGTGGGTACATGCCTTGGAGGAGTACTTTGCATTGGTTTGAAGGCCAGTGACCTTGACCTGCTTTTCAAGTTCACCAATGGTCACAACTGTCAAATCCTTCGCTACAATGTAGCCCAGCACCTATTGCTCGCAGAAACGTCATATTTGGTGGGTACACGCCTTGGAGGAGTACTTCACATGTGTTTGAAGGCCAGTGACCTTGACCTACTTTTCAACGTCAGTAACGGTCACAACTGTCAAAACCTTTGCCGCACCGTAGCTTGGAACCTTTTGCTTGTAGAAACATCATACTTGGTGGGTACATGCCTTGGAGGAGTACTTCGCATGGGTTCAAAGGCCGGTGACCTTGACAGTGGTTGCATTTGTTTTGAAGGCTGGCGACCGTGACTGACTTTTTATGGTCGCTGTTTGTCACATCCTCAAAATAAATATTATGCCAATCTTCAATTTTTTTATTGTATATCCCAGTTTACATCAAACACATAAGGCTTCAACCAAATACCCACCCCATACAAGTACATATTACTGCACTTTGCATGCAAAATAACACTGTGCATGGGGCATTTCATGATGAATGTCTCTTGTTATAATAATTAATGGCTCAGCGTTTGTCATCGTAAAAGAGTCAAATGTATTACAAATTGTAATTTATTTTAAATTTATTTTTATTTATATATTAATAATAATAATAGCAACAACTATAATAGTAATAGGTAATAATACTACATACAATTTTAGAGAACAGACAAAAAGAACCTGATAAGTCAAAACACAACAGAAAAGATAAAACCAACTAACAATGAACATAAATCAATAAATATAAATAATTGTTTCCTGTGAACACCTAGTGACTCTTACACCTCCACTTCATCCCTATTTTATTTAAGTTTAATGACAATTTGTCAGGAATTTGGCCGGGTCAGGGCGCTGAGGCCTTGTTTTTCCCCTTTTTGTGGTTTTCCGTCTGCTTCGGCTTTGATTTATCAGTAATTATTTTCATCATGAGTTATTTTGTTATGTTTTTCTTATCACTTTGTTACTTTTCATACTTTAGCCATTGTTCTGTTCTAGTTCTGTTCAGCTGGTTTGTGTTTTCATTGTTCATCATTTATCTTTCATCTGTATATGTTGGCTGTTGTTTTCTGTTGTACTTTTATATTGGGTTTTGATTTCTGTTTATTAGTCTGTTCCTGTTTAATTTTGCTTTTGTATTGATTTCCTGATCAGTTCTAGTTGCTTTTGTACTCATGCTCATGTTTGATTTTGGTTCCCGTTGTTGTTGCATTATATTCTGACTATGATTTCCAGTTTAGCTCTGTTCTGTTTTTGCCATTTGTTTCCACTCCGCGCCTCCCATCATGTCTTCGTTCCTTGTCTCACGCCCAGTTACTTATGTTCACTCCACGCCCTGCACCTGCCATTATGTTTTTCCCCTCACTTTGATGCAGTCTGTTTTGTTTCCATTCACTCACGCTCTTGCACCTGTTCCAGTGTCTTTGTCTATTACATCATGCCACTTTGCTCACTCCCTTCCTCACACTCTTGCCCCTGTCTTATTCTTTAGCCAGAAGCCACACCCGTTCTAGATTGTTCCTCATGTGCACCTTGTTAACTCCTGCCTTATTTAAACACCTCCCAGCCACCACTTCCCTGCCAGTTTGTCGTTGTGTGTACACATCCTAGCTCTTGTTTTCAGTCCTGTTTTGCCTTGCCGTGTTTTTGAATTCTGGTCTGTTTTTTAACTACGCCTTCCACCTCATCCCTGATGTCAGTGTTTGCTTGTGCCTCTGAACCCTGCCTGAATATGACTGTGTTTTTGCCTGACCCTGTTTTTATCTCCGCTCCGCTGATTGATCACCTGTGTACCGAACCTCACCCTGAAATAAAGATGACTACTTCTTTTACACATAAACCTGACCTGGGAGTCTGCATTGCGGGTCCAGCTGCTTCGGGTGCCTGGCACCCACCTGTCATGACACAATTTGTTTTGGTCAAACCACATCTAAGGGTGATTCTTTAACTACGGGCACTATTGGACTTGTAAATGTAATTTCCACCACACCATTGCCTTACAATATAAAGCGCCTTGGGGCAACTGTTTGTTGTGATTTGGCGCTATATACATGTGCTCTGATGTCACTGTTTATCTCCATAGAAACTACCCAAACAATCTTTCATACAAACTGTTTAAAGGGACATTAGAGTGTTATGGTGGAAATTACGGCAATAGTGTGGGACAACTACATTTTGTTTAAAAAAATCACAACAGTTGTATGACATTGAATACCCCAATTACGTTTTGATTATTTTACTGATATTTTATAACATTAGAAAAAATGTTTTTTTACCATTCATTTTTATCATTGAAGATCAAAAGTCGGGGTGTGGGACAAGCACAAAACGGCAATATTTGCATATAATGATGCTGAAAAAAGGTGAAAAAGTCATCATAGACTACTAGAACAAATTTCTTAACACACTTTCATTGTAAAGATAACTATAAAAGTGTGAAATTTACCCTTTTTTCTGTTTTTCATACAATATGATCAAAGGACATAAGTGCCCATAGTCTAAGAATCACCCCTAAGCTGTGTGTTTACACAAGAAAAAACAAATGCAGTAAACTGCACATTTGTGTCTTTTTTCATGAAAATATCTTATTAAAGATTACATATTACACTTTAGTCAGGCCTTTAAAATACGTTTGTGAACTCTTGCTGTAATATGTTGTCAATCATTGAGATAGTTGCTGTAGGCAATGTTGGCATCTAAAAATGCTCATAATCGGATGAAACCTGATTGGAAGCTCTTTGTGGTGTGTAGGTAATGTATGTATGTGCAAAATAAAACAAAACACTCCTCCAGGTATTTTTGGGGCGAGAATATAACATCATAACTTTGTTACAAGCTCAAATGTTGATGTTGTGTGATAAAGGCCTTTTAATAATAATTCACTTAAAGAAATAATGGTAAAACTCAAATGTAAGTAAAAGCAAAAACAATTAATCGAAAAAATAATCGACCGATTAATCGATTACTATTCAATTGAATACACCACAAAGACAAGATATTTAATGTTTAAACTGATAAACTTTATTGTTTTTGTGCAAATATTTGAAATGAAATTTGAAATGGATGCCTGTAACACATTTCAAAAAAGCTGGGACAGTGCAATGTTTACCACTGTGTTACATCACCTTTCCTTCTAACAACACTCAATAGGCGTTTGGAAACTGAGGACACTAATTGTGAGTGTCATGATTGGGTATAAAAGGTGCATTCCGAAAAGGCTCAGCCATTCACAAGCAAAGATGGGGTGAGGATCACCACTTTCTGAATAACTGTAAAAAAAAAAAAGTCCAACAATTTAAGAACAATGTTTCTCAATGTTCAATTGCAAGGAATTTAGGGATTCCATCATCTACAGTCCATTAAATAATCAGATTCAGAGAATTTGGAAAACTTTGTACACGTAAGCTGCAAGGCAGAAAACCAACATTGAATGCCCGTGACCTTTGATCCCTCAGGCGGCACTGCATTAAAAACCAACATCATTGTGTAAAGGATCTTACCACATGGTCTCAGGAACACTTCAGAAAACCATTGTCAGTTAACACAGTTTGTTGCTACATCTACAAGTGCAAGTTAAACTCTACCATGCAAAGTGACAGCCATACATTAACAACATCCAGAAACGCCGCCGCCTTCTCTGGTCCTGAGCTCATTTGAAATGGACAGACGCAAAGTGGAAAAGTGTGCTGTGATCTGATGAGTCTACATTTCAAATTGTTTTTGGAAATCATGGAAGTCGTGTCCTCTGGACAAAAGAGGAAAAAGACCATCCTGACTGTTACCAGCGCAAAGTTCAAAAGCTGGCATGTGTGATGGTATGGGGTTGTGTTAGTGCCCATGGCATGGGCAACTTACACATCTGTGATGGCACGATCAATGCTGCATGCATCCCAGTTTTGGAACAACACATGCTGCCATCCAAGCAATGTCTTTTTCAGGGATGTCCCTGCTTATTTCAGGAAGACAATGCCAAGCCACATTCTGCACATGTTACAACAGCATGGCTTCGTAGTAAAAGAGTGCTGGTACAAGACTGGCCTGCCTGCAGTCCAGATCTGTCGCCCATTGAAAATGTGTGGCACATCATGAAGCACAAAATACGTCAACGGAGAACCCGGACTGTTGAACAACTGAAGTCACACATCAAGCAAGAATGGGAAAGAATTCCACCTACAAAGCTTCAACAATTAGTGTCCTCAGTTTCCAAACGCTTATTAAGTGTTGTTAGAAGGAAAGGTGATGGAACACAGTGGTAAACATACCACTGTCCCAGCTTTTTTGAAATGTGTTGCAGGCATCCATTTCAAAATGAGCAAATATTTGCACAAAAACAATAAAGTTTATCAGTTTGCACATGAAATATCTTGTCTTTGTGGTCTATGCAGTTGAATATAGATTGAAGAGGATTTATAAATCATCGTATTCTGTTTTTATTTACATTTTACACAATGTCCCTACTTCATTGGAATTGGCGTTGTAAAATAATCGCTAGTTGCAGCCCTAGTTTGTTTTACGAGTAAGAGCATTTTACTGATTAAATGTGAATAAGCCACTTTCAAGTTTCTCAGTGCACACGTGTTTTCAAAAAGGGTGACAGTGTTACTTTGTGCACAGCAGAACAATGCTGTCAATTGCTTTAGCCACTAATTTTGTATTTTATTGACTGTACAGCCAGCAACACACCACCCTTTTGGCGCATTGACTGGATTAGACTGATCAAAATATTACAGAAGGGAAATAATCTTTACTTGACAGTTTGAAGAGAGTTTTCTTTGTTTCAGAGGGTTGCTTCATACCCATTAAAATTCACCAGAATACACAAAATTTGACTTGCTCTTTTAAAAATGTTCTGGGGGAGCACCCCCAGACCCCCCAGAATCAAGACTACACCCCCCTACCCTTTTATGTACCTTTATGTTCAGTATTGCATTCTTTTTATGCTTTTTTTCCTCTCTCTCCTTAGAAGCTATTTAGAATAGATGTGTGTACTGTATAATGTGTTTATTGTATTTATTGAGGGAAAAAGAGTGTGTGGCCCCACTACGCCACATTTTAATGAATTGCTGGCATTGATTTTTGCCAGGAAAAAATTTCAGTCAGATGAAAATTTAACCCATGCACTACAGCCTCCACCGGGGGAACCTCAACAAACTCTGCAGGCAAACTCACAACCCGCACCTCCTCTAAAGTGCCAACAATAAACTGGGGACATAGCCACACATCCACGGACCCAACATTCACCACCAGAATGTAGACTACCCCGTTCCACCTACACCAAAGCAGGAGACGCCAACAGTCCAGCAGGCAAGCCAGACTCCACAGGCTCAAACAGGGCCGCCCCAGCAGAATACCGCTCTGAGCATGTGGCCTGAACAAACTTCATCACACCACCTGGGGAATCCTCCAATTAGAATAATTCCAACTCAAGACACAGGTTCATTGCAAAGAGAGAGACATAGTAGGTGATTCCAAAATCCAAAGAGTTTATTCACAATGAAATTATTTAAAATAATTTATTAATACTAATTTAAGAAGAGAAAGAAATAAGACCTCAGTGGACGGCACAAACATTCAGTTCCATAAAAGGTCCGCTTGGTGTTCAAGCACCGCACAGTCCATCCACGGGTAAACCTTCCCACTGAACATCAGGGCAAAGCAGCAGGGCTTCCTTCCGCAGCTTGGGCTATTACCGCAGCAATCCTATGAATTCCACAAGCACAAATATGAGATATGAGATGAGATAAATGGCTAAAGGAGGCAGCCAAGCCACCCCTCTACATACCAGTCCATCAGCCCCAAACGTCAAAGAAACCAGCCAAAGGATCACCACTGCAATGGAGCATTGCACAGTCTGCGGCTGCACGGCACCAAACACACACAGCAACGCATAACCAGTGATAATTCCCACAAAGGTATCTGTGCAGCAAAACCATTTACATAAGCACTTAGCAACACACACATCAACAAGTCCGCAGCTGTGGCCAGCACCTACCTGTCCTCACAGGAACATGGAACATGCCCAACAAATACTTGCAGTTGATCTCCAGTGAGTGAGAGAAAAAAAGAGCGCATTCCGCCTTCTTTTATGCAAGCATTCTCCTGCACCGATTGGCTGAACCCACCAGCTGAAGATCATTAATCTTGCTACACTGGCAAGGAATCTTAGCCTAAGAGTGAGCCAGCAGGTGTCTGAGAGCAAGTCTGAAGAAGGAGGGGACAGAAACTGCCATCTTTGTGAGGATGCAAGGTTGACCCTGTTGCTAGGTATGATGCTGTCCTCTAAGAGCTCTGATTGGTTGTCACAGAAAGGGGAGGAGAAATAAAAAACAAACGCACTCCACCGATCATATAACCTGAATTGCCTTAAGACATATAATCGTGAGGATAACTTTGTTATGATGATGAAACACAGCAAAATTAAATGAATTTTTACACAGCTTGGACATACCTCATTCACATGCCAAATATCTGAGTGAGTGCCTGCGTGAGTTTATTTAGTATGTTCATTGTGAGTACATAATATAATTGTCAGTACATTAAAAACACATGCATGACAAAAGAAAGTAAAAACACTTATTTCCATTGTGGTCCATTTAAAATCAAATGACAAAATAGATGTAATAATAAAAGAAAATAACAATATTAATATAATACTGATAATAATAATAATAATAATAATAATAATAATAATAATAATAATAATAATAGCAGTGTGTATATGATAACAAGAACATAAACAATTTATAAATACATTAAGACAGTAAATTAACATAAAATAATTACGTAGATCAAGCGGATAGTGTGTTGCTGACTCACTGTCATTCTACATATGGAGAATAGCTCTGCTTCCTCTGTCTTTTCTGCCATCTTCTCTGCTTAAGACACTCTTACATTTCATAAAATTCCTCTTCGCTACTCTTACAAGTTTGACACCTTATGAGCTCTTTAAGGCCTAAGGTGCTTTGCAGACAATTTTCATCTTACCAAGGGAAAATTCTATGAAATGTCTACAAATTTGAGGAATTCTAAAGGAATTCTTAACTATGTTGTCACACACATTGTTCTAAGATACTTTTGAATGAATATAACATAATATAATAATATAATTTAGACTCATTTCCCCTATAATGCATTTTGGTGCATGTGTCTGTTAATGCTCAAACCTTCAGAATTAGCACATTATTTTACCATACTATACCAACTTTATTTATAAAGCACCTTAAAACAGCCAACGCTGACACTTTGATTTTACTCAGAAGACTCGGCGGTGCCTAAACTCAAAACTGGCTTATCAGTAGCCAACAGTATACTGAGTATACTAAAAGCTCGTGGTTACCTGTAACTTCTGCTAATTTTTTTAGAGGTTTATCAGTTAAGCCAATTTTTTTAGTGGTTTATCGGTTTAGCATTATAAAAGCTAACTTTTCAGTTAGCAGATTAGCGGTTAGTGAAGCTAACTTTTTGGTTATCTGTGCCCACCACTAGTTACAGCCTTAATCCAAAATGGATGATATCCCCCCTCAAAATTCTACACACAACACCCCATAATAACAATATGAAAACGTTTTTTTTTTTATTTTTGCAAAATTATCGCAAAAATAATATATATATATATATATATATATATATATATATATATATATATATATATATATATATATATATATATATATGTGTGTGTGTGTGTGTGTAGAGAGAGAGAGATGTCAGAGTAGAGCCTGCGAATCCCAGTAGAGTCTCAGATGCTGTGATCACTTCAGCATGGTGTGGTACTGATGTAAAGTTGATTACACTTTTTTTATTTCACACTGAGCAAAGTGTCTGTGATGTAAAGTTGATTACAACTTTGATTACAATCACAATAGATTTGCCTCAAGGCGCTTCACACAGGTATGGTCTAAACATACCAACCCCCAGAGCAACAATGATAAGGAAATACTCCCTGTGAGGAAGAAACGTCAAGCAGACCAGACTCAAAGGGGTGACCTCTGCTTGGGCCATGCTATAAACATAAATTACAGAACAATTCACAGAACAATTCACAGATGAATATACAAGGAATGCTGTTGGTGCACAGGACAGGAGGGTCACCAACACAAATACAACTCCCATCTCTGGGTGGAGCTGTACCTTAAACAGAGAGAAGAAACAGAATCAGGCATCAGAAAGATAAAAAAAAATACTTTATAATTTGCCAGCATTAATCAACAAGAAAAACAGAAGAAATACTAAGGTGATCGCCAAACACTAGCCTTAAGCTTCACTAAAAGACCCAGAATTTAGGTAAAGTTGAGGCTTGACATGCTCTGTTTACTAATAAAATGAATTAAAAGAGTAAAAAGTGTAAAACAAAACTGTACCAGTATGCTAGCCATATGAAAGGGAAAAGAAGTGTGTCTTAAGTCTGGACTTGAAAGTCTCCACAGAATCTGACTGTTTTATTGACGCAGGAAGAACATTCCACAGAACAGGGGCACGATAAGAGAAAGCTCTGTGACAAGCAGACTTCTTATTCACCCTAGGGAAACAAAGTAGTCCTGCACCCTGAGAACATAAAGCCTGGGCCAGAATGTAAGGTTTAATTAGGTCAGCTAGGTAGGGAGGTGCCAGTCCATGAATAATTTTATAGGATAATAGCAGAACCTTAAAATCTGATCTCACTGGGACAGGAAGCCAGTGAAGGGATGCCAAAATGGGTGTAATGTGGTTGTACTTTCTGCTTCGTGTCAAAGCCTACACAGAAACTTCGTGTCAAAAGTCTGGCTGCAGCATTCTGAACCAATTGGAGAGCCCTAATGCTAGACTGTGGTAAACCAGGAAATAGAACATTGCAGTAGTCCAATCTAGAAGAGATAAACGCATGGATCAGGGTCTCAGCATCAGCCATAGACGGGATGGGACGAATCTTCACTATATTTCGCAGGTGGAAGAAAGCAGTCCTAGTAATATTTTTGTAATGTGGAGGCCAAAGGATCAAAAATTACCCCAAGGTTCTTCACTTTGTCAGTGTGATGTATGACACACGAGCCTAGGCTGAGCGTTAACTGGTCAAATTGATGCCGATGTCTCACTGGACCAAGAACCATCAATTCAGTTTTATCAGAGTTTAAAAGTAGGAAGTTTCTAACTTTCCAACTTTCCAGAACTTTCCAACTTCTCACTGCTGCAAGACAATCTTCGAAGGATTTTATATGAACGAGATTACCAGCAGTTATCGGCATGCATAACTGAGTATCATCTGCATAGCAGTGAAAGGTAATTCCAAAATGGCGCAATATATGCCCAAGGGGTGCTATATAAAGGGAGAAAAGCAGGGGCCCTAAGACAGACCCCTGTGGAACCCCAAATTTCATGTCACTAAGGTTAGAGGTAGTATTACTGTACAAAACACAGTGAGAACGACTGGTCAAGTATGACATCAGCCATGCAAGGGCACTCCCAGTAATCCCAAAATGATTTTCCAGCCTATCAAGTAGAATATGAAGATTACTGTATCAAATGCAGCACTGAGATTTAACAGCAACAGAACTATAGGCGGTGTCCGAATCCATTGTAAGCAGAAGATCATTCACCACTTTAGTGAGAACCGTCTCTGTGGAATGATATTTTCTAAAAGCAGACTGCAGTGGCTCAAAGAGATTATTCTCAGTAAGATAGTCCATGAGCTGCCGTGAAACCATTTTTCCAAAATTTTAGAGCAAAATGATAGATTTGATATCGGCCGATAGTTTTTCAATACACTAAAGTCAAGATTAGGTTTCTTAAGTAATGGTTTAATCACTGCAGATTTGGAACATTTAGGAACAGATCCAGAAGTTAAAGAAAGATTAATCATTTCCAGCACAGTCGGCCCAAGAGTGGGCCACAGGCCCTTAAACAGTTTTGTTGGCATAGGATTAAATAAACAGGTTGTGGTTTTTGTTGAAGTTACGAGTTTCGTCAGCATGCCTAGTGAGATACTATCAAATTCTGTAAATCTAGGTAATACCTCAGTAGTGGCACCCACCTCAATAGCAGGGTGTAGTGGCTGGGTTAAGGCATGCTGGGATATTTTTAACCTAATGTCTTCTGTTTTCTTCTCAAAGTAATCCAGGAAATCATGTGCTGTAAAAGGAGAGCGAACTACAGGTGCTTCTCCATGAATAAGTGTTGCCACCGTGTCGAACAAGAACTTTGAGTTATGCTTGTTTGTGTTGATCAAATCAGAGTAGTAGGTCCACTTTGTAGCCAATAATGCATGCTTATAGTCTAAGATAGCAACTGTGTGGTCCGAACTCTGTGACCCTCACAAGGAGGACATAAATGCCATGACAGAATGCATCATGGACTACATCAACTTTTGCTTTGAAAACACCATACCTACCTGAACAGCGCGGTGTTTTTCGAACAACAAACCATGGATTAACCCTGATATAAAGACTCTGCTGAAGGTGAAGAAGACAGCCTTTAAGTCAGGGAACCGAGAGGCCCTGAAGAATATACAGAGAGAACTGAGGAGGGAAATTTGCAAGGCTCAGACCGCCTACAAGAGGAAGGGGTGTGGAGTAGCTTGAAGACCATCTCTGGGTTCAAACCCCCTCCCAAACAGGCGGAAGGTGACCATCAATGGGCTAACGACCTCAACAAGCACTTCCTGAGGTTCGACACAACCCCTCCTCCTCCTCCCCCTGCTATGTCTTCTGTGCCTCTGCCCAGTACCCCCCGTCCCCCTCCTTACACTTCCGCTCACACTGCCGCCACAGACTGCTTCATTCCCAATATACATCCTGGCACCAGCCAGACCTCCTCCCCCTCCTCCACCCCTACCTCCCCCCACCTGCTCTCTACTCTTCATAGCAGATCAGGTCAGGGGTCAGCTGAAGAGAATAAAGAGCAAAAAGGCAGCAGGCCAAGACAAGATTAGCCCGAGGCTCCTCAAATCCTGTGCAGATGAGCTGTGTGGGGTCATGGAGCGGGTCTTCAACCTGAGACTGAATCTGAGGACGGTGCCACACATCTGGAAAATGTCATGTGTGGTCCCAGTGCCCAAAACACCGCATGCCAAGAATGTCAACAGCTTCAGGCCAGTGGCACTTACATCCCACCTGATGAACACCCTACAGCGCCTCGTCCTGTGTCACCTCCGCTCCACAGTGAGCTCTGCTATGGACCCACAGCAGTTTGCTTACCGGCCCAGCATCGGTGTGGAGGATGCCATCATCTCCCTGCTGCACCGCTCGCTGTCCCACCTGGAGAGGCCCGGCAGCGCTGTGAGGATTCTTTTCTTTGACTTCTCCAGCGCTTTCAACACCATCCAGCCATGGCTCCTGAGGGACAAGCTGGTGATTGCAGGAGTGGACAAGGATCTGGCTGAGTGGGTCCTGGACTACCTCACAAACCGGCCTCAGTTTGTGAGGACCAAGAACTGCGTGTCTGGCCTCCTGACCTGCAGTTTGGGGGGCCCCCCAGGGGATGGTCCTCGCGCCCTTCCTCTTCACTCTTTACACTGCAGACTTCAGACACAACATGGACAGCTGTGTCCTGCAGAAGTTCTCAGATGACTCCGCCCTCATTGGACTCATTATGGACGACGATGACGTGGAGTACAGAGGACTAACGCAGGACTTTGTGGACTGGTGTCAGAGGAACCACCTCCTCATCAACACGGGGAAGACCAAGGAGATGGTGGTGGACTTCAGACGCCGCCCCACTACACTCCCCACAGTGAACATCCAGGGAAGGGACATTGAGAGAGTGGACTCATATAAGTACCTGTGTGTTCATCTGAACAACAAACTGGACTGGACTCACAACATGGACACACTTTACAGGAAGGGTCAGAACTGCCTCTACCTCCTGAGGAGGCTGAGGTCTTTTGGAGTGAGGGGGCCACTCCTGAGGACCTTCTATGACTTTGTGGTGACTTCAGCCATCCTGTATGGTGTGGTCTGCTGGAGCAGCAGCATCACAGAGAGGGACAGGAAGAGACTGGATAAGATCATCAGGAAATCCTGCTCTGTCCTGGGCTGTCCTCTGGACTCTGTGCAGGAGGTGGGTGACAGGAGGGTCCTGGCTAAACTTACATCTATGCTGGACCACGAGTGTCACCCCCTGCAGGACATTCTGTCTGCTCTGGAGAGCAGTTTCAGTGACAGACTCATCCACCCTTGCTGTGTAAGGGAGAGATTCTGCAGATCGTTTCTCCCGGCTGCTGTCAGACTGTACAATGAACAATGCTAGTACTGTGGTAACCATAGCAACCAGGACAATAATCATGTCATTAACCTGTCCATATTGTAAATATCAGAGTAACTTATCATACATTTCATGCTGAAGTCACTTTATCTGATCACTTTTACATCCCGACAGTGCATATCATCCTGGCAGTGCAGCACTGAACTGAACAATGGTAGCCATAGCTTTACCCGGCACTCAGTGCTTTTTTAGTTCTTGTTTTTTAAGAGATACTTTTTTGTTTTATTGCATGCCCTTCTGTCTATTCCTACTGTTCTATGGTGTGATGTGACACTGAAATTTCCCCACTGAGGGATGAATAAAGGCTTTTCTTATCTTATCTTTCTGTTCTAGACCTCTTGCTTTATGCTTGAGGTCACACAGGTAATCATTGAACCAAGGTGACTGTGATTTGGGGGAGCGCGGTTTTAACACAGGTGGTGCAATCATGTCGCATGTAGTTTTGAGCACTGAGTTTAAACTATCCACAAGTCTGTCTACTGACTGGGTATTTGTCAAATGTGAAGCTAAGACATCAGGTAGTCTAGCTTCGAGTTCAGTCTGAGTTGAGGAGTTGATGCATCGCCGTAATGATATATAAGGTTGTTGTTCCACTAAACACGGCAGCGAAACTGTAAACTTAATAAGTGAGTGATCAGAGACCACTTATGTGAACAGGCATGATGTCAATATTCGTGACAGCAATACCACGTGCGAGAACCAGATCCAGGGTATTTCCACTAATGTGCGTCGAATCCCAAATGCATTGCCGAAATCCTAATGCATCCACAATTTCCATAAATGATTTGCAGAGGGGATCAGAAGGCTTATTTATATGAACGTTAAAGTTGCCAATAATCAGAATGTTATCTGCACTAGTTGGCAAGTTAGAGATGAACACACCAAATTCATCTAAGAATTCAGAATATGGGCCAGGAGGCCTATATACAGTGACAAAGTAATATGGCTGATTTTTAATCTGCTGACCTTGGCAATGCGTAATATCCTGAGCAGAGCAGAGAGTCAGATGCTCAAATGAGTTATATTTGTGACCCCCAACAGTTAATAAGCTAAACCTAGATTTATAAATAAGAGCAACTCCCCCACCTTGCTTTGCATCACGAGGGACGTGACTAAATGTATATGCTGGTGGGCAGGCCTCATTCAATGGGAGGACAGCTGCAGGTTTAAGCCAGTTTTCACATAACCCAATCATTTCTAAGTGATGATCAATAATTAGATCATTGATCAACAATGATTTTGAGGACAGTGATCTTATGATAATGAGACCCAAACTAAGGACCTCAGTGGGGTTGACAGTTGAACTGTTTGGGTTTAGGGGTGGTTCCAGAGTAGCATATATAACATGCCGAGAAGTAGGTTTAGGTTTGAGACATTCCATGCGCGTTGTAGGTAGCAGACACGAAATCTTTGCTATTGCTGGAACAACCACTGGGCCATCCTCAATTTCAACATCATCCAATATAGTAATGGGTATTAAGTTTGGAAAGTGGATTTTCTGCACTAATTTCCCTGCTAAGCTAATGGATTCCACATCCACATTTGTCATAAGCCTTGCAGGGTCTCTAATCACCTGCTCCGTGGCCTGCTGTCAATTCCTAATGTTACCCTCCCTGTAGAGCTCTATCTATGTTCGCAGACAAGATGACGGCGCCTTCCCCAGTAGGGTGGAGGCTATCCGGCATCAGCAAGCCACGCCGCCCCAGAACGAAGGCCAAGCCAGTTATCAATAAAGCTAAAGCCTTGCTGTGTACAAAACTGTGCCAGACACATTAGTAAATATAAATTCCTACCTGTTAGTTTCAGTGGGATTCATCTGAAGAAATTAAGTGTCCTTTTTAAAATCCAAAACAGTGTCTAAACGGTGAAGAAACCTGCCTCTGAACACACAGCTGCACCGTGAGAGCTCCTCTCCCCCATCGAGTCTTGGCGATTAAATTATCCCATCAGCCACAAAGAAATAAAATAAAATAATGTTAAAATTAGTCCATTTTGTTTGTGTAGAGCGGATGGTAACAGTGTAATGTACAAAGTGAACCTGAACTACACTGCCCACAATGCTCTCTGCGTTGACCGGCCAATCACGTCTTGTGCTTGATAATGACGTCATCAGCAAGTGACAGGCAGCCAGTCTGCCACAAATACACAACAGACAGACTAAAATTTTGATTTTAGGGTTTACAAACATTTTTAACTGTTAAACTTTGCTCACTTTACCAGCAAAAAAAAAAAAAAAAAAAAAAAAGGTGATCGGAGTGAAACTTATTGGAACTAAATTCATTGGAAGATAATTGGTTTGATGATGGTTTTAAATCTTATCTGAAAAGCTAATCCGCTAGCAAAAACATTAGCTTTGATAATTATCTGTCATCGAATTAGCTGATCTGTGCCCACCAATGTGCCAGTTTTATGAAGCATTTCCTTATTTTATTTTATTTAAAAAATAAAAATGAGGTGAAATAAAAATGAATCTCAATTCATAAATGTGATTTAACAAAGGTAAAAGGAACAAACCTAACTTATGTATTGTTTATATTACTTGCAATTGGATAAAGTAAACATCTGCTGAGTATTTTAACAAAATAAAGTGTGATTATGTTGAATTAAAAGCCCCAAAATTCAATGGGTCCACCACACCCAGCAGGACAACCTGTGTAACGAAAAAACCCTATAAAGGTTAATTGTCATGGGAGGCTGGAGCCCATCCCAGCAGTCATAGAGCGCAAGGTGGGGTACACCCTGAACAGGACGCCTGTCCGTCATTTTACAGTAGTGTTCAGAATAATAGTAATGCTATGTGAATAAAAAGATTAATCCAGGTTTTGAGTATATTTCTTATTGTTACATGGCAAACAAGGTACCAGTAAATTCAGTAGATTCTCACAAATCCAACAAGACCAAGCATTCATGATATGCACACTCTTAAGGCTATGAAATTGGGCTATTAGTAAAAAAAAGCAGAAAAGGGGGTGTTCACAATAATAGTAGCATCTGCTGTTGACGTTACAAACTCAAAACTATTATGTTCAAACTGCTTTTTTAACAATCCTGTGAATCACTAAACTAGTATTTAGTTGTATATCCACAGTTTTTCATGATTTCTTCACATCTTCAAGGCATTAATTTTGTTGGTTTGGAACCAAGATTTTGCTCTTTTACTAGTGTGCTTGGGGTCATTGTCTTGTTGAAACACCCATTTCAAGTGCATGTCCTCTTCAGCATAAGGCAACATGACCTCTTCAAGTATTCTGACATATCCAAACTGATCCATGATACCTGGTATGCAATATATAGGCCCAACACCATAGCAGGAGAAACATGCCCATATCATGATGCTTGCACCACCATGCTTCACTGTCTTCACTGTGAACTGTGGCTTGAATTCAGAGTTTTGGGGTCGTCTCACAAACTGTCTGCGGCCCTTGGACCCAAAAAGAACAATTTTACTCTCATCAGTCCACAAAATATTCCTCCATTTCTCTTTAGGCCAGTTGATATGTTCTTTGGCAAATTGTAACCTCTTCTGCACATGTCTTTTATTTAACAGAGGGACTTTGCGGGGGATTCTTGCAAATAAATTAGCTTCACACAGGCATCTTCTAACTGTCACAGCACTTACAGGTAACTCCAGACTGTCTTTGATCATCCTGGAGCTGATCAATGGGTGAACCTTTGCCATTCTGGTTATTCTTCTATCCATTTTGATGGGTGTTTTCCATTTTCTTCCATGCATCTCTGGTTTTTTTTTTTTTTTTTTTTGTCCATTTTAAAGCATCGGAGATCATTGTAGATGAACAGCCTATAATTTTTTGCACCTGCGTATACGTTTTCCCCTCCCCAATCAACTTTTTAATCAAACTACGCTGTTCTTCTGAACAATGTCTTGAATGTCCCATTTTCCTCAGGCTTTCAAAGAGAAAAGCATGTTCAACAGGTGCTGGCTTCATCCTTAAATAGGGGACACCTGATTCACACCTGTTTGTTCCACAAAATTGTCGAACTCACTGACTGAATTCCACACTACTATTATTGTGAACACCCCCTTTTCTACTTTTTTTTTTACTAATAGCCCAATTTCATAGCCTTAAGCATGTGCATATCATGAATGCTTGGTCTTGTTGGATTTGTGAGAATCTACTGAATCTACTGGTACCTTGTTTCCCATGTAACAATAATAAATATAATCAAAACCTGGATTAATATTTTAGTCACATAATACTACTATTATTCTGAACACTACTGTATATGCAGATAAAAATAAAAATGAATCCAAAGCTGTCTATTTTTGTATGTGTGGTCCTTGCATCACAGCTCTTCACAAGGACTACTTTCCAAATTTCACCCTGACAGTGTGTTGTATCTTTCTATCCTCCTCACAACCAGTGTAAGCAAGATCTCTGCACATCCTAGATAATGAAGACTGCATTGTCCTACTATACTTGTTGTGATGATTGGGTGGGTGGCGATTGGATGAGTTATATGTGGCAGTGGGTTCGGATAATGATAGAGCTGATCTGTGTATTGCTCATGGTATGGTTTATGATGGCTCACATTCTGACTGACTTGCAACTTGTGGGCAGTGTTGCTGCATTTATAAATTAGTGACTGTTTGCAAACTTCACTAGTCTGTCTGAGAGTGACTGCACTCAGTCCTAATTGGACTGTCCTTTGTGTACAGGGTGCCTCCCACCAGATGACCTGTGCAGTCACCTTACAGTCAAAAGTGGTCAGGCAGAGTTGAGGGTTCTGCATGCTGAACCAATGTGCAACCAGTTGGTTGTCACAATGCCTTCCAATTGATGGCTGGCAGCCATGTGATTCACTGCAATCATCAGACAACCATTATTTTTTCCTATTGTCAAGAACGTTGCCATCCTACTTTTACTTCACTGCAACTGAGGCATCAGGGAGATTCAGATGAGGGGTATCACTTGCATTGTGAAGGAACATCAGCTTCTATATTTTGGCAATATGGCAAATATCTTGATGCAAAATCAGACACATTGGTGCCTGAGTGTTTTTGGCCCCTGAGTGTTGAGGATCCACTGTCTGGAGAAGGCCATGGGAATGCCCACACCTGGCTGTGATGGATAGATGGTTACTTTTGAGAGGAGTAGATGGACTAGTTGTCAACCGGGGTGGTTGTCTTCCAGGACCCAAGGCGGTTGTGACACTAACACGACATGTGACATGTGGCACCAACACATGCTCCCAGACAATTGACTTGATGTGGGTATACTTATAAACCATACATTTATTTATTTATTTTTAAATTTGATCTTCCTCGACTTTGGTTACAAAAAGGTTTGGACTTGTAGCTTTCAGCACATCTCAAATATTTTGTATTATGATCTTGGTGAAATGTTATCTGATATGCATATATGACAACTGACTTACATGAATAGAAAATCAATGTGAAGTGAGCTGGATCTTAGGCCCTGCCCCTATTTCTGGTTCTGCCCATGTTGATGACGTACAAGATTTATCAATGATGCAAATCAATAAAACAGGGCGTGACACAGGAATAACACTTTGTCTCTTACTTGAGAAAAGCGGTAAAGAGAACTGAGGCGATGGTGTTTTTATCTGTCAGTGTGACATTGCTCATTAATGTTATGTTGTTCTCCAAGTTTTCCTCTGCTGGGTCTCCTTCTGTTTCCTCCTGTGGGTTCCAGGGACACTACCACCTGAATACAATGTACAAGTCTGGAGATGTAGTTTTAGGTGGATTGTTTCCATTTCACTTATTCTGGCATGTTCCTGATCTGTCGTACAAGTCAGAACCACAACAGCCAACCTGCTACAGGTGAGTGTGGAAAGGAAGTAAGCTGAGACACTAATATTTAAATAATATTATAATAGTTCAAAAATTTAAATGCATCGTGAATTATGTTTCAAATATGTTGTTTTTTAAATTATCTCAATGTCAGTGAGAGTTACATAAAAAGGAATAATTATAATGATAACACTGGATTAGATGAATGAACATTAAGGCTTTTGCTTTGTGGCTTTTGATTTTGATAAGTGTGGCTGTGTGACAGCAAAATTGATGATGATGTATTTTGTCTCAGTTTTAATGTTCAAGGATTCAGACAGGCTCAGACCATGGCTTTTGCTGTTGATGAGATCAACAGAAATTTCAACCTGCTTCCTAATGTGACTCTAGGATACAGTCTTTATGATACCTGTACCAAACTAGGAATTGGATTCCTTGCTGCCTTGTCTTTAGCTAATGGTCAGGAGAATGAGTTCAAATTTGATGAAACCTGTGTGGGAACCCCTCCTGTGTTGGGAATTGTGGGTGATTCTTCATCAACACGTTCTATTGCCATTTCATCTGTATTAGGTTTGTACAGAGTGCCAATGGTAAGTTTTCTGCATCAGCATCTAATCATCATTTTGCTGCATATATTATATATACATATACATATATATATTAACTCACAGTGTAAATACAGGAGGAAAGAAATTTAAAACTATTAATAGGTAGAATAATTTCTGAATGCTGTCAGCCTTTTTAGATTACAATCATAATCTTTTGCAGGTGAGTTACTTTTCAACATGTTCCTGCTTGAGTGACCGAAAAAAGTTTCCATCCTTCTTCCGGACTATCCCAAGTGATGCTTTCCAAGTAAATGTCAATCTAAAAGAGGAAAATGTTAAACATACAGTATGGCATGCTGATGAAATTAAACAGATCTCTCTGTGAATATAATGGAAACATTAATCCAAAACAAAATACATATACAGTACACCTTTATAGTAGATTTTTTTTTATTGAAAGAACACTGAGGTCTGCACACTAATCTGTAATTTCTCTGTGTAATTAGGTGCGTGCTATAATTAAGATTTTAAAACACTTTGGCTGGACCTGGGTTGGCCTGTTGGTCAGTGATGATGACTATGGACTCCATGCTGCCAGATCTTTCCAGTCTGACTTGGCTGAGTCTGGGGAAGGTTGTCTGGCTTACTTAGAAATTTTGCCTTCAAACAAGAAGCCAGTTGAATTTAAGAGGATCGTGGAAATTATAAAGAAATCAACAGCTCATGTGGTGATTGTATTTGCACATAGCACAGAAATGATTCAACTCATTGAAGAGGTTAGAATTAAACATTGGAGATATATATATATATATATATATATATATATATACACACACACACAGTGGTCCCTCGCTATAATGCGGTTCACCTTTCGCAGCCTCGCACTTTCACTGATTTTTTGTTGTGCAATTTTGCATGCTTTTTTTTAACAGCGCATTGTGTTCTGCGTCCTTATCAGGCGGGCCGGTCGGCATCACCGCGATTGCTCTCACTGCCTCCGATGCGCATACTGAGTCTGCGGGCTTGGTAAACGCAGCAGCGGGCCACTCATACCGCCCTCCTGTCTGCTGTGCGGAGCTGCGCCAAATCTGGCAACAGGTCCATAGACTATGCTCGCTGTTTTGATGCGGATGTTGACCGCAGCCACAGAGCTCCGTGGCTACTGAGAGAGGACTTGGATTCTTTGCGGGTCCCGCATCCATGCCTCCGGAGGCAGTGAGAGAAGGGAGAGTTCTGCGTGTGTCTGTTTATAATCTTCTCACCCAGAAGAAAAAGAGAGTGTTTACACAGGAGAGAAAAGTGAGAAAATGTTAATGCCTGTTTGAGGAAAGTGTATAAAGTGTGTAGTGAGGGGTTTTACAGCCTTAAAACATCTATAATAATTGCAAAAAATAGCGCTGACTACTTCGTGGATTTCGCTTATCGCGGGTTATTTTTAGAATGCAACTACCGCGATAAACAAGGGACCACTGTATATATATATATATATATATATATATATATATATATATATACACAAGGTCTATTAGAAAAGTATCCGACATTATATTTTTCAAAAACCATATGGATTTGAATCACGTGTGATTACATCAGACATGCTTGAACACTCGTGGGCATGCGAGAGTTTTTCACGCCTGTCGGTTACGTCATTCGCCTGTGGGCAGTCTTTGAGTGAGGAGTCGCCCACCCTCTCGTCGATTTTTTCATTGTTTAGGAATGGCTCAGAGACTGCTGCTTTATTTGATCAAATTTTTTTCAAAACTGTAAGGCACAACTGAGTGGACACCATTTGATAAATTCAGCTGGTTTTCGGTAAAAATTTTAACGGCTGATGAGAGATTTTAGTCTGGTAGTGTCGCTATAAGGACGGCGATCTGTGCTTCGAGACGGCAGCGTCTCGCCGTTTCAAGTTGAAAACTTCCACATTTCAGGCTCTGTTGACCCAGTAAGTCGTCAGAGAACAGAGAACTTTCAGAAGAAGTCGGCATGAGGAGTTTATTCGGACATTCCATTGTTAATGGACATTTTGTAATGAAAGAACGTGCGGGCAGAGTTGCATGTCGGGCCGGACCCGACCGCGTGGGGTCGCCACAGGAAAAACACCTCCGTTGGAAACCTTAACGGGCAAGTTGGAACATGCCCAAGCTGTTAAACAATTTCTCAGTTACTCACTTGTTGAAAGCCATCAAAAGCCGCCTGAATTTTACAAATGGTTTTCAACACGGAGGTGTTTTTCCTGTCGCGGCGAATTTGCACGCATGTCTTTCATTACAAAATGTCCTTAAACAGTGGAATGTCCGCATAAAGTCCTCATGCCGGCCTCTTCTGAATCTTCTCTGTTCTCTCACGACGTCCTGGGTGAATTAAGCCTTAAATTAGGATGTTTCCAGGTCGAAACAGGCCGACGACGGCGCCTGGAAGCGCTGCACGACGTCCCGCTGCATGGGAAGTCCTTACAGCAACAGAAACACCCCATAATCTCTCATCAGCCGTTAAACTTTTCACTGAAAACCAGCTTAATGTCTCGAATAGTGTCCACTCGGATATTCCTCACAGGTCCAGAAAAAATTTTGATACAGCAACGCGCGCCGTCTCGAGCAGCGTGTGAAACAATGGAATTCAGCCGAGAGGGCGGGACCACATCTCACTCAAGGCCTGCCCACAGGGAAATGACGTCACCGACGCGTGAAAAAACTCATGCATGCGCACGAGGGTTCAAGCATGATTGGTGTAATCGCACGTCATTCAAATCCATATAGTTAAAAAAAAAATAAAAGGGTCGGTTTATTATCTAATAGACCTCGTATATATATATATATATATATATATATATATATATATATATATATATATTTTTTTTTTTTTTTTTTTTTACAGAAGTGAAAAAAAATGTATGATTCACATTAAGAGTGATAGCTTAGTAAATTTTATGACATCAGTATAAGTTTTATTGAACTGTTCCCCAACAGGTTTGTTGTTAAATTTGATTTCTTAAGGGGTCAGTACAAAGTGTGTTCAGAGAACTAAATGTCATGCAGATATTGATTCTGTAACAACATCAAATGTTATTGTGAATTCTTTAGTGAACAAGCACTTATTGAGTCATGTTAGAACATATTCGACAGTGAATAGTTGACACTGTAGTGTGACCTTTTTTCATTTTTCATCAACACAATGTGCAGGTGATGAAACAGAATGTGACAGGTCTGCAGTGGATGGCCAGTGAGTCATGGGTTTCAGCTGCTGAGTTACAGACCCCCAATCTTATGCCATATCTGGGTGGAACTCTGGGCATCGCCATCCGACAAGGAGAAATTCCGGGTCTGAAGGAGTTCCTGTTAAAAATACATCCTGGCAGCTATGGACATAACATGGTGAGACATTAACCTCATAGATTAGAAATGAAAAAACATATACTTTCTGCATTTATTTTAACTGAGTTTTCAAACATTTCAGGTAAAGCGATTTTGGGAATTTGCATTTCAGTGTCGATTTGCTCCACTTCCAGCAGGTTGGGTGGAAACTGGTGGAGCACTATGCACTGGACAGGAAGATCTAAAGAAAGTGGAGAGTGAGATTTTGGATGTTTCAAATCTGAGGTCAGAGTACAATGTGTTCAAGGCTGTGTACGCACTGGCATATGCCCTTGATGACATGCTGCAGTGTGTTCCAGGGAAAGGACCTTTCACTGAGAAAAGCTGTGCCAATTTAAACAGCCTTGAGCCATGGCAGGTGTGATATTTACTTTGTTCATTTCTATTATTTTACTTATATGCACTATTGACAACAATTTTTCAGTTTGTCAATAAACAAAAATAAAATCCACAAATCAGCATTCTGCAATGCTGCAGGAGGGGTTTCCACCTTCAGGATGTATAAAGTTATTATTTAACCAGGTTAGTCCCATTGAGATCTTTTGCAAAGGAGACCTGGACAATTATAAAGTTTCCAGTCTGCCTAACCTGCATGTCTTTGGATGTGGGAGGAAACCGGAGCACCCGGAGTAAACCCACGCAAACAGACATGCGAACTCCACACAGAAAGGCACAGAAAGTGGACAAATGAGCTTTCATTTTTCCCATCACCAAATAGCCTGTGAATCAAGAGTGCAAAAGGACTGAAAGAGGAACAAAATGAAAACGAAGGTAACGTTGACCTTGATGCTTTAAACGAAACACACCTGAAGCCACTGCTGGAGCAGTGTGGACTGGCTATATACACCACTGTGGTGAGTATAAGGATGCAATGCAGCATTATTTACACCGCTGTGGTGTATATAAGGCCATAATGTGCAGTTATTTACACCCCTGTGGTGTAAATAAGAACACAGTAGGGCATTATTCACACCACCGTGGTGTATAGAGCCTTTACCGGAACAGTGTGTGTATGCATCCTGCTCTGCATTCCAGGACTCGGTGCTGGGATGTAGCCCTGTAGCACCTGAGTCCTGGAGAAGCTGTAAAGAGAAGCGCCCGATCCGGCAGACATCTTTATAAATCTCATTGGAACGGCACCAAACAAAAGTTCCAGCATCATCACCTTGCCCAATGCAGATTCGAGATTTATCGCTGAATATGACTTTCATCCAGTCATCCACAGTCCACGATTGCTTTTCCTTAGCCCATTGTAACCTTGTTTTTTTTTCTGTTTAGGTGTTAATGATGGCTTTCGTTTAGCTTTTCTGTATGTAAATCCCATTTCCTTTAGGCGGTTTCTTACAGTTCGGTCACAGACGTTGACTCCAGTTTCCTCCCATTCGTTCCTCATTTGTTTTGTTGTGCATTTTCGATTTTTGAGACATATTGCTTTAAGTTTTCTGTCTTGACGCTTTGATGTCTTCCTTGGTCTACCAGTATGTTTGCCTTTAACAACCTTCCCATGTTGTTTGTATTTGGTCCAGAGTTTAGACACAGCTGACTGTGAACAACCAACATATTTTGCAACATTGCGTGATGATTTACCCTCTTTTAAGAGTTTGATAATCCTCTCCTTTGTTTCAATTGACACCTCTCGTGTTGGAGCCATGATTCATATCAGTCCACTGGGTGCACCAGCTCTCCAAGGTGTGATCACTCCTTTTTAGATGCAGACTAACGAGCAGATCTGATTTGATGCAGGTGTTAGTTTTTGGGATGAAAATTTACAGGGTGATTCCATAATTTATTCCTCAGAATTGAGTGAGTCCATTTTTTTTTTTTTCCCTCTGCTTGGTCTAAAAAGTAACCGTTACTGACTGCCACAATTTTTTTTCCTGATTTCTTATAGTGTTTCTTAATGCCAGAAAGTTGCCATTTGAAATGACTTTAGTTTTATGTCATGTCTGTGATCTGCTTTTTTTCTACAAAATTAAACAACTGAATGAACATCCTCTGAGGCCGGTGATTCCATAATTATTGCCAGGGGTTGTAGTCATGAAATGACATGAATGAGAAGCAGGGTGCTCTTATGTCCACATCTGCTGGCGGCATGTCGAGCTGGCCCCGCGCGCATGTCCTGCATGATAGCCGTGTCTTGGTGATGGTGTGCCACAGGACAGATACTGCATCATGTGGAACAGAGCTCATGTGGGTGATGTGACATTCAGATTGGCCGCTGCATGTTATGATCTGATGGTCCATTTCACCTGGGGTAGCCTGTCAGTGCGCGCATGCTCGCTGCAGCCCATTGCAACAGCCATATATGTTTTTATGTATGTCCACGTGAGAACAGCAAGCAAACACATGCGCATGACAGTGGACAGTTGTTAGTTCATGTCCGTCCTAACACGGTATGTGTTCTCCAGCTGGGATGTCCAGAACCACAGATCTCCACAGTTGCTTCTGTCAGCGGACACACCCCGTCAGTTCAGCGCACACATTAACGTGTCACTATGTCTGTTTCCAAAGCCACACTTGTGCGGGCAAATTTCACATCCAGCTTGAAAGTGATTGTCTGCTGACTGTTGTCGTGCTAATAGTGCGAATGGCCACACATTTTCTAAGTGCCAAGTGAGTGGTGTTCGATATTCATGTGTGTCACCTGGAATTTGCCTGACACCTGCCGCGAGAGGGTTTGATGGGCTCTCACAGGGCACACTATGTCTTTTAGCCGCTGGTTGCGCAAGTAGTTGTTGCAAGAGGTCTTCAAGGCATTGGAGGCAGCTACGATTTTAGATGCATTGCATATGATTTCTGCTTCATGGGCACTTCTGCGCCATTTGAACACATTCGTACTATGTGTGAAGGCCCTGGGTTTTTACATAAAAATACAGCAATAAGTATCTTTTAACTTAAATAAAAGTAAAGATTTGCATGTACATGGTCTTAAAAGCAGACACACTGTTGATTTATGCCCTGGCAGTCTCTTCACTGTGCCTTCACTGCACATGCGTCATTTCGGTGCTTCAGCAGCAATTCACAGATTATTGTTTCTGCTTAAAACTGCACTCCAATAATCTATCTCAGCGATAGTTATCTGAAGCTTTTGAACAACAATCATTACCTCCACCAAGGAGGTTATGTTTTCGGTCATGTCCGTTTGTTTGTTGGTTGGTTGGATTGTTCACAGGATTAATCAAAAAATCCTCAATGGATTTCAATGAAATTTTTTACCGGGGTGTATCTTGGCCTAACTTAGAAGTCATTAAATTTTAGTAATGATCCGGAATACGTTCCAGATCCTGTAATTTTTTTATGGATTCTTTATCATTGCAGGATAGGGTCAATTTCAACATTTTTGCATCTAATTTCATGAAGATGGGTCACAAAGGCTGAACAAAAATTAAGTTACGATTACGACACAACAATAATTTAGCATTTGTTTCTCCTCATTGAATAAACTTGTCATTAGAAAAAATCTTGTGGAGTTCATGCAGTTTCTCTTAATAAATACATTTGCTGAAGATCTAAGGGTTTAACCCTCTGCGGCCGACGCCGTCCTATACGATGGCTGAGACCTTTACTAAATTCTAAATAACTTTTTAATATGAGATAGAAACTTACTTCTTTTGCTGAAAAGTTAACTCCGCAGACTATCAAGCCACCATCCACCATCTTTGTAGCTCATAGAAGCTGTGTGATGACATGAGCAATGTGAGTGTCCAATCAGAATTGGTTCACCATCACATAGTTTTCCAAAATCCAATTGTAGGGCAGATTTACCTCACGTGACACACCAAATATTGTTTTTAGGAGTGATGTGTTACGAGTTGGCCTGTTTGAATAGCCCCCTGGCTGCTCCAATGCGCCCTGCACCATTACGCACAGTGAAAGTGAAAGTGAGCAGACGGAGCAGATGGAGGGCCTCTCATACAATCTCATGTGCTCAAACAGTGTGTGAGTGTCAGGATTGCTCGACTAGTTTTCCTGTGAATGTTACTGGATAAGCCTATGGCAAGCTCTCTCACTCCAGTGTAAAGCACTGTTTACCATATCAAATTGAACGAGGGGGGAGGGGCCGCTCCTCAAACTGAATGAGCCTCTAAGTGTGAATGTTGCTTTCAGAGCAGGAGAGAACAAACACACATTCAGCTTCATAGTAGAAGTTTGTGATGTGACCTTTGTGTAATAGCAGACAGAAATTGCTTTGAGATGAAGACAAACAAAACGCATAGATCATTTTGTATATATTGTTCAAAATGTGCATTTGTGTTTATTGTTTGAACATATTTGTTGTACAGTCTTTTACACAAGGGCCAAAATTCAAAACAGTTGTTTATTATAGTTTGCTGTGTGTTTTGAATAAATGTCTGTAGAAAATTATATTCCGCTTTAGTTTTTCTTTTCTTATTTCTAATTGTAAACCTTTATTACACTTCTAAAACACAACTATAGCATATATATTTTGAAAGTACAGGTTGTCCTGAAGAAAAGAGATAGAATAAAAAAAAAATTTGATTGTGGGATGCAGCGAGAGCTGTTAACAGCAATAAAACATTTATGCCAGGCAAGTCAACTGTCCAAAAAATGCCCTCGGACCCCAGAGGGTTAACCACTGAATCTGAAACATGATGGTAGATGCGTGAAAAGACGTGGAATAAGTGTCTTTGCCAAAGGGTATTCAATCAATTAATCAATCAATTTTTTTATATAGCGCCAAATCACAACAAACAGTTGCCCCAAGGCGCAAGGCCATACAATAATTATGTAAAACCCCAACGGTCAAAACGACCCCCTGTGAGCAAGCACTTGGCTACAGTGGGAAGGAAAAACTCCCTTTTAACAGGAAGAAACCTCCAGCAGAACCAGGCTCAGGGAGGGGCAGTCTTCTGCTGGGACTGGTTGGGGCTGAGGGAGAGAACCAGGAAAAAGACATGCTGTGGAGGGGAGCAGAGATCGATCACTAATGATTAAATGCAGAGTGGTGCATACAGAGCAAAAAGAGAAAGAAACAGTGCATCATGGGAACCCCCCAGCAGTCTACGTCTATAGCAGCATAACTAAGGGATGGTTCAGGGTCACCTGATCCAGCCCTAACTATAAGCTTTAGCAAAAAGGAAGGTTTTAAGCCTAATCTTAAAAGTAGAGAGGGTGTCTGTCTCCCTGATCTGAATTGGGAGCTGGTTCCACAGGAGAGGAGCCTGAAAGCTGAAGGCTCTGCCTCCCATTCTACTCTTACAAACCCTAGGAACTACAAGTAAGCCTGCAGTCTGAGAGCGAAGTGCTCTATTGGGGTGATATGGTACTACGAGGTCCCTAAGATAAGATGGGACCTGATTATTCAAAACCTTATAAGTAAGAAGAAGAATTTTAAATTCTATTCTAGAATTAACAGGAAGCCAATGAAGAGAGGCCAATATGGGTGAGATATGCTCTCTCCTTCTAGTCCCCGTCAGTACTCTAGCTGCAGCATTTTGAATTAACTGAAGGCTTTTTAGGGAACTTTTAGGACAACCTGATAATAATGAATTACAATAGTCCAGCCTAGAGGAAATAAATGCATGAATTAGTTTTTCAGCATCACTCTGAGACAAGACCTTTCTGATTTTAGAGATATTGCGTAAATGCAAAAAAGCAGTCCTACATATTTGTTTAATATGCGCTTTGAATGACATATCCTGATCAAAAATGACTCCAAGATTTCTCACAGTATTACTAGAGGTCAGGGTAATGCCATCCAGAGTAAGGATCTGGTTACACACCATGTTTCTAAAATTTGTGGGGCCAAGTACAATAACTTCAGTTTTATCTGAGTTTAAAAGCAGGAAATTAGAGGTCATCCATGTCTTTATGTCTGTAAGACAATCCTGCAGTTTAGCTAATTGGTGTGTGTCCTCTGGCTTCATGGATAGATAAAGCTGGGTATCATCTGCGTAACAATGAAAATTTAAGCAATACCGTCTAATAATACTGCCTAAGGGAAGCATGTATAAAGTGAATAAAATTGGTCCTAGCACAGAACCTTGTGGAACTCCATAATTAACTTTAGTCTGTGAAGAAGATTCCCCATTTACATGAACAAATTGTAATCTATTAGACAAATATGATTCAAACCACCGCAGCGCAGTGCCTTTAATACCTACGGCATGCTCTAATCTCTGTAATAAAATGTTATGGTCAACAGTATCAAAAGCAGCACTGAGGTCTAACAGAACAAGCACAGAGATGAGTCCACTGTCCGAGGCCATAAGAAGATCATTTGTAACCTTCACTAATGCTGTTTCTGTACTATGATGAATTCTAAAACCTGACTGAAACTCTTCAAATAGACCATTCCT
This sequence comes from Thalassophryne amazonica, assembly GCF_902500255.1. Classification (NCBI taxonomy): domain Eukaryota; kingdom Metazoa; phylum Chordata; class Actinopteri; order Batrachoidiformes; family Batrachoididae; genus Thalassophryne; species Thalassophryne amazonica. Next base: position 90,717,399 of record NC_047106.1, on the reverse strand, counting down.
CTGCAGATGATCAGTTAGCTGTTTTACAACTACCCTTTCAAGAATTTTTGAGAGAAAAGGAAGGTTGGAGATTGGCCTATAATTAGCTAAGATAGCTGGGTCAAGTGATGGCTTTTTAAGTAATGGTTTAATTACTGCCACCTTAAGAGCCTGTGGTACATAGCCAACTAACAAAGATAGATTGATCATATTTAAGATCGAAGCATTAAATAATGGTAGGGCTTCCTTGAGCAGCCTGGTAGGAATGGGGTCTAATAAACATGTTGATGGTTTGGATGAAGTAACTAATGAAAATAACTCAGACAGAACAATCAGAGAGAAAGAGTCTAACCAAATACCGGCATCACTGAAAGCAGCCAAAGATAACGATACGTCTTTGGGATGGTTATGAGTAATTTTTTCTCTAATAGTTAAAATTTTGTTAGCAAAGAAAGTCATGAAGTCATTACTAGTTAAAGTTAATGGAATACTCAGCTCAATAGAGCTCTGACTCTTTGTCAGCCTGGCTACAGTGCTGAAAAGAAACCTGGGGTTGTTCTTATTTTCTTCAATTAGTGATGAGTAGAAAGATGTCCTAGCTTTATGGAGGGCTTTTTTATAGAGCAACAGACTCTTTTTCCAGGCTAAGTGAAGATCTTCTAAATTAGTGAGACGCCATTTCCTCTCCAACTTACGGGTTATCTGCTTTAAGCTACGAGTTTGTGAGTTATACCACGGAGTCAGACACTTCTGATTTAAAGCTCTCTTTTTCAGAGGAGCTACAGCATCCAAAGTTGTCTTCAATGAGGATGTAAAACTATTGACGAGATACTCTATCTCCCTTACAGAGTTTAGGTAGCTACTCTGCACTGTGTTGGTATATGGCATTAGAGAACATAAAGAAGGAATCATATCCTTAAACCTAGTTACAGCGCTTTCTGAAAGACTTCTAGTGTAATGAAACTTATTCCCCACTGCTGGGTAGTCCATCAGAGTAAATGTAAATGTTATTAAGAAATGATCAGACAGAAGGGAGTTTTCAGGGAATACTGTTAAGTCTTCTATTTCCATACCATAAGTCAGAACAAGATCTAAGATATGATTAAAGTGGTGGGTGGACTCATTTACTTTTTGAGCAAAGCCAATAGAGTCTAATAATAGATTAAATGCAGTGTTGAGGCTGTCATTCTCAGCATCTGTGTGGATGTTAAAATCGCCCACTATAATTATCTTATCTGAGCTAAGCACTAAGTCAGACAAAAGGTCTGAAAATTCACAGAGAAACTCACAGTAACGACCAGGTGGACGATAGATAATAACAAATAAAACTGGTTTTTGGGACTTCCAATTTGGATGGACAAGACTAAGAGACAAGCTTTCAAATGAATTAAAGCTCTGTCTGGGTTTTTGATTAATTAATAAGCTGGGATGGAAGATTGCTGCTAATCCTCCGCCCCGGCCCGTGCTACGAGCATTCTGACAGTTAGTGTGACTCGGGGGTGTTGACTCATTTAAACTAACATATTCATCCTGCTGTAACCAGGTTTCTGTTAGGCAGAATAAATCAATATGTTGATCAATTATTATATCATTTACCAACAGGGACTTAGAAGAGAGAGACCTAATGTTTAATAGACCACATTTAACTGTTTTAGTCTGTGGTGCAGTTGAAGGTGCTATATTATTTTTTCTTTTTGAATTTTTATGCTTAAATAGATTTTTGCTGGTTATTGGTAGTCTGGGAGCAGGCACCGTCTCTACGGGGATGGGGTAATGAGGGGATGGCAGGGGGAGAGAAGCTGCAGAGAGGTGTGTAAGACTACAACTCTGCTTCCTGGTCCCAACCCTGGATAGTCACGGTTTGGAGGATTTAAGAAAATTGGCCAGATTTCTAGAAATGAGAGCTGCTCCATCCAAAGTGGGATGGATGCCGTCTCTCCTAACAAGACCAGGTTTTCCCCAGAAGCTTTGCCAATTATCTATGAAGCCCACCTCATTTTTGGACACCACTCAGACAGCCAGCAATTCAAGGAGAACATGCGGCTAAACATGTCACTCCCGGTCCGATTGGGGAGGGGCCCAGAGAAAACTACAGAGTCCGACATTGTTTTTGCAAAGTTACACACCGATTTAATGTTAATTTTAGTGACCTCCGATTGGCGTAACCGGGTGTCATTACTGCCGACGTGAATTACAATCTTACCAAATTTACACTTAGCCTTAGCCAGCAGTTTCAAATTTCCTTCAATGTCGCCTGCTCTGGCCCCCGGAAGACAACTGACTATGGTTGCTGGTGTCGCTAACTTCACATTTCTCAAAACAGAGTCGCCAATAACCAGAGTTTGATCCTCGGCGGGTGTGTCGTCGAGTGGGGAAAAACGGTTAGAGATGTGAACGGGTTGGCGGTGTACATGTACAATACAGGGTATTCCATGTGACGTCAGTGACCCTATGGCCTTGGCGGAGGTTTGCGCTCTCCGAGTGCTTCTAGCTGTTGTGGTTCCTGTTGTTTTATCATTGTTGTGAGTGTTATAGATTTGTTGTGTTTTTCTAGTTCAATTAGTGTCATCCGTTTGATGAAGAATTATGCTGTCACCATGAGTGACAACATAATGCCTTGCTTTTGATGTCTTCTGCCACCATCTGTCACTGTTGCCAACTTTCTTGCTAAAAACTGGTTACTTTCCAAACCCTCTTGATGACGTACTGTCTCAAAAGCAACGAGTGACAAATCTAGCTACTTTTCCTGGTATCGCTGGAGACTTTTCTGGTGTTTGGTGACTCAAAAGTGAAAGCACATATTGATCTGGTATCTGGACTCACCGAGCTGCAGCGGGTCTCCCCACCTCTGCTGCAAAGCACTGAATGGAGGGATATCTACAGTCCTCAGTGTTCAAACACACACGGGATGCATCCTCATCTCAGACTCAGTCAGCCTATACCTTGTTTGCTGCACTGTGACTAATTAGTCACACAATTAGTCACAATAAATAGACATAGAAAGACATAGAAAAAAACTTAAATTGTACAATAACAAAAGTAAAGGTAGACTTTAACATTAATTCTCTTTTTAAAAAATTCTTTATAGAACATGGCAGTTTTATGACATTTGGGGAGTCTATAAACTTAATACTGCTTATATACTGTATTGTTCAAATTCACCCAGACGTCTGTGTAAATTCCTTTTCAGTACTCTGCATTTATTTACCAAACAATATTAAAAGATGTATTCAGTGGGCTCGGCCACAGTTTTTTTTTTCCCTACAGCATCTTTTACGATATCATACTATGCAAATAATATGCAAATTAGACTATGACATTATTTTGCAACTTTTAATGACTTTTAGGATAGCCAATAGCTCCAACCCCAATTCCAATGAAGTTAGGACGTTGTGTAAAATGTAAATAAAAACAGAATACAATGATTTGCAAATCCTCTTCAACCTATATTCAATTGAATACACCACAAAGACAAGATATTTAATGTTCAAACTGATAAACGTGATTGTTTTTGTGCAAATATTTGCTCATTTTGAAATGGATGCCTACAACACGTTTCAAAAAAGTTGGGACAGTGGTGACATCACCTTTCCTTCTAACAACACTCAGAAAGCATTTGTGAACTAAGGACACTAATTGTTTTAGCTTTGTGGGTGGAATTCTTTCCCATTCTTGCTTGATGTTCGACTTCAGTTCTTCCTCAGTCCGGGGTCTCCGTTGTCGTATTTTGCGCTTCATAATGCGCCACACACATTTTCAATGGGTGACAGGTCTGGACTGCAGGCAGGCCACTCTTGTACCTGCACTCTTTTACGACAAAGCCATGCTGGTGTAACACATGTAGAATGTGGCTTGGCATTGTCTTGCTGAAATAAGCAGGGACATCCCTGAAAAAGACATTGCTTGGATGGCAGCATGTGTTGCTCCAAAACCTGGATGTACCTTTCAACATTGATGGTGCCATCACAGATGTATAAGTTGCCCATGGGTACTAACACACCCCCATACAGATGCTGGCTTTTGAACTTAGCGTTGGTAACAATCTGGATGGTCTTTTTCCTCTTTTGATTTCCAAAAACAATTTAAAATGTGTACTCATCAGACAACACCACACTTTTCCACTTTGCATCTGTCCATTTCAAATGAGCTCAGGCCCAGAGAAGGAGGCGGCGCTTCTGGATGTTGTTGATGTATGCTTTCACTTTGCATGGTTTTAACCTGCACTTGTAGATGTAGCAACAAACTGTTAACTGACAGTGGTTTTCTGAAGTGTTCCTGATCCCATGCAGTAAAATCCTTTACACAATGATGTTAGTTTTTAATGCAGTGACGCCTGAGGGATCACGGCAGTCAATGTTGGTTTTCGGCCTTGCCGCTGACGTGTAGAAAGGTCATCAGATTCTCTGAATCTTCTGATAATATTATGGACTGTAGATGATGGAATCCCTAAATTCCTTGCAATTGAACACTGAGAAACATTGTTCTTAAACTGTTGGAGTATTTTTTCGTGCAGTTGTTCACAAAGTGGTGATCCTCACCCCATCTTTGCTTGTGAATGGCTGAGCCTTTTGGGGATGCTCCTTTTATACCTTCACCTGTTTCCAATTAGGTGTTCTTTGAGCATTCATCAACTTTCCCAGTCTTTTGTTGCCCCGTCCCAACTTTTTTGAAATGTTTTGCAGGCATCCATTTCAAAATGAGCAAATATTTGTACAAAAACAACATCAATCAATTTGAACATTAAATATCTTATCTTTGTGGTGTATTCAATTGAATACAGGATGAAGAGGATTTGCAAATCATCGTATTCTGTTTTTATTTACATTTTGCACCACATCCCAACTTCATTAGAATTGGGGTTGTACTTTTTTTACTGAGGAGTTGGCAACACTGATACAGTGGGGGAAAATAAGTATTTGACCCCCTGTCAGTTTTGCAGGTTTTCCCACTACAAAGATTGGAGAGGTCTGTAATTTTTATCATAGGTACACTTCAACTGTGAGAGACAGAATCTAAAAAAAAAAAAAAAACTGTTGTGAAAGTGTAGTGACACGGACCCACAACAGGGGGCGCAAATGAACGGTCAATAGATGAGCCAAAAATTAACAATTTAATGTTGTGAAGGAGCACAACGAACATACAGACAATCTCAGAATATGATTACAGTCAATCCACAAAGGTGACGTGTGGGCAGGCTCGAGGATAGAAGACGTCTGTCCTGAGAAGAGCCGGAACCACACGATTTCCGCCGCCACCGAACCTGGTGAATACTGAAGCCGCCAAGTCCCGAATTCCCAGGTGATCACCGTCCCCGACTGTCGGATCTGGTACTGCTGGCGAGAACAAAGACAGTCAAGTGTGGGTGTGTGTACACCCCGTAACAACAACGGTGGGAATGCCACCTCCACCTCTCACTCAATATGTAGCAGAGTACCGCAGTGATTCCTCAGGGGAAAAGAGTGCAGTCCAGCACTCAATCAGCTCCCGCAGACAGAGGATAACAGGTACTCCTGCAAAGACTCACAATATACAGATTGATGTGTAAAACACAAACGGCTGAGTATATTACCTCCAATGAAGTACGATATCTTGGCAACGAGGTGGAGATGACGTCTGGTCTTTATGGAGTGAGATGATGTTGAGTAGATGGGTGACAGCTGTCAAGAGATAATGAGTGACAGCTGTCACCCCCGGCTGTGTCCGTGGCGGCAGCGCCCTCTCGTGCCTGAAGCCCGCACTTCAGGCAGGGCGCCCACTGGTGGTGGGCCAGCAGTACCTCCTCTTCTGGCGACCATAAAACACAACAGGACCCCCCCCCCTCAACGGGCGCCTCCTGGCGCCCGACCAGGCTTGTTCGGGTGACGGTGGTAGAAGTCGGCCAGGAGGGCCGGATCCAGGATGAAGCTCCTCTTCACCCAGGAGCGTTCTTCGGGTCCATACCCCTCCCAGTCCACCAAGTACTGGAACCCCCGGCCCATCCGACGGACGTCCAGGAGCCGGCGCACTGTCCAAGCTGGCTCCCCGTCGATGATCTGAGCAGGAGGCAGCGCCGGTCCGGGAGCACATAGGGGTGAGGTGTGGTGAGGTTTGATTCGAGACACGTGAAAAACTGGATGGATCCGCAGTGAAGCCGGGAGTTGGAGCTTCACTGCGGCAGGACTGAGGACTTTGAGGATCTTGAATGGTCCGATATATCTGTCCTGAAGTTTCGGGGAGTCCACCTGGAGGGGGATGTCCTTCATGGAAAGCCACACCTCCTGCCCGGGCTGGTAAGCAGGGGCCGGGGATCGCCGGCGGTCTGCATGGGTCTTCGCCCTCGTCCGGGCCTTCAACAAGGCAGAACGGGCGGAGCGCCACACCCGACGGCACTTCCGCAGGTGGGCCTGGACCGAGGGCACACCGACCTCTCCCTCCACCACGGGAAACAACGGGGGCTGATACCCCAAACACACCTCAAATGGGGAGAGGCTGGTGGCAGAGGACACCTGGCTGTTATGTGCATACTCGATCCAGGCCAGATGTTTACTCCAGGCCGTCGGGTGCGCGGACATCACACAGCGTAGAGCTTGCTCCAGTTCCTGATTGGCCCGTTCTGCCTGTCCATTGGTCTGCGGATGATACCTGGACGAGAGGCTCACAGTAGCCCCCAGTTCCCGGCAGAAGCTCCTCCAGATGTGTGAGGAGAACTGGGGACCATGATCTGAGACGATGTCGGTGGGTATCCCATGCAGACGGACGACGTGGTGGACCAGGAGGTCTGCTGTCTCCTGGGCTGTTGGGAGCTTCGGGAGGGCCACGAAGTGGGCCGCCTTGGAGAATCGGTCCACTATCGTGAAGATGGTGGTGTTGCCCTGGGACGGCGGGAGGCCCGTGACGAAATCCAGGCCGATGTGGGACCAGGGGCGATGAGGCACAGGTAACGGCTGGAGAAGTCCTTGGGACCTTTTATGGTCTGCCTTGCCCCTGGCACAGGTGGTGCAGGCCTGGATGTACTCCCGGACGTCGGCCTCCATAGACGCCCACCAGAAGCGCTGCTGGACAACTGCCACGGTCCTTCGCACCCCTGGATGACAGGAGAGCTTGGAACCGTGACAGAAGTCCAAGACTGCAGCTCTGGCCTCTGGTGGGATGTACAACCGGTTTTTCGGACCTGTTCCTGGGTCCGGGCTCCCTGCCAGGGCCTCCCGGACGATCTTCTCCACGTCCCAGGTGAGGGTGGCCACGATAGTGGACTCAGGCAGGATGGGCTCCGGTGGATCCGACAGTGCAGTTTTGACCTCCTCTTCGTGTTCCCGGGACAAGGCATCCGACCTCTGGTTCTTGGTCCCGGGGCGATAGGTGATCCGGAAGTCAAAACGCCCAAAGAACAGTGACCAGCAGGCTTGCCTGGGGTTCAGCCGCTTGGCGGTCCTGATATACTCCAGGTTCCGATGGTCAGTGAAAACCGTGAACGGCACAGACGCTCCCTCCAACAGGTGTCTCCACTCCTCAAGAGCCTCTTTCACCGCAAGGAGTTCTTGATTGCCGACGTCATAGTTCCGTTCAGCCGGGGTCAACCTGCGTGAAAAGTAGGCACACGGGTGAAGAACCTTATCAGTCTCTCCGCTCTGGGATAGCACGGCTCCTATCCCTGAGTCAGAGGCGTCTACTTCAACCACGAACTGGCGGCTAGGGTTGGGCTGCACCAAAACTGGCGCAGTAGAAAACCGTCGTTTCAACTCCTTGAACGCGGCTTCGCACCGATCCGACCAGGTGAAGGGGACTTTTGGAGAGGTCAGGGCTGTCAGGGGGCTAACTACCTGACTGTAGCCCTTGATGAACCGCCTATAGAAATTAGCGAAGCCGAGGAACTGTTGCAGCTTCCTACGGCTTGTTGGTTGGGACCAATCTCTCACCGCCGTAACCTTGGCCGGATCAGGGGCGACGGAGTTAGAGGAGATGATAAACCCCAGGAAGGACAAAGACGTGCAGTGAAACTCGCACTTCTCGCCCTTCACAAACAGTCGGTTCTCTAACAACCGCTGCAGGACCTGACGTACATGCTGGACATGGGTCTCAGGATCCGGAGAAAAGATGAGAATATCGTCCAGATATACGAAGACGAATTGGTGCAGGAAGTCCCGCAAGATGTCATTAACCAAGGCTTGGAACGTCGCGGGGGCATTGGTGAGGCCGAACGGCATGACCAGGTACTCAAAGTGACCTAACGGGGTGTTAAATGCCGTCTTCCATTCGTCTCCCTTCCGGATCCGAACCAGGTGATACGCATTTCTAAGATCCAGCTTAGTAAAGATTTTGGCTCCATGCAGGGGGGTGAACACGGAATCCAACAATGGCAACGGGTATCGGTTGCGAACCGTAATCTCATTCAGCCCCCTGTAATCAATGCATGGACGGAGTCCGCCATCTTTCTTGCCCACAAAAAAGAAACCTGCCCCCATCGGGGAGGTGGAGTTCCGGATCAGCCCGGCAGCTAATGAGTCTCGGATGTAGGTCTCCATTGATTCGCGCTCAGGTCGTGAGAGGTTGTACAGCCTGCTGGATGGGAACTCAGCGCCTGGAACCAAATCAATGGCACAATCATACGGACGGTGCGGGGGAAGGGTGAGTGCCAGATCCTTGCTGAAGACGTCAGCAAGATCGTGGTACTCAACCGGCACTGCCGTCAGATTGGGAGGGACTTTGACCTCCTCCTTAGCCTGTAAACCGGGAGGAACCGAGGATCCTAAACACACCCGATGGCAGGTTTCGCTCCACTGAACCACCACCCCAGACGGCCAATCAATCTGGGGATTGTGCTTCAACATCCATGGGAAGCCCAAAATCACACGGGAGGTAGAAGGAGTTACAAAAAACTCAATCTCCTCCCGATGGTTTCCAGACACCACCAGAGTTACTGGTTGTGTCTTGTGTGTGATTAAAGGGAGGAGGGTGCCATCTAGTGCCTGCACCTGCAATGGCGAAGGAAGCGCCACCAGAGGGAGCCCTACCTCCCTTGCCCATCTGCTGTCTAGCAAATTCCCTTCTGACCCCGTGTCCACCAGTGCTGGGGCTTGAAGGGTTAAATCCCTGCTCAGGATTGTAACTGGGAGTCGTGTGGCAATCTGTGTGTGTCTCACGTGAATGTTTTGACCCCCCCTTAACCCAGTCTCTGAGGGCGGTTGTTGTTGTGGCCGTTTGGGGCAGTTTTTCTGTGTGTGCTCCTTTGAGCTGCAGAGAAAACACTCCCCGCGGATCAGCCTCCTCATTTTGGCCCTGTGCGTTTCCCTAACAACGCCAGCAGGGGGAGCTGTTGCCCCATGGAGCGCTGCGGCTGTGGAGCGTGGAAAGGGCGGCCCCTTTTCGAACCCGGAAGGGAGAGGGACGGCGCATATCCGGCCACGTCCTTTGCCTCGCTCCCGACGGCGTTCCTCCAACCGATTGTCTAACCGTATAACGAGATCGATAAGCCCATCTAAATCCAGCGGTTCCTCCTTAGCTACCAGATGCTCCTTCAGGACCATTGACAGTCCGTTTATGAAGGCGGCGCGGAGCGCAACGTTATTCCAGCCGGACCTCGCAGCCGCGATGTGGAAGTCGACTGCATATTCGGCTGCACACCGGCGCCCCTGTCGCATTGACAGCAGCATTGTTGAAGCGGCCTCTCCTCTGTTAGGGTGATCAAACACTGTTCTGAACTCCCCCACAAACCCAGTGTATACTGATAACAACCGTGAGTTCTGTTCCCAGAGCGCTGTAGCCCAGGCGCGTGCCTTACCCCGAAGCAGAGCAATCACATAAGCTATTTTACTAGCATCTGACGCGTGTCGCGGCTCGTCTTTAGTCTTCTCAGGATGTCGTCTTTTAGATAACACAAACTAATTGCAAGTGATATGCTAGAAAATGACACAACACTTTAGAATAATTCAGCCTTAAGCAAGATAAAATGCACAGAGTTTTTAAGTTTATTTAAGCCTTCGACACAAAGCTTAGACAAACTGAGTCCTCTAGAGAGACTGAATATGACAACCGCGCTCGTCTATTTATTGGAGACCCGCGGGCATCGCTCCTCCTTCGACTTTTTTATTTATTTCATTCCCAAGACATGGTTTTCTATTGGAAGCGTCCTCTAGTGAACCCTAAGCAGGTGTTAGGCCATTATTTCAATGCGACAAATGCTCCCATTAAAACATGAAGGATTTACAACTGATTTTTTTAAAAGACCTTCAGCCACAGGTGCAGCTGGCCTGAGGCCCCCTCCGCACGTGGCCTCAGCCACACGTGCAGCTGGCCTGAGGCCCCCGCACGTGGCCTGCGGGAAAGCACCTAAAAGGCCTTGGAAAGCCCCTGACAGACTAAATGACTAATAGAGCCCTTTTTTTGGGTTGAACACCTGCTAGTTCAACCAGAGGACATACAGTTCGGATCAGGACACTTGATAGTTCATCACAGTTCAAATATGGACCTAAAAATTCTTCTACACGCGTACATGACGGGACGTTGTGCGAAGACGAGCGAACACTGCATGAGAAAGTCCGCGCACGTCTCCACACAACCTCCGTACGGCTCAGGAGGGCTTATGTATGCTTCAGGGGATGGTGGGAGGGGTTGTTGAACCACCACTGGAACGTTCATATCCTGCACAGGGTCAGCAGGAGGAGGAGCTGCAGCAGCGCCCTGAGCGCTCGCCGCCACCTGCGCGGAGAGAACCTCCATCCTGCGGTTCAGGAGGATGTTTTGCTCGGTCATTTGATCCAACCGAGCCGTAAAGGTGGTGAGAATGTGCTGCAGCTCACCAATCACGCCTCCTGCAGACGCCTGCGCTCCCTGCTCTCCCATTGGTCATTCAACAACCGGGTGATGCCCCTCGGAGTCCATGACGCTGGCCGAGATATCCTGTTGTGAAAGTGTAGTGACACGGACCCACAACAGGGGGCGCAAATGAACGGTCAATAGATGAGCCAAAAATTAACAATTTAATGTTGTGAAGGAGCACAACGAACATACAGACAATCTCAGAATATGATTACAGTCAATCCACAAAGGTGACGTGTGGGCAGGCTCGAGGATAGAAGACGTCTGTCCTGAGAAGAGCCGGAACCACACGATTTCCGCCGCCACCGAACCTGGTGAATACTGGAGCCGCCAAGTCCCGAATTCCCAGGTGATCACCGTCCCCGACTGTCGGATCTGGTACTGCTGGCGAGAACAAAGACAGTCAAGTGTGAGTGTGTGTACACCCCGTAACAACAATGGTGGGAATGCCACCTCCACCTCTCAATATGTAGCAGAGTACCGCAGTGATTCCTCAGGGGAAAAGAGTGCAGTCCAGCACTCAATCAGCTCCCGCAGACAGAGGATAACAGGTACTCCTGCAAAGACTCACAATATACAGATTGATGTGTAAAACACAAACGGCTGAGTATATTACCTCCAATGAAGTACGATATCTCGGCAACGAGGTGGAGATGACGTCTGGTCTTTATGGAGTGAGATGATGTTGAGTAGATGGGTGACAGCTGTCAAGAGATAATGAGTGACAGCTGTCACCCCCGGCTGTGTCCGTGGCGGCAGCGCCCTCTTGTGCCTGAAGCCCGCACTTCAGGCAGGGCGCCCACTGGTGGTGGGCCAGCAGTACCTCCTCTTCTGGCGGCCCACACACAACAAAAACAGTAAATCACATTGTATGATTTTTAAATAATTAATTTGTATTTTATTGCATAAAATAAGTATTTGACCCCCTAGAAAAACAGAGCTTAACAATTGGTACAGAAACATCTGTCTGCCATTACAGAGGTCAGACGTTTCCTGTAGTCCTTGACCAAGTTTTTACACACTGCAACAGGGATTTTGGTCCACTCCTCCATACAGATCTTTTCCAAATCTTTCAGGTTTGGAGTTTCAGCTCCCTCCAAAGAATTTCTATTGAGTTCAGGTCTGGAGACTGGCCAGACCACTCCAGGACCTTGAAATGGTTCTTATGGAGCCCCTCCTTAGTTGCACTGGCTGTGTGTTTGTGGTCATTGTCATGCTGGAAGACCCAGCCATGACCCATCTTCAATGCTCTTACTGAGGGAAGGAGGTTGTTTGCCAAAATCTCGCAATACATGACCCCATTCATCCTCCCTTCAATACAGTGCAGTCATCCTGTCCCCTTTGCAGAAGAGCACCCCCAGAGTATGATGTTTCCACCCCCATGCTTCATGGTTGGGATGGTTTTCTTTGCGTTTTTCTCATCCTCTAAACATTGTAAGTGGAGTTAATTCCAACAAGCTCTATTTTGGTCTCATCTGACCATATGACCTTCTCCCATGCCTCCTCTGGATCATCCAGATGTTCACTGGTGAACTTCAAACGGGCCTGGACATGTGCTGGCTTGAGCAGGGGGACCTTGCTGCCCTGCAGGATTTTAAACCATGACAGCATCATGTGTTACTAATGTAATCTTTGTGACTGTGGTCTCAGCTCTCTTCAGGTCATTGACCAGGTTCTTCTGTGTAGTTCTGAGCTTTCTCAGAATCATCCTTACCCCTCAAAGTGAGATCTTGCATGGAATCCCAGACCGAGGGAGATTGCCAGTCATCTTGTGTTTCTTCCACTTTCTAATAAATAATCATAACAGTTGTGTTCTACCAAGCTGCTTGCCTGTTGTCCTGTAGTCCATCCCAGCCTTGTGCAGGTCTACAGTTTTGTCCCTGGTGTCCTTAGACAGCTCTTTGGTCTTAGCTATGGTGGACAGGTTGGAGTGTGATTGATTGAGTGTGTGAACAGGTGTCTTTTATACAGGTAACAAGTACAAACAGGTGCAATTAATACAGGTAAAGAGTGCAGAAAAAGAGGGCTTCTTAAAGAAAAATTAACAGGTCTGTGAGAGACAGAATTCTTGCTGGTTGGTAGGGGGTCAAATACTTATTTTATGCAATAAAATGCAAATTAATTATTTAAAAATCATACAATGTGATTTTCTGGATTATTTTTTTTTCGATTCTGTGTCTCACAGTTGAAGTGTACCTACGATAAAAAAAATTACAGACCTCTCCATTCTTTGTAGATGGGAAAACCTGCAAAACTGACAGGGGGTCAAATACTTATTTTCCCCACTATATCTGTGTTGTGTGTGAAAAGCAAATAACACTTCTTTGCAGCAACCAGTAGGGTGCATAAAGACAAAAGCTCTGGCTTTTTCTTCCATGCAGCTTGCCACAATGTATAATTTAGAGATAAATCGTGTCTTCTTTTGAGAGAGATCAATCAATCAATCAATCAACTTTTTTCTTGTATAGCGCCAAATCACAACAAACAGTTGCCCCAAGGCGCTCCACATTGCAAGGCAAGGCCATACAATAATTATGAAACACAGTCTACGTCTAAAGCAACATAACCAAGGGATGGTCCAGGGTCACCCGATCCAGCCCTAACTATAAGCCTTAGCGAAAAGGAAAGTTTTAAGCCTAATCTTAAAAGTAGAGAGGGTATCTGTCTCCCTGATCTGAATTGGGAGCTGGTTCCACAGGAGAGGAGCCTGAAAGCTGAAGGCTCTGCCTCCCATTCTACTCTTACAAACCCTAGGAACTACAAGTAAGCCCGCAGTCTGAGAGCGAAGCGCTCTAATGGGGTAATATGGTACTATGAGGTCCCTAAGATGGGACCTGATTATTCAAAACCTTATAAGTAAGAAGAAGAATTTTAAATTCTATTCTAGCATTAACAGGAAGCCAATGAAGGGAGGCCAACACGGGTGAGATATGCTCTCTCCTGCTAGTCCCCGTCAGTACTCTAGCTGCAGCATTCTGAACCAACTGAAGGCTTTTTAGGGAACTTTTAGGACAACCTGATAATAATGAATTACAATAGTCCAGCCTAGAGGAAACAAATGCATGAATTAGTTTTTCAGCATCACTCTGAGACAAGACCTTTCTGATTTTAGAGATATTGCGTAAATGCAAAAAGGCAGTCCTACATATTTGTTTAATATGCGCTTTGAATGACATATCCTGATCAAAAATAACTCCAAGATTTCTCACAGTATTACCAGAGATCAGGGAAATGCCATCCAGAGTAACGATCTGGTTAGACACCATGCTTCTAAGATTTGTGGGGCCAAGTACAATAACTTCAGTTTTATCTGAGTTTAAAAGCAGGAAATTAGAGGTCATCCATGTCTTTATGTCTGTAAGACAATCCTGCAGTTTAGCTAATTGGTGCGTATCCTCTGGCTTCATGGATAGATAAAGCTGGGTATCATCTGCGTAACAATGAAAATTTAAGCAATACCGTCTAATAATACTGCCCAAGGGAAGCATGTATAAAGTGAATAAAATTGGTCCTAGCACAGAACCTTGTGGAACTCCATAATTAACTTTAGTCTGTGAAGAAGATTCCCCATTTACATGAACAAACTGTAATCTATTAGACAAATATGATTCAAACCACCGCAGCGCAATGCCTTTAATACCTATGACATGCTCTAATCTCTGTAATAAAATTTTATGGTCAACAGTATCAAAAGCAGCACTGAGGTCCAACAGAACAAGCACAGAGATAAGTCCACTGTCCGAAGCCATAAGAAGATCATTTGTAACCTTCACTAATGCTGTTTCTGTACTATGATGAATTCTAAAACCTGACTGAAACTCTTCAAATAGACCATTCCTCTGCAGGTGATCAGTTAGCTGTTTTACAACTACCCTCTCAAGAATCTTTGAGAGAAAAGGAAGGTTGGAGATTGGCCTATAATTAGCTAAGATAGCTGGGTCAAGTGATGGCTTTTTAAGTAATGGTTTAATTACTGCCACCTTAAAGGCCTGTGGTACATAACCAACTAACAAAGATAGATTGATCATATTTAAGATTGAAGCATTAAATAATGGTAGAACTTCCTTGAGCAGCCTGGCAGGAATGGGGTCTAATAAGCATGTTGATGGTTTGGATGAAGTAACTAATGAAAATAACTCAGACAGAACAATCGGAGAGAAAGAGTCTAACCAAATACCGGCATCACTGAAAGCAGCCAAAGATAACGATACATCTTTGGGATGGTTATGAGTAATTTTTTCTCTAATAGTCAAAATTTTGTTAGCAAAGAAAGTCATGAAGTCATTACTAGTTAAAGTTAATGGAATACTCAGCTCAATAGAGCTCTGACTCTTTGTCAGCCTGGCTACAGTGCTGAAAAGAAACCTGGGGTTGTTCTTATTTTCTTCAATTAGTGATGAGTAGAAAGATGTCCTAGCTTCACGAAGGGCTTTCTTATAGAGCAACAAACTCTTTTTCCAGGCTAAGTGAAGATCTTCTAAATTAGTGAGACGCCATTTCCTCTCCAACTTACGGGTTATCTGCTTTAAGCTACGAGTTTGTGAGTTATACCACAGAGTCAGACACTTCTGATTTAAAGCTCTCTTTTTCAGAGGAGCTACAGCATCCAAAGTTGTCTTCAATGAGGATGTAAAACTATTGACAAGATACTCTAACTCCCTTACAGAGTTTAGGTAGCTACTCTGCTCTGTGTTGGTATATGACATTAGAGAACATAAAGAAGGAATCATATCCTTAAACCTAGTTACAGCGCTTTCTGAAAGACTTCTAGTGTAATGAAACTTATTCCCCACTGCAGGGTAGTCCATCAGGGTAAATGTAAATGTTATTAAAAATGATCAGACAAAAGGGAGTTTTCAGGGAATACTGTTAAGTCTTCTATTTCCATACCATAAGTCAGAACAAGATCTAAAATATGATTAAAGTGGTGGGTGGACTCATTTACTTTTTGAGCAAAGCCGATAGAGTCTAATAATAGATTAAATGCAGTGTTGAGGCTGTCATTCTCAGCATCTGTGTGGATGTTAAAGTCGCCCACTATAATTATCTTATCTGAGCTAAGCACTAAGTCAGACAAAAGGTCTGAAAATTCACAGAGAAACTCACAGTAACGACCAGGTGGACGATAGATAATAACAAATAAAACTGGTTTTTGGGACTTCCAATTTGGATGGACAAGACTAAGATACAAGCTTTCAAATGAATTAAAGCTCTGTCTAGGTTTTTGATTAATTAATAAGCTGGAATGGAAGATTGCTGCTAATCCTCCGCCCCGGCCCGTGCTACGAGCATTCTGACAGTTAGTGTGACTCGGGGGTGTTGACTCATTTAAACTAACATATTCATCCTGCTGTAACCAAGTTTCTGTTAGGCAGAATAAATCAATACGTTGATCAATTATTATATCATTTACCAACAGGGACTTAGAAGAAAGAGACCTAATGTTTAATAGACCACATTTAACTGTTTTAGTCTGTGGTGCAATTGAAGGTGCTATATTATTTTTTCTTTTTGAATTTTTATGCTTAAATAGATTTTTGCTAGTTATTGGTGGTCTGGGAGCAGGCACCGTCTCTATGGGGATGGGGCAACGAGGGGATGGCAGGGGGAGAGAAGCTGCAGAGAGGTGTATAAGACCACAGCTCTGCCTCCTGGTCCCAACGCTAGACAGTCACAGTTTGGAGGATCCCAAAAAATTGGCCAGATTTCTAGAAATGAGAGCTGCTCCCTCTAAAGTGGGATGGATGCCGTCTCTCCTAACAAGACCAGGTTTTCCCCAGAAGCTTTGCCAATTATCAATGAAGCCCACCTCATTTTTTGGACACCACTCAGACAGCCAGCAATTCAAGGAGAACATGCGGCTAAACATGTCACTCCCGGTCTGATTGGGGAGGGGCCCAGAGAAAACAACAGAGTCCGACATTGTTTTTGCAAAGTTACACACCGATTCAATGTTAATTTTAGTGACCTCCGATTGGCGTAACCGAGTGTCATTACTGCCGACGTGAATTACAATTTTACCAAATTTACGCTTAGCCTTAGCCAGCAATTTCAAATGTCCTTCGATGTCGCCTGCTCTGGCCCCCGGAAGACAATTGACAATGGTTGCTGGTGTCGCTAACTTCACATTTCTCAAAACAGAGTCGCCAATAACCAGAGTTTGATCCTCGGCGAGTGTATCGTCGAGTGGGGAAAAACGGTTTAGAGATGTGAACGGGTTGACGGTGTACACGGGGCTTCTGTTTAGGGCTACGCTTCCTCCTCACAGTCACCCAGTCAGCCTGCCTTCCCGACTGCACGGGGTCTGCCAGGGGGGAACTAACGGCGGCTAAGCTACCTTGGTCCGCACCGACTACAGGGGCCTGGCTAGCTGTAGAATTTTCCACGGTGCGGAGCCGAGCCTCCAATTCGCCCAGCCTGGCCTCCAAAGCTACGAATAAGCTGCACTTATTACAAGTACCGTTACTGCTAAAAGAGGCCGAGGAATAACTAAACATTTCACACCCAGAGCAGAAAAGTGCAGGAGAGACAGGAGAAGCCGCCATGCTAAAACGGCTAAGAGCTAGTAGCTATGCTAAGCTAGCGGATTCCCAAACAGGGAATCCGACACTAGACAGGCTGTGGAGCAGCACAGGTAACGCACAACAACAGTGCTAAAAATAAAATAAAAATAAAAATCCACTGGACAGGCTGTGGAGCAGCACAGGCAACGCACGACAACAGTGCTAAAACAAAATAAAAATCCACTAGACAGGCTGTGGAGCAGCACAGGTAACGCACGACAACAGTGCTAAAATAAAATAAAAATCCACTAGACAGGCTGTGGAGCAGCACAGGTAACGCACGACAACAGTGCTAAAATAAAATAAAAATCCACTAGACAGGCTGTGGAGCAGCACAGGTAACGCACAACAACAGTGCTAAAATAAAATAAAAATCAACTAGACAGGCTGTGGAGCAGCACAGGTAACGCACGACAACAGTGCTAAAATAAATAAAAATCCACTAGACAGGCTGTGGAGCAGCACAGGTAACGCACAACAACAGTGCTAAAAATAAAATAAAATAAAAATAAAAATCCACTGGACAGGCTGTGGAGCAGCACAGGTAACGCACAACAACAGTGCTAAAAAATAAAATAAAAATAAAAATCCACTAGACAGGCTGTGGATGAGATGATGACAGTGTTTGGGGTTGAATTAATTTTTTGTGTGTGTGTGTGTGTGTGTGTGTTTGTGTGTGTGTGTGTTCGTTTTGGGTTTGTTAACGTCTTTGAATTTACTCAGAAGCCCATGCGGTGCTTAAACTTGAGACAGGCTTATCAGTAGTCGACAGTGTACCGAGTCAATACTAATACAATAACATGCTTTTGTAGGGCGGTATGCATTTTCAGAGGCCCGACGTTCACGCCCAGCCGCCCAAAATGACAGCTATTCGCCCGAGTTAGATGAGGGCGAATAGCTGTCATTGCGGGCGACTGGCGCAGAAAATGCATGCCGCATGACAAAAGCATGTTATTTGCATTATTTTCACTTTTTACTGAGATACACAACACGTAACGCGTACATAAAAAGTTGGCTCACTTAACTTCTGCCGCCTGGCGCGCGCGCTGCTGTTGAAATTCAGCAGAAAATTCATGAGAAAATCATCCGGAATATCCATATTGGGACCAAAACACACTTCTCGCCTTTTAATCTTTTCCTCTGCAGACAGTTTTTTTTTTTCCCCTCTGCAGACACTTCTGGGCTGCGCGCGCGCTTTGACGTCATTTGTTTACGCACAGCGGGTGGGTATAGCCAGATACCGTCGACGTAAATCTACGATACTGGCCTAGCAACGCCCGAGTAAAGTGATAATAATAATACCATACCAGTTTGCTTACAGGGCCAGGCGGGGAACGAGGATGCTGTGGCATGCCTCCTCCACCCCTTGTTGCAACATCTTGAGTCACCTGGTACCTTTGCATCCATACTATTCATTGATTTTAGTTCAGCATTTAATACAATACAACGGCCCCAAATGATTAAGAAGCTCCAAACTCTATCTGTCTCCACTCTTCATTCATTGGATCCATAACTTCCTCAGCAACAGACTACAGTCTGTTAGATTTGGCTCAGTCACTTCACCAACCATTATCACCAATACCGGTGCCCCCCAGGGGTGTGTACTCAGTCCTTTCTTGTACAACCTCTACACCAACGACTACACCAGCCCCTCACCCATAACTACATATTTTAGATACTCTGATGATACAGCCATTCTCGCTCTTCTCAAGGACAGTAACTCCATAACCGCCTTCCATCAGTCTGTGACCCACTTCAATAAGTGGTGCTCAGATAATTTCTTGGAGCTCAATGTGGACAAGACTAAGGAGCTACTGATTCACACTCAGTCACACATTCCGGACTTGGTCTTCATTAACATTCACAACAAAACAGTTGAGCGTGTCAGTCATTTCAAATATCTTGGACTCATATTGGACAATAAGCTCACCTTTAATCAACATGTCATTGACATTCATAAACGCTCCAGGCAAAGACTCCATATCCTCCGTAAGCTCCGTGCCCTTTCTGTCACCCCAAAACTCCTGTTATTGCTATACTCCAGTATCATCCAACCCATCCTTCTGTACTGCTCACCCTGTTACTTCAATATGCTCTCCATCACTAATAGAAATAAACTTATTATGGTCACTCACACAGCATCCAGAATCATCAGCTTGCCCACCATGGACCTCTCACAACTCAACAATAAGGCAGTCATATGCATGGCCCGGACAACCAGCACAGACTCTGATCATCCTCTCCACTATCACTTCTGCCTGCTGCCCTCTGGTCGCAGGTTTAGAACTTTGAAGTGGAAGTCGGCGCGCTTTAGTAAAAGCTTTGTCCATTCTGCCATAGCAGCTCTAAACAGTTTATAACATGTCCTGATCACTTGTCATTTGCATGTGTGTCCTGTGTCTATATGTGTTTTTATGTGACAGTTGCTGTGAAAACAAATTTCCCCCTGGGGACAATAAAGGTCTATCTATCTATCTGTCTGTCGATCTATACTTAGCGGTTAGCTGTAACATCTGCTAAATGTTTTAGGGTTTTATCAAATTAGTGTTATAAAAGTTAACTTTTCAGGTAGCGGATTAACGGTTATCAAAGCTATCTTTTCAATTATTTGTGCCCACCACTGTACATGAGAAACATATTGGAACAGTATGCCACAAATGCAACACAATGTTCAGCAGAAACCACCCAAAAACATTAAGACCCGGCCAGGATCAAGTAACAGCAGCATAACTCCAGTGCACCCTTCATATAACCAACACTTCTGCATGCTTTTTCCAGTTTCAAACAAGCTGTGGATGCATGGTAATGATGTCCTGTCAATGTCTAGACTTTGTCACATGTCATACTGACACTGAAACATATTTGTGATGTTTCAAATTAATTTGACAGTATGCATGGTGATGGCTGGTCACATTTGTTCAGGTTAAGATGAGGTCGATCAACACTGCTGTATTGTGAGATGCAGGGTGTGATGGGGTATGAGATGCAATTTTCTAAGACCATGTGATTGCAGATCATTATGAAGTAGTTTTGTGGAGTTTTGCTTCATTTATTCAGAGTTACTACAATGGATGATTGTCAAATGATTGTCATGGTAACCGGTCGGATATGGGAAAATATCGGACCGGAAATCAACCAATCAGAATGTGTGTAGCGTTGCAGGTATATCTTCACAGTTACTAAGGGCCCCTTCACACATCTGTTGGGTATTTTCTCCTCCAAACATTTTTAAACCTTTAACAAGACAAACAGAGTCAAGAAACACCAGTGAGACAGAAAGTCAAATATTACGCGCGGAGTGCGGCCAGGCTGTACACCAAGGCTACACTAAAGTCTGGCCTGCTTTTCCGCTCTTTTTATTAAGAGACGCCCTCATCACATAAACAAGAAACTTGTCCTAAGGGTGGGGGTAATGACGCAAGACAAGTTTCTTCCCATAACATAAACGCATACGTCAAGTGCAGCTGTAAGGAAGAACACTTCAGGTCAGCACATCTCGTTCGTCTGTTGCAGTTATCAGCTGTTTTGCATCTGCCTGGAACACTAAGCATCACAATCAGTCAAAATTCAACCTTCAGTTCTTTTACTCCCAGTCGTTAGCGGCTACGAAAACAAAGTTATGTTATAACAATAAGTACATCCAGTCCTTCATTCCCAGTTCAGATTGACCCCAGAGTGCTAAAACAAAATTGAATTCTCAGGATTGCATTAAGACAGGTGCAAAACAGCACATCTCCGTTCTCATGAGAAAGAAGACAAAGCTAAAACAAGGTTGAATAACACGTACGTTCTCAGGGTGAAGTGCAAAACAGCACAACACCGTTCTCATGAGAAAGAAGACAAAGCTACAAATGTTTAACAGTGATAACATATATATATATATATATATAAAATCCTTAACATTTCCCACCTGTTTATCACCTGTTAAACGTATAGCAGGCATCACCCAGCTTAGTTAGTTAGTTTATTAACTTAGTTTATTCTGTCCACGTTTTTATTAATTGAACACCACCAACAGATGGAAGATTTGAATCCAGCTGCTATTTGATCAACCAGTTTATACTCGTCAGGCACTCCTCTGGGGACTCCTATTGCGTCAATATATGTTGGATTTCCTACTCCTTTCCAATCTCTTTTTACTCTATGTCTGGCTATGCCTTTCTGCCAATCCTCAGGAATAAGAGGCTGCATATGTCGTAACGTCTTCAGGGGTCATGGGTAACAATAATGATATTAATGCACAATAACCTGACACATTTCGTGGCAGTCTATCAAAGATTCTGTTATCACCACACCACCACCATACATCACTCCTACCGACTGGTATAAATGAACCGTTTTTCTGTATTATTCGACTACACCACTTGTCTTATTACTTTTTCAGCTAAAGCTTCATAGGCTAAGAGTGTGTTAACTCATCACGTCAACAGTTCAAGCTTGAACTGGAGTTGTGAGCTTTTCAATATCATCATAATTCTCAGTACAGTCATTACAGTTTTCTCCACTAAGGTCTGACTGTTTCAATGCTTGATATTTTGGCATAGTTTGTTGGAAGGCCAGATTACGCTGTACAAATGTATTTGACACCATTTTCAATAGTAACTGCCAACATGGTCCTGAAGTCAACCAGGACCAGGGATTCCACCGGTTCACGGCTAGGGTGTCTTTATGCATTGCATCACGAAGTTCATTCAGCTCCTCCAATGCGTCCTGCATATCCACTGAATGAATGGAGTCTGGGATGAAAGTACAGCATGTTGTGTTCAGCAGAACACAAACTCCTCCCTGTGAACCAGTAAGCAAGTCTAAAACCATGCGATTTTGCATCACCATGGTACGTAAAGCATCTATTTCAGTGTTTTGAGCTGCTACTATTTTTTTTGTTACATTCATGAACAGACCCAATCAATAATTCAGAGTTTCAATCATTAATGAATTTTTTCCCACTCCTATCCAGGGGAACAATGAATGTGCTATTTTATCTCCTACAGACCACAATTTTTTGGTCCTTTAGTACATCCGAGCCCCACATGTGATTATGTGGTAACACATCTGGGTATATCAATCTCCTCCGTCTGGTGCTGCCATTCTTCTCTGTGGAGGTCTTACCACATATGTATGGTCAGTCACCTGGGTAGGTGCACACACACCACCCCAATTTGGTGGGAGACTCATGTACAGTCTGGAACCATAAAGCCAATAGATGTCATCATACACCGGAGTACCATTTACAGGTGGTAGCAAAACTTACTAACATAAGCACATGATTCATCCGTTCCCCATGGACAGGAGCCTGTATAATTACATCCCCGTCCAATGTGATGAAGATAAGTACCATCCACATATTATGTTTTGGTTAGGCTTAAATTATTTGATAAAACATACGTTTGGGTACACAGACGTTTCTTAATTTTACCTACATTTTTATTCCCTGTCCCGTAAAAGCAAATTGGGAATGGCCGTTGTGATGACAATTTAACGTGATGATATTTTTGCGTTTCCCTTCAGTCTAGTCAATGGAGCAGCACTTGGGCACGCTTGTACGTCCTCTGTTGAAATCCCTATCATATAAGTGGTTGCACTGAGGCAAGTGGTGTTACATCTTATCAGATTTGCTGAGAACTGCTGCCCCCGAAATACAGTTTGATTATGCATCCGTATGATAAGACATTCTGTCACCCTAGCAGGGTACGGTTTAGCCGTCAGAGCTGGGTGTGTTGAGGATATAGGTATTGCGAACAAACATAATAATTAGTAACGTAATTCCATAGCCAATAAATGAACATATCTGTACCACATATTAGTATGGTATATATGAGGGTGTCCATCTGTCTCGTTCACATTATGAATAAACCTCTTCTGATGTTGCTTGCGTTGTTCTCTGGCTCGGTCCACAGTGAGCTGCAATTCTTGGGTCAACCACCAGGCCAGGAATCCGAGGAGCACGAAACACACTAAGATCACAACACAACCGGCTGCCCTACCAACAGTCCGGCAGCGGCGGCGCTGAGCACGCCGCTCCGGGGTCTGCTGTAGTTCAGTCATGATTGCTAGGATACAGTGTTGTTAACCACCTCACCTAATAGTGCAAGGATCTCCCTGCTTCACTGGCATTGAGACAATCTATTGCTAATTAAATAGACTCCCTTTGTAGCCAGACTTCCCCTTACACTGTGGAGGCCGCCAACACACGCTGTATCTTACAGTGATGTATCCACGTTGATCTCTCCGCTATCTTTACTGCAGTTGGTGTTGTTAACAGCACTCGGTATAGACCTTCCAACGAGGACTGGACCAGTTCTTCCTCTTAATCACTCTGATGAACACCCAGTCTCCTGGCTAGACTACTGGAAGGCCGTCCTGTGGAAGATCAAAATTATTCGGCAGTAAATGTGTTTAAGTTATCTCTTTCTGTGTTAATGTCTTTTTCATAAAATTTGCTAATGTTTGTTCCTCATCTGCTGTTTTAGTATCCATGTCAAAATTGGTAGACGATATGGTCGTCCATAAAGTATCTCAAATGGTGTTAACCCTGATGGTGTTGGTGTTATTCTCATATACAATTTTACTAGGTCCAACATTCAATCCAGGTTCGTTTTGTCTCTTCTATACATTTCCTTAATCTTATTTTTATTGTGCCCTTTGTCCTTTCCACTAATCCGGCACTGTGTGGATGATAAGCGCAATGAGTTTTGAGATTGACCTGTAGCGCTTCTCCTACGTATTGCACTATTGTATTAACAAAATGCGCTCCATTATCTGAATAGACTGTTTCTGGTATTCCAAATCATGGAATGATGTCTTTGCACAATGCCTTAGCCACTGTAAGTGCATCTGCATGTTTTGTAGGGAACAATTCTACCCATTTTGAGAAGGCATCAATTATGACTAAACAAAATTCCTTCCCTTCATGTTTACTCAGCTGTATATAATCCATATGAATCACTTGAAAGGGATATTGTGGTGTTGGAAATTTACCTCTTTGGGGTCTCAAATTGCCTTGTGAGTTGTGTTTTTGCACATGTCATGCATGCTCTACAATGCTGTTTTGCATATGCATCGAACCCATAAAGACAAAAATAGATTGCAATTGCGATATCATACCCCCTGATGAGACATGCGTCACGCCATGGCTCATAATAGCTGCCCATTTAAACATATTTTTTTTTGGCAATATGGGTTTCTTTTGTGGTCATATCCGGAGGGGTGTCATATAGGAGAAAAATAGAAAGAGCTGTTGCCGCCTTTGCGGTTTTGTCAGCAACGTCATTTCCTTTTGAAACACTGTCAGAGCCTTTGGTGTGAGCCGCACATTTGCATATAGCAATTGGTTAGGCAATTTCACAGCGTACTGAAAGCGTACTGGCTGTCTGTATAAATTGATACAGCCGTACCTTTAAACAGATAGCAAGCTGCAGTTAAAGCAACTAATTCAGCTGCTTGTGCTGAAAATGAGGATGGCAATGAAGCAGAATCCAATACTTCTGAATTTGTGACAACAGCATATCCAGATTGTGTTTGTCCATAAGCGTTTTTAGTGGAAGACCATCCACATACACAATTGTACTGTTTGGGATGGGTGTGTCCTGGAGGTCTGGACGTGCTTTCGTACAGACCGTAGCTACATCAAGACAATTGTGCGGCTCACCATACTCAGGTAAGGGTATCAATGTGGATGGATTCAATGTTGTACATCGCTCTACCGTAAGATGTGGTTGTGATAATAGCAAGGACATACACGAAAGATGTCTTGCTGGGGACAAAAGGCTCATGTTTGTCTGCAACAGAAGTGCAGAGACTGCATGTGGAACTTTCAGTGTCAACTGATGGAATAGAACAACATTACTGCTACTTTGAACAGCCATAGAGGCTGCAACAACAGCCTGTACACATGGTGGTAGAGCACTTGCTACTGCATCCAATTTAGATGAGTAGTAGGCAACTGGCCTCAATTTTGAGCCATACACTTGAACCAAAACACTAGTCATGAACTTATTCTTACAATCAACTGTTTGAATGAATGGTTTACTATAATCTGGTAGTGCCAAAACTGTGGATGACACTGTTTGTTTTACTTTTACAAAAGCTTCCTCAGCATCTTTGTTCCATTCCAACACGGTTGACATTGAAATATCATCCTTGTACATCAAATCAGAAAGTGGACTAGTCAATTCTGCATAGCAGGGAATCCATGCCCTGCAGTAATTAGTCAGTCCAAAAAATGACATCATCTGCTTTTTGGTTTGTGGTTTTGGAGCGTGCAAAATTGCTTCCTTCCTGTCAGACAGGATTGTGCGCCCTGTGGCTGATAATTCATGTCCTAAATATTTTACTTTATCCCTACACAACTGAACTTTGTTTTTACTCACTTTGTGGCCATTATCAAATAAGAAACATAATAATGCTACTGTGTCAGTTATGCAGTTTTCTCGTGTGTCAGAGGCAATCAAATGTCATCAACATACACTAATAGTTGGCTATCTGCCGGTGGAACGAAATTAGCTAAACATGCTGACATGACTTGAGAATAAATAGTTGGGCTCTCTGCGTAACCCCGCGGTAATCTGGTGAATGTATATCGCCAGATTAATTTAGTATTAGTATAAATTAGTATAATTTATCTTTGGTCCTAACACTCCTTTTGCACGTGTAATCGTAGCTTCCACTCTTGTTTTCAAGACTAGATCATCATGTGTCAGTGGTACGCCTTGTTGATCTGCAGGATTCCAGTCTCCACGTACCTGACTCCATTTAGGGCCACATGCTTTCATCCACACCTGTTGGACTTCAGGTCCATTAAGGTGGTAAGATGTTCTAATGTTTTCTATATCCTGCATAAATCCCTCAATGTCGACATGTGGCGATGGTATCATGTCGACTGCTGCTTTGATATCATCAGCATTCCATGTCCGATAAACGAGCATGGTTGGTAGCTGTCCTGCTGTTTCTGCATGAGGATTTGGTACTTCTATCATAGGATAGGCACCTCCCTGATCACTATGTTCCACCATGGGAGGGGCTGTAGGCACTTTTGCTTGACTGCGTGTTTGTGGTTTTTCTGGTTTTTCTCTTTTTACCTTAGGTTTTACTGCCAAATCATACTGTGGTGGCAATACATCGTCATCCTCTGGTAGAGGAGATAAAGGTCTCTTTGCCACCGACGGTCCAGCCGGCGGTGGTTGTTGAGGCTGTTCTGGTTCTCTGTGCTGAATTATCACATCTTCTTCTGCCTTACCTACAGCTTTCTTTTTTCTTGCTTTCTCTAATCGTCGCTTCTCTGCTCCCTTCTGTCTGTTCTCTGCTTCTTCCTCCCAAAATGCCACTAAATCTGCCCCTACTTTCTGCATCTTTTTCTCATCACCTTTATGTTGCTGTTCTAACTCCTTCTTCAGCTTCTGTATACTGATCAGGTTCAGTCGTCCGTCAAAGTCATGTTTATTAATCCAGGTCTCCAATTTTTTGTTGTTTTTGGATTTTTTGCTTCCATAAATTTCCAGTCGTCAGTTGATAAATTTTCCTTATTTATAGACGTCTTACCCCCCATTTTTATTATCCCTTGTTATAATTTGGACTTCAGACGGGGGCACACCTAGGGTGTTCTAAATCTGAAGTTTTCACACTTTCTTTGGACGTGACAATTAATTTGCCGTCGTGTGGTTGATTCCTTTCACCTCCCCGTAGGAAGCGGAATCACTTGCCTCTGCTTCCACACGCACGGTTGTCACTAACGTTGTCCAAAGTATTACACACACACAGTTTTCACACAGTTATTTACACTTGCGCAAAACACTATTTACACATAGAAACACTCCTAATAATCGTACGCGTATTCTTATGCCAGGGGAGCTCACCCTCCTGTGAAATTTAACTAATGTCCTGCATTAGGGGACTCCGCCGTCCCTGCCAAATTTAACTACTTTTTACAGTGCACGTATTTCTACCCGGGATTTCCTTTACGTATTAAAACAGAGGAGTCCGTATCCTCCTTCCGGAATTTAACTACTTGCGTCCCTCGCAACCGTAGAGGAGTCCGCCCTCCTTACAGAGTTTAACTGCTTTGCATTAACAGACGATTCTGTATCATCGCTTACAGAGTTTAACTGTTTTATGTGATCACTTTTATCCCCTACCGGTACGCGTATATAAACAGAGGAGTCCGCACCCTCCTTACAGAGTTTAACTGCTTTGCATTAACAGACGATTCTGTATCATCGCTTGCGGAATTTAACTGTTTATGTGATCTGATCACCACTCACTCAGTACTATTTACAAAGAAATTCTACTCACTGACTCGACTTCCTGTCTGTCTTCTTCGGGAAAATCTCGTCAACCAGACGATGCCAACGGTGGTCGACAATTGCAGACACGATCAATCGATCGGACCTTGGCCAAGGATTTACGTCTGGACTTGACGACCTCCGCTGGACACCTCCGGTATTGTTGAGCTCCCGGACGAGCCCCCAGTCAATGTTGGGTATTTTCTCCTCCAAACATTTTTAAACCTTTAACAAGACAAACAGAGTCAAGAAACACCAGTGAGACAGAAAGTCAAATATTACGCGCGGAGTGCGGCCAGGCTGTACACCAAGGCTACACTAAAGTCTGGCCTGCTTTTCCGCTCTTTTTATTAAGAGACGCCCTCATCACATAAACAAGAAACTTGTCCTAAGGGTGGGGGTAATGACGCAAGACAAGTTTCTTCCCATAACATAAACGCATACGTCAAGTGCAGCTGTAAGGAAGAACACTTCAGGTCAGCACATCTCGTTCGTCTGTTGCAGTTATCAGCTGTTTTGCATCTGCCTGGAACACTAAGCATCACAATCAGTCAAAATTCAACCTTCAGTTCTTTTACTCCCAGTCGTTAGCGGCTACGAAAACAAAGTTATGTTATAACAATAAGTACATCCAGTCCTTCATTCCCAGTTCAGATTGACCCCAGAGTGCTAAAACAAAATTGAATTCTCAGGATTGCATTAAGACAGGTGCAAAACAGCACATCTCCGTTCTCATGAGAAAGAAGACAAAGCTAAAACAAGGTTGAATAACACGTACGTTCTCAGGGTGAAGTGCAAAACAGCACAACACCGTTCTCATGAGAAAGAAGACAAAGCTACAAATGTTTAACAGTGATAACATATATATATATATATATATATAAAATCCTTAACAACATCATGCGAAGTATGGACGGCGTTTGGATGAAAATGGTGAAATAGTTTTAAATTAGCACACAAAACATTGCACTGACGGGCAGGCGTGCACGAACCCGGTGCGAGAGTTCATGCAGGTGCTGGTGTCTGTTGAGCAGGAACTTGCCAGGTGCACTACATGGCACCGCTTATGTGGAAGAAATAAAAACCAGTTGGTACATGTGGAAACACATCGCACCGCTTATGTGGTATAAATAAAAAAAGAAAAAAACACACCACCTGGAACTCGCACCTTTCAAAACCAGAGACATTACCACTGAGGTACAGAGCTGTTCTTTGAAAGCTGCAG
Source organism: Thalassophryne amazonica (assembly GCF_902500255.1). Taxonomy (NCBI): domain Eukaryota; kingdom Metazoa; phylum Chordata; class Actinopteri; order Batrachoidiformes; family Batrachoididae; genus Thalassophryne; species Thalassophryne amazonica. The sequence continues at coordinate 90,688,561 of NC_047106.1, read as the reverse complement.
GACGCTGCCTCATATCAGGAGGGACATGGAAGTATTACCAAAATAAATAAATAAATAAATAAATAAATAAAATCCCACACTGTACAAAAACACCGCATTTATCAAGCGAGCTGTTGTGTGGGCCACCGAAGAGGAGGTACTGCTGGCTCACCACCAGAGGATGCCCTGCTTGCTGGCAGGTTGTAGGCACCAGAGGGTGCACTGGCCAGGTGGATCTGCCAGGTGCACCATTTTGGCTGTCACCTGTCTGTCATCATTCATCACTTCACATCCATAAAAGCCGTTTGGCCTCACTAACGCCCCCGCGACATTCCAAGCTTTGGTTAATGATGTTCTGCGGGATTTCCTGCACCGATTCGTCTTCCTAGATCTAGACAATATCCTCATCTTCTCCCCGGACTCTGAGACCCATGTTAAGCATGTCCGTCAGGTCTTGCAGCGGTTGTTGGAGAACCGGCTGTTTGTGAAGGGCGACAAGTGTGAGTTCCACCGTACTTCTTTGTCCTTCCTGGGGTTTATCATCTCCTCCAACTCCGTCAAACCCGATCCGGCTAAGGTAGCGGCGGTGAGAGATTGGCCCCAACTGGTAAATCGTAGGTAGCTGCAACAGTTCCTAGGGTTCGCCAATTTTTACAGGAGGTTCATTAGCAGCTATAGTCAGGTTGTTGGTCCCCTTACAGCCATGACCTCCACAAAAGTCCCCTTCACCTGGTCGGATCGGTGCAAAGCCGCGTTTAGGGAGTTGAAACACCGGTTTTCGACTGCACCAGTTCTGGTGCAGCCCGATCCTAACCACCAGTTTATTGTTGAAGTGGATGCCTCTGACTCAGGGATAGGAGCCGTGCTGTCCCAGAGCAGGGAGTCCGATAGTGTTCTCCACCCTTGTGCCTATTTCTCCCACAGGTTAACCCCTGCTGAGTGGAACTATGACGTTGGCAATCAGGAACTCCTGGCAGTGAAAGAGGCCCTTGAGGAGTGGAGACATCTGTTGGAGGGAGCTGTGGTCCCATTTGTGGTTCTCACTGACCATCAGAACCTGGAATACATCCAGACCGCTAAGCGTCTGAACCCCAGACAAGCCCGATGGTCACTGTTCTTCGGACGCTTCAATTTCAAGATAACATACCGCCCCGGGACCAAAAACCTTAGGTCTGATGCCCTGTCCTGGGTGCATGAAGAAGAGATTGGAGCGAAGCTGTTGTACCCACCAGACACCATCTTGCCGGAGTCCACTGTCGTCGCCGCCCTCACGTGGGATGTGGAGGAAGTGGTCAGGGAGGCCCTGATGCGACACCCTGATCACGGAGGTGGACCACCCAATAGGCTGTACATCCCACCAGACACTCGGACTGCTGTATTGGACTTCTGTCACGGTTCCAAGCTCTCCTGCCATCCGGGAGTGCAAAGAACCGTGGCAGTGGTCCGGCAGCAGTTCTGGTGGGCGTCGGTCGAAGCCGATACCCGGGATTATGTCCGGGCCTGTACTATCTGTGCCAGGGGCAAGGCAGTTCATCAGCCAGAAAAGGGACTCCTCCAGCCGCTACCCGTGCCTCGTCGCCCCTGGTCCCACATTGGCCTGGACTTCGTCACAGGCCTCCCTGCGTCCCAGGGAATGACTACCATCTTGACGATAGTGGACCGGTTTTCCAAGGCGGCCCACTTCGTGGCCCTCCCGAAGCTCCCGACGGCCCAGGAGACTGCAGACCTCCTGGTCTACCACATCGTGCGTCTGCATGGTATCCCAACTGACATCGTATCGGACCATGGTCCTCAGTTCTCCTCGCAAGTCTGGAGGAGTTTCTGTAGGGAGCTGGTGGCCACGGCGAGCCTGTCGTCCAGGTACCACCCCCAGTCCAACGGCCAAGCAGAGCGTGCCAACCAGGATTTGGAACAGGCCTTGAGGTGTGTTACCTCCGTGCACCCGATGGCCTGGAGTCAACATCTGGCCTGGATCGAGTACGCTCACAACAGCCAAATCATGTCTGCTACCGGCCTCTTTTGTTTGGAGTACCAGCCCCATTGTTTCCTGCCGTAGAGGGAGAGGTCGAGGTCCTCTCAGTCCAGGCCCACCTCAGGAGATGCTGTCGGGTGTGGAAGACAGCCCGCTCTGCTCTCTTGAGAGCCCGGACGAGGGCTAAGGACCATGCAGATCAGCGACGAGCCCCGGCCCCAGCTTACCTGGAGGTTTGGCTGTCTACGAAGAACATCCCTCTGCATACGGACTCCCCGAAACTCACTGACCGGTTCATCGGACCCTTTAAGATCCTGAAAGTCATCAGTCCCGCCGCAGTGAAGCTCCAACTCCCAGCTTCACTACGGATACATCCGGTGTTCCATGTGTCTAAGTTAAAATCATACCATACCACACTTCGGGCCTCTGCACCCCCGGACCCGCGCCGCCTCCTGCCTGCATCATCGACGGCGAGCCAGCCTGGACAGTCAGAAAGCTCCTCGATATATGTCAGAGGGGTCGGGGGTACCAGTATCTGGTAGACTGGGAGGGATACGGCCCAGAAGAACGCTCCTGGGTGAAGAAGAGCTTCATCTTGGATCCCGCCCTCCAGCGACACCCCGACAAGCTGGGTCGGGCACCAGGAGGCGCCCATTGAGGGGGGGTCCTGTTGTGTGGGACGCCGAAGAGGAGATACTGCTGGCTCAACACCAGAGGATGCCGGCACTGGCCAGGTGGATCTGCCAGGTGCACTGTTTTGGCTGTCAGCTGTCTGTCATCATTCATCACTTCACGTCCATAAAAGCCTTTGAGAGACACCATAACTCTGCCGAGTTATCTGCTTACCTTACAGGTAAACCTACTCAGCCGTTTTGTGCCATACGCACATTAATTGTTACTGAAGTCTTTGCAGTTGTGACTTATACTTGCAGCTTGTAGCCGAGTTTGTGGAAGTTGGAGGAGTTGGCGTCTCCGCTCCTAACTTCTTACTTACTAAGTATAACCATTGACACTGCACGTTCTCCAGTTTTCCTCTGCACTCTGGGAGTATCTGGATTTATTCCTTCAGGAGGATTTCTGTGAGTTACTGACTGTTTGCTGGGTGTACACACACCCACCTTAACCTGTTTTGTTCCTGCCAGCAGTACCGGGTCTGACAGCTGGAGCGGTGGCCACCTGGGGATTCGGGACTTGGCGGCTCTGGGGTGTTGCAGGTCTCCGTTGGCGGTGGAACTTCATGGGTCCCGGCTCTTCTCTGGATAGGCGTCTCCTACCCTCGGGCCTGCCCACGCATCACGGTTTTGAATTGACTGTCTAAAAGCATATTTGAGTGTTGTGCACATTTGCAGAATAAATTGTGATTTATTTGGAATTCCTATTGACCATTCATTTACACCCTCTGGCGTGGGTCTGTGCATTCACTTTCTCAACACGAGCAATACAAATATGATCCATGTGTTCCTCTGGTGATGACCCATGGTCACAGACATATCGTCATGAAATGACATGAATGAGAAGCAGTGTGCTCTGATCAGGACCTCAACTACTGGTTAGGTGCGTCCGGTCGGCCGCACGCGTGTTCTGCCCGAAATGCATGTCTTGTGGGTAACGCGCCACAACACAGATACCACGTCGTGCAACAGAGCTCATGTGGGTGACGTGATGGTCAGATGACCTGCTGCATGTTCTGATCTGATGGTCCGTTTCATCCTGGGGGCTGTCAGTGTCTGCTCTGTGTGCGCTCGCTTGCTGCAGCTTGTCACTATCACAGTGATATGTTTTTATTTATGTCCACATAAATACAGCAATGTCCATAACTATCCAAACACAGTAGGTGTTGTCCAGCTGGAATGTCCAGAATGACAGATCACCACAGCTGCTTCTGTTGGAAGCCATGCTTCCCGTGAGTGGTGCGCACAGTGTCAGTGTGTGTATGTTTACAAAGTCACACTCGTGGGGAATTTAAACAAATTTCACAGCAGTACGACAGTGATTGTCTACAGTCTCTTGTCGTGCCAAGAGTGCGATTGGCCACACATTTTCAAAGTGCCATGCGTGCGGTTACAGGTGTTCGTGCGTGTCACCTGGAATTTGGCCAGCACCTGCCGCAAGAGGATATGACGGGTTCGCACAGCGCACGCTTGTGTGCGCAAACACTTGTAGCAATATGTGTACGAGGTGTTGGCGATAGGGACGGCATTACCCGGTTTGCACACGATTCCTGAATCATGCGTACACATTGAATGAAGTGTGCACTTCATCCAAACATCACACTATGTGTGAAGGGGCCCTAAAAGTGCAAATCCTTAAGTGTAAAGATGTTAGCAGTTGGGAAATTGACCTTTTTAACCTGAGTTATTTTCTATCACTTTCTCTAATCTGTACAGCTTGTGCATTACTTGCAAAATCTCAATTTCACCACATCATCTGGTGACCAGGTGATATTTGATGAGAATGGCGATTCCTTACCAATCTATGACATTGTTAACTGGCAGGGCTTCCTGATGGAACATAAAGGTTGAGAATGTGGGTGTGGTTCAGAAAGTCAGCCAGAATGGTGAAGTGCTCAAACTTGAAGAAGATAGAATCTTCTGGAACTTACATTTCAAAGAGGTTATCAGTTATATTCATATGCTGTTTTGAAAAACTAATTTCAACAGTGTGATATTGTGTAGAATAAGATCATTTCTGTTTTCTGCAGCCACCCCGATCAGTGTGTAGTGAAAAACTGTCCACCTGGCACCCGCATGGCAAGAAAGAAAGGCCAGCCTGTCTGCTGTTTTGAATGTGTGCCATGTTCTGAGGGAAAGATCAGCAATGAGACTGGTTGTGCTGTTTTAACCTTTATGTTTCCATGGAAAATATTCGCTCAGAATATAAATGCAGAGCTTTTTGTTTCACTCCATTATTCAAGCTGGAGTTGAAGTAAAAGATCACAGGAAACTCTTTACACAAAAGGTTATTTCCTTTGATTTTGTTCATATATTTGTTAAAATCTGTATTTGTGAGCAAATTATCTCTGCAAAGATAACTGTTTCACCTAACAAGTGTGGCACATCAAAAGATCCTGATTAAACTGTGTGATTATTGCATAGAGCTGCTGGGACTGATCACAATAAAAGGCCACTATACAATGGAGAAAAAAGACCATCAGCATCTGGTGTGATCACCATTTGCCACACGCAGTGTGAAGCATATCCTTCCTTAGAGTCAATCTGATTGTTTAATGTGGAATATTGGTCCAGTCCTCTTCAGTTCTTCAATGCTGGTCAAAGTTGCTGGATGTTGGCATGAGTTGGAACACACTGTTGTACACATTGATCCAAAGCATTTCATACATCCTCAAATGGTGATATGAGTCATAATTGGATTATGGATGCCGTGCAAGAAGTGGGATGATTTCACCTTGCAGAAATTGTGTAAAAATCCTTGCAACATGGAGCCAAGCATCATCATGTTACAACATGTGGTAATGGTGGGAGAATGTCATGACTGGACTCCAGTGCCTTACCTTCATATCTCTATGTACTCAGTCAATCAATCAATCAATCAGTCAATCAGTCAATCAATATAATGTGCCTGCAGTCATTATTGGTAGCTTATGCCCAGTGGTGTAGTCTACGTGGAACGCAGGTAGACGCCGTCTACTCACCTAACATGACCGGGAATTTCCGTCTACCCAATTCAAATTGCCCCGGGGAACATGACGGTGTAAATAAAATAAGCGCTTATTGACTGTAATTTTATTTTCTCCCTTTAAAAGACAGCGATCAGGCGTCCATCACTGCAGAGTGCACCGTATGTCCCACCCCCGCTCGCTCTGCTAGATAAGAGTTTTAATTGGCTCATAGAGAGATGGGGCGGGGCTACCAGCTAATCAGCGCGAAAGCCGCACACAAACAAGAAGAATGCTGGAAGTATCGATGGTGATTATTACCCGAAAAAATGAAAAGAAAACAGGCCTCGGTTTTAGATTTTTTTTTTTTTGAAAACGTCCACCTGCTGCTTCAGGGCCGATTGATGAAGTTTGCACCCTGAGTGGAGGAGATAAACCTGGCACTGTCTGCATTTCTGGTAAGTGGGCTAGCCTACGACAGCTAGTTTTTTATTTGTTCACTAAGCTAATGGGCCTTACTGTTATGTGTCGGACGCAGCTCGGAGAACCGACCAGCGTTTGAAGGACCCAGTATGAAATAAGCAGAGCACGGTTCAAAGGCTAACTGAATTTAATACATAACAGTGATAATACAAAAAGGTGCGGTCTGGCGTGGTGCGCTCCCAGCAGCGCTAACGGTCCGGAGCCAGAAGCTGTTTCGGACCCAAGGACCCCGCCGACACCCCCCAGGTGGCCGCAACAACCGAGTCTGTGAAAGAAGGAACCATTATGTGAGTCCACACTCTACACACAGAACACTTAAAGGTGTACAAACAGCAAACACTTCCTGGCTTGATTGCTGATCAGCTTCCAACCTGCAGGCATGGAACATCCAGTTCACAAAACTCCACCGCAGTGGAAGCTGATACATGACTAACAAACAGCTCAATACAATAAGGTGTGAGGGACACCACATTTACTGACTGTATAACTGTTAGTCACAAAATCTAACGTACCTCAGGAAGTGTGCTGACGAGCGTGAGACCTCACCCCCTCCTCTTTCACAGACTGTGCATCAAACCTGGACGTTTCTCAGCATCCGCTGCTGATGAGATGGCTCCCGAGACGACGATCTCACCTGTCTGGTCACAAGGTCGAGTCTCTGGCAAATACACACTGTGCACTCCAGTCTTAAATGCCAACATGCTCCAATCCATCCAGATGCACCTCAGCTGTGAGTCCTGACGAGTCGCAGGTGATCAGGGTGAGGTCCTGACAGCCTCAGCAACACAGCCACTCAGTCCCAAATGCACGCCACCTGGGAGGAAAACAAACAGACAAACAAACCGGCAGCCAGGCCCCCCCCAGCCATATAACAGTACCCCACCCTCACGGGAAGCCTCCCGGCGACCACACACACCTGGCCCAGGAGAAACACCCCCCCCCAGGACCATGGCTGGAAACCGCGTCTGCGTTCGTCCTCCAACAGACTGGTTGAACTGGCTGCATCTTTGCCCTTGTTTGACAGTCTCAGCACAGGTGTGGCCAGGAGTTCCTACACCTGTGCTGTCAGCCTTTAACCAAACATGTGATTAGTCATAACACAAAACAACCAAAACACCCCCCCCCCCCCCCCGCCCCAGGGGACCGTCCCATCAAACCCCAGGGAAGGGGAGAAAAGAAAAACCCACATGTAAACTCACAAACAAAAATGCCAAATACCCCCCCTCCTCCCCCCAAACGACACGCAGGGACCAACACCCCCCAGAGGGCCACCCGCCAGCTCCAGGAGTAATAACCACGGCCGAGGTCCCTCTGGGATCCACCGTCACCCACGGGACTACCAGCGCCCCCCAGAGGACCACTCGTCAACCCCAGGAGACGCCTCCCCTCACGACCAATGGACCCAGCCCCGGCCGTCCACGGCTAGATGGACCCAACGCCTTTTCCCCCCCAGAGGACACCACAGTCAAACCCTGAGGGCGGAAACTGGGGGAGGGAAAACAAAAAAAAACCCCAAACCCCCCCCCCTCCCCTCCCGGGTGCAGAGGCCACCTGGGAAACGCCCAGCACAACCTAACTGCACCCCTCCAGCAATGCCGACACTACGGCACACCCGGCTGGAGTCAGAGGAGAAGAGAGGGCACAACAAAAAACAAAGAGAAAAAACAACCCAAATACCACCCCATCACCCCCCAGGGGACCGCTCCATCTAACCCTGGGGATGTGAAACAAAAAGAAACAAAAGAAAAAAAAACAGACCAACACACAGTTGTTTGGGTCCCCGTTTTTCTTTTTTTTTTTTTTTTGTTTTTGTTCTTGGGTTAGCAAAGGCTACAGGGTCACACCCCCAGACAAATAGTGGACAACAGAAAAAAAAAAACCACACAAAAACCAACTCAAAAAACACCCACACAAAATGAACTAACACAAAACAAATCAGTGAGTTATACCGTCAAGCTCAACCAAATGGAACACACCTGTTCCTACTCCAGAGCTTGACGGTACCGTGATTCAGTCACCACAAGGGGGAACCAGAGTGCTAAAAATGAAAAAAACCCCTTGGGCGACAGAAAAAAAACAAACGAGCTGCTTTTGTGTGCGCAGCTGAGTGCAACACACAACCAAAATGTGCTCAACTAAATAATGCCGGAGCTGATACAACAGATGCAGTAGTTACCTTTATCCGGGGAAACGGGGCTACGACTGTAACACAGGAAGCCCAGCGACCCGTGCTAACAGAGCTCCGCCGTGCACGTGAACCCATTACAAACGCACTCTTGCAGCTCCCGTTTACACCTCCCATCCGGTCGGAGTGTGACGCGAAGCCGTCGCCAGTCACACTCCACCACGATCCACGGATGAGGCACAACACAGGAACACGGCTGCAAGAGAGCACAAATTAGTATCCAGTAATGGGTCTCACACACGCACCTTCCGGGCGGAGAGCCCCGCAACTGATCCGGATAACCACTGAACGTCTGCTGCCGCCTTCCCGGCGCGTTACCGTCTCTGCTACCGCTGGGTCCGTGATGTTTGGCCAGAGACTACTGTTATGTGTCGGACGCAGCTCGGAGAACCGACCAGCGTTTCAAGGACCCAGTATGAAATAAGCAGAGCACGGTTCAAAGGCTAACTGAATTTAATACATAACAGTGATAATACAAAAAAGGTGCGGTCTGGCGTGGTGCGCTCCCAGCAGCGCTAACGGTCCGGAGCCAGAAGCTGTTTCGGACCCAAGGACCCCGCCGACACCCCCCAGGTGGCCGCAACAACCGAGTCTGTGAAAGAAGGAACCATTATGTGAGTCCACACTCTACACACAGAACACTTAAAGGTGTACAAACAGCAAACACTTCCTGGCTTGATTGCTGATCAGCTTCCAACCTGCAGTATGGAACATCCAGTTCACAAAACTCCACCGCAGTGGAAGCTGATACATGACTAACAAACAGCTCAATACAATAAGGTGTGAGGGACACCACATTTACTGACTGTATAACTGTTAGTCACAAAATCTAACGTACCTCAGGAAGTGTGCTGACGAGCGTGAGACCTCACCCCCTCCTCTTTCACAGACTGTGCATCAAACCTGGACGTTTCTCAGCATCCGCTGCTGATGAGATGGCTCCCGAGACGACGATCTCACCCGTCTGGTCACAAGGTCGAGTCTCTGGCAAATACACACTGTGCACTCCAGTCTTAAATGCCAACATGCTCCAATCCATCCAGATGCACCTCAGCTGTGAGTCCTGACGAGTCGCAGGTGATCAGGGTGAGGTCCTGACAGCCTCAGCAACACAGCCACTCAGTCCCAAATGCACGCCACCTGGGAGGAAAACAAACAGACAAACAAACCGGCAGCCAGGCCCCCCCCAGCCATATAACACTTTCACACTGAATACGTCAGACGCGTCAAAAAACGGTCTAAAAAGCATTATTTTCAATGAGATGCGTTTCTTTTTAGATGCTGATGGGAGCACGCATTGCCGCTTGTCGGCAGGCTGACATAGACAAAGTTCAAGCCAATCCAACTTTCTGAGCCGTGACGTACCTTTGCGTTGTCCAATAGGAACGACACGTCGGGCCAAAACACGGAAGACTAGTGGCAGAAACAGAAACCACTGATCTGTACAAAATGGATCGGTGTAGAAATAAACCACTGATCTGTACAAAACAAACGTGTTGTTGTTTGTTACCTCAGAATTTCTGATTACTGTTAAAAAAGTTTAAAACACTTGTAATTAAAATAGCTAAATAGATCAATAAATGGTTCTTTAGAAACCTTTCATCTGTAAATTAAAACCACCTGTTATTTCAGATTAGATAATGTCTTGTTTAACATAAGGAACCTCGGACATTTATTTTTAGACGAAATAACATGGAAATTCTGGTAGATTATTTATATCTCATTTCAACCAGCAAAACAGACACTGTAAATAAATACAAATGTTTATTATAAATGCAACAGGAAATAATTTAACAATGACTGCAGTGATTGTAAAGTAGGATTTCTGTGACATAAACCTCTTGATGAATTTTTTTAATGCTCATTTCAACTTGTATTTTGACAAAATTTGTAATTGCCTTTAATGTTGTTATCAGGACCGAGTCATTTCTAAAATATGAATTTGAGCACAATAAGTGGAGAGCTTCTACTTGTGCAAATGTCTTTTGACTTTGATTCGTGGACATTTTTAATGATCCATTCATTTATTGTTAAATATAAAATGAAACAGCTTTTTAAAAAATATAGAGTTTTGCCGGTAATCTACAGATGTCTCTTGAGCTTGAGTCCCGTTGGCTGTTGGATAGTGTAGTTTTAAAATGACTGGAATTGGTAAGTGGCATACTCCCAGTAGTGCATGGTTGTCTTAGTTAGTTAGTTGGTTGTCTTCATACTATACTTTTGTGCCACTGATTGTTTTTGTCATGGGTTGAAAGGTTTCTGCAAAGTAAAGCATCTACTATATTTTCATTGTATAGTGAATTTTCTGGGAGCTAGCTTCTGTCCCGGCTTCTGTCCTTCAGCCTAGCTGCTGTTTTAAATGGAACTTAACGTATACTAATACTAGCTTGTTTATACTGGGTAGGTTTCCTTATGGACCACAAAGTCTACAGGTTCCAGTCCCCCGTCTGACCTGATGATGGACTGTCCAATTTCAACAGAGATTGTGGTAGGAGGCGTGAGGCTCTGCAGCCAGTGCATGCTCATGTAGACCGGTGTGGTTCTGCTTTTTTTTTGGTTATGCGTCTAAACTGTCCCACAGACAACGTGGGGCCATGCGGATTATATGAAGGGTGAATCTTGCAGCTGCTGAATTTGACCAGTACAGGCTCATATCCAATACTAAATAGAGGGAGGAAAAGTGAACTCTTGCAATATACTAGTTGGGAGGCATAATCTGCTTATTATTGTTAAGAGAACTTTTCTTTCTTAATAACAGGAGTCACAGTCATTTTTTTTTTTTTTTTTGGAGTGACTGTGACTTAAAGTTGTCTTATTTACTGTTAAACAATGCACAGTAGCTTGCATATGATACTTTTGTCTGGATTTAAACATTGTTTATTCCTGGTTTATGACCTGATTAAATTTCTTTGTTAAATTAGGTTTTCAGATGCCAAAAAATAAATGTATTTGATCTTTGTATTTTTAATCACTCTTTTAGATTTACTGCTGTATACTGTATTTTGCAATTGGGTGCAAATTACTTACTTACATTCTGACACATTTCTCACATTTATAGTGGCAAATATAGAATATAAATGATCAGATGGAAAGTATAGATCTATTTGTTGTTATGGTGTTAAAAATGTTAATAACTGGGGCGCAATGCAGGGGTTTGATGACGGGCAAAAAACACAGTCTACCCACTTCAAAAAATGGTAGACTACACCAACTGCTTATGCCTGTCTAAACGCATAAGCCATCACCTCGCCACCATGGGACACTTTGTTCACACGCAGATAGTCAGCAAATGATTCACAGGCATCCACCCACTTGGTACAGTGTAAACCCATATTAGCTGTCAGGAGATATGAGAGGTGAAGAATGCTGTAGCATCCTGGATGACATGATTACCCAAAGCCTGCAGTTGTGAGGTCAGCTGGATGACCTGCAAAATTAGACTGTATGTTGGATGGACTGTGAATTAAGAAATTTTGTTTGGGAAGTGTAAAGATATCTCATTTGGATTCCTCTAAAATGAATTTAATGTGGCTTATGCGGGCGACAGGAATGTTCAATTCAAGGGCAAACACTCGAGTGTACATTCCTACATTTAGCATGGCAATTGCGGCTGACTTAAGTAATGTTAAAACATGCCATTGATTGCATAATGTGCAATAAAACGACATTTTGAAAGTGGGTCTTTTAATTGGAAACCAGTCCATGCACACCTTCACAGTAAACCATGGTGCTGATCAGAACATTAATATTGTTTTGCACAGGTACAGGCAAGTCTGGGTTATTTCATTACAGTGGTTCCTCGCTATAATGCGGTTCACCTTTCATGGGCCGTCAGTTTCGTGGATTTTTTAGTGCAATTTTGCATGCTTTTTTTTTAACAGCGCATTGTGTTCTGCGTCCTTATCAGGCAGACCGGTCATGGCACCGGTCGGCATCACCGCGTTTGCTCTCACTGCCACCGATGCGCTTACTGAGTCTGCGGGCTTGGTAAACGCTGCAGCGGGCCACTCACACCGCCCTCCTGTCTGCTGTGCAGAGCTGCGCCAAATCTGGCAACAGGTCCAGAGACTACACTCGCTGTTTTGATGCGGATGTTGACCGCAGCCGCAGAGCTCCATGACCACTGAGAGAGGACTTGGATTCTTTGTGGGTCCCGCATCCATACCTCCGGAGGTAATAAGCGAAGGGAGAGTTCTGCGTGTGTCTGTCCCAGAAGAAAAAAGAGAGTGTTTACACAGGAGAGAAAAGTGAGAAAATGTTAATGCCTGTTTGAAAAAGTGTATAAAGTGTAGTGAGGGGTTTTACAGCCTTAAACATCTATAATAGCAAAAAATAGCGCTGACTACTTCGTGGATTTCGCTTATTGCGGGTTATTTTAGAATGTAACTCCCGCGATAAATGAGGGACCACTGTATATTATTCCAAATTGTCAATGGTACTGTTAACAGTGAGGCATAGAAGTGCACAGTCTCACACCCCTCTCTTCAACCGCTTACTCCATTTAAGCATCACAGGGGGCTGGAGCCTATCTCAGCAGTCATAGGACATGAGGTGGGGTACACCCTGGACAGGACACCAGACTGTTGCAGGGCCACATATAGACAAACACACACACTCACAACCACACACACACCTACGGACAATTTAAAGTTTCCAATCCACCTAACCTTCATGTCTTTTGATGTGGAAGGAAGCCGGAGCACCCAGGGAACCCAAGCAAACACGGGAGAACATGCAAACTCCACACAGAAAGGCCACAGGTGAGGACTGAACCCAAGATTCTTGCTGTGAGACAACAGGGCTAACCACTGATCCACCGGAGTGCACAGTTTGTGAAGTTATTGTCAACTGAAGTCATTTCAAAACCCTTTCTGGATAAATGCATTCATCCTACCTACTAATCAGAATACATTCAGGTTCATGATCCTGATCAACACATGCGCAAACTTCCACCAACAATAGTGTCCAATTCCGCAAATTTTTACATTGGAAAAAAAAAAATAATAAGGTCAAAGTCCTGTTAGAAGTGACTTTTCATAACCTAAAATATAATATTATGAGCGAAGCGTCGCGAAGCTCACTCATGGTACAAGGTGTCCTACACAGGAAATGCCAATTTTCAAATCCACAGTAAAACAGGAAATGTTCAAATGTCATACACTTCCTGGATTGACAGACAAGATCCCATGGAATCTCGGGGAACTCAGTGGCAAGCTCACACTCAAACAGGAAGTGCCAGTTTATCAGTCAGAGTGAAACAGGAAATGTTCAAATGTCAAACACTTCCTGGCATCGGTGGAGGTAGAGAGGAAGCTGGGGTTTCACTGGACTCTCCTGAAATCTGACTGGACACAGATAATTGACATGTCACAGCACCACACATCTGGTTGATAGACCTGCATTTTCAAATCAGTGAGTCACAGTGACTTAACAGAAGAAGAAAAATGTTTGCTCCAGATTTGAACTGAACACGTCGTTTGAACTATGGACTTCTAATCACACCAAACTTATGTTGGTGAGTGAACCAGTGTATTTTATGCCAGAAATGAGGTCCAGGTTGTTAAAAGCAGCATTGCTCCTTTAATTCGGGTGGCTTATTGTTGTTGGCTTATTAGTGCAGCAGATAACTGAAACAGTCCTTCAAATGGTGATACAAGCATCAAATTCAGCACAAATACAGCTGGAGCAAATTAATGGAGCAACTTTAACTTTGACCCCTGTACAAACTGAAACTGACCTTTCTCACCATTCTTCCTGCTTTTACCTCATAATTCCAGAACATTCAGTCACAGATTGTCCAAACTGTACCTTTTTTGGAATCTATATGATCAGGCAAATATGTGGTATAGTTTTCTATGTGATTGGAGCATCTTTTTAGACCCCTGTGTAATTCTTCAATTGACCCCTACCTGGCTTCCTCTTGAAAATTCAAGTGGCCAATCAGTTTTTTTTTTTTTTTTTTAAGAGTTAATGTCTATGGATTATTTGCTAAATTTGATGCTTATCACCATTTGCAGGATTCCACTCTAAATATTCTCTTATCTGCTGCACTATATATGAGATGTAAGATGCTGCTCCTCAGTGTTTCTCAGTTGCCCTCAGAAGTATTGCAACACTTGGTATTTCACACATTTTAATTTGTTTATTCCATTTCAAATACTTTTTTTTTTTCTAAAATTATCTTCCTTAACTCAAACTGAAAGCAAACCTCTACAACTTGATATAAATTAATTAAAAATCTAAAATCCAGCTTCCTGGTGAAGTTGTGTAGAGGAGGATTTTCTTAAAAAGACAACCTGATAGTTCCGTTACAATTTGACAGAAAGTACATTTGAGATGAAAGCCTAGATTTGATGTTTTGGTGAAAGAAACTTTTGTATTTCTTCATAACTGATGTAAATTGTTGTGAAAGTGTAGTGACACGGACCCACAACAGGGGGCGGTAATGAACGGACAATGGATAAAGCCAAAAGTAACAATTTAATGTTGTGAATTGCACAACGGAATACAGACAATTGCAGTTGAGGAGTACAGTCAATCATACACAAGGTGACGTGTGGGCAGGCTCGAGGATAGAAGACATCTGTCCAGAGAAGAGCCGGATCCCACACGGCTTCCACCGCCAACGGATCTGAAGAACACCGGAGCCGCCAAGTCCTGGGTCCCAGGTGGCCACCGTCTCCAGCTGTCAGACCTGGTACTGCTGGCAGAAACAGAAACAGTTAATGGTGGGTGCGTGGATACACACCCAGTAATCTCTCTGT